>NC_089733.1:1657573-2330573 GCF_035083965.1 Branchiostoma lanceolatum | reverse complement strand
ACGAGGTTGTGGGGTTGATGCATCTTCCACAAGGCTCGTTGTTTCGAAAGACACTCTACTAGTGCTCATCTCTTCAGCATCGTGATCAGTACGCAGAGAAGCACAATGCCTCTTACAGGCTGGTTCCTCCACGATGTCGTCCTCTGCCTGATGCATATTACTACATGGCGATGGGTAGCCAGATGCCTCCTTCTTCACATTACAAATATCAAAGGTATGCTTCCCGGTACCGTAATCGTTCTCGTTCACGTCGGTATTCGTCGTTACAGCAGTTTCCGTATCACCGTTAGGGTTGAATGCGTTGTCAGATAGTTCTTCAGTCCTTACAACAGCAACAGACCTTTCTGACTTGTCATTCATACAGCCGTGTTCTTCAGATTACCCAGTAGACTGAGCTGCCTGCTGCACTCCTCAAACTTGTAAAATTTGTCCCCTGTGTGAGTACGCATGTGTGTCTTCAGACTACCTGGTGTACTAAATTGCCTGCTGCACTTCTCACACTTGTGAAATGACTTCTTTTTAAAAAAATCTTAGTCTTCTGCCGACTTTCTGCCATGTCATTTGTAAACCTGGCGCTTTAGTGACGAGATCATGAACTGCCTGCTGCACTCCTCAAACTTGTAAGATTTGTCCCCTGTGTGTATGGCAATGGTAAAAGGTCGACTCATAGTCCATTTGGAGGAGGTCTGTCTTTTTTTGCTTTCTCATGTGTTATTTTGCAACACAGCCAGTGACTAAAATTTTGATTAAAACTTTTGTATATAGCCATCGATTCACAGGTGGTAAGACATCTCCCTGAAAAGCCCATCAATAGTCTTTTGTTAAACCTTTCTCGCTCTCTCTGTTTCCGTCTATTTGTGTTGAGGGAGTAGAACTTCCAGGGGATGGTATCTTTGAAGACACTCATCAATGTAACTTAGCCAAGATAAGGAAATGGAATCCAACATTGATTTTCACTTTTATTTTGACAGTTTTACTTTGAAAAATATTGTCAACAGGCTGAAAGTAACATGTGCACACTTACAATTTTATCCTACAGGCGCTAGGCATGTACAATGCAGGGAACCTGTGTACATAATATCAGTCTGCTACAGACCCTAGCATCAGTGATGAAAGGTATGGAGATCACCAGTGACAGCTGTCACAACAATCAGCCATGGACAAAGATGGTGAATCTAATGAAAATGTTGTGTACTGTGGTTCCTACGACAAGATGCCTCAGAACGTAAAGCGGGCGCACATTCCGGCAGCCATGTGGAAATCAGCTTTCAACTTAGACCCTCTAGCATTAGATACTGTTGAATTTGTGTGGGAACGTGACGAACCCACTAGATGCTTGATACCTTGCAACCACATTGCAACCACATGAAGGAACTGCACCAAGATCTAATAACGACTGATCCGCGGGCACTTCTTGACACTGCAAAGCCAGCCTTTGGATTCATAGCGTGGAGTAATTCCTGAAGTACAAGTACAGTGACGAGATTTTTTCAGCGGTTGCTAACGTTGTGGAAGAACATTCAGCGGGCAAGTGTCTTTGGATTTGGAGATTTTGATGAAACCAGTGAACTCCTTGTCAGAAAAAGGACCAAGGACGAAATGGAGATTCCGTGATTTTGACGCAAGATGGTAAGCTTGTAGCCCTGTGGAAGAGTTGGAAGGAGTCACGACAGAAGCTTGAAGAGAAAGGACTTAGCGGGAAAGTATTGAAATACCTAACTAAGAATGCTCGCGTCTTTTGATTGAATACTCTGTTGGCGCCAATCTGTATCTATGGCTGGCAGTGCAGCAGTTACTGTCGACTAGAAGACTTTTTTTAATGAGCTACCGTTGTTCTCACTTTGCTCTTGCATAATAGCTTACTATGTAGCAATGTATCTTTGGCTGGCAGTGCACTGCAGGAACTGTAGAACTTCAAGTTGTGGGACTTTGACAAGGAATTGGAGAGCCACACACCATGGGTTGTTAGACAGCTGTATTCAGGATGCGTGTAGGGAGGACAGTCGAACCGCAAAATGTACAGCAGCATCGGTATGTCTGCGTGTGAAACATCCAACACTTTCTACAATTCAATACAGGAACAGCTTCGTACATTTACACGGGGGTGGGGATAAGAAGATTTTGCAAGACTTAACCATCAGCAGCTCTGTATGAGCATACAGAATCAGACAGATTTTGGCAAAGGCCGAGATGAGACTGTGCTTTCCTGTAAGAGTTTTGTCGAAGCTCAGAAGGAGAGTATGGCCCTCATGTACACCTTCCGAGAAGAGCAAGGACGCTTGAAGTCCAAAGTCAATCTTGATCTTCAGGACAAAGCACGATAAACTCGTCAGATCTACAGGTATTGGACTTTCCCTTCCAGGACTTTGACTCTCCGCAGCCAAGTTTTTGCATGGAGGACAGCGACCGCAATGACTTGGGAGTGATGCCACTATCGAAGGATACAAACACGACAGCAATTACAGACGTCCTGTCTGCCATCATCAAATTCCTCACCGCGCTGCTCTCCCAAACCATTCTCAAGCAAAATACTCGAGAACGATTTGTGATGACAGTCAGCAGGGGCGTTGATTGGATTGATCTGCAGGTAGGATTGCCAGTCGGTAGTGGACTGACACAGAAAAACTGCCTACGTGCACTGTAGAAATTATTGATGGCAACCATCGTCTGGAGGCCCAGCGTAGAGCCTTGGTGGAGGCAAGTGTGCAGCAAAGGGAGATATTCTTCCAGAGAAAGGTGGCTCTGTATGAAGGTCTGCAGGACGACAGCCACCAGCTGACCAGATACTACCCGGGCCACCCCTGCCACAGATTTCGAAACGTTAAATCATCCCCTCAATACACTGTTTCCCTTTCAGATAGCCTGACTCCTACTCTGACCTTAGCTAACTGCCCCTCTGACCCCAAAACAGGACCTCTCCCTGGACTAGTGGATCACAGCTTTCCTCATATTATGTCTGTCCGCTTCCAGCTGATGCAGCAGCTCCTGGGAGATGAAGAATGGGTACAAAGGTCTGATGGCACTTTTCCTCACTTATTCCAGACATGTTCAACACTGGGCAGCCTTAAAAGTGCCATTAACCAAGAAAACTTGGCCATACGTCTACGAGCGGCCATGGTAGAGGAATGGCTTAACAATGAAGATATGTACAAGACATATGTGCCAAACGTCAACTTTCGGGATGAGGCCCAGGGTTCTTCTACGCGATCAATGTGATTGTGACATGGGGGCTTGATGGTGCAAGCATTGTCAAATGTGCTTAACATGGCTATTCTCCTTCATTTGCAGCAATGGTGGAAGGGATGAAAGGGCGCGGCGAAAAGTCAGAGGAAGCAAAAGTAGACGCAGCAAGTTTAAAACTGACACACCTGAAGGGGACCGGGCCAGTTGAGACTGAGTTGGGGAAGAGCGATAACCTGTGCATAACTAGCCATCTTTCAGAGATAGGCGCATCTTCCACAGCTGCAAGATCATTCGTTAAGTACTTTGCAGCTTCCGCACGCCATCCTAATACTAATCGCCTATTAGAATATAGGTGTGAGGAGTTTGAAACGAAGAGAAGGGCAAAGAGAATTTCATCTACAGTTGGTATGAAGCTTGGGGCACATGCTTCTACAATATTTCCTGCTAGTAGACAATACTTATGAAATACCTTACATAAGATGGTAAGGGGCAGGAGAGACCGATGAGGAAACAAAGCTTTGGAAAGTTAAAGTGAGTGAAGTAAGGTGTGTTAACCCATTTCAGAGCTTAAGCAGAATTAGTAAGCCCTTCGTGCACGCGTTTGAGGAGGAAGCACTGTTCATCCTAAACCTCCATTCCTTTGACCTCACAGATCCCTAATCCCAACCACAAAAGACATGTATGTACTTCCCAGTCGGTAGAGATTGATACGAGCAGGTTTAACGAACTTGTAATAATAACATATTAATTGACAATAATATTAACAATAACATTGAACCGTTCCTTCCAAATCCTCCAGGGATGATCGTGTTTTGACTTTTGATCAGAGACAAATAATAGAGAGACTGGCAGAAAAGCAATGACTTAATTGAAGATTTTTCTGACAATGATTATGAAATGATACTCCGTGCCTCGGGCTTAAACATCCAGTGCAGTTAACCCACCATCAGTGCCATATCACCCACCACCAGCCTACAAAATGACCCTTACCCCTGTGCAGTTCCCATCTACCATTTCAATGGGAAGGTCAACGTTCTTCAAGAGGAAGAAGTTCCAGGAAACTGGAGTGTTGAAGAAAGGGAAGGTTAAGGAGAATAACATGTGGGCAGAAGTCAGCCTGCAAGGCCCTAGCCCACATTGGAGTTCAGAGACTTAGAACACTTCAAGTCCGAGGTGGACTGTCTGTGTAGATAGTAGTAAATACATATATTTTCTAGCTATTTGCCTTTAGTATTTGTAGTACATATTGGGCCTTGTAAATATTGCAACCGTCGGACATTCTCGGTGTCCAAATTGTCCTTCCAGTGATCATTGACGAGGAAACATTCATGATATGCCACTCGAAATGGCTATGGGGTCGTGAAACTCTAGTTTTTAAAAATCTTTTTAGTTTTAGCAGGCTGTTTTAACAATTATAGAGAAACTAAAAAGGCCTTGCTTTTTCACATTAAATGTGTGTAAAGGACAAGCAATCATATTCTTCATCATCACTGTGCTTTAGTCCTCGCACTGGCTGTCAATGAAAAGGACAAGTTGAAAGGCGAACTTTTTTGTCAGGTAAGAATCACACTCAATTCGTTTTTGTGTAGTGGGCTACAATTTCGGCAGGCACTACATTTTGTGCAAATCTACAGATCGAGACGAGATATGTCAGCATAACAAGTTCAACTATACAAAAAACACGCAAGTAAAGAATTGATTGATGCTTACATGATAAAAAAAATGTAAGGGAGAGTGACGCTGACGAGGAGAGTGCTGACGAGGAAATATCATTTTCATCATCATCTGACGCAGAAGGCATACAGGAAGTCCAGGAAGCACATGAACATGATCTGGAAACACTGCCAACAGCACAAGAGCAACCAGCGGGAGAGAAAGATGACAGTCCGCCTGTTGCAATCCAACAGTAAATCGATAAGGCTTTCCTGCAGTCAGAAGTCAAAATTCAGTTAAGCCTGAGACCACATATGGAAAACACACTGCACAATTTGATTACACCCTTACAGAGCGAGATGCGCCATCTTAAAACAAGCAAACAAGTCGAAATGGTTAAGAGCATATGTAGACAGGAAGTGAATTCAGCAATCCAAAACCTAAAACTGGACCAGGGCCGTACGCGTTCTACCTCACAAGCAGGTACATCGGATGATTCCAAACGCGCCAAAAAATAACAGCAGCAGTCGACTTCAAAACCATCGTCGCCTTTCAAGCATGAGTACCATTGACATTTAATAAGGGGTAAACATGGCCTTATGCCTCCTTGTACGGTACATCAAGGACCCCAGACCTGTAGAGAGGTTGCTCCTCTTTGCTGGATGTGCACATATCACTGGGAGGGCTCTTTGCGACACGATAGTTGCCGAACTGACAAAGGTAAATCTACAGACAGCAAACTGCAGAGCCCAGTTTTGATGGTGCTGGCAACATGGCAGGCGTCCGTAATGGCTGTGCAGCAAGTTTCCATAGAACACGACCAAGACCAGCATACTTCCACTGTGCAAGCCATGGCCTGAATGTTGCCCTTTGCAAGGCCTGCAGGGTGCAAGATGTTCAATGCATGATGGCGACGCTGAAAACAGTGGGGATGTTCTCCAAAGTACTCCCCGAAGAAACAATAAAGAAGGGGATGCTTCTGGTCTGAAACCGCTAAAGAAGACCAGCTTCACTTATATTTTCTTAATCTCCCAGCGTTGTATAAATCTGATAAATAGATAGTAAAGAAGTGCTCAAGACTGGAGTTTAGTGGGTTTTTTTAAAATCTCCCAGCGTTGTGCAAAGCTGATAAATAGATAGTAAAGAAGCGCCCAAGACTGGAGTTTAGTGCCTCGGGTGAGGGTTCTTAGAATAGATTAAACGATAGTTTAAGTGGTAGCATAGTTTATATTAACTGTCATACTGTTTGCGTCTTCCCTTGGTCACTATAACAGCACATGTAATGATAACTGCTTATTGTATTTATTATATTGCTGTGAGCCCTGCATCTAGCCCATGTGGGCAAGAACAGTAATCAACGAACAACACCAGCGTCTTCTGCATTAGACAGCCGGGAAAACCTCACCCTGGCATCCATCAACTACAAGTTTCGAAGTGAAAATAAGTTGAATTGTATTTCTGATTGTCCTCAAGTGGAGGCTGCATACATAGTGAACCAGACCACAAAGGAACGGGAGAGGGCTAAACCAGAAGTGGCGTCTATGCTAACTGAGGAGGGCTGTCTCTGTAAGGCACTGCTGAGGCACCTGTGACAGAGGGTCATGCCACAGCAGTAACGGTTCTGCAATTACTGCGGAGGCATCAACCCAGCTGTCCCCTCGCTGAGCGACCACCAACAGGACCTAAAGCGAAAAGAAACCAAGACCACCCAGAGATCTAGAAACCATACAACAGTTGAGGGAGAAACTACAGCAAAATGAGATCAGGAGTTCAACCAGGGCCGGTAGAGCACTCTGTTCAATGCGACGCCATGCAGGGAGAAAAGGCGCATCTTTCAGAAGGTCTACAAGGACAGAGATGAAGCTATCAAGAAAATCTAGATAGACAACTGAATAACTCATGTCCCTATTGATGCATAGATAATTTGATAATGATGGGGCAGTTCATGGCTGCCTCTGGCCTGGTCTGAACCACCATCCTCCCCACCACCACACACTCAAGGATTGCAGCGCCCACCAAAACCCGGTCCGCAATACAACGGGCCTGGTCTGTACACCCAAAAACTGGACCAGTACCGTAAGCGTTCTACCTCCCAAGCAGGTACTTTGGATGATTCCAAACGCGCAAAAAAATCACAGCAGCAGTCGACTTCAAAACCTAGCGCCCCACACTCACAATCCGAGCAGAAGTCAAATACTAAGTCTAAGCTTAGGCCGTCAGAATCATTGGCGACCCTAAAGTCAACTTCGTCACATAAAAATTCCAGCGCAAAACTTTCAAACTCTGCACAACCTAAAGAAATTAGCAACAACAACAAAAAAATACCCAAGACACCTGTTTCACGCTGGTCCTTAGTTAACACTAGGACCTTTATAATACCAAGAATGCCTAATAAAACACCACCCTGTCTGTTACGTAAATAGTTGTACAGATAAGTCACCTGTACGAGGCTAGGTAACAAAGCTTACAAAGCAGCGTCTTTAACATGTCAAGAACAAAGGCCTGTGCTTTGCATACTTAACTTAAAAGACACAAGGCATCAAATCATAGCAAGGCGCCGGGATCTGGATCCAGTGTAGATTCACATGTGTCACCAGGGACCAGGGACCTATGACAGTGTCACAGAGAAAAACAAGGCATCAAATCAAAGCAAGGCGCCGGGGTCTGGATCCATTGGAGAGTCCGATGTGTCACCACAAAAGGACACATGCAGGGAGCAACAGAATTTATTGCATCGTTGTAAAGGCAGCTGACATTGCAATTGTGGTTGTAATAAAAGACCTTCACCTTCAGATAGATTAACATGGTGAAGATATTCTCAAATTGTTTGTGTATATGAAACCTCTTTAAGTCCAGATAAAAACAGAAAAATGTCATACCTGCTGCTGTCCGAATAACTCAATATAACTAATATGTTGTTGTTTTTTTCATCAGAAACTGATTCATCGCAAGAAGGCGCTGAGGGCCAAGCAGTCATACGATAAGAAACTGAAGGAGAAACTGTGACGTGTCCTTGTAGCAGAGTATATATCGTCAGATGAGTCTGACGAAGATGACAATGGACAAAGGATTCTAAGACAAGGGCCATACCCTGGGAGTCAGATGACAAATATGCACTGGAGTTTAGCACCATACAGACTGAGCAGGCTAAGCGGCAGTCCATGATTAGGTACACAGACCCTCCTTCAACCTCACATGTAAAAAATCCACTACTATCAGAAGGGAACGTGTACATCCCCAACCAGAAACCGGCAGAGAAAGTGGAAAACACAGCAAAATACATGTCAATAACCATTAATGGCATGGACCAGAAGAAAACAGCAATACCTCACTACATAAATAAAGTGAAGGTGAGTGCCCACAAACCGCCCGCTTTAGCGTACGTCGCCTCCCACCAAAATCCAGTCACCGATCCAACAAAGCGTCGAAAAAAATCGTCCGTCTGGTTTTAACTAAGCAAAATAGATCAATGAATGAGTTCTAAACTGTTATGAATTCATATTACAGACTATGGCTCCTAAAGAAAAGGTCTATTTGGAGAGAGATGGAATGATGGGGTATCTGAAGTCACACGCCAACGAGAAAGACCCAGAAACCGGAGGACCACGTGAAGAGTTCAAGGCCGTGTCAAATTTTACATTTGATATCATAGAGAAGGTGAGATGAATCTAAAATGCAGATTAACTTACGGATGAACCATATCTTTTTTCTTTGGGCCTCGGAGCACCTGTCATAATTAGGTCACCAGCATTGGATCTGAAAGTTCCTCGTGGGAATATCACTATCAGCCTTTGCAAGGGATTCCCTTAGGTGACCTGGTCGCTTGGGGACAAAGTGGATTGAGCTGCACACACCATGTGCCCATGCCTGTCTGTGCACCTGTGACCCCTGTCAATTTACTGTAAACGGCACCTCCCATGCGACCCCCGAGGTTCTTGCCCTGTCACTGACCTTGTTGTTTCTGATTACGGATCTGTAGGGTCGGTAGGCCATACCAGACAGGAGAGGAGGGAGATGGCAGCAAGGAGGAGGACATCCCGGAAGATGACAACGATGATAACGGGTATCGTAGTGAGAGCGATGCAGATGTGGCAGACCTGGCCACCTTACGTGGGGCTGTTCGCATCAATCTCACCGACAACAATATGACTGCAGAGCTGGACCCGGTGATGGAGGATGTCTGTGGGTCAAACCACATTGGCGGGTTCAGCTCTGTAGAAAACCTTGCAAAGGTGCGGGTGGACATCGCCTTGGAAGCAGGGAATCTGTACTGAGTACTCTTCTCAAGATTAACACCAAGAGTGTGAGGGAGTTCATCAAGCGTCAGGAGGCCCTGACCAGGCAAAATGTCACAAATCAGGGGCTGGTCATGATGCGACGCCAGCAGAGCGTATCAACCCAGGAAGCACCACCAGTCCCTGAACTGCCAACATTTCTACCTCACACAGACCGGACACAGACTGAATACAAACTCATCCCCAGTCTGGCAGGCACAGGGGTGTTGAAGTCGAGGATTGAGCACTTTGTGCCTCGGGCTTCAACATCCAGTGCAGTTCACCCGACACCAACCTGACATGAACCCTACCAATCCCTACCTCTGTGCAGTTTCCATCTACCTCTTCCATGAGAAGATCGACCTTCTGCAAGAGGAAGAGGCCCGGAGAACCTCTAGTGTTGAACTTCCAAGGGAAGGTCCAGAAAAATAACTGTTCTCTGTATGGGCAGTCCACCAAAGGGCACCGAAAATACAAGGCAAAGAACTTCTGTGAAATAATAAAGAAGTCAACCTGCAAGGCCCTAGCCCACATGGAGTTCAGGAACATTTCAAGTTTGAGGTGGACAAACTGTGTGTGTAGTAGTGAAACGTTTCCCTATTTGTAGTCCATATTGGACCATGTAAATATTGTACACTGCATTTGGTGTGGGGGTTACTGGGTAGAGGTCCCGTGGTCCTTGGTTGCCTGTCTGGCACCTCATTCATTTCCTAGTCACTCACATACTGGCTCAAGTGTAAATATTGTACATTAAGGCCATACCAATTTAATGTAATATCATAGAATCCAATTCTTGTTTTTGTTCACTAAATCTATCACCAACTTCTGAAGAAAGCAAAATTACAAAAGCGTGCTATGTTAGGGCACACTGACTGGCGTAGCATAAAATCTGAAGCTACATTCACGAAAACGTCTCACAACGCCGCTTGCAACGCTAAACTTGAAGGGCTCATGAACAGTATGAAGGAGTTTTATATCCAGGTATGTTCTTTAGAATAATGTGTTCAAAATCCATTCATCTAAATCTGACCACTCTCTGGCAAGTAGCAATGGAGCGCCGTGAGTTTGAGCACGTGAAGATATTTCCTCAGTAGTCTGGAAAAGTTCCTAATGTGCAATTTTCCTACTCTTTTTTTCAACTGCAAGTTTCCTTCACAATCTCGACATGATTACCAGACCGAAACCTGTCACTGCCCAGAGGGGGGACCTGGTATCAAAGTGGATTTCACAAACAACTGAAACAACTCGTAAAAAGATCAACGACAGCAAGGGTGGGGGCATGCTTATTGACGAGGCCTACAGACTAGCGCAGACGAACTCCTCCAACAGGGACGTTGGCAGGGAGTCCCTGGAGGAGCTGATGAGCGTCATGGAAGACGGTGATCCCATCATGATTTTTGCAGGCTATCCTGCGGAAATGGCTTCGTTCCTGGTTTTTAATCCGTGAATGAAGTCACGGATAGCCTTCCATTTCAACTTCCCAGACTTCAGTGTTGCGGAGCTGGCCAGCATCATCAAAAATGACGTGGGAAACAAAGGCCTGCGTTTAACCAATCAGGCAAACCAGGACCTGGAAACCACAATTGAAAACAACTCGACGAAAGAACGTGAGATGAATGGCAGACTGGCCCGTCAGGTTGTCACGGGAGCTGTGAGGGACATGTACACTCGCTGCTACCAAAGGCAGAAGTTGAGAAGGCCCCAAAACTATGAGCACATAACATTTTGGCATCATTTCTTTGTAGCTTAACGCCTTTTCCATCTTCCACTATGTGTAAATCAAAAACCATCCCTCCCGCAGCCCACAAGCTTATCTCTTATCAATCCCTGATCTGCTCACAAATTGCTAAAAGCGCGGAACCAAAAGCAGAGAAGCTGCTGGGGGATTTTTTGCGCGGTACTGTTGTTTACAATAACGCGGAAATTTACGTCCACGTAAGCGCAATCTTTGCTCAATGATTTTGTTCAATAGTGATGTAACTTTGTGTTGTATGATATCCGTGTGATCAGCGGAACATAAGTAAGTACATACCAACCGCTAAAATTGAGCTACTCAAATTCTGTCTGTATTTCAAGACTGTATAGTTAATGCGTATGAGGTATCGTCTAAATGTTGCAAACCAATCTTATACCAAACCAATCCATGTGTACCTTCCTACCTTGATCCGTAACAATGCTAACGATTTTTAATTGTTGAGACTTTTTACCCTGTCTTCCCAAAAGACTTAAGACACGCACTACGTGGAATCGTTCAACAATGCGTTGTTGGTATATCACGACAAGCGGATTTGCTTTGGAAAAGAGAGCTACCTATTGAGGATCAACCTGGCCGTTCTAGACTGGGTAAGCTCTTGCGTTCAGTGCACGTTGTTTTACATTAAATTGTTATCATGGTTTCATATGCGGAAAATGAAGTACATTTCTGCATCGATACACTATGTGATTACCTGAAAAGACAAGGGCTGTTATGAAAACTAGGAAGCCATGTGTGTGCTTTATATTTCAGTGCGCGGAAATGGCATCCTTCTCTTACTCGACAAACCATAGAACGAGAACGTGGAGCGGGACCACACGTCAGAGTGGACATGCGAGGACGCCGCAGTTCCACGGCGCCCAAGAAACAACTAGTAGAGAAGAAATACATCTTCAGAAAAAAAGTGTGGGAAGAGTTCATGCGGAGAATTTACACTCCGAACATGGTACAGAATAGAGTTCCTGATCATGAGAACCAGGTTTAGCCTGAGTAGGTAGCTCTGTTTTTTTGTCGATATATATATCAACAACGCATTGTTTGAGTTTGGAACTAAAGAAATGTAATATATCCCATCAACAGGATCAAATAAAAATAGGAAGTAGACATTTTGTGTGTGCATCACATTATTCTATTAGATTTCATGTATTGCTGTGTAGTCACCGTTATTGTGAATACATCCTTTACATTTTTATAAAAATGTTTGTGCTAGAAGCACATATTCCCACGACTTCATTAACGACGGACATAAGTATACCCATATAAGGATTTTTTTTTTTAAATGTAAGAAATTGTACGTTTAGTTGAAAATTTCGTTGTCTTTTGTATATTGCTGTGTACGTATGTATCTACAACCATTGACTGGGCGAGCCCATGTTTTACAGGCTGATGTGTCATATCTTGAGCAGTGTACAGTACTTGACCAGACATATGGATATGGCTGTTTCCTTGTATCGATATTATTCTGGAGATATATGTCCTTCTCATACAACTTTTGGTTAAGAAAGTAAATTGTCCATGAAGATAGGTATTGCTGGCTTTGTTTATTGTAAGAACACTAGTTTCAGATACAGAGCCACGATCATGATCACTGTCGGTGTCTGAATCTAGACAAGATTCTGCAGGAGGACAAGATCAAGTCGGTTTGGCTTTGTATATGCATATAGAATTGTCTTTACATGTAAAAAGAATCATTCACTCATTACTGTGTAAAATCTGTAGATCTTGTAGATAAGTGCCGACTGTCGATAGATTTTCAAACTGCATGTGTTGTTGTACATTGGTGACGACTTGTGAAAAGTTATCAAACTGCAGCATTCTTCAAATTGACATTGTTTTCCTTTATTTCCCTTAGGAGACATGCCCGCGTACATGCCCGGGCTGCTCAATGATCTCCTTGACGTTCAGCCCGAGCCCGCACCAGTCGTGGTCAATGTGCTGGGACATGTGGATTCTGAGGCAGCCGCAGCAATCGCTGCTGGAGCCGAGCAGGCGGACCAGCTGTACACTCAACTTCTGGAGACCATCTGGGCCTCCTGGGCTGATGACGCACCTGCGTTGATGGAAGTTCCAGTCGAGGCGCCTGCGGCGATGGAAGTTCCAGTCGAAGCGCCTGCTGTGATGGAGGTAGCGGCACCACCACCACCAGAACAGTAACCTCCAATCATCGTAATTGATGATGACAGCGATAATGATTCTGTCATTGTCATCGATAGCGATACAAATGATGATGATGTTATATGCTAGAGTTCATTAAATGCTGTTCATGTGGGGGTGTCATGCAAATCGCTGGAAGGATGACGACGATGACGATGGACCTCCCCTGTCCATGTCTTTTTTTCATATACTTTGTAGCGTGAACAGTTGAAAAACCAAATGCAGACTTGGACAGTAGAAACTTTCCCTCAGACTGTAAAGTTTTCATGAAGTATGATTAAAATCTTCAATTCGTAAAACTTGCTCGTGTCAGGTGTCCAGATTGCTTTACGGTAAATAAACTAAGTCTGTAGTACACGATTGATGACAGAGGCTTTTGTCTTTAAGATAAACATTTATTTGTTTCACAATGGTGCAATGATCACACAGACCCTTGCAGACATGAATCCACATATTGCTATAACAAACATTTTGAGCCATCTCGAATGACTCCTCTTATGTGTCATTAACATCTCGTTCCAACCACCAGCTTGGTTGATAAATTCGCCTGCCAGGTGATTAATTAGTACAGACACGTCCGACATGAGCTGACATATCAGTTGATGCGGCCACTATCTATTCACCAGTTCCGCGCACACAGTGACGGTGAAACCTATGCTAGTGAGGATCCGTCCCCAGTGGTTTGCCGACTGTAAAACGTGTGCCACAACATGTTTCAACCCGGTCGTGACATCTCTGCAGGAAACAGCCATGAATTCCTCTAAAACGTCTCTCCACCGATGCTGTAGTTCCTCCAGTAGCTTGTAAATCCGCAACGTGGTAGATTTCCGTATGGTGCCTTGTACCCATTCCGCAGGTTCGAATGACTCCTCAGTCTTGTAATATAATAAATGCTGTAGAATCCCCTCGATTTCTGTTTTGGTCATGTCTCGATGGAGTCCAGCGTCCTGATTACACGGTTGCGGTAATCCAACAATATTTCTCCGATGAGTATGTCACAAGCGTTAGGCATGGTTGTTGATCTTTGATAAAATGACGTTGTACGTTCAGTGGTGACCATCATGTTCCAAGTGGAAGAAAGTATTAGATATGATCTCACAGCAGGGCGATAAAGGCTCAGGAGCAAAAGTCGTCTTCATACACTCCGCTTTTATGGCATCCTACTCTGAACTCATCTGCATAGGTATTAATTTGCATAATTTTGATCTGCGGTGAACTCATTTGCATAACGTTGGATGAAGGGGTACTTATTTGCATTTGGGCGAGGCCAAATCCGGCGAAAATTTTGACCTAGGTCCTCATTTGCATAATTTTCGCCGGGTTCTTACTACTCACTGGCTCCTGAAGACATGACAGTCACTGAGAGAAAAAAAGCTGTCCTCCAGCTGGAAAGGAAGCTCAAGGAAGTTGTAAGTGTGCAAACTTTGAAAGTCTTGCAGCTTCTACTACCATCACATAATTACATATACTATAGTAGATGTAATTCATGGCCACATTAACAGATATAATTCTAATAAGTAGTAATGAGTGTGACACAGGACAAACAGCAAACACCAACTACCAACACATTGTCAAATGTGCCTTGGAAACCATGCCAAAATTGTGCTTACTTCAATTTTTGACTGTGCTTTACCTCAATATTTGGTTTGTTTGGTTAAAATAGGTTACAAAACTGGAGATGCTGAACTGTAAAGTCTTTGCGGCGGCAGGTGACAAGCCAAGAAACGTATTTCCCCAAGCTGGCACTCCAGCTTGGGGAAATACGTTTCTTGGCTTGTCACCAAAAACTTCTCCCACGGCAAAACTCCCAGCATGGAATGGGAATTATCTGTTGCTGTCAATGAAGGGACTACAAGTAAGTGACTACATGTTATAGAAATATTATGAATATCCTTAATGGTCTTAGCCCATTGATAATCTTTTGAATGTTCATAAACATAGCATTGAGCACAGATATCATCATTTCTTCCTGCAGTAAGTGGATCAAATCCATTCCAGCCTTAATGGGATAGTGAGTGAGTGTGAGTGAGGATGTGGGGTATTAAATTGTCATCAAAGGATGCATGGGGGCCCCAACATACCGCACATTTGAGAAGACCTGCTACTCCTAATGAATTTACGAATTTTAACTGTTATGTTTAGAGTGTCTAACTCTACTGTCTGGACATTGACATGAAAACATAACAGAATGCTGTTGTCTGTTATCTAAAGGTCAACGGGACCGCACTTTGCTACCAGCACAGATAGCAGAGTTTGAAAAGGAGAAGGGTTTGGAGGTGAGTACTTCATGTCTTTGTCCAAGAATATGCACAACTCACTGTTATTTTACAGGCTCATGGTCTATGCACATGGCTGCAGTTAGCTGGGAAAATGCAAACCCCCAGAGAAGACCCTCTGCAAAACCTCAACGAACTCCCCTGTGAAAGGGATGGAGAGAGCGGCAAAGAGTCAGAGGATGAAGCAAAAGTAGATGCAGCAAGTTCAAACCTGAAAAACCTGAAGGGGACCAGGCCACTGGAGATTGCGCTGGGAAAGAGCGATAACCTGTGCTTACCTAACTTAAGAAATAGGCGTATCTTCCACAACTGCAAGACGATTCGTTAAGTACTTTGCAGCTCCTTCATTTCAATGCCCAGCGACGCTCGGGAAGAGCTCGAAAAAGGTCTGATCGGTCTGGATATCAACAACATCATAATGGACGAATGATACTTAATTGTTAAAACTTTCGGAAGCACTAGAAGAACACTAATTTGTCTTAAATCTTAAAAACTTACTGTGTAATAAAATGTTAACAAACTTAATTGTGTCTTGGTCTCGTTCTTCGTTCGGAACAAACGTTAGCATGAATACGTTTGTATCTTATGATTAAATTTACATATCATGAATACATTTGCATGAATTGATCCAGGTCTCTATTCTACTGTGGTCTACCCTACACAAGGATAACCTTCATCGGCATTGACATTGACGCGGTAGAGCGAACACTTTCCTTAGCAAGCGAAAAACTCGGCGTCACGCGGACCCACCTAAGCGAACTGAGCGAGCGCTGCTCAGCCTGTTAGGCAAACTTAACTGGGCGGCTCGTTGTAGCACTGCTGTTCAAGGTGGAGGCAGCAGTTCGCACCAACCTGGTAATCCCAGCATGCACCTCTACAGCCTGCGAGTGGAATGCTGCTCCAGGGAAAACCGTGCAGCTCACGAGAGTGAAGGACATGTCCTTCATAAACGACAAATTTTGCTAAACCGGTGTGTTCACATATTGGTGTTATATTTGAGTGGGAGTTTAGCCCTCCACAACTAATATACACACGAACTTGTTGTCCAGCATTCCTTACAAGTTTTCATGTACTTCATGTTCGTGTACTTCACGTTGTGGGTCTTAAAACAAAAATTAGACCGTACTTTTGAGTATGTTCATAGCTTCGAGTCGGCCGAAGGCAAAAAATATGACGATCTCTCCGCAGAAGACTTCCTGGCAGGAACGATGGGTGCCTTGCAACACAAGGACATGGCAGCATCAGAGGTGCAGGGCAGGCTTGCTCTTTTACAGTACACTTGTCAGAAGATGGCACGCTATAACTGGCCGGTAGTGCGGGCGTTCCATGCCTCGGCGACACAGAGCGCTCTCAGCATTCCGGGCCAGTGGTCTGCAGACTTCCATGACATAAAGGAGCAGTACTTCGACGGAGACCCCGACAAGATGATCGTGACATCGACCGCCGGGATCGCCTCGACGGTGGATAAGACCAAAGGAAAACGCCCACGTATTTTCTGCAAGTACACGAGGAACGAGTGTGCTTCTTCATCGTGTCGTTTCGAGCATTGCTGTTCTTTCTGCCTTGAGAAGACGAGCATGAAGTTCCAACACCCGGACACCACCTGCCGGCGCAAACGGGACCACGACAAGAAAAGAAACGATGATGAGAAGCCAGCTACATCGGACTGACTATCTCCCATGCACCATCGCGTAAGTCGTTCTAGTTTATGTTCAGCGTCAGGGTTAGGTACAAGCGTGACGCGTCTTCACGACGATGATTCGCTAGGTGGATCAGGGCAATGTTGAAACAACGTAAATGGCAGCATATTGATCACCAGTTTGATGTGCTCCACATGGCGAAGAATGTAATAAGAAATAGCGGCTCATGCGAAGACAAGGAACAAGAAAGATCTCTTCCCGTGGATCAAGGCCGTGCCCCCTCACCTGTGGTGGTGCTCCGGCACATGCCGAAAAGATTGTGTGGTAAGCAAAAAGCAAACAGGAGAACCGCCTGGCCTACACAACCCACTGTGCTGCATATAGGCAGAGTCTCGTAGTCAGCCAGGCGGCTGCAAACTTACCGTACATTCGGATGCAAAATACAGTAGGTGTACTTTGCAAGGTACGGAAAAATATCCATCTTTGACAGTTATGCACTTGCAGGCATTGTCTACAGAGATCCCAAACTCAGGCCATTACTGCACAGACAAGTCTGTGACAAGTTGTCACAGAAATTGTACAGCTCTATGCAGTCACAAGAAGCCATCAGTGCTACGGAAGACAGACATTGATGGCCTTCTTGACATTGATTTTGCCACCATCATCAAAGAATGGAAGGGGAGAACCCCCCTTCTCTATGAAGTTCTTCAAGCAGTAGCATGCAACACTCATAAGGTGAGGAGTGCACCAGACAAGTCAGAAGAGAGAGACAACCCCTGCATAGCACTAGCTGGATGTGCGCTGCTCTACCGCAGGTGCCCACAGATGTCCTGTCTCTAAATGGCAACAGTGGGTAAAAATCTTGATAGTGACCAGGAACGTAATCACGGTATCTAGAGACGAGGAACAATATTCTCAAAACCATGAGGTCGTGGGAACAAAGAAGTTCTACGACTGGGCGGACGAGAAAGGTGAACTTCTTGAGTGACCATTTTTCTTTGAGATTAACTTATTGTTCCTATACTAGTCTATACCACCATCAGAATTTTCTTCAAAATTCTAAGATGACTGAATTATTGTTTTTTAGCTGTGAATATTCTGGTCCACGCCCAGGACAACAACAAAAGTGTGAACAAGCTGGTGGAGGACAGGGCGGCTCAGGGACATCAGTGTGTCAATGGGAACGACACGAAAATATCTGCATGAAGGGAAAACGCCAAAACTTTCTTCATACTTGCAGTTGGGGATGTCTCTCTATCACGTGGCATTAAAAAATTGTATTAATTTTCAAACCTATGCTTTTTTTATGGAGAATAAATAAAAATGTCCAATCAACGTATGTTATATATGTTCCTCCAGCCACCGAGGGCATCGCCAAATCGATGAGGAAAATCATAACGGGTCCAGGATACAAGGAGGGCGTGAGCTGGCACCCCCAGCTGACAGATAAAGGTACTTGTTCTCGAACGCACACAAGCATTTAAATCACTCACACAAAGTTATCCAACGTAGCTATTTCGTCTATGCGTTGATCCTGGGTGATCCATATCCATCACATCTTTTCTTTTAATATAATGCTGGATGTTTTTTTCCTTTTCAAGCTGCATCAGTAAAAACACACATTTACTGGGCCATGAAAAACTGTGCTGGGGATGCAGGGCAACTACAAGAGTACATTGATAACATCATCCGCCACTACCAAATAATGCCCATCTACTTACTTCTTTTTACAAATATCTATGTGGTTTTTCATGTTTTTGTTGGTTTTTCTAACCTTACATCAGTAGATATATCATCATTGTTTGGTTTGCTTTTTTCGGTCAGTGTGAACCACTGTAGATGAATTAATGACAATCAAATTAACGTTTTCTTCATCCTTCCCAAGAACGACCACACAGGGTGCCACCACACGTCCACCTGTCGTCTCGACGGGGATGACTACATGTATACAGGCCGAAGAAGGTCCCGATCGACGATCCCAAAGCGGAAAAGCTTCTCCAGGACTTTCTAAGGGACACCGTGGTGTACAAGAATGCTGAGAACTACGTATATGTAAGCCACATTTACAGAAGAGCCTTGGCTGATGTAGCTTACTGTTATTGTAGTGTGATACTCCGATTTCGAGCTACTTAGATTCTACATCTATTACTTCGTTAGTATAAGCTGTTTTGCATCTAAGGCATACAGTAAGTACTAAACCGATCTCACTGACTGTTTAAGTCCTTGAAAGTATGGAGTGAGGTCGACTTTACAGGAGAGCATATAGGAATGAACCAGAATCTAAACAGAGGGCTTTGGCACACAGTATCCGCCGGTTCAAAACTTATGAACTGAAAGAGATAGGTACCTATAATACAAGTCAGGTGATGTTCCCAGTGCCGAGAAGAGGAGAACGAACTGGGCAAGTTATTCCAAAAACCAACTACGGTGTCATCTTTGTGCCATGGATGCCGGGTACGGTTTTAAGAATAATGACAAACTCCGAAATAAAGTATGAGTCAAGAATGGTCAAGGGCCTCTAACAAGTGAACTAGATGTTGTTCGAGTAGTTTCGAGTAGAGGGACAAGCGTATCATTCTAATTCCTTCATAGGGAACCATGAGAACACTATGCTCAAGGCAAGTATTAGTTTCTATTTGTTTACACTTTTGTAGTTGATTTTGGTTACTAAAACACATGCGTTTAAAGAAATAGAGTAATAATGTTCCTCTTATGTACACAGGACAAAACCTACATAATGGGATAAAGGAGGGAGATGGAGAAAGAACTTCAAGGTGTTTCCGTGCAGCACTGCTCTATTACAAAGCACATTGACACACAAAGTACGCCTTTGGGACTTTGCTGTTCTTTGCGAGGGCGAAAGCTCTTCTGCCCCCAAAGACTCACACATTCCTTGGTTTGGAATAGGGTGGTGAATGAGAAGGGTGGGAAATGTCGCAATATACCCCTTAACCTCAGACTGGGACACATCAATGCAAAATCGCTCCCCAAGTCTTTGGGACCAGACCTCGACAAAGCGAATGCTTCGCGAATTGCCCATGCAACTAGAACAATGGAGAAGATCCTTGAAAGGGGAGACAGAGACTGGGGAGTGCTGGCACCAACTGGACACCACCATAAGTAAGACTGTAGTGGCGATATTGACATTCTGGTACGGCAATATGTCTCTCCTAATAAGCTGGTGTATCATGTTGGGCGACAATATGACAGTTTTCCAAACTTTGACACGAACTTGTGGAAAAACATTAAAACTGTCAAATTTGCGAAATGGGTAAAGAAAACGTTGGGAGACTTTGAATAAGACGTTTTTCCTCTGGTGTGTCTGGTAATTGATGGAAATCCCTTTGTATATGAACTGGAAATCACCAAAATACCACATAAATATGCAGGTAAAATCGGAGTTGTGCAGATATTTCATGATTCATACAGTCCAGCCTCAACCAGTCCACGAAGTCAGTATCTGAGCGCATTGGTATATTTGATTGCTGTACTGATTATTTTCATTCCCAGTGTCCGTATTATCAAAACATTTAAGATGGATAGTAAACCAGAATTTATGCTTTTAAGTAGACACTTGCATTAATACAGTGCATATTGTATTTGTACAGGATGCAATCAGAAGAGAAAAAAGATACATGAGCGATGCAAAACGGATTGACATCACAGGTACAGTCGTCTCCGCTGATGGGAACAGTTCCAGTCGGACCTTGCCTGAACCTGAACTGACTGAACACGGCTATACCTGCACTGAGAGTGCCCTAATACCAAAGAGGAAAGTCAGCCAGGGCCGGGGCAGAGGTATTTTTGTGCGTGTGTCACGTCGTTGTTGTCTTTTGTCTTTGAGAGAAACTTAGCAATGTCAGTACCTGCTACACATTGAAGTTCTATCTACATGTTCTAGGCACTTTTTTCAATTACTGTACATGCATAAATTTTCTCTGTTATTTGTCTTCTGACCATACTCTTTGTCAAAGCACTACATTGTACAGTGTTATGATGGGTTACACTTACAGGCACCTGTGAAATGCACGAATACTAATACCGTAAAATTCCTATTAACGTACGCACTTTTTAAACTTTTCAAGTTGCAAGCAGGTGCTCCAGGCTGACGCTAAAGTCGGGGTGCGTACGTTAGGAGGGGTTCTTCCTCGGAAAAATCGTATATCAGCATGAGAGTACGGTACATCTTCATGTAAATGAAGTGTGGAATGCTACCACACAATCAATCAGTAATAAAGAATAAATAATACATATATCTAAATTGTTTGATATTTTCTACCCAGAAACATTTTCTCAGTAAGTTGAACAAGGCGGGCCGCTACGCTGTGGGCCCACAAACCGACGCTGTAAATCACCCGCTATGCTGTTTTTTCACCCAGCGTAGCGGCGAAAAAAAAGACAAAAATACCGTAGTAAAAATGCAAAGGCACGCGCCACTGCTGTTTCGTAGGAAGCCATCCAGCTATCAGCTCCAAGGGAGGTGCCAATTACTAAATTCGCACCCCGCCCTACCGCTCCGATCTTGTCTCCACGCCCGTCCCACCCGGGAAAATCCCATTGCGGCTCGTGTGCCGCTGGCAGCATCGCGCGAAAACGTAAACAATAGCCGAGTAGGTCTCCATGTGCACAATCTGCGGGGCGGTTCCCGACTATTAGAACAGCCGTAAATGTATCAGATTCCCGGGGAATCTCCTTATTTGGAAGTTAACAGTCCGCAGTTGACCAACACAGAAGCTGTTTTTGTAAAAGATTCCTATCTCTGTCAGCGCGGGAATAGAATTAACTCTTAACTGTATTTCTGACAAATTTCTAAAGCATTAGGTTACGTCATTTCCCCATCCATAACAGCGAATTAATGCACAGAAAATTCATTTTTACAAAGAGAGGAAGATAAAGTTTCAACTTATTTATAAGCTTCGCCATGATTGGACAATTCGGCTACTGCAAATTTATGGCACCGCCCACAAACCGCCGACTTTTCTTTTAGTAGACTTTCTGCCGCCGACGTCGCCATGGTAGCGACTGTCATCAAAGGCTGCCGACTGTCAATCAGCGGCAACTTTGTGGGAAAACGCGCGAGTTGGATCTCCGTATGTGCAAGGTGGCCAAACAGCGAACCTCTGGCGACGTTACGTTCCCTGAACTTTCCCACAGCTGTGCTTGTACAAAGTTTTTATTAGACGGAAGTTCCACGTTATCTGTAAGACGCAGAACAGCGGTTTCGGCTTCCTGGAACGGGCCGGCGGCCTATATATTTGGGGGAGGGGGGGAGGGGGGGGTGACGCGATTTCTTAGACGGACCAAGGTTCTTTAAATGCCGCGGCAAGGGACTTTCGTATTAGGACTTTCGCCGCCGACCGCCGAGGGAAGATTGCATCGGCGGCGAGTTTTCTGGGAACATGCCTGCGTTGAAGCGTAGTATACCAGGAATATCGCTTCCTAATTCGCACCGAAGAGAACTTCTGACAGCTACGATTGTTGCGCTTCGACTTAGGACAGCCGGACGCAGCCAAAAAAAGGAAAACTGGTATCGACTATTGATATTGTTGAGTAGCTAAATAAACTATTGATATTGTTGTTTCTGAGTTTCAAGTTGTCTTTCACCAGAAATATTGTACGTCAATGTCATGTGGGGAAGTTGATTGACTGCCACGATTATCATAAATATGACCCTCAAAACTGAAAAAAAAAGCCTTCTCAATAGCCTAAAATGCAAGAGCTTCCCCCCACCGGGGCTCTGCCCCTGGACCCCGTCGCAGGCTTTAGGCAGCCCCGAACCCCTGCCCCGATGCTGTGAAAAAAACCTGGCGAGAACACTGGTAACCCTTTAGTTTAAGTTGGTAAACATCATCGGAAGGATGATCATTCATGTCAACCTCTTTAACTATCCACCGAAATGCTGGAAAGGGGGTGCGTACGTTAGGAGGGTTTTTCCCCTGAACGTTTCAACTCACTGAGTCAGGCCCGCAATCGTCCCCAAATCGGGGGTGCGTACGTTAGGAGGGGTGCGTACGTAAATAGGAATTTTACGGTAAGGTACAAATTGAACGCAGACCTGACCTTCGAAAATCCCAAACATAGTCATTAAGAATGTCAAGCTTTAGCCTTAATTTAGACCAATGGCGGTTGATGATCAAGCGACTATTCTGTCCGTCTGTACCTCCCATGCTAGATCGCTAATTGGTGGTTTTCGGCTACCCCCGTAAAGGTGTCAGTGTTTCCATTACTGTACAATAAGTGACTATAGAACTATCACAAACACAAAACTGCAAACAGTCCATTTTCTCCCTACCGTCTCACCATGAAGAAGCATAAGTCCAAATCCCCTGCGGCGTTCTTCAAGGAGCTGATGAGCTTGTATTTCTCAGAACAAGAAATGTTCAGGGGAAACTTAATGGGAGGAGGGAACCAAGAGGCCCTCAACCTCGTCAGCATAGCTGCTATTCTAGGTAAGGACTCTTAGTTCTATGCCCTTAAAATTGTTTCTGAGAGAAGATTTTGCCTGTTACCTCTTTTTCACCCATGTGACTTAATGTTTGTGGGCAGGATATGCATCTCCAGACATCATCCTGTCTTTCCTTGCACGCAATATTTCTTAAATGCAAGTTCAGGCCTTACAATTCTATCGTGTGAAATTTTCCTAGGGAGATGTACTTAATTGCAGGTTAAACTGGGATAAACCTGTTGTTTGTCCAGTTAAAGGCTTGACTGCCGTGTAAAACAAATGTAAATTTCACAATATTACATAAAAAAGAACTATCTATGAACATACGTTCGGATCTATGTGCACCTGAAATACTGTAGTGCTAGGTCATCAGCATAATACATGTATTTGATGGTTACAGTGGTATGCCCCATCCTGTATGTTTTTATGTTTGATCCTACATCTTTTCTTCTTTTTCTACATTATTCACAGCTGAAACAATGAAGCAGTGGCCTGGAGTAAAGTTGAACTTGGCCAGGGTTGTAAACGATAAGTACTGCCGCATGCGCAGTACTTTCAAGCGGCGAAAGACCAGGCCGAGGTTCTAACCTGACAGTAACCAGCGACAGCCCGGACAGGCTGGGCAGGCCATACAGGCTGGGCAGGCCATACAGGCCGGGCGGGTTGGGCAGGTTAGATAGGCAGTTGGGGAGGCAATGAGGCTGTTAGATCTATATTTTTTTAAAGTTTTTTCTGCCTCAAAATCCATCCAGTACGTTCTTATTTCGGACGGTACTATCCTAAAATCCCTACATTCAAATGCTTGTTTTGTTTTTGTTCTTTAGATGACGAAGCTCTTTTCTTATTGTTTTTTTTTAAGAATTGATTTCACAGGGGAAGCATTTGTTATCCGAGTTAAGTTATCTTGTTGCATTCAAATTTGGTTAGAAGCAAAAGTTTTATGTTGTTCACATCAGAGTTTGAAAACATGTATGGCAGTATAAAAAAAACAAACATATCTTCACATTCGGAGAAATTAGCTGCTTCATATATTGAGAGGAACATAATCACCCATTTCTAGGGGCTCACTGTCAGATAATTTTTTTATTTAAATGTTCCCTCTTTAACAATTGCTCCCATTGATGTAGGGAGATCTTCTCAAACGATGGCATTTGGGAACTGGACCAGAAAGACGTTGCCAATTCCGGCAAGACAGCTGCGTCCGATGTTCTACGGGCCATCAATGACGGAAATATGACGTCAAATATCCTTTTGATAGAAATCAAAAATTCATGGTTAATTTAATTGTACTACTGCTATCAGATATATTTATACAACAATGTTTAAAACGCACATTCACCATACAGTTTGATAATATTCGCTCCATGGAGCCGATTAGTACAGACCCTTCTCGCCACACCGCACCTCTTGTCAGTGCACAGATGCTACGCTGTGGGCACAACGTGTGCTTTGGGTGTCACCAGGTAATCATGGAATGCCCTTAATGCAAAGGTACGGTCACTCGGGTGGGACCAAACATTGCAGTGTGCAATCTGTCCCGGAAACTGGAGGCCACCTGCGCATTTGAGTGTGAGTTCCCAGAGAAGGTGACGGTGGATGACGTGTTGACTCACCCAAAGACAACATGTCCCCACGTGAAAGTGGCCTGCCCGAACGAAGGGTGTACCACCCACGTCCCAAGGGAAGGGTTGCAGTCTCACAGGGACGTCTGTGGGTATGGCTTTGACGAGCGCTGCAGATGTGGCGTTCGATTGACGAGGCAGGAAATGGCCCCCCACGTTGCCATCTACTGCCCGAAAGGCGAGAGCAAGTGCTTCTTGGGGTGTAGCGCCAAGTTATGCAGGTGCCGATTATAACCTGCTAGGATTCCGCTGGGATGGTAATTATTACGTCGACGTCGTCTATCCCTTTGGGATTCGCAGCGCGGCACAGGCCTGTCAACGCGTTACGGACGCCGTGTCGTATGTCTACGCCCAGGACGGTTACTCGTGTGTGAACTATTTGGACGATCTAGGCGGGGCGGACAGGGCAGACAGGGCTCATATCGCTTTCGCCCGGCTGGGCCAGCTGCTCAATATCTTGGGGCTTCAAGAAGCGGAGGAAAAGGCCGTCCCTCCTACCACCCGTCTCGTATTTCTCGGCCGGATAGTCGACTCCATCCAGATGACGTTAGAAGTGACTCCAGCCAGAATCACCGACACGTTGACGGAACTAAGCGAGTGGGTCCTGAAGTTCAGCGTTCGCCGTCGCGAGGTCGAGTCTCTGCTCGGAAAACTCCACTTCGTTGCAACTTGCGTCCGCCCGGGGAGGCTCTTCGTTTCCAGGATGATTATCTTTTTGCGGGCTTTCCACAACAGGCACCAGCGGCTCCGTGTCGATGCTGAATTCAAGAAGGACCTACAGTGGTGGCTCACCTTCCTTGCTTCGTATAACGGGGTCTCCCTCATCCCAAGATACGGCTGGACAGAGGCAGATGCAGTATTCAGCTCAGACGCCTGTCTGACAGGCTGTGGTGGTTTCGCGAACGACGGCGGAGAATACTTTCATGCCGTCTTCCCTCCAGACGTACTTGACACTAATCCGTGCATCAACAGCTTGGAACTGCTCTCAATTCTCGTGTGTGCACGCCGCTGGGGAAAACGCTTGGCTGGTCTTCGCATCGTGGTCCTCTGTGATAATGAAGTCTCGGTGACCGTACTTAACTCCGGCAGAACTCGATCACCTTACTTACAATCCTGCCTTCGTAACCTCTGGTTATGTGCCGCCAACGAACAATTCGAACTCAGGGCCGTACACATTCCGGGTGTTGAGAATAGGTTAGCGGACCACCTCAGTCGCTGGCACATGTCCCCATATCATCGCCACGAATTCTTACGTCTCACGGAGGGCGAAAAGACTGCTGAGGTCCAAGTAGATGCAAGTGACTTCAACCTAATGACACACTTGTGATTTCGTTCCAGACCCAGAGTCCCAGCTCCAGCTCCTGGACCAACAGATCGATGCGGCGAAGTGGTCTGCCTTTGCCCCGGGCACCTTCAAAAATCTCCGGACGCAGTGGCGCTCCTTCCTGCTCTTCTGTGAATACTTCCAACTTCCTGCCTTACCTACGGACGTCACAACGATCACGCGATACGCCCAATTCCTTTCCCGCTCGTGTCGCAGCCCAGCCACGATCAAACTCTACGTCCACGGAGCCAGAGTACTACAACAGTTCCACGGCCTCACCCCACCTCCGGCGGACGCCTTTGACCTCAAATTAGTCCTTTCGTCGATCTCCAGACATTCCACGCACGTTAGACAACAGAAGCTCCCCATCACACCGGACATCCTCCTCCGGATCAGAGCACATCTCGACCTCCGGCGCCCGCTGCACGCCACGCTATGGGCGGCCTTCTGTCTCGCGTTCTTCACTCTGCTGCGCAAATCGAACCTTGTCCCGAAGTCACAGTCCGACTTCTCCACCGACAAGCATCTCTCCAGGGGCTCGATCCAACTTTCTCCACCGGGCCTCCTCGTGCGCGTGACTTGGTCGAAGACAATTCAATTCCGGCAAAAGGTTCTCCTACTCCCGGTGGCAACCATTCCGGGACACCCACTATGTCCTAAACAAGCCTTCCTGGGCATGATCCAACTCCTCCCCGCCCCAGTGACGGCCCCAGCGTTCCTGGTACCTGACAACAACGGTACTTTGGTGTCCCTCACACACGACACCTTCATCACTCACCTGAAATCCCTGCTTCGCGCGGCGGGCCTACCTGCCGACGACTACTCCGGACACAGCTTCAGAAGGGGGGGCGCGACCTTTGCTTGGCGCTGCGGTGCCGATCCAAAAACCCTCAAACTCCTGGGTGACTGGTCTTCAGACGCGTTCGAGGTCTACCTCGACTCCTCTCTCGACCAACGCGCAGACTTTGCCCTTCAACTCGCAACAAAAATCGCCCACGGCCACCTTGACTAACGGCCGCCCGTTCCAACCGTCACGCTGGTAGAAACATCTGACAGCGCGTCCGCCGCCTTCTTATTGACTTTTCCTTGTACGTCCGAGATTATTATAATAGTTGTTTAAGGGTAGGATAGTTGAGCTCCCTTTCACATAGTTAGACTTCTTATGTTTCGTAATCATTGTTGTCTTATTTATCAGCTACCTTCTCTTATGTACCAGTCTCACCGAAGTTCGATTAACGCCGTGAGCCTCATAGTATAATCAGTTGTTCCTACTAACGGTTACGTAAGAGCATTTAACCTTTGCAGTTCGCACTGTTGTAACTAGCTTGCCTTGTTATCTCAGGCCTGGTCTCCGCCCCCTGCTCCTTCCACACTCCTACCCACACACTCCCTTCTCTCCCTCCGGGCTTGGTGTGGTGGGGCGCTCTTATCTTTCTGATTAAAGCGTTCTACCAAGCCCACTCAGTTCGTCACCTCTCTTACTGGAGTTTTTGCCTGTGTAGGAGTGTGGATAATTGCAACTATCCAAGGCTCTTCCAGGTTGAAATGCCTTCTAGACTGATGAGTCTATGCGATGTTGCTCGGTCTGAACGTCTTCTGATGCAAACTTACGGCATCACACTGCCACCAGGACTGCCAAACCCTAACGTAGGCCCTGTTGACGACACGTTTGAGACCATTTTGCGGTTGCTCGACCCCATAGTTCTACAAAGCCACCAGCCGCTTGCCGTTGCTGCATAGGGTAACTGCTTATACAGGGCCCTGTCTCGTGCCCTGTATGGCAATGAGAACTACCACCTTCATCTCAGGCTGCTCGTAACTTTGGTGATAGTGGAGCACCGACGCTACTATGACAGGCATTCGCAGGATTTCGTCGACATCATCAACGACGATACTTAGCATGTGCTTAGCATGCTGGCCATCGTCACACCACCAATCACCCACTTTCCAAAAACATATACTAATGTATGCCTCCAAGAGATACGCATCCAGCCCAGAATAGTTCAAGCAAGATTTTGTAACAGCCTTTAACAAATAAGTAGGAATTTTTCAATGCAGACTATTCATTGTGGAAGTAAGGACAATTAGTTCGATCCAATTACAAATGTGATGAGAATTTCCAGTTTTGTGGATGGGTACATGTATTACAGTTGCGTTAGGAAAGGTAGAGCACCATTGCTGTCAGTAACATGTTCAAAACTGTATTGTTGGCTAGATGCTCTGATATGTTTCTATGTAGCTATCAGATGTGTTTTTATATCGGTTTTTGGTTCGTTGCACTTAAATTTTGTTCGCCTATATGTTTTGATTTCATTCAAATTTGGAATTTGTACAGGCTCCTTAAGTCCATGCTAAGGGGGTCTGGATCAAAAGTGACAATTGCACATGCAACGCAAGTGCCACTTGCCATCCCTCTGCTGGAAGAAGGTTTTGTGTTGCCGCATTCTGTGTGAAAAGACCGAGAAGCCACACTGTGAAGGCGGCAACAAAAGACATCGAGGACATGGTGAGACACATTAAAGAAGGTAATGTATACACACACCAAGAGGGTCGACGCATCTCCTTGGGTGAGAGATTTGACGACCCTATCAAAAAGGCCTTCAACAAGATCAGTGGATCTCAAAGGCACTGTTGAAGTGGACATGACAGCACAATCCTGTGATGGACGAGGTTGATGTGGACGCAGAGATCAAATGTTGATTGGATGGGGATTTTCGAACAAACTGTGTAAGAATGGGAGTTGTCAAGTGCCCAAGGTGAAGAGATCCCTTGCTCTGGTCACGAGGGACACTGTTCTGCAAATGTCAATCCTGCCGAACCTATCGGCCACGCGGTTGGGAAGAAAGTAGCGTGAGACATGCTAGGTGAAGAACCTCTTGTGATTTCTATCATATTGCTGGGCAACGATGGAGAAGTAATCCAGGGAGCACAAGAGGCTAATGACACACTATTGGAGACGTACTGCGCCATGAAAGGGACATAGGACGAGGAGTGTCCTGACGCATATCTCCCAGATCCTGTTATATACTATGTTAGAAGGTTTGTTAACTAAGAAAGTGATTTAGTCCAACACACAGACAGTGGTGTAATGAGACATAAATCTTAACTGTATAGGTAAATGTTTTCATGTATCCATTTCAATTGATTTACTTTAACATGTTTCTTGGAATGTGTACATATCAAGTTCTGTGTGAAGCGCTTTTTCTTTCATTTTGTTTTAATGATCCAGGAACTTGTGTCATTCAATCATCAAGTACCAGTAAACATCATGCTTGACATCGTCCCCGACAGCGGCAACAGGAGTTTAAGCACTTTGCACCCATCAACAGTTCCATCCACAAGCCAGAGATCACTTTCTTCGGTAGACTCAATACCAAACGACAGTGGTAAGGTCAAAATACTTTAAACTTTACTTAAACAGAACCAGACAAGTTGCAGCTACGGACCCCAAGTCATGAACCGACTTCATAATGGCAGCACTACAGACCGAAGGCATCAGGGTCGCAAGGGGCCGCGTGTACAAGGCGCTGAGAAGGATTGACGGGATTGGAATGAGAGTGGAGAGTTGGTGTTAACAGCACACTTATAGCAGTTGTTGTTTTGACAGGAGGGAGTGCAAGAACAAGTTTGTCTTTGCATTTCTTGGATGCCTCGTCCTCAAGGGCATATTCAAAGAGGTCAGTATACATTGCATAAATGATGTAAGAAAAAAAAATTGAACTGCAATTTCTGATCCTGCTGTATCATAAGGTTTTGAGCATTCTCTTGTTGTCTTACAACAGGTACAAGTGGGCTACCCCTTGTTGGGCACACTCAATTCAGAAAGATAGCGGCCACGCTCGAAAAGAAGGACGCCACAACTGTTGACGAACTGATCCACGCCATCAACAAGAGCTTCCCAAACGTGAAAACCTGGGACTGTGATGCCATGCTCGACATCAAAACATTTCCGGGCAACGCCAGGAATGACCTTGGACAGCACGGTTGCCCTCATGGCTTTACGTTCACCAACGGCCATGATGGTCAGCCTGTCTTTGAGTACAATGTATTTCATTTCTTATTCCATGTGTAAGCTCTACTCCCCAGATCTTTGTGTCGTAAACGAAGAAATTCTCTCTATAATTCTAATGTTGTATAATGTATATTTCAACTCCCTCTCCAGATGCTGCTGTGATATACTGCACCCAGTGCCCCTTTACTCCCTTTGGTCAACAATTGGCATCGTGCAAAAATATTCATGATTGACTAATCCGTTGTATGATTTTGTCTGTCATGAATGTTACTTTACACTGATATTATCCAAATTCATATAGGACTTTGCTTCTGATGAGGGGTGTCATGGAAAGCTCCCTAGAAATGACGAGGTGCGCCTGGTGGAGCAGCTCCCTCTTGCCGACTCCAAACCAGACCTGGTCGATCCCAAGCTGGAACGCTTTGAGATTGACAAGTTTCAGAAGGGCCTAGAAGCCTTCTGGCAAACAGGTAAGGTAAATACGACATCATCAAGGAATTCTTCATGTTTCTCGCAGCTGCAAAATACTCTCGTTATCTGCATAAAATTGAAAGTAATTACACGTAGTTTGCTATGTAGTAATGTAGTATGAAGCTTGTCAATCATTGGAACTGATACTTAACAAAACATCTGCTTGGTTACCTTATGAATACCGAGCATCGCATGATGAAAAAGAATCTTGCTTCCATGTCTAGTTAGTCAGTTGACAGAAATCTGTAAAATGATGACAAGTGTGAGGACGCAATAGCTCAAAAGTCCCAGAGTGTAAGGAAAACAAGATGGTCAGTTTCCACCATCCGTCTGAAAGAGGGCTTGTCTAGACATATTGAAGGAATTCATACTTCCTTCCTTTCTTTCACTTGACAACCGTGCAGAAAATGGCCCTTGACGCCTACACAACAAAACAGGCAAGATCTCAGGAGTTCCAAGACAGCCGAAAAGATAGGATTATCGCTACCCTGTGGCCAGAGGCACTGTTGAAGGCCTGGTCAGAGAACAGGCCGACGCCACCTCCGCAGTTCACACAGGGCGAGAGAACAAGAATAGACAACCTGTACAAGAGCTACAATAAGAGCAAGAAGACTAGTGAGGTACAAATTTCTCTCTCTCTCTCTCTATGACTCTTTGTTGAAGCAGGTGTGTTATGTTGAAATGTGTTAGACCGACTACACGGTTACACTCACTTGAATGTACACATATATAAAAAAAAAAAAAAACAATCAAATAGCCACAGTCAAATCATATTGACATCAATTACAAGCGCAAAGCCTTCACACTCTACACAACCTAAAGAAATTAGAAAAAAACACAATACCGCAAAACCAATCGCGGCACAGTCCCCATCCGGTATGAAGTCAAATTCTGATTAGATCCTGTGGGAACATTGTTCACATTCATTCTGAAAAACGACTACAATGTTACATTGAAAAAGAAAACGTATTGTTCCCTTTTCAATCTGGATTCAGTATAAAAAAAATTAACAAGTGATAATGTTTTGTACTTAAAAAAATAAAAATTTGAGCAAAAAATCTCCCAAATGGGCAGCTCTATTATACCCTTGTTTCGTAGATTTCCAGCTTTGACGCCTTAGTCAGCCGCTAGGTTTTTGAGTCCTGCATAATGCATTGTGAAGCTTCAGAATTTAGCGTAGAGCGTAGAGAGGCTACCTGAATTTAGCGTAATGCGTAGCCGGCCCTCCGAATTTAGCGTAGAGCGTTGTCGGGCCCCCTCTTTAATTCATCATATAGGTAAAACTAAAACGCAGTTTAACTTATGTTTTAATATTCTATTCTTTGACACAGAGGACTCTGGTTATGACACTGAAGATTGGGAGAATGACGACGTTGCACAGGCTCAGGTGGAAAAAAAACATTGTCTTAACTTATCAGAATGTTTTAACATTTAGAAGCATGTAGGTAGATTTTGGAATCTTTCATATGACGAGATATTTACCATAATTATGACATTGTGGAAAAATAAAATCAGACTGAAAAATAACTTCAATGACTTAAAATATGATCTTATATATCCAGCCAGCAGACCCAGCTGAGCAGTGGAGTCAACAAAATGAAGCTTTAGGCAGGCTGGAGAGAATCTGGACGGATGTCTCTCGCCCTTTGTTCGAGAGGGCAAGGCATCAATGGGTGCGGCTCCACGTGCTCTTCGATCGTGAGTTTTTGTTTGCATTTGGTATACATGAATGTATAATTTACTCTGAAACTTGTGCAAATCTTGACAAAAAGATGATATATTTTTAGTATAAAGAAGGTTTGTGATGTTAGGCCGGGACCTGTACATAAACAATTTTCGAGGTACAGTGACAGGGTTTAATAGAATTTGTAAGTTACATGTAAGTTAATCATAAAAGGTTTGTAATTAGGTTTTGCTGTGCACCCAATTCTTTTCTGTGCATCTAAATCTTAAGGTCATACTACATGCACCAGCCCTGGCCTTCAACTTTCTGACAAGTTTTAACTAGGGATACCTGAAGTTGGCTGAATCTGAGTGCCTAGTTTCACCCTCATACATAATATTATGTGCACTACCCGATCATCCAACTTTCCCAACCTAACCGTATGTTTCATATCTTTATATTACTAGGAGAAGCCGAGTTAGCTTACTATGAAGGACTGTAGTTTCAGGTGAGTATTTTTCTTATCACATTTGTTGAGTAGTTGTAACTTATATAAGATAAGTGTATTTCCAAGGCAGTTTGTTTGCCCATTATAGGAACGCTAGTTGTAATAATATTTCCTGTTTCGGCGGCTCTTTCAGGACACTGCCATTTTTCGTCTCTGTGGACTTTCAAGCGCTTTGTAGTGATACATCACTAGTACACCAACATTTCACTGATGATTTGTTTTTCCTCTTCATTTCAGGCATCGATCAGCAGCCTGCTGTTACAGTAGTTGTTTTCTGTACATGTACATTCTACCATTAAAAAGTAAAAAAACAAACAGAAGTGTGGACTATTGTTACTCTAATGTTGATCTCCTGAATGTGATAGTTTGTAATAGTCTAAATTTCAGCATAAAAAACAGAATTCACATTTCATATTATTCAAAATCAGAAGGATATGGTTATGCCTCCATGTGTATGAAATAATCACGGAGGCTAGTATAGAGCAGACTGGAGGCCCGGCACTCGGATCGGGTCTGGCATCGGTGTCCCTAGTCTGACCGTGCCCGACGTTCGTCCTCTTGATAAAGTTTCGGCGTTGGTTCCGCGCCCTTCAATACGGGACCCGGCGACTGAAAAGTGTCACCCCTTTAGTAGTATTGGCGTCGGTTTCCGCCATTATAATCGAATCCCGGCGACTTGCGTGTCGTCCTCTAACGGGCGTCGGTTTGCGCCCTTATAATCCAAGCCCGGCGACTGAAAATGTCGTCCTGTTTGGCGGTGGTTTGCGTCGTGTTATTACAAACCAAGCGACTGAAAATGTCGTTATAGTTGTTTTTAGGCTGTGGCTCTGGCAGTGGCGCACCCTTTCTGTTCACCTTTAGTCCATGCCTTCCGTTGCGCCGCTCCCCTACCCGAGGAGCACGGGGCCACCGACCGCCTGTTTTAGCGTATGTCGCCTCCCACCGAAACCCAGGTTCATGTGTCCAACATCAGGGGAGAGCAGTTCATCGTACGTGCTAAGGTCGCCGAACCACGCACACCAGACCTCTCCAGGCGGGGCCGGGTTGTGGCCCATGACGGGTAAGATCCCTCCACCGGTGGGGGACGACCTAGGCCAGGAGCAACCTTGCGATCCCGCCTCACATACCATCTACGAACTCAGCCACCATTCGTGCTGACAACATACTCACCACGTGACCTGGATAAGGTGGAAGTGACGTCCGTTACCAGGCGGGACAAAGCACCCCCTCCTCACCAGGGCACGGTTCGGCGACGGATAGGTATACGGGTTTTCCGGGGTTCGCTACCTCCGTGGTGTGGGCTGGCTGGAGTCCACGTGTTTGTGTTGTTAGTTTTTGGCAGAGAGGTTCCTTCGGGGTCCAGGTCTCCAGAAACAAAACTGTAGGGAAACCAACCTCTGTTCTTTATGTGCGTTGAACGTTCTAGGTACCTTTGAACATATGTAAATAAAACAGGAAAGCAGGAGAGGAAAAGACCGTGAGATATACGGCATCGTAGTCAAATTTGACTCGTGACGACGTTCAGAGGAACCGGTCGCATCTGGGAGATACCTCGTTTAGTCTCTGGTTCGGGTTGTGGGCCGCCTTTCAGTTTCCCCTACCTTCCTGTGGTCTGGTTTTAAAAACCGACCAGTCCTTGCAGTCAGCACGTTCGGAATGGTCACCGTCAAATGCTACACATGCGCTTATTTAGCATTTAACTGATTAAGGTAGCGTTGAGTATTTTTTTTCTAGGACTGAGGTGAAGAGTTTGTACTCTGTATCTCAATCAATCCGTGCTGAAACTTTGATTCGAAACGATTTTTTTTTACTTTGTGACGTAGTGAACTAGCATACCAGGGGCGCAAAACACCACTGTTTAAGGATTCTGTTTTTCTATATTTGTCACTAATTGTTAGCAATAGGTAAGCTACTGTTAGATGGTGATAGGGGACACCGGGAGGGTGTCACCTTGGTAAAACATTTTTTGTTTTGTTGTTGTTAACTACCCTTACCTAGGTTTTCAATAGACTTCCTAGTATAAGTTTAACTTTCGTTGTGGCGATGTTACTAGTTTTTTAAATGCGGGGACCCATTTTCATCTGTTGGGCGGGGATGGTTGTAACAGTAATGGTTTGTCCCTGGATGCCTTATCATGACGTCACGAATAACATGTAGCTGGCTGGTCACTGACACTACGTCAAGGAGCCACGTGACAGGTAGACTTGCTGACCAATGACCCTGCGATCTCGACCTTCCAACTTTCGGACCAATAGTGCGCCAAAACACACGCCTATGTAAATTACTGGTTGCTATATGTATCTGAACTCAAGACGGATTGAGAGAGAAGACGGAAATCTGAGGTCTCAGGGTCTTGACAGCAGGGCGGCTTCTTCATCGGTGCTAATGAGTAAGAGTTAGCGTAACTCTGGAGTAGTAATTGTCTAGTTGTAGTTGTACGTTACCGCCTCGGTAACTGGTCATCTCAAGCATCTGTCCTCGGTAAGTTCCCGTTTTGTGATTAAGTTCAGCTTTTGGCTGAGCGTGTGTTCTAAATTGTGATCTCGGGGAAGAAACCCCACGCCCCGCGGGTAAAGTCCCGCTCCAGTCAAAAGTTGTGATCTAGGTTTATTGCTGTATTCATGTACTCGTTGTTATTGTGGTCGGTTGCCTTTCAAGCAGAATAAACAGAGCTTCAACAGAACCTCGACCTTCTGGCCTTGGCTTGTGAGAAGTAGTTTAGTTAATAAGCCGTGGAAGTTAAGTCCAAATGCTGCCCTAGACTATATTGTGACACCGCATCCAATTATTCACATCTAGGTATTCGCATCATCAAGGCTCAAAATATGAAACTAGGCTTTTCTGAAAATATGTATCTACAATGTCGAAAGCAAAGCAGAGGACTGAGAGGGGAAGAAGCGGAGCAGTTTGAACTTTTTCAGTATAACAAAGAAAGTCGGCATCACATAACAATTAGACTAAGGACATTATAGAGAATGTTCCATTTAATGTACTTGCCATCGGACAGAAAGACGAAGAAGTCACCATTTATAGACGCCCCATAGATAAGGGAGACTACGTAGCTGTCGAGTATGAGGAAGACGATGGGAGACGGTGAGCGACACCACCATTGAAATTGACTACTAGTTACTTTCTTTCTTCCAGTATATGAGGCAAAGAAGAAGAATAGTGCGCATTGAATTGTATCACTATAAATGGAGATCCAAATAAAACAAACAAAACATATTTTGTAACATTCTTATTTCTATCTGTCCTACAGAATGATGATTAGAGACATTATGTACCATTCAAAAGCATACCAAAGCGTCTACCGACATAATTCTTTCACTGTGGTATCTGGGGTAGAAAGGAAAGTTGGATAAGCTAGTGCAGTACATTTTTTCAAGTCGTATAACTGTGTGACCATTGCCAGTGCTCCCCAGAAGCACGACACTATGCTATCATAATTGTGTTCCGGGCTGTTCCAGCAGGACATCACTCTACAGTCTGTGCCACATATAAACAAATATACACGACGCCAACATATTCAAAATTAATGAAATGAAATAAATAGACAAAATAGCAACAAACGCTGCTGAGGCATGCTGGGTTGAAAAGAGGGCAAATATGCAGGAATACCGATCAAAAGAGGCAACTGACAAACGTCTTGCAGCTTTCTGAGGGCTGGCATACAGAAAAAAAATGAAGAGACATCAGATGCCACTAACAAACGTCTTGCTGCTACAAGGGCGTACATACAGAAGCAAAGAATAGACAAGAGAGGCGGCTAACGTGCAGCGGTTAAGGCTAAAATGCAACAACATAGAAATTATGAACAAAGCAAAGAGACGATTGACAGATGTGCCACCGCTTTCTTATCTAAAATAGTAGATGACCCTATTTATACCTGCATTTCCTGCTGCAGACTCCTCAACAGATGTACAGTCTTGAAGGTTGAATCTGACAACTATTCATGTAATCAGGTCAAAAAGAAATAATAAAGTTTGGACAGGACGTCAAAACTGATGGGAAATCCTAGATATGCAGGACGTGTCATGCATCTCTTAAGGAAGGATGCATCTCTTGTTGCATGAAAATGTTTCACAAGAAATGTACCCCGATTACCAAGTCAACACAGCAGCACTGGACATCATGGATCTGTAAGTATTGTAGTAGTCTTTTTCCCTTTTCACATATGGAGGATAACGAATTTTACTCGCACTTAGACATATTCAATAGCGCAACATATAATTATGAAGATTGTAACCTGTTGTTTAACCCCTTCACCCTCGACACTGAGAAGGAAACAAACTTCACTGACAACTGGGATCCAGATTTAAACTTTTACAGTAACTTCCTAGATTCAAATACGGGAAGTCCATGCGTTTATTACTCAGAAAATTCGTTTAACACCATGTGTACAAAGCCGGGCCATGGTACCCACGCGTTCTCAATTGTACACCTAAATGTCAGAAGTCTTCCACGGAATCATGACAGTTTTATTCACTATCTCTCTACACTTAAACATGATTTCTCTATCATTGGGTTATCTGAAACTTGGCTTACTCAAAGTACATCTCAACTTTATGACATTCCAAACTATACATCATTACATCGTTGTAGATCAAACAGAGTTGGTGGGGGAGTATCTCTCTTTATACGTGAAAATCTAGAGTTCATTCCAAGGGACGATCTAGCTATACATACAGAAGAGGAAAATGTAGAATCTCTTTTTATAGAACTTCCTACTTCCTCATCTCCTTCTGCAAAAAAAGTGATATTAGGCTGTGTATACCGGCCGCCTGACACTGATATTAAAGAATTTATTAGTCATCTTGCAACAACATTGGATGCAATAAATAAGGAAGGGAAAACATGTTTCCTTGTTGGCGATTTCAATATAGATTTACTAAAAAATGAAAGCCATGCACTAACTGCTGATTTTCTAAATATGTTGTTCTCGTGCAGTATTTTTCCAACCATTTCGAAACCAACAAGAATAACTGATAAATCAGCTACATTAATTGACAATATCTTAACAAATTCATTAACAGAATCATACACATCAGGTGTGCTTGTAACAGATATTTCAGACCATTTACCTACATTCTACATAGTTAGGAGTAATAGTAGAATGAATAAAAGTCAACGTGAAAAACGTCGTTCACGCAAATTTACTAGTTCTAATGTTAGTAAATTCAAAGATCTATTAGCCGTGGAATCGTGGGACAACCTATACAATCTTACTGACGCAAATGACGCCTACGGTAAATTTATTCAAGTATTCACCTCTCACTTTGAAAAATGTTTCCCCATTGTGACCCAATCCGGACACAATGTAGACAAAAACAAACCCTGGTTTACTCCCGCTCTACACAAATCATCCATAAAGAAAAACAAATTGTATAGAAAATATGTAAAGAATCCTAATCCAAATTCTTTCCAGACATACAAAACTTACAGAAATAAATTCAACACATTAATTCGCATATCTAAAAGAAACTACTATCATCAAAAATTTAAAGACACAACGAATGATATAACCAAAACATGGAAATTGATAAATGAGATTATTAATAAGAGAAGGAAGTTGAATGTTCTCCCCAGGAAACTTTATGAAGGTACTTTGGAAATATCCAACCCACAAGATATAGTTGATAGTTTCAACAACTTCTTTGTGAATATTGGACCCTCCCTGGCAAAAAAGATTGAGAAGAGCGACAGTTCTCCTTTAACGTTTATTACAAATGTCTACCCATCTCTTAGTTCGTTTGAAGCACCTAGCGCATCCGAAGTTCAAAACATTATTTTTAACCTTAAGAACTCAGCTCCAGGTAAGGATGAACTAAGCACCTCATTGATAAAACAAGTCAGCACCACCATTCTTGAGCCCCTCACGCATATTCTCCAAATGTCTTTGGAGACCGGTATAGTCCCAACTGACTTAAAAATAGCAAAAGTTATTCCCCTTTTCAAATCTGGAGACCCTTGTTCGTTGTCAAATTACCGACCCATATCTATTTTGCCCGTCTTTTCAAACGTTCTGGAGAAACTAGTATACAAAAGAATTTCGCAACATCTGGAGGAAAATAACATACTTCACGAACATAAGTACGGTTTCCGAAAACATCATTCAACATACATGACCCTCTTGAAATTAGTAGATAAAATAACCTCGGCCATAGAAAGGAATGAATTCACCATTGGAGTTTTTCTGGATCTATCGAAGGCTTTCGATACGGTGGACCATGACATATTGTTGGAGAAACTCAAATGCTACGGCTTCAATGGCTTAGTCTTCACCTGGTTAAAGGATTATTTATCAAATAGAAAACAATATGTCACCAATAATATGTATTCTTCAGACACAAAACCAATTTCCTGTGGCGTCCCTCAAGGTTCTATTTTGGGTCCCCTGTTATTTCTCATCTATATCAATGATTTAGCTTTTGTATCTGATGAAATATATGCACTATTATTTGCTGATGACACGAACTTATTTACTTCCCACTCAAATCTTGAATTTTTAGTAAGCAAAATGAATCGCGAATTAGACAAAATGAACAAATGGTTCCAAGCAAATAAATTATCATTAAACGTTAAGAAAACGAATTTCATTATTTTTGCGGGGAAAAATAAGAAATATAATAAAGAAAATGTCAAAATAGCGATCAATAACACACCTATTGATCAAGTAACTCACACTTGTTTTTTAGGTATCACCATCGATGAAAAATTAACTTGGAAAAAACATGTAGACCTTATTTGCCAGAAAATTTATAAAAACATAGGTATTATCAGAAAAATTGTAAATCTGCTATCTCAAAAAACATTCCTTATATTATATTACAGTCTTATATATCCCTACCTAGCATATTGTAATATAGTATGGGCTAGTACATACGCCACAACATTAAAACCACTTCTTCTCTTACAAAAACGTTTTGTTCGTTTAGTTTCAAATGTCTCCTACACATTCCCCTCCTCATCGCTTTTTCGTAATCTAAAAGTTATGACTATATATGATATTAACAAGCTTCAAACTTCTATTTTTGTCCATAAAATAATCAATGATAGTTCATGTGTACCAAATCAATTCAAACGTCTCTTTCACTACAACTCGGAATTTCATCATTATAATACAAGGCAACGAAACAACTTGAAACAGATACAAGCAAAAACACAGCAGCGAATGTTCTCCATGATGTACAGATGCCCGCAAATTTGGAATAGCTTACATGAAAACTTACAAAACTGCAAATCACTACTGAGATTCAAAAACATGTTAAAAAGCTCCATTTTAAACAATCAATCCTTTGCTTAACCTTCTGTTCTTTGGTTTTTCATTTATATCCTGCATGTCTGGGTGCATTTTTTGTGTTATTGACTTGTTGTTATATATGCTTGTCGTTATTTGCATCGTTATTATTTATCGAATGTTTCCTTTCTTACTTAGTTGGTAATTTTTCTGTGTTCAGTTAGGTAATTGTTTCTTTATATATGATAATTTAGTTCTTGTTTTTTGTTATTGTTATTATTAGTTATTGATTTGTTATTTGTTACGATATTAAGTTGTCATTTTTTTCTCTATATCTTAATTTATCATTGTAATTTATCTGTTTGAAAAATGGGGATGGAATATTATAGACCACATTGGTCTCTACCTTCCCCGGCACTATGTGTATTGACCTGTCATATGTATGTAAAATTCTTTTACCTGTGCGAAATAAAAATACAAAAAAAAAAATACAAAAGGAAATGTTCCTACCCAATCATGTATTGTTATCAATAGGTCTTGAAAGCAAGATGTTACTTCCATTTCTTTCAATATTTGTGGCATTGTTCTGTGTGATAAAAGTGCAAATGTAAGAGTTTATTTCGAGTCTGACAACTTTGAAGTGCACTTGGCAATAATCATCAGGTTTGAGCAATATATGATTATGCTACCCCTGTCAGATAATGGGATTATTTTATTCAAGATCAAATGCTGAGTGGTGCAGCTGAGAAAAAACAAATTCTATAGGGTTTGTTAGAAAGGGTGATTTGTATGTTGCAAATTATAGTGTAAATATGAACTATTATGTAGATAACGATATTCTTCTCCATAACAGTGGATGCATTTTCTCAAAAGGGAAAACAGGTCACTTTGTCACAGGAGATGCGGGAAGCGCCTGGACAAATCTGAGCAGTGAAGAGAAAGATGAGTTCAACTGAAAGACAAAGATGGAGCAGTTGGAGCGCCATGACCTCCTACTGATGAAGAGAGGCAAGGGGGGTCACTGCTTTATACAAGCAGATGCGTGGCACAGTTGAGTTTCTTTAACTTCTCTCATACTAGGATAATATACTGTGGCTAGGATCCAAAAGTAAGCCTCAGCTAATTTAAGGCCTGTGAAAATGTATTAGATATGGTAAATCATGAATACGCTTGTAACTTTCGACAGCATGGCCGGAGATGAAGTTCCACAGAATGCTGGTACTGATAATTTCAAATATAACACAGGTTTACTTTTTCTTGATATGCTGAATTCCTGAAAGCATATCAAAGACCAGAATACCTGAATACGAGTGCATGTTTGAGTTTGTACATGTATGTGACGTGTGTTGCCAGTTACAATCCAATGAAACAAATTTATCTATTCCACTCAGAGGTTAGATCTAGTTAAATTCAGGGAGGACAGTGATTAATAATGTGAATAATAGAATTGTTGCTATTTTTGATTCTTAGTCCTTGATTTCCGAGTGTATTTACTTTTCCCTCTGTACAGGATGGGCCCATTGCGGACCTGACACTTGCTTCAGTAACCACCACCATGGAGTTTGTGGAAAGTTACGACTTTCCACCAGGCATAGCTCCCAGTGTATGTGTCATGCAGCAAATATACGAGAAGCTGTTTAAGCTGCATACCGCAGACTTAACTCGCATGCTCGGCCAATAAAAGAGGAAGATAACTGAGCTAGGTATGTTACAATCTACTTGTTTGAATTAGTAGAGCTCTAGTGGGTCACCACATATCTACTTTGCACATATCTTTTCTTCATGTGGGATCTGAATCATTAATGCCCTTTGTTTCTTTCCTTGCAGCATCCCCATTAAGATACACATATGCTGGAGGACCATGTTGTGGAATGGGCCAGAAAATGGGGTTTGGGTTCCATGGAGAGCAGGGTATTGAAAAGATCCACGCTGCTTTCAGTAACATTGAAAGGAAACATGCGGGTATCTCCAACAAAACAACACAGCTCCGTTCAGTTCTACAAGACCATCTCCTTGTAGTTAATCCAGATCACAAAGGAGGTGTTCTCGCTCCCAAAAAAGGACTACATGTACTATCTTTACCTTTTAAGATTTAGACCTCCTTCGTCACATACATGTTGTTGCACACCATCTTCTTACTCCATAGCAGCGTTTATCTCATCGATACCAACTCTACCGGGATGCGATCCGTATGGAGCATGTATTACATTACCTGACCCTGACCCAACCGACAACTATTCTACGGCCGCTCGCGCCCATGTACCACCTTTTTCCATCTTCCGATCGCTGCTCACTTAAGCCTAAGCGCTGTGTTCTACACATTACCGGCTTGTATAGAATTACTTTCATTGATTTGTTTTGTTTATATTACTTACCACCGTACCTGTTTTAGAAAGAAATAAATTCTTATCGCTAAACCTAAGACACGCGCTAATCTCTATGAACATGTTACAATATACAGAAAACGTAGCGCTCCGCTCTATTGTTAACTTCGTTGGTTTTTATGCATACGAACTCCCGGCAAACTCCTAGGACAATAGATGCCGGCAGTCTGCATGCGTACTCCTGGGGAAACTCCGTGGGGACAATAGATGAAGGCAGTCGAAGTTATTCAAAGCAGTACAGCGCTGTGTATTGAAAAGCGCTCGCGGCTCACTTACTATAACGGAATCTGTGTCTGTTGTTTCTCCCCTACATATAGAACTCGGAGAGGCCACCACTCTATTCCTCGAATCCGTGTATGATGTACGTGGCCGGTCAAGGAACACGTTGTTCAGAGACGGTCAGTGGGAGGCTTATGTCTCCCACCTGTGGAAGCTTTGTAAGTTATTGCGTTTGTTTATATCTGTATCTATATATCACGCGTCTATTTTTACTTCCTTCATATATCTAGCTATTCTTCTATTGACTTATCTATTCATTTTCAGATAGGGAACCCTCACGCGTCAAGGAGGCGCTTTACCCCTTGACAACAGATGAGGACCCGTATGAAAAGCAAGAGTGTGTACCACTCAATACAGTTTCATGACGAAGGTACGTACCTTTCAGGTGTTCTTTATATCCTTACTTAAATCTAACGCAAACCCTAAATATAGATGCTAACGCCTTACGGCTGTAGATTCTAAATATAGATACAGTACTTTTTCTTTTTTCTCCTTTAGACGCCAGCGACAGCCTTCCGACACGGGACCGCAGTCCGGAGCGCACCCGCACAGACCCCTGTTCAACAACAGGTCCACCCTCTGCACCCGTTGCCATCGTGCAGCCGCGGTGGCCGACCGTTACCATGGCTCCCGACGGTGACAGACAGCCGGAGGCGTCCACGACGGCAGCGAGTGACTTCCCGCCGGTGTCTCCGAGGCCTTCTGAGGATTCTAACGAAGGCAGCGGCCCCGAGGCGGATTTGGAGACCGCCATGGACTTGTCCGTGGCTCGCGTCAACAGTGCGCTTGCGACTTGTCTATTTTGTTTTCTGTGCGTACTATTGACCATTGTTTTTATCATCATTTTTCAATTTTTTACTATCATTGTTTACCCTGAACCCTTACATCCTTTATTCATTTTTCTCAGATATGGAGACTGAAGGACTGGGAGACTTAGAGGACATCGCCATCGACTTAGAGGACATCGTCATCAACACCCCACTGGTGTCCATGACCCGCACCAATTCCCCTGGGGTGACACCATACCACCAACCGGTTTCACCCGAGACAGTGGCAGCCTACATGGACTCTGCCACCTGGCCTCCCCCATCACACCAGACGGAAGATGACGCTGATTCCATTATCAGTATTCATGCGCAGAATAGGAGAGCTGGTGAGGGCAATGAAAGACATCGGTGTGCCATTCAGACTCATGGCAGGAGCAGGAGAAGATGGAAAGGGGTCAGTTAAAACATGGACCCAGCTGAATGGTACGATTGATGACCCAGCATGTTTTATATGTTCTTAGACATCTTAGAATAAACTATTGTTGGAGACTGCAAAATGCAAACTTATCTGTTGGAACATTTAATCTGAATATTGAGCAACTGCAGCACCCATCAAAGTCAAGGCAGGTGACAATTCTAAAAGTTGAGAAGCTGACGAAAAGCTTTCTGGCGGCTGGAAGCCTCGCCTTAAAGTAAGCAGGGTCGTTGGCTGGATTGATCAGCTGGGAGGATTTCCAGTCGGAAGTGGACTTTGACAGAGAAAAACTGCCAACGTACACTGTAGAAATTATTGATGGCAACCATCGCCTGGAGGCCCAACGTAGAGCCCTGATTGAGGCAACTGCGCAACAAAGAGAGATTTTCTCTCAGAGAAAGGTGGCTCTGTATGTAGGTCTGCTGGCATCTATCGCAGTGATGGAAAACAACACATGGCGATGAGCGACATGGACATTACCGAGCTATTCCGGAATATACTGCGCAGGAAATTCCTCAATGCAACTGAGGAAAACATCAAGACCAAGAGCGACATGGCAGGTCCAAAGGAGTATTTCAGCCACATCAGAGACAGCATTCTACAACTACCAGCACATTGCAAGAGGGAAGATTTGGTATGTGCTTTCTTTCTTTTTTTACTTGACTTCACAGACCAACTTCATGAATCTAGTTTAGATGTCATGATAAGTTAATTCTGATTTGTGCATTAGAATCAGGACCCTTTATGTCTGCCTACATGAATCACCGGAAAAAATGAATGGCAAATTACTTTAATGGGGCCTTGTTTCAGTGCATTTTATCATAGGTTCCTATGGCCTGACATGACTGTAGTATCTGTCCTCTTACTGCCCCCTCCAAAAATAGTATTCTCACCTACAGCTGTATTAGAGTTGGTGAAATCATGTTGCAACAGTACCTACAACTATTTTTTAAAGATTATGACCCAATTTGGTGCATGGATTTGTCTGATGTTTAGCGGAGAAGGGTGATATTTTATTCAACCACAAAACATTCAGCTAGAGAAGACCAAGATCTACAGTGTCATTAGGGACAAAGTTTGGGAGGGTTTCAAAGAACAACTATCCCGCAAAACCTTCAACTCATGCAGAACAATCGAGGTTAAGTGTAGTGGGGAAGAGGGAAACATTGATAAGGGCGGGCCTAGAAACGACGTGCTTCGTTTGGCATTTAATGATATTTTCGAGATAAGTGGGCTTTTTGAGCCGAGTGCTAAGGGCTTCCTGCCAAGTCGTCTTAGAAACAGAGAATCAGTGCAGGAGTGTCGGAAGGTGACAGAGCTTGTCTTTCGTGAAACGGAATGGTGGATAAAAAAGGCTATGGCAGGATAAGCATCCAAGTGGGACCGAGATGTAGAATCGCACGCCTGCACAGAATGGCAAATTTCCTTTACAACGGTTTTATTACCTTTACCAAGTCCCAACGGGTTAATTGACGAAAAGTATATTTCATGTCTGTCATACAATGAAATGTTTAGCGGAAGAACATCTAACCCTGGAGCCTGATTACATCAATAATGAGCGAAAGACCTAAGCTAACAGTAAACACTGCCGCACTCATGGTGACGGTTTACAGAAATATGAACTCACAAATTTTTCAAAATATGTCAAGTTTCCAGACACAGTATGTGTATTCGGCAGAAGTCATGTCGACCCCAAACACCGAGGTCCAGCAGAGCAAGAAGGTAGGCATTACTTATGAAAAATGTCTATTCTAACCGAGACAGTGTCAACTGCAGGTAACTAGATGAAGATACTAGATAAAGTAATATGTGATTCATACATACGTAGGACTGAGCTCAACTTAAGAGTTTTCAACAACTTCAAGGGCAAACAGTAACCTACGAGAGCATTAGGTGACAAAAAATCAACTGCAAAATTGAGAAGACTTATTAAGAAGATGTAATTCCTAATGGAGGAGGATGGGGAGTCCAGTTTTGAAAGGTCAGAAAGTGCTGGAGTGGCTGGAGGATATATGGAGGAGAACTGTGGGGATATATGGAAGAGTCATCGGAGCGGTAGTGGCAACGTAGCTGACCACGTGCAACACGCCAATCGGAGCGGTAGTGGCAAAGTAGCTGACCACGTGCAACACGCCAATCGGAGCGGTAGTGGCAAAGTAGCTAGCCACGTGCAACATGCCAAGCAGAGCGGTAGTGGCAAAGTAGCTGACCACGTGCAACACGCCAAGCAGAGCGGTAGTGGCAAAGTAGCTGACCACGTGCAACACGCCAAGCAGAGCGGTAGTGGCAAAGTAGCTGACCACGTGCAACACGCCAAGCAGAGCGGTAGTGGCAACGTAGCTGACCACCATGCCAGGCAGGAACGCAGGAGACTGAATGCCTTTGAGGAGGACGTGAAGAAGCTACGCCTTTGGCCCCAACAAGACCAATACAAGTACTGCAGTGCAACTAGTGTGGCCATGCAGCTGTTTGGCGTAACGGTTTGTAACTTTTACATCCAAATAGACCTGAGCATTATAATCTGCCCAGTGACCGAGAGGGCTATTTAAGGAGTTGTGGTATCGGTTTTTAATCTGATAAACTTATGGATTTAAAGTACAAATACAGCTTCAGTTTATACTTAAGTGTCACTGAGCACAAACCTGATTTCCTACTTTGTATGAAGACGAGTTGTGACTCAGTATATCATACTAGTCTGATGATTGTACTTGTATGTGACACACTGTGTAATCTAGTCCTAGCACTCACCAGGTTTTGTGTCTCACTGCAGATGTAACCAAAGCTCTTAACATATGCAGTGATGTACTTCATTATGCACAACAAAGGTTGACTGTCTTTTTCCTTCTAGCACGCATAGATCAAATAAAAATTGCACATAAATTGTCTACAGACGGATAATAGCAAAGTCACTATGTTTGTCCCACCACTTCCTTGATGCAATTGGAGACAAGGCTGTGCAATTTCAACCGTGCTGATCAGCACGCAAAATTCATGTGATAAATCACATGGTAAAATGCAATGATATTTTAACCCGCAAAAATATAGCATAGGTGAAGAGGGTTGTTATGACTTCTGGAGTTTATTCTGTTGTGTGGCTGTATGTAACCCATTTCATTGCTTTGTTTAAAGGGGAGTCATTACTAACTAAAGGAACATATACTTCTGTTGTTTTTCGTTACGCATGGGAACTGACTTTTACATAATGCACCTTGACATGTTTGCAAGATCCAAAGTGGACCATAGTTGGTGATGTACCATAACTAGTACATGTACGTTGTACAGTCTATAAGGTCCTTTCCACATGAACATGTGTGAGGCTATTTCATGTAAATGAGGAAAGAACTGTGGGGATATAAGGATGAAAATGCGTGGGGGATATAAGCATGTGACCTGGAGATCCTAATAAATAAACGAACAAACCTAATGCTGACCAATGACCAGTGTCCCATCCCTGAGTCTAATCCCCCCTTGGGATCAGGGGCAGACAGCCTGTCTGGCTGGCTTGGTCCAGTATCTAACCTATTGTAGCTAAGTAAGTCTGTCCCTTTGAAAATAAAAGAATGAAGTTTATCTGACTTAATTTTCCGTATCACATGAGGTTGTACCTCAATCACATGGGCTTCCACAGAATATTTAGAATGCATTTCGAGCGTGTTGGTTGCGCCGCTGTCTAAAATTTGAAGACCAGATTCCGAGGTTGGAATCGATGTTGTTACAATTTTTGTTTGTGTTGTATTCTACATACTTGTATATATCTAAAAGTATATGTAATTGATCATCTCCATTCTTTGTGTCACAATAATGCTTAGTTAAAGCAAATTCTTGTTTTTGCTTTCAAAACACTCCAGACCGCAGCCCAGAGACGAAACCCTCAGACGACACCTTAAAAGATGGATGGGTGGCAGTTGCACTGGATTACCCTAAAGGATGGCACATTGGCAAGGTGTAGGAGCTGGAAGATGAGAAGGTGGTTGTGACCTTTCTAGACCCAGGCCCATCGTGCCAGTACAGATGGCCAGGCCGTCAGGACATATAAGATGCATAAAAGATGCATACTTGATAAAAATGTGCAACTGAGCTGTCGCGGAACAGGCACAAGGCAATATTGGATTGTACAACCTTCTGTTAGGAGTTTCCTCAACAATAAGTTTGATGAGTTCAGGGATACTTTCTGGTAGACTGATGGTACATCTTTTGAAGCAATGCATTATTAAGACATTGATTGGAGGTGGCAAGAAAGGGTGGCTGAGGAATTTTCCATTCCATTTGTAGTTAAAATTCCATTTGTGGTATTGATACATAGTTTCTGTTGTACATGTAGCAGTATCCAGTACTAGTATTTCATCTTTCAGCCATACAGGAAGGCCGCAGATGACTATTCTAAGTATTAGTTAAACTGATTATTCAAATATTCAGTGTCATTACTTTTTGTAGAATTTATACTATTGCTTACTTTTCAGACACCCTTGACATTGAGATCTGTGGGTGGTAGACACAGCTGTCATTTGTCAGTACCATTCAGGTGAAACATTAAGTACAAGAAACTGTATCCAGCTTGACCCAGTAAGAATCACACTCAATTCATTTTTGTGTAGTGGGCGACAATTTCGGCAGGCACTACTTTTTGTGCAACAAAAATCCTTATGGAGACACTTTCCCTTCCAGGAAATCTAGAGATCGAAAAGAGATGTAATCATTACAAGTTCAATTACACAAAAAGGCACGCAAGCAAAAATGTTTATCATCATGTTTATCATCATCTGACGCAGAAGGCATACAGGAAGTCCAGGAAGCACATGAACATGATCTGGAAACACTGCTAACAGCAACCAGCGGAGAGAAAGACCAACCCTACCCCGTCTGCAAACCTCTTCGGTCATCGACAGCGGGGTGAGCGGCACAGAGAGCACCGGGCCACCCGGCGAGCTCCCCTTCTGCAAGCGCCGCCAGGACCGAGGACCCCAAATTTGCAGCATTTGGCCCCTTAACAACGGCCTCCCGGCGACCCCTCCTCCTACAAACTCCGCGAGTGTACTGGTATTAGCGACTGTGCGATATCTACAGTCTAAGCATTGTAGTTTTTCGTTCAAATAGTACATTGAACCATATATTAGTCGTAATATTTAAGTCCTACTACCAATAACAGTAACTTAACGTAGATTTGAACAGTAGGTCAGTCACCTGTTTATCACGCAGATTTTACGACGAATGTTAAACGAAGAATCCAGAACATGGCGTCGATTTGTTAACAAAGGGATTCATTGTACACATTCTTGTCAGTGAGGCAGATAATGGCCCATTACCACCTATTCTCAACGAACAAGTGGATAACTGTGGTAGGGAAAACAAGAATCGCTTCTTCTTGAAACTAATGGCTTTCCTGGTAAAGACAGATTTTTTGAAAGGTAATCCCAAAGCACTTGTCAAGATGTGAGGCTTAAATGTATGACATGGTAGGACTAGGGTGTGAAATGTGTACAAATGGTACAAACCTCCCACCAGTGTTTTGAGAAGAAAACATGGTTGCATATATAGTACAGTGAAAAAGTACAGGTAAGTACTGTTTGCGAGGAACATTGCAGCTCCAACAAGAAACTTTGATCAGACAACACTTTCAAAATTCTATATGACTTGCCACTTTACAAGTCCAAAGTCAATTGTGACAGATAAGAACTTCATGTTACTCATCAACAGCATTCTATGACAATTTCGCAGACTATCAGCCGTTGATATGAAGAATTCTGATTATTATGCCTTAAAGGGTAAAAGTCAATTTCATGTAGTTAATTCTAGTGACCAAAGTCGTTTTTTGTAAGTAAGTCAGCAAGGAGGGGCTTGATGTGAAACTTTGTAACATTGTTATAGGCAGTGTTCACGTGATTACCCATTTTATTCCAGGACAAGGAGGTTAAAGTTCGCTGGACACTGCCTCAGAAGCAAAGAAGAAGTGGCTGACCTGGTTCTCTGGACTCCCAGGCATGGGAAAAGGAGGCCTGGAAGACCCGCAGCAACATACATTGACACCCTGAAGAAAGACACTGGCCTTGAAGTTGATAGTCTGCTCCAAGCGATGAGGGATAGAGCCACATGGACTGCCATCACGACTCGAGACCGTCCAGTCTCGACATAAGCAAGCAAGCAAGCAAGCATTCCTAGATGTAACATGTGATGTTGAATTTTCAGTCCAGTGGCCGAATTGCTCAACTGATTTATAATTTGTCAGTTGTCACACAGCAGTAGTTCAATGTTTGAAACCAAGTCCTTTCATTACAAGTCAAGTACGTATTATTGAGTACATAATGAAGTTTGTTTTCACTGAAATGACTCATTATACAGAAGAAAATTTGGTCAATTTCCATAAAGACATTTTAAAGAACTAGACATGAACAAAATAAAATCTAATTATGATGCATACTATCATCCACAGATTAATGCGAACATTCTCATGGTCGGCCACACCCATGAAGTGTTCAGCAAGTTCAGTCACAAGCTGAACCGAAAAGATGCAAAACAACCAATGAACTGGAGAAAGTGCTGAAAAGTAGTTTCTATCCAGAACCAAAGGTTGACCAGTTTATGGCATTCCGGGACATAAAGAATTGGCTGAAACCGTATTTGTCCCCAATTGAAGGCCATTCAAAACCTAACATGACAAGATATGTGATGCCTTTAGTTGTGTAAAACAAATGATTAGGTTGGAATAAATTATTGATAGAGTAACAAACTAAAACCTACTGCAGGTGGAAATTACAGCCGTCTGTTAACTAAAAGCCCCTGCATCGGACTACAAACAATACTCTTACTGGACTTCATTGCACGGACATGTACCAGGGGCCACAATTTCTCCTTATTTTCCTTTATGTTATCTGCTTGTATTGTTCGCATCGATTTCTTCCAACTAACTTATCATTAACTGTTCATTAATTGCAGTATCCGGCTTTGATATAGCAGATTTCGGCTGTAACTTATTTTTTGTTTCTTGTTCATCCTTAAAGCAAAATCTCCCCAGTGTCAGCCGAATAGTTCTTAACAGTATTTATTGCGCAAACACTGATAGGCAAAAACGCTTTAAGGGCGTCACGGCACATGCCAAACTAAACACGTTTGAACGTCTTTCTACCTATACATGGCCGCATATAAATTGCTAATATAAATATGGATTAGCAACCTGATGCAGATATTGATTTGCTTATATTCCTACTATCCAGGGCAACATGATAACAACTACGATACATCACAATTGTGAGCCAAAGGCCCTACAATGGAACATTAAAAACCAAATCATGGTTATTCATGTTAACTTTTTCTAAATAACTTTTATAGCCACCCTGGAAGCCCTGGACCTCCTACTACAGCAGCCTGAGGACGAGGTAATAGCACAGCCAGCCGCCTGGATTCGAGCCACCTGCTTTCCAGCCACCATCTCCACGTCCACCGACCATCTATAGACCTATCGCACCAAAACCACCGCCCACCATCCTCATTTCACCCTCACTAAACGTACCCATTAACACCCCAAACACAAATCAGGGTGTGGTGATGGGAACGTTTGATGGAGTCCCAGTCGTCCAACCGTACTTTTCGCCCTGCCTTCCATCATGGCTTCCCCCCCCTGCCTACCAACCAACGTTCCACCCTACGTTCCACCCGGGCTTCCACCCCATTGATCCGTCTGCCCCGGCTATCATCTATTTCATCACACCGTAAATCTTTTGAAACAAAACTTATTCACAGTAATAACAAAAGTTGCAAAAACAGAGCACTTCAGTAGTGTTTAAATATCTGATATCTCTAATGTATATGTATTTCCTCTCTTCACTTAAATTATTCTGGTTTTATATCCATTTTGTACTTGGCATAATGACAGTGTTGAATTTTATGTCACCAATGAATAAGTATATTATTAGTATTTTTCTTCGGGTACTCACTGTAATAACAAAAGTTGCAAAACAGAGCACTTTCTACAGGCAGCTCCAGCCCTTAAACTCTTTCCACAACCAACAGATAGTCTACAACCAGGATGTTGCGGCCATCATCAACCAGCACGAACAAGAACTTGCAACTGTTCGGGCTACAAACAGATCATTGCAGGAACAGTTACATGCAGAGAAAGCTCTCAGAGGCACAGAGGTGAAGTTGGCAGTACAGTCTGAGATTGGAGACATCAGGTCTTTCTCCACCAAAGAGACAATTGACTTTCTGCAGAAAGAAGCGCCCACATTGTACAACCTCGTCTCCAATCTAACAACACAACACCACAGAGAAACAAAACGATCAGAGTCAGTTGCTACAGTAATACTATCTGCGGTCAACCCCAGGAGTATACAAGCTACTGGCCTGCAGACCATAGTGGAGTTGATGCTGGTGGCCAGGACATCTAACGACCAGATAGTCTTTATAGCAATGGTAGAATTTTGAAGCTACATGTACAGAATAAGTATTGGCATCATGTTTTCAACCAGCACTCTCCTAAAAAAATATATAGAGCAAGACGGCAACTTTAGTGCTAATGCATCACCATAATCATTATTGACATGTAATGGTAATGTAAAGCATCCTTGGTTTAGAATTGTGATATGTGATGGTGAAGAAAGAAAACAGTGCATTTTCATTGACCATGTATTTGGGTTTCCTTTTCATCCCAAGGTCATCCAAGTTCTGAATCACACCGGGATCACTGTGTCACCCAATTCATTGAGGAGTGTGATGAAGCAGTTCGCTGACCAAAGGAGGAAGGAAAAGCAGAAAGCCGAGATTGTGTGGGTGTATGACAATGTGAACATCATGCGAAGAGTACGACAATTATGCATTGACTACACTGCAGGGGCAGAGAAGTATCCAGCCAGACAAACAATATAGGCTGCTTCGTATTGTTTACACAATAATCTAATCAGTAACAACAAACTCTTAATAAGAAGCAGTGTATGAAACCATGTGTCGACATGACCCTACTCAATTAAAAAATGTTGTTACATTCAAAACATAACCCTCTAAATCAATCTCATTAAGTCTGGCTAAAACTACGTATTAAGGTCAATTGTCATATTGTCTGTTTCTTGTTGCATCTGGAAAATTCAAATTTGATTGATTTCAACCAAATACTCACTCTATTTTTGCAATGTTGTGGGCAGCAAGACACTATAGTAAACTAATATTTCATGTCACAATTTTTTTTTTCCAACAGAGAAACATGCTGTGATGTTTAACTGGACGTCCCGTATTGCACCGCCCCTAAAGAAGAACACAGCGGAACTCTCTTCTGTACCTCAGGTATGAACTGAATTTCTTTAAAAGAGTAGATCAATATCTAATATGCTATCTTGCAAATGTTAACACTTCCTCAAATTTTACTTCAGTACTTCCTTTTGTACTTCCTTGTAGGACAGTTTGTGACCGAGCCATTCAGAGTGTGCATTATTAGTCCAAGCAGGCAGATACATCGATGTAACAACAGGTGTCACCATCCGGCGGGTGGACTTTTGTGACCCACAAGGTGGTAAAGGCTCCCGTGACAGGAAGGCTGCAACTGTCAAACAACACATAAAAACGTGGATTAATGAAGGCAACAATGTCGAGAACGAGACGAGTTCAAGGTGGCAGTCGAATCGCGCGGTGGGATCCCGGGGGTTGAGGTGTTTTTATGCCAAGTCAACCCAGCAGAAGAAGCGACGTCAGCAAAACTGGACCGGATCAGCAAACTCAACAACTTCGTGTTCAAGTTGAATGGGTGTCAGAAGGATGACGGCTGAGACACAACGATTTACCGGTTTCGACCTTTTATTCAAAAGTCTTCATCAGAATCAACAACTTCGTGTTCAACGAGGCGGGCCTGCGTGTTTGGCGAGCATACAGTGTGGGAGAAGGAAACCTTATCCCCTGGGCGCGACTGCCTATGGTACAACCACCAACACTGCAAGTTGTCAATCAGCCTTGTAACCCGGGATGCAAATTTCAGCCAGTCAAGTCCAGACAGAAGAGGTTGCAAGTTCAATAGGAAATTGCGCCAGATTCTGAGGAAGAAGATGCGAGCCATCACGCTATTTTCCCATGCCCGGATGAGAGTTACATCAATGTCTACCAAACCTGCAAGGTGCTGGAGGCTCACTTGACTATCGGAAAGCACACGCGCAAACTCGAAAGAGAGACCTTGCTCGACAAGGCCAAGTTATTGTATGCAGCCAAGCTCGAGCAAGGTCCCTCTGAAGTACCTTAAGTGTTATTGAAACTATAATTACTGTTTGTAGGAATGACTAGAAATTTGTATTGTTTTTATTAAGGTTTAAAGCCTCATAAAATGCTCTGATTGCCTTTATGAACCCTGAGGTTATCACACCATGACTCTGAAATAAATTTTCTAAAGAATTTGTTTGTTGTTGTTTTTTTTAGCTGAGGGACCTCAGAGCGACGGTTGGCGAGGGCTGCCTGATCCCGGCAGAGTTGGAGTATCTTAGGGAGGCAATCCTGACCTCAAGTCAGACGAAGAAACAGACGAAGAGAATGCTAACACATGGCTTGTGAGACGACCGGCCTGGTGGTGTAGTAAGCTAACCAAAATCGTTGACCGCTGCCAGCCTGCGTTCGACAGGCAGGTTGCTAAATCCAGAAAGTTGCGACACGTGCGAGTCATGACCGACCAGCCGAGCAGAAGATGTATCCATGTAGACACTGTAGACAAAGAATATCTGAATGTGGTGGGTGATGAGAATGAGGAGCAGGATCACAAACTAAATAAAAGCGATAAATATCCTTATTAATCTTTTGTCCTTTTAACCACTTCACAATTCTTATTTCGGGCCGATTTACTAACGGCACCCTTTTTTGTAGTTTTACATATTGAGTATTACAAATATTTCTCTGTATACAAGTAGCTAGTTCTCTACTAATCATGTGACCCATTGTGTTATTAAAAGTTTGAATAAAGGACTTATCCATTCAATCCGACGTATCCTTGATATGTACACGTATAAGATATCTGAAGTCCTCATGTCGGATCTGCACGTATCGAAGGCGTAATGAACGTAAAGATTGGAAAAGATTTGAGGTATGGATATATTGAAGCTGTGGAAAGATCTAAATGCCAGATCTGTCTGGGTTTGAGGTAATACAGAATGCCTATGAGAACACATTACGGTGTCGAAAGTGCGGAAAAATCCGCGGAAATTAAAATACCGTTTTTGGTAATCTTTAGGATCCGATCATTGCGAATGTACGTCGAGATCCCTTAAAAATACGACTTTGCATCCACGGAAAATGTCGTTTTAGTATTCCTTTGGATCCGATCTATCCAAATATACGTAGAAATGCCTTTAAGATACGACTTTGCATCCGAAGAAAATGCGTCGTGCGTCACTTTCACACATCTATACTGAACTACTTTATGAAGTTTGATAACAATGAAATAATGCTGCATATGTTTCCTGGCTAACATGCATTAATGTATACTTTAATCTGTTTACTTCTACAGGTCAAACTTCCAAGGAATAGGAGGGGGCGACTTTGCAGTAGGGTCTCTGACCGAACAGACACGCAACGCAAATGGTGTGTTCAGTCGCCTTACAAAGTGCCACATAGATGCAGTAATGTCCACCTTAGACTACCCACCAGAGAGACTAATGACATACCAGAGGTACATGTAAACAGCTAATATTAATTTCAAGCTACTTTATGCTGCTGTACTGTAAGAAATTTCTTGATCTATCCCTGCTTGTTGTTTTGCTACAAATTTGACTCTGCCAGCTCTGCTGTCTTGTTATCATGACAAACTTCTGACCTCGTCATGTACCATCTAAATGGAATAAAGAATTATTATAGTTTTATAGTTAGTGAAGCATATCTTGTATCTGTGATGGATATGTACATTGCAGTTGATCAAGAGACTGTCTTGTGAGATGAATCCTAATGTTTCATCAACATTAAACCAATTGTCTCTTTTTGTTTTCTTAGGATGATGAAGGAAGGAGAAATGATACACTTAAGACAATATTCAAGGCCTGTTAGACATAATTCATATACAATCAGCTATTATGTATCATGACATCAAATGTTTTGGAGAAGTATTGTTTTTCGTGCAAGCAACAGTTCGGACATGTGGTTGTCTTGTCAGAAACTGCATGCGTGACATGGTAAAATCTCGCCACCTTGCACCAGTGCAATGTTTTGAACTTCTTTCTCCCCAACCCCTGAGGATGAAGACAATGCAAACCCTCTGTTTTCTGTTCCACATATTCACTAATTTTCATCTGCTAACACATAGATAGGTCAGTGACGTGAGCGAGCGGCGTTTTAGAATGTCTCCGCAGATTTAACAAATCATTGCTGTCATTTTGTGATCTAATGTGTTCCAGATGATACATTTCATTACTTTTTAAAACATGAGGTGGACAGACTTGCATCAATATTACTGACCATACTACAGCCCGAATACAGAACGCAGATGGCTGGTGTAGGCACAAGTCTGAAGTGTGCTGGAAAAATGCCCATTCCCAGAGAAGACCCTGTGGAAAACCTCAGCGAACTCCCATAGGAAAGGGATGGAGAGAGCGGCAAAGAGTCAGTGGATGAAGCAAAAGTAGATGCAGCAAGTTCAAACCTGAAAAACCTGAAGGGGACCAGGCCAGTTAAGATTGCGTTGGGAAAGAGCGATAACCTGTGCTTAACTAGCCATCTTTCAGATATAGACACATCTTCCACAACTGCAAGAAGATTCGTTAAGTATTTTGCAGCTTTCGCACGCCATCCCGATACTAATGGCCTATTAGAGTATATGTGTGAAGAGTCAGATTCGACGAGAAGGGCAAAGAGAATTTCATCTATAGTTGGCTTGAAGCTGGGAGGGGCATGCTACTTCGGTAGGATACAATATTGCCTGCTAGTCGACAATACTTAGGAAATGGCATACATCAGATGGCATGGTATGGGGCAGGAGACACCGATGATGAAACAAAGCTTTGGAAGGTTAAAGTACATACATGTTAACACATTCCACAACTTTAGCAGAATTAGTTAGCCATTGGTGCACGCGTGCATTTTTTGAGGTAGAAACATTGTTCAGAAGTACTGTACTTCCCAGTCGGAAAAGATTGATACGAGTAGGTTTCACGAACTTGTAATCTTTAGCGATCGACTCGGTTTACCGATAACTGCACATTGATCATTTTGTCATTATTTCTATGTTGTGAACATGTGGTTTTAGCTAGTCGATTTCAAGATCTGTAAAGAGACCAGTGACAGTTCAGCTTTGTTGCTACTTTAAATGTTAAGAATTCATGCACCATTGTTAAGGAGCCATTTAATGTGCTATATATGTGATAGATTTCCAGTCTATTGGTGTAGGAACCATACTATGAGTGTGAGGCGGGGTACAACATTGTCTACTGTCTCTGGGAGCCTTTTGTCCTTTTGTAAGCTTAGTTTGCCCATCTTATGTCAGTATAGTGACGGAAGCCCTGGCCACAAATTGATCTATATCAGTGTACAAGTATCACTCATTAGTATGTACATGGACTTGAACATGTCGCTATGTGCTAGGACCGCGCCACAGAACAGCTTCAGAAATCCCGTGGAGAGACTCATGAGCATCATAAACCTTTTTCTACAATCAGATATTGTGTACACAGGTTTTGTAGGTAGGTATTTAGATAGATGGATGGGTGGATGGCTAGATGTGTGTGTGTGTTGTTAATCAGATTTCATTGGGCCTTATGCGTTTAATATCATCTTAAATATGCTCGGTTGCAAATAAATGAAAAGCATTAAAAAGCATCAAATCAATACGACAAAATGCGATACAGTTTACTACCTACAGACTAATGCAAGTAACAAAGTGGCGGTTTGTTTTCTTTGTTATAATATTTCGACAACCTCCACAGAGGTGAAGTTCGTAGTAAAGCCTGAAATGGAAAAGATAACATGCCAAGCAAAACCACCACCGACATGAAGACGCCGATCAACACAGCGGAATTGATGACTGCGCTAGGGATGGTAAACTACCTTGCCAAGTTCACACCGCACCTGTCAGAGGTGTCATGAGCTTCTGAAAGAAGACATAGAGTACGTGTGGTACAGTAAAAGGGAAGACGCATTCGCCGACATGAAGAAAGTCTTGGCAGAAGCAGCCACGCTGACCTTTTAAGACCTCAGCAAAGAGGTACTAATACTGCAAGTCGATGCATCGAAGTATGGATTGGGAGCAGTCCTACTCCAAGAGGGCAAGCCAGTAGCCTACGCATCGAAATATAACATCAAGAGCACCATCGAGAAGGGGGACTGGTTCGAGAAGGGGGATAATTCCACACAAGGTATGCATCAATTTCGAGTGTAATACTATGTATATCACTGCTGTAATTTAAAGAACTGTATATTGTTTTTGTGCATGTTTTTCGTCTAATTACAGTGACAGATATATCCTTTTTTTCCTTTGATTTATATCCTATTTTACAGAAAAAGATCATAACCCGGATTAGCGGAAGAGAACCAAGTTCGACAAGTCGCTGGAAACGTTCCACAAGATCTATACAACATCATGCACCCAGGAGGAGCGGGAAATCCCGAAAGAGCTGCAAGAAGAGGATCGTGAGTTGGACCGTGAAATGCACCGGGAACAGTTGTCTATTCTACGGGAATTCATGGCCGTGTTTAGACAGGGTCAGGGTGCTGCCCCACCCCACAACAGGAGCAGTATGGAGGGAGGCCTACACCTCGGGTCAGCGGCAGTTCTGGAACCTCATCCCCCAACAGCAGCAGGGTGGGGGTAGCTCTGCACCTCGCTTCATCCCCCCACAGCAGCAGGGTGGGGGTAGCTCTGCACCTCGCTTCATCCCCCCACAGCAGCAGGGTGGGGGTAGCTCTGCAGCCCAATCCATCCCCCCACAGCAGCAGGGTGGGGGTAGCTCTGCAGCCCAATCCATCCCCCCACAGCAGCAGGGTGGGCGTAGCTCTGCACCTCGCTTCATCCCCCAAAGCAGCAGGGTGGGGGTAGCTCCGCACCTCGCTTCATCCCCCACAGCAGCAGGCTATTCCACCCTATCTGTTAGCTTGGCAAGCGTTGGGGCAACGTCTGACGAGGCAGGCTGAACGGGCCCACTAGATTACCACCCTGGAAAATCCCCAAGTATCAGCCCAGTTCAAACAATGGGCTTGGGATGGTCTGATGCGGTTACTGACGTGGCAATATGGTAAGTACACACACACACACACACACCCACACACACCCCTAAAAAGAGAGAAATTTCATTTCCTTGTTGTAAAGTACGTATCATGCTTGCTGATTCTTTGTAATTCATCTTCGTGACTAGCAACACTCCGGTATCCTATCACGACACATTTCCCTCCTACGCTGTTAGCCATTAAGTACTTCCATAACTCAGATTGATGTTATGTATTCTATAATTACAAAGGCAATGGCAGACGTTCTGTACCAGTTTCTACATTCCACTGCCTCTGCTAACACTGTAGAGTGGCTATGCCATCAGGCTACTATAGCATTGGAATTCTATTTCCGTAAGTTGGATATCATAATATCCCCCAATTCTAATTGCCTTATTATATCTGTAATACCTCACAGCTAGCACACAGTCGTTTTCTTTCTAATTCCAATTGCACAAGTACAACAATATCCTGTGTTAATACATCGTCGCTTCCTCCCTAATTCCAGCTATCCACGTAGAACCCAGGGGTGTGTCACCGCCTAGAGCCGCATCCCCCCACCCACGAGACCCCTCTGAGCCGGGTACCCCCAGGGATGTGTCTCCGTCAAGGTCCCCATCCCCCTACCGACCACAACTCTTCCCTGAGACGGATAGCTCCGCCTCAATGTCGCCCAGTCCTGTCTCAGCCTCAAGCCGATCGAAAGGTCTACCCCCACCGATGAGATCGACCCATACGCCCGCACGCCTAGTCCTGTCGTCCAACCCGCGGCCCCGACAGCCAGCCCGGTGTCCACCCAACCCATGACGGATACCCCGGATGTATATATCGTTTATGACAGCTCCTTGCCCCGATGTGCAAGGATGCATACGGGAAGGCGTTAACGATTAATATTTATTGATATTAAAGTCACGATTTAAACCCACTGTGTGCGTTCACGTGTCTTTTATGTGGTAGTCTACACACCCCTCCCCCCTCAGACAGTTGGAGGACGTTGTATGGTATAGGCACGACTAAGCACAACCAACCAATTCGACATGCTATTGTATATATATTTCTCAGGGCTATGGTGGTCAGTGGTACTTTTAGGTCAACAGTTCAAACTGCCCGTAATTTACCCCCGATTAAAAGATGTACCCCAACTCATCACGATACCAGTCCCTTTCAGACGATGATAATGAACAACGTCATACGTCAGTGATAAAACTTCTTTAGACATGAACGTATAACCTCTTAGTGATGCATAATTGAAAATCATATTAATTATGCATACATTAACATTTAGTTATGTATTGATTAAAAATCCTCTTAATTATGCATACATTACCTCTTAATTATGCATAAATTAAAACGTTAATGAGGTCCATTTATTAACTCATTAGTTAAAATCTTTCCACACATTTGCATACATTTGCATCTCATTGTGCAAAATGAACTTCCCCTACTACTGACGCCCTCCGTCAAGGTTCAAGGACACCATGTACCTGACATATCTATTGACGATATTGGATGCTACATGAACGAGTATGCCAAATAAAACGAGATCATGTCTAAGTTCATCAAACCCCACATGCGTGGGCAGTGAGAAAAAGAGAACATATGTGCTCCCCCCGTACAGACAACCCAACAAAACGCCGCGTACGACATATGCACTCCCGGGTTGTTTAAAGAAGAATGGTCTGGGGATGCAATCTTCCTTTAGGTCGGGAGCACTGCACCGAACCCGGATTAGTTTATTGTCCGGGCTTTGGCTACCGTAGCGAGTACTCTGGTTTGCCCACCCATATGAGTTGCAGGTGGTGCTGGAAACATTTGCGGAGAGAAGGGTACACTGTTGCATGCTGTTGAGAGCAGGGACAGCCTTGCCTCGCGGAAATAACATTGATCCAATGATTCCGGTGATGCGACCCGTATCCGTACGTGCCCAGGGTGCCTTGTAGTCTAGGCTAGGCACATGGGGGGCCTCCCCAGAACAGCAAGCCCGGTTGATATGGTCAAACCTTGAAGGGGATGCAAAACAGGAGATAAAGCTACTAAGTGCCCGGGACAAAGGGGATCCGCGGGTGATTCTAGATACCTTAAAGGGGGCCTTCCAAGACACCCTCTCGGCGAATATCATTACGGGGAGGTTCTATAGCCAGAAACAAGAGCCGGAAGAGAATGTGCGCTCGTACGCACTCACTTTGCAAAAGCTAATGCCATGGGCCGGGCCCGCCGACGAGACCCCGAGATTTGTGCAAATCCAGACAAAGCGCTAAGGGATCAGTTTATCGAGGGCATCAGAGACCGAGAGAGTAAGCTAGAACTCCTGCGCAGAGTCAGGGTGCAGCCCGATATTACGTTTTGCGGAATCAAAGACGAAGCTCTCGCTTTGGCGGAAGAAAGCAGTCGAGTGCGAAGTATGCTGCTCCTCGTGTCAGAGAGAGGGTCACATAATGCGTGATTGTCCACAGTCAGATACGGCCCTGGGCCCCTCATTGTCCCTCCCGGCTAACCCGTTGACTCCACCCAATTCAGATAGGATTGATGGCGCCCGTGGCTCGGGACCAAACTGGCAGACTCCGCCAGCGGGGGGCGACTCGCGGAGACAGTAGGTAGAGACGAGCCCCAGGAGTTTAGTAGATTAGATCGTAGTAATTAAGTTGTTCAGTGTTTTTTTTTGGGGGGGGGGGGAAGACGAAGTAACAATAGTTTAGCCCAGCGCATAGGGGGCAACCTCGAAGTCAGTGTAAAGTTTCATGGGGAAGAGGTTCGATGTTTGCTCGACACTGGTTCACAGGTAACATTGATAACTAAAAGTTCTTTTGACAGTAAACACATTGTGTACAGCAAATTATCAGGAAACATTATTGCAACCGTTGCAGCGAGAACGGCAGAATCTCCATGGTTGGCACAGTGGTTTCGGGGGTGGGGGGTGTCCCATGGAGTCCGTGGGAGAGTCATCCATTTTGCGAACGCTGATGCAGACATGACTTTGCGGTCACTGGCACGGTAACTGTGGGCACTGGACAATAAACACTAATCCGGGCACGAACGAGGCACCGGAGAAGAATCACGGAATCAAGAGACAGCAAGTGAAGGACAGGCTGCGAGATGTACACCTTACACAAACCGATTAGGGGACGGTTTCAGGGAAATCGTGTAACATTTGGAGGCATAGATCATCAATGGTAGGCAGTTATTTTTTTCCATGCGGTCACACAAAGGCAGGGTGCAAGTCTCTATTCAACATTGTCTGCTCATGAATAAAGCGCATACATCTTATGATTAAGATGCTTGGGCACTTAATTACTTTTAAACCACCTTGGCCATTGCGCAGAACATAGCGCCAACCCTAATGAATAAATTTCATGTCACCTCAGAGGATTTCTCGTTTTTTTTCGAATAGTATCAATGGTATTTCTAGGAAGCCAAGATAGTAAGAAGTGACAGGCAGTTGTAATTCTATGTTCGGGAGTTTGAAAGTACCAAGCGGAGCCATGTTCATGTCGGTTGAGGAATGTGTTAACTCAGACGTTTGGTTGGTTACACTTGTGGTACATCAAGAAATAAAATGAAGATTGGCAGTTCGTTGATACAGTACTAAGTTGCAGAGATATAGCAACTTCAACAGATACATACTTTGTACATGCTTTATAATATCCGTGTTTCTATCGTGTTCCTAAATGCACGGCCGGCATTGTGTAGAGCTGTATCTAGATGAGAATAATGAACAGGAATGTCTTTTTCTTCACAGAAGATAGGTTTACTGTAGATGATGACTGGCAGATAGGTTGGGTGGGCTAAGCAGCAAAAGACTGCTAATGGTATGTTCAAGTCAACAGAGCAGGATCAACCATTTGCAAGAAACGGCCCCCGAAAACTACAAGTGGACCCCGAAGACTACAAGTGGACAGTGCATACAACAGGAACAGCCTATCGCAATGTTTCTTTTCATGTGGGTCAGTACTGAGGTTGACACCAGGAACAAGAGCAAAAGGGACGGTACCTTATTTGAGGCTTTGGCATCCATCAAACTCATCTAACTAAGCCGAACAAGCCCCCACTGAGCCAGAGGCACAGTCCCCGAAGTCTGGGTTTCCAAGAGGCTTGACAGCTGTAATACTGATATACCTGACTAACACACACTGAGTAAGCTGGATGTCTCGCCGTAGCCAATACATATTTGCTCTGTCACCTATATGTAAATTTTGATGTGTTTAGAAGTTTCATTGGAGCAGCTTCTGTTGTTCAACGGGCTGGGTGTGTTGTTTCAGCATTCTTCTGTAGGTATTGGGATGATTTGCCACAGTTGAAATGAACACTTCAGACATCATATCTGTGTTGTCACAATCCTTTCTAGCTGCGTAGACCTGTGGGAAAGAAATACACATAGGCTTTAATACAACATATTTTATTCAATTATTGAACACACATGTATCTTTGTGTAACTGCGAGTGCGACACAAGAGGGAACGAATAAACTAACCTGAGTAATCACATTTTAATTTGCATGATATTTTGGGTTGAAAAACAAAAAGCTACCCAATTTTTCACACTCGTATAAATTCCATTAGGTTATCATTGTTTATATTTTGTGCATGCAGCTCAAATCTAACAACTGAGTACATAATAAAGGATGGCACATACAAGTGTAAGTCGGTTACATTTTCAATTCAAGAATACGAAGGTAAAACACCCAGGACCCCAGGTACTTTCCATATAATGTGCTTTTGCCCCTACGCCCACTTACGAGCTTTCCAGTACAGTATCATAATTCAGTGTGCTGCAGCCGACCAATGATGATGAATTCAGTGCACACAAAGAACCCGTATGGCCAGACCACGCCACCCCGGTCCTTTGTTCTCAGACTAAAGAACTCGGTAACAGAAACTGGCATTTACACGCACAAAAAGCACAGAAATATCGTCTACAGACTCCAGGTTCCACACACACAAATACAATGATTACATTCTCCTGGCATTGGCGAGAATTTCGGTAAAAATTCAGTTCACCCCGACATGTTCAACTTCAACGCCAGAAAATGTCTCCCACATACGACCGCCATGACCCGGCCCTCACGGAATAAAATATTTAACAACACCAGTTACAACCTCGAACCTCAATGTAGTTACTCATTATTAAAACAGCTATACTACGAGGTAACTGGGAAGGTTTTTTTGGGCAGAAAATAAGGCAAAACACTACAACCCTTTCTGTTACAACACGCACACATCCTCACCTCACAATGGTCGCCCTGTTCTGAGTAAATTCCACGCCACACAGGACCGACGCACTTCTTTTATATCCGTGCGCGTACACATCTGGAAAGCTTCTTAGATCCATATGAAAGACTTTCTGACAGCTTACACTATTAGAAAAATTATGCCTGCTAGTAGGAAAGCAAGTAAAGCCAATAACACAGTCGAGACTAGCCACACATTAATGAAACGTTCCCTGTTTGGCCGCACTATTTTATGGCGGCACATGTGTACGCTCTGTCCGGGGAGGGTATTTGGTGGCGGCTGGATGATGACGTAAGTAGTTCTGGAGGCTTACTTAGGGTTTTTCGAGGTGCCGTTCTTATCAAGCCGTGTATATCAAAGAGGCTTGTCCCTTTTGAGGCCCGCCCCTGCATGCCCTAAAGTGATAATCGTATGACGGAAAATTTTCAGGAGATGATTTATGATGAAGTAATGATTATAATAACCTTATAACACGAAAAAAACATAATAGACTGAAACGTTCACTCTAGCGTGTTTTTTTGTGAGAAGCAAATACAAGTTACTGACGAAATTCAAGGGAAAATACATTATGAAATTGTGACCAAAGAAAAAAGTGTGGCAATTAAAAATTATTGCCATACATAGCGAAGGTGTCTGGGTTGAGCTTACTTCATTGTAAGGAAAATACCTACGTAGCACTCTAAGTTCTGCCATAATATTTGTTCACAACGCACTTAGAAATTAGATATGCGTCTATCAAGCAGATATAGAAAGGCACCATAACTTGACGAGTTCCAAGCAGAGATCGAAAGACCGGAGTACACTCCCGGTGTAGTGTCTTTCTCTGCCATTTTTGGATGGGTGGAACTAGAATCTAGGCCAGAAGTTTAAAAATTCGGTTTGCCGGGGCTCCTACGATCGTTTTGGTTGTTATTCTAATACGTGACCTTACAATTTATTAATTCAATCATAATGGGAGAGCCCTGAACTATGCCAGACTTATGTAAAACAAGTGAGAACTTGGCCTTGGGGTATATTTATAAGTATAATAGACTTTTCAATTTTAAGTTTAGCTTACCTTTAAACCTAATCATGGGATTAACATGTATGTTTTTATCTTTTAGCAAAATCATCGAGTACTACAGGGGGTTAGGGTCGCCTGTATGAATGTGTTTGTTTTATGGACGCCTCTAAGGCCTTTGATCGCGTCAACCAATATTGTTTTGAAAAATGCTTGACAGAAATGTCTCTCTGTACATGGTCACAATTGAAATCGGTAGTAGGGGTTGGGTAGGTGGCGTGAACACCTCGAAGCTAAAATCACTGTGTGTTGTTAGCCACACGGACAAGAAAGTACGTCACATGAAAAGCAGACTGGAAAAATGTGAAATCTGTGCCTCATGTGTCCATGTGTCATATATTGTGCTCGGAATGTTGACTGGGAAAAACCCACGGGATTGTTCTCAAGCTAATAGTACGCGTACGGTAACGTACATAAAAGTGTGCAATAGTCAACCAGCGCAATATGTTTGTATGTAGTTTACCTGTATCAATCATAAATGTTTAGAGAATCTTTTTTGCCTCTAGTTTTAGTACCTGGGCAGTCCAACGCGCACGATTTACTTGCGCCCCATAGGTGTCCTAACACAGACAATGTACTCTCCAAGCAGATGTAAGATTCGGGGTATTTTCGACGTATTTTCGCGGCCGGTATTTTATACGTCTTTTCGGTATTTAGTTGGGTCTCCCTTCTCTCCCAAACTAAAAACGGAAACGAAGTATAAAATACCGCGAAAATACGTCGAAAATACCCCGGATCTTATCTCCGCTTGGAGACTAGTATTGCGGCCAATTGTTTGGCTCTCAAATCTGGAATTGTTAGCTCCGGTGTACTTTCTAGATGCCTTGTTGTTTACAATAATTGTTTCCGAATCATTGTGAACTTTGGCCACGGCGGTGCAGCGCAAGTGCAATGTTTGTATACTACTCAAAAGACACATTTGAATCAAGGCCAAGGAGGATATATATACATGTTGTTCTTTCTTAAACAGATTACTCTCCTCAAATAACTGTATCATTAAACGCTTCTTGAAATTGGACGCCTACTACAGCAACTCGTTTTTCCGCAACACCTATGGCTTACTGACTGTTCATTAAGTTTATCCATATGTATTTTGTCTGTCCTTTGGTGTAAATGTTAAGCTTGTAACTCTTTTAAATGTATAATAGTTCTATGTTCTTTTTTATACCTGAAATAAAGAATAAATGAAAAATGTTGACAGGTCGGAGTACGGATGCTAAAGAAGTGGGTATGGAGGTAACAGATGGGCTACGGACGCTACAGGTGGGTGACGGACGCTACAGGTAGGTTACGGACGCTACAGGTGGGAGTACGGATGCTACAGTTGGGGGTATAGACGCTAAAGGTGGGTCCAAAGGTGGATACAACAGGCGGGAATACTTACGCTACGGGAGGGGAACAGAAGCTACACGTTTGGCTACGGACGCTAGCAGATATTTGAGGAACTGAAATCACTTTACTTTCTCATTCATGGTTAGGAAGTAATAGCTGACCAAAGTAACGCCCCCCACCCCATACTTATAAAGCATTATAGACCGATTCAGTGCTCCGGTCTAAAATTCAATCTCTTTATCAGAATGTTCAAACTTTAAATTCAAACGATAGGGCACCTGGCGGGTATTTGAGGAAATGAAATCACTTTACTTTCTCATTCATGGTTAGGGAGTAATAGCTGACCAAAGTTACGCCCCCCACCCCATACTTATAAAGTATTATAGACCAATTCAGTGCTCCGGTCTAAAATTCAATCTCTTTATCAGAATGTTCAAACTTTACATTCAAACGATAGGGCACTTGGCGGGTATTTGAGGAAATGAAATCACTTTACTTTCTCATTCATGGTTAGGAAGTAATAGCTGACCAAAGTTACGCCCCCACCCCATACTTATAAAGCATTATAGACCAATTCAGTGCTCCGGTCTAAAATTCAATCTCTTTATCAGAATGTTCAAACTTTACATTCAAACGATAGGGCACTTGGCGGGTATTTGAGGAAATGAAATCACTTTACTTTCTCATTCATGGTTGGGAAGTAATAGCTGACCAAAGTTACGCCCCCACCCCATACTTATAAAGCATTATAGACCAATTCAGTGCTCCGGTCTAAAATTCAATCTCTTTATCAGAATGTTCAAACTTTACATTCAAACGATAGGGCACTTGGCGGGTATTTGAGGAAATGAAATCACTTTACTTTCTCATTCATGGTTAGGAAGTAATAGCTGACCAAAGTTACGCCCCCACCCCATACTTATAAAGCATTATAGACCAATTCAGTGCTCCGGTCTAAAATTCAATCTCTTTATCAGAATGTTCAAACCTTACATTCAAACGATAGGGAACTCGGTGGGTATTTGAGGAAATGAAATCACTTTACTTTCTCATTCATGGTTAGGGAGTAATAGCTGACCAAAGTTACGCCCCCCACCCCATACTTATAGAAAGCATTATAGACCAATTCAGTGCTCCGGTCTAAAATTCGATCTCTTCATCAGAATGTTCAAACTTTACATTCAAACGATAGGGCACTTGGCGGGTATTTGAGGAACTTGAAATCACTTTTACTTTCTCATTCATGGTTAGGAAGTAATAGCTGACCAAAGTTACGCCCCCCCCCCACCCCATACTTATAAAGCATTATAGACCAATTCAGTGCTCCGGTCTATAATTCAATCTCTTGATCAGAATGTTCAAACTTTACATTCAAACGATAGGGCACCTGGCGGGTATTTGAGGAAATGAAATCACTTTACTTTCTCATTCATGGTTAGGGAGTAATAGCTGACCAAAGCTACGCCCCCCACCCCATACTTACAAAGCATTATAGACCAATTCAGTGCTCCGGTCTATAATTCAATCTCTTGATCAGAATTTTCAAACTTTACATTCAAACGATAGGGCACCTGGCGGGTATTTGAGGAAATGAAATCACTTTACTTTCTCATTCATGGTTAGGGAGTAATAGCTGACCAAAGTTACGCCCCCCACCCCATACTTATAGAAAGCATTATAGAACAATTCAGTGCTCCGGTCTAAAATTCGATCTCTTCATCAGAATGTTCAAACTTTACATTCAAACGATAGGGCACTTGGCGGGTATTTGAGGAACTTGAAATCACTTTTACTTTCTCATTCATGGTTAGGAAGTAATAGCTGACCAAAGTTACGCCCCCCCCCCCACCACCCCATACTTATAAAGCATTATAGACAAATTCAGTGCTCCGGTCTATAATTCAATCTCTTGATCAGAATGTTCAAACTTTACATTCAAACGATAGGGCACTTGGCGGGTATTTGAGGAAATGAAATCACTTTACTTTCTCATTCATGGTTAGGGAGTAATAGCTGACAAAAGTTACGCCCCCCACCCCATACTTATAGAAAGCATTATAGACCAATTCAGTGCTCCGGTCTAAAATTCGATCTCTTCATCAGAATGTTCAAACTTTACATTCAAACGATAGGGCACTTGGCGGGTATTTGAGGAACTTGAAATCACTTTTACTTTCTCATTCATGGTTAGGAAGTAATAGCTGACCAAAGTTACGCCCCCCACCCCCCCACCCCATACTTATAAAGCATTATAGACCAATTCAGTGCTCCGGTCTATAATTCAATCTCTTGATCAGAATGTTCAAACTTTACATTCAAACGATAGGGCACCTGGCGGGTATTTGAGGAACTGAAATCACTGTACTTTCTCATTCATGGTTAGGAAGTAATAGCTGACCAAAGTTACGCCCCCCACCCCATACTGATAAAGCATTATAGACCAATTCAGTGCTCCGGTCTAAAATTCAATCTCTTTATCAGAATGTTCAAACCTTACATTCAAACGATAGGGAACTCGGCGGGTATTTGAGGAAATGAAATCACTTTACTTTCTCATTCATGGTTAGGGAGTAATAGCTGACCAAAGTTACGCCCCCCACCCCATACTTATAGAAAGCATTATAGACCAATTCAGTGCTCCGGTCTAAAATTCGATCTCTTCATCAGAATGTTCAAACTTTACATTCAAACGATAGGGCACTTGGCGGGTATTTGAGGAACTTGAAATCACTTTTACTTTCTCATTCATGGTAAGGAAGTAATAGCTGACCAAAGTTACGCCCCCCCCCCACCCCATACTTATAAAGCATTATAGACCAATTCAGTGCTCCGGTCTATAATTCAATCTCTTGATCAGAATGTTCAAACTTTACATTCAAACGATAGGGCACCTGGCGGGTATTTGAGGAAATGAAATCACTTTACTTTCTCATTCATGGTTAGGGAGTAATAGCTGACCAAAGCTACGCCCCCCACCCCATACTTACAAAGCATTATAGACCAATTCAGTGCTCCGGTCTATAATTCAATCTCTTGATCAGAATGTTCATACTTTACATTCAAACGATAGGGCACCTGGCGGGTATTTGAGGAAATGAAATCACTTAACTTTCTCATTCATGGTTAGGGAGTAAAAGCTGACCAAAGCTACGCCCCCCACCCCATACTTACAAAGCATTATAGACCAATTCAGTGCTCCGGTCTAAAATTCAATCTCTTTATCAGAATGTTCAAACCTTACATTCAAACGATAGAACACTTGGCGGGTATTTGAGGAAATGAAATCACTTTACTTTCTCATTCATGGTTAGGAAGTAATAGCTGACCAAAGTTACGCCCCCCCCCACCCCATACTTATAAAGCATTATAGACCAATTCAGTGCTCCGGTCTAAAATTCAATCTCTTGATCAGAATGTTCAAACTTTACATTCAAACGATAGGGCACTTGGCGGGTATTTGAGGAAATGAAATCACTTTACTTTCTCATCCATGGTTAGGGAGTAATAGCTGACCAAAGCTACGCCCCCACCCCATACTTATAAAGAATTATAGACCAATTCAGTGCTCTGGTCTATAATTCAATCTCTTGATCAGAATGTTCAAACTTTACATTCAAACGATAGGGCACCTGGCGGGTAATTGAGGAAATGAAATCACTTTACTTTCTCATTCATGGTTAGGGAGTAATAGCTGACCAAAGTTACGCCCCCCACCCCATACTTATAAAGCATTATAGACCAATTCAGTGCTCCGGTCTAAAATTCAATCTCTTTATCAGAATGTTCAAGCCTTACATTCAAACGATAGGGCACTTGGCGGGTATTTGAGGAAATGAAATCACTTTACTTTCTCATTCATGGTTAGGAAGTAATAGCTGACCAAAGTTACGCCCCCCACCCCATACTTATAAAGCATTATAGACCAATTCAGTGCTCCGGTCTAAAATTCAATCTCTTTATCAGAATGTTCAAACTTTACATTCAAACGATAGGGCACTTGGCGGGTATTTGAGGAAATGAAATCACTTTACTTTCTCATTCATGGTTAGGAAGTAATAGCTGACCAAAGTTACGCCCCCACCCCATACTTATAAAGCATTATAGACCAATTCAGTGCTCCGGTCTAAAATTCAATCTCTTTATCAGAATGTTCAAACTTTACATTCAAACGATAGGGCACTTGGCGGGTATTTGAGGAAATGAAATCACTTTACTTTCTCATTCATGGTTAGGGAGTAATAGCTGACCAAAGCTACGCCCCCACCCCATACTTAAAAAGAATTATAGACCAATTCAGTGCTCTGGTCTATAATTCAATCTCTTGATCAGAATGTTCAAACTTTACATTCAAACGATAGGGCACCTGGCGGGTATTTGAGGAAATGAAATCACTTTACTTTCTCATTCATGGTTAGGGAGTAATAGCTGACCAAAGTTACGCCCCCCACCCCATACTTATAAAGCATTATAGACCAATTCAGTGCTCCGGTCTAAAATTCAATCTCTTTATCAGAATGTTCAAGCCTTACATTCAAACGATAGGGCACTTGGCGGGTATTTGAGGAAATGAAATCACTTTACTTTCTCATTCATGGTTAGGAAGTAATAGCTGACCAAAGTTACGCCCCCCACCCCATACTTATAGAAAGCATTATAGACCAATTCAGTGCTCCGGTCTAAAATTCGATCTCTTCATCAGAATGTTCAAACTTTACATTCAAACGATAGGGCACTTGGCGGGTATTTGAGGAACTTGAAATCACTTTTACTTTCTCATTCATGGTAAGGAAGTAATAGCTGACCAAAGTTACGCCCCCCCCCCCACCCCATACTTATAAAGCATTATAGACCAATTCAGTGCTCCGGTCTATAATTCAATCTCTTGATCAGAATGTTCAAACTTTACATTCAAACGATAGGGCACCTGGCGGGTATTTGAGGAAATGAAATCACTTTACTTTCTCATTCATGGTTAGGGAGTAATAGCTGACCAAAGCTACGCCCCCCACCCCATACTTACAAAGCATTATAGACCAATTCAGTGCTCCGGTCTATAATTCAATCTCTTGATCAGAATGTTCATACTTTACATTCAAACGATAGGGCACCTGGCGGGTATTTGAGGAAATGAAATCACTTAACTTTCTCATTCATGGTTAGGGAGTAAAAGCTGACCAAAGCTACGCCCCCCACCCCATACTTACAAAGCATTATAGACCAATTCAGTGCTCCGGTCTAAAATTCAATCTCTTTATCAGAATGTTCAAACCTTACATTCAAACGATAGAACACTTGGCGGGTATTTGAGGAAATGAAATCACTTTACTTTCTCATTCATGGTTAGGAAGTAATAGCTGACCAAAGTTACGCCCCCCCCCCCACCCCATACTTATAAAGCATTATAGACCAATTCAGTGCTCCGGTCTAAAATTCAATCTCTTGATCAGAATGTTCAAACTTTACATTCAAACGATAGGGCACTTGGCGGGTATTTGAGGAAATGAAATCACTTTACTTTCTCATCCATGGTTAGGGAGTAATAGCTGACCAAAGCTACGCCCCCACCCCATACTTATAAAGAATTATAGACCAATTCAGTGCTCTGGTCTATAATTCAATCTCTTGATCAGAATGTTCAAACTTTACATTCAAACGATAGGGCACCTGGCGGGTAATTGAGGAAATGAAATCACTTTACTTTCTCATTCATGGTTAGGGAGTAATAGCTGACCAAAGTTACGCCCCCACCCCATACTTATAAAGCATTATAGACCAATTCAGTGCTCCGGTCTAAAATTCAATCTCTTTATCAGAATGTTCAAGCCTTACATTCAAACGATAGGGCACTTGGCGGGTATTTGAGGAAATGAAATCACTTTACTTTCTCATTCATGGTTAGGAAGTAATAGCTGACCAAAGTTACGCCCCCCACCCCATTCTTATAAAGCATTATAGACCAATTCAGTGCTCCGGTCTAAAATTCAATCTCTTTATCAGAATGTTCAAACTTTACATTCAAACGATAGGGCACTTGGCGGGTATTTGAGGAAATGAAATCACTTTACTTTCTCATTCATGGTTAGGAAGTAATAGCTGACCAAAGTTACGCCCCCACCCCATACTTATAAAGCATTATAGACCAATTCAGTGCTCCGGTCTAAAATTCAATCTCTTTATCAGAATGTTCAAACTTTACATTCAAACGATAGGGCACTTGGCGGGTATTTGAGGAAATGAAATCACTTTACTTGCTGATTCATGGTTAGGGAGTAATAGCTGACCAAAGTTAAGCCCCCCACCCCATACGTATAAAGCATTGTAGACCAATTCAGTGCTCTGGTCTAAAATTCAATCTCTTTATCAGAATGTTCAAACTTTACATTCAAACGATAGGGCACTTGGCGGGTATTTGAGGAAATGAAATCACTTTACTTTCTCATTCATGGTTAGGGAGTAATAGCTGACCAAAGCTACGCCCCCACCCCATACTTAAAAAGAATTATAGACCAATTCAGTGCTCTGGTCTATAATTCAATCTCTTGATCAGAATGTTCAAACTTTACATTCAAACGATAGGGCACCTGGCGGGTATTTGAGGAAATGAAATCACTTTACTTTCTCATTCATGGTTAGGGAGTAATAGCTGACCAAAGTTACGCCCCCCACCCCATACTTATAAAGCATTATAGACCAATTCAGTGCTCCGGTCTAAAATTCAATCTCTTTATCAGAATGTTCAAGCCTTACATTCAAACGATAGGGCACTTGGCGGGTATTTGAGGAAATGAAATCACTTTACTTTCTCATTCATGGTTAGGAAGTAATAGCTGACCAAAGTTACGCCCCCCACCCCATACTTATAAAGCATTATAGACCAATTCAGTGCTCCGGTCTAAAATTCAATCTCTTTATCAGAATGTTCAAACTTTACATTCAAACGATAGGGCACTTGGCGGGTATTTGAGGAAATGAAATCACTTTACTTTCTCATTCATGGTTAGGAAGTAATAGCTGACCAAAGTTACGCCCCCACCCCATACTTATAAAGCATTATAGACCAATTCAGTGCTCCGGTCTAAAATTCAATCTCTTTATCAGAATGTTCAAACTTTACATTCAAACGATAGGGCACTTGGCGGGTATTTGAGGAAATGAAATCACTTTACTTGCTGATTCATGGTTAGGGAGTAATAGCTGACCAAAGTTAAGCCCCCCACCCCATACGTATAAAGCATTGTAGACCAATTCAGTGCTCTGGTCTAAAATTCAATCTCTTTATCAGAATGTTCAAACTTTACATTCAAACGATAGGGCACTTGGCGGGTATTTGAGGAAATGAAATCACTTTACTTTCTCATTCATGGTTAGGGAGTAATAGCTGACCAAAGCTACGCCCCCACCCCATACTTATAAAGAATTATAGACCAATTCAGTGCTCTGGTCTATAATTCAATCTCTTGATCAGAATGTTCAAACTTTACATTCAAACGATAGGGCACCTGGCGGGTATTTGAGGAAATGAAATCACTTTACTTTCTCATTCATGGTTAGGGAGTAATAGCTGACCAAAGTTACGCCCCCCACCCCATACTTATAAAGCATTATAGACCAATTCAGTGCTCCGGTCTAAAATTCAATCTCTTTATCAGAATGTTCAAGCCTTACATTCAAACGATAGGGCACTTGGCGGGTATTTGAGGAAATGAAATCACTTTACTTTCTCATTCATGGTTAGGAAGTAATAGCTGACCAAAGTTACGCCCCCCACCCCATACTTATAAAGCATTATAGACCAATTCAGTGCTCCGGTCTAAAATTCAATCTCTTTATCAGAATGTTCAAACTTTACATTCAAACGATAGGGCACTTGGCGGGTATTTGAGGAAATGAAATCACTTTACTTTCTCATTCATGGTTAGGAAGTAATAGCTGACCAAAGTTACGCCCCCACCCCATACTTATAAAGCATTATAGACCAATTCAGTGCTCCGGTCTAAAATTCAATCTCTTTATCAGAATGTTCAAACTTTACATTCAAACGATAGGGCACCTGGCGGGTATTTGAGGAAATGAAATCACTTTACTTGCTGATTCATGGTTAGGGAGTAATAGCTGACCAAAGTTAAGCCCCCCACCCCATACGTATAAAGCATTGTAGACCAATTCAGTGCTCTGGTCTAAAATTCAATCTCTTTATCAGAATGTTCAAACTTTACATTCAAACGATAGGGCACTTGGCGGGTATTTGAAGAAATGAAATCACTTTACTTTCTCATTCATGGTTAGGGAGTAATAGCTGACCAAAGTAACGCCCCCCACCCCATATTTATAAAGCATTATAGACCAATTCAGTGCTCCGGTCTAAAATTCAATCTCTTTATCAGAATGTTCAAACTTTAAATTCAAACGATAGGGCACCTGGCGGGTATTTGAGGAAATGAAATCACTTTACTTTCTCATTCATGGTTAGGGAGTAATAGCTGACCAAAGTTACGCCCCCCACCCCATACTTATAAAGCATTATAGACCAATTCAGTGCTCCGGTCTAAAATTCAATCTCTTTATCAGAATGTTCAAACTTTACATTCAAACGATAGGGCACTTGGCGGGTATTTGAGGAAATGAAATCACTTTACTTTCTCACTCATGGTTAGGAAGTAATAGCTGACCAAAGTTACGCCCCCCACCCCATATTTATAAAGCATTATAGACCAATTCAGTGCTCCGGTCTAAAATTCAATCTCTTAATCAGAATGTTCATACTTTACATTCAAACGATAGGGCACTTGACGGGTTTTTGAGGAAATGAAATCACTTTACTTTCTCATTCATGGTTAGGGAGTAATAGCTGACCAAAGTTACGCCCCCCACCCCATACTTACAAAGCATTATAGACCGATTCAGTGCTCCGGTCTAAAATTCAATCTCTTTATCAGAATGTTCAAACTTTACATTCAAACGATAGGGCACTTGGCGGGTATTTGAGGAACTTGAAATCACTTTACTTTCTCATTCATGGTTAGGGAGTAATAGCTGACCAAAGTTACGCCCCCCACCCCATACTTATAAAGCATTATAGACCAATTCAGTGCTCCGGTCTAAAATTCAATCTCTTTATCAGAATGTTCAAACTTTACATTCAAACGATAGGGCACTTGGCGGGTATTTGAGGAAATGAAATCACTTTACTTTCTCATTCATGGTTAGGGAGTAATAGCTGACCAAAGTTACGCCCCCCACCCCATACTTATAAAGCATTATAGTACAGTACAGTAACTAAATGTTGCTTGTCCGGGGGTGGGGGGGTGGTGGGCAGTGCATTATCCCAGGTGCCTGCAAGTTGAACGCGTAGACCCCCTTTCCTGTTGAGGGCGGGGTTGTACATCCTCTCATATATTGTTTTTCTAATTCCCCGTTCGAACCAGCGTTCTTCACGATCTAGGATGTCAGTGGATTCGAAATTGAATGAGTGTCCCTGGTTGTGTTTTAGATGGTGGTAAATGGCAGAGGAGTAGCGTTTAGCGCTCTTTCTGCAATGTTCCTTGTACCTTTCTTTTAGTGGTCGACTTGTCTCCCCAATGTACATGTTATTGCAGTTCGGTTCCTCACATTTCAGTTTGTAGATGACATTGGCTTTGATGCCTTTTTCAGGCCTGTCTTTTGGATGGACTAGTTTCTGCCTGAGAGTTGAGTGAGGTTTGAAGTTAGTGGCAATGTTGAAGTTTTGGAAGATACGTCTGAGTTTTTCCGATACTCCTTGGACGTAGGGAATGGTAATGTTGACCTTGTTTCTGTTGGTCAATGGTCTGCACTTGAGTGTTTTCTTAGACTGGTCAGAAGGTTTGAGGGCCTTGTTGAAGGTCCAATTTTGGTAGCCACACTTGGCTAAAGCCACACGAAGATGTCTGTGTTCTTCTGTTTTTGCTTCATCTGAGGTAATGACATTGTCTGCTCGATGGAAGAGAGTTTTAATCACTGCTAGTTTGTGTTCCAAAGGGTGATGGGAATCAAAGGCCAGATATTGATCAGTGTGGGTCGGTTTCCTGTACACTTCTATTCAGAGTTTTGGTATAAAACCTGGTGTTCTCAGTCCTCAGCGTTCTCAGCGTCGAATTTGAAGGCCCGGAGAGGTAAACAAAACTAGTCTAGACGTCTGGGCAGTGTTATGCAAATAGAGACAATGGTCTAGACAGTAATATAAGCCAGGGCCTTAACGTTGACACTGCACATGCATCCTCGAATATACGAATGGGCTTCACAATCAGATAAGCAAGGAAAAGACAAAGACTTTTCCAGTATGCGTTGTCCAGGTCCCAAAAGTACAACAATCTGTAACCCTAAGTCTGCCAACACAAAGGAAAGAATCACCTTTTATAGAACCGCATGTCCTCGGCTGGCTGAGATTTTCTCGGCGACTTGGTAATGCTCTGGAAGTTGTCTTCTTTTCGGGTTTGTCACGAAGCTCCCGGCGTTGCGGTGACGGTAAATCCCAGCTAGATGCCGTGTACAAACATGTCGGTTCAAGGTGTTGACGGCAGCAGAAGCCTAAGGTCTTCCCCTGGTGAGAGACAAGCTGTAAGTGACGCACTGACCTCCAGCCTGGCCACGTGAAGCCTTTCTGCACACGGACCGTGGAAAAATACTGATCTGTGATTCTTCCCGGAGAAGAGAATGTACTTTTCCAATTGGTTGATATGATTGATCTCATTACAGAGTCTGTCCCTCATTGGCTATCTATGCTGATGATATTAATTCAAGTAACATGACCAACAAACGCATGGCCCCTGATAGCGATTAAGAACGGGACTGCAACGATCTGTCCGAAAAGGCCTGCGCACCAGTGTTTCTATCACGAAGGACCACATCGCGAACTCAAATCCACGTGAACACTCCATTTTCTCCTTACCGCGAATTTAAAATGCATTTAGTACTGTGTATTGCTAACACAAAATATATCTAACTAGAGTTCCACGACCTCATACCTTCGCCAAATGATTTTAACCTTTATGACTGACGTATTAGGAGTGTCTCTCATTAATTATAAATCGTACTAGTTGATCGTCTTCACCCAAATAACAGACGTTGTCCAAAGTATAAGCTTAACAAAGAAGGTTATGCTAACATCATCAATTATGCAAATGAGGTCCTTATCAGCATAATTTGATTCAACTATGTACACCTTCACATCACTTCCAAATGCCACAAATATGAAATTGCCATCATTTACCTGTATGGAATTAACGTAGTTACTCATTAATTATGCAAATTAGGCCTACAATTGCATATTTTCTATCAATCAACATCCCTCTCTTCCTCAGTTACAAATGTCACATATTTGAATAGTCATGTCATGGTACACAGCAGGTCTTTTAAATTGTCTCATTATTTATGCAAATTAGAATCTGATTTGCATAATTATCGTCCAATCATACAAAGTATCACGTCAGCTATCTACATACCAAAAGTCATGACCATCCATCAAGCCCATCTTGAGTTTTAGTATTTTCTCATTAATTATGCAAATGAGGTCCTCATTTGCATAGTTGATATCTATAAATATTTCTCTCTTCCTCAGATACATATGTCACATGTTTGAGAGTCTTACCATGGAATTTGGCGGCTGTGTAAACTCTCCTCATTAATTATGCAAATTAGATAATGATTTGCACAATAAGTATCTAATCATGCACATCATCACTCAAGCTATCTACTTACCAAAATTCATGACCATCCATCAAGCCCTTCTTGAGTTATTCCCTTTCAAAGTCTGAACCAAAACCTGCTCCTGCAGTTCCAAAAAAGCCGATAGGGGGCCAAAACCTATACCATTACTCTCTGTCCAAAGAGCTATCTACCACTAAAAAATCAGTTCCATAGCTTGTCCAGAACACGAGGTATCAAAACAGGAAGTTCCACTGCAGTACCGTATCAAGCCGCTAGGGAGCCCAACACCCCATCATTTCCTAGTCTCATCAAGACCTACCCACCTACCAAATATCAAGACAATCAATCCAAGCCTTCTCGAGTTATTCTGCTTCTTTACAAACATACATACACACATACAAACGCTACCCTCTGTATAACGTTCTCGGCGAAGGTAATTATAGTATACTATAGTCTTAGAGTGCTAATTACTACTAGTAGGCTTATATCTATTACCTACTGGCGCATGATCACATCGGCAGAATGCGCGGAAATTAGCTGACACAAGGTCGATTACCTCAGGTCTGTTACTCTCCAAGCAGAGGTTGGTAGGGAAAACTGTCACCTTTTTATCATACGCCCCGCGTTTTGTCCCCTCTTACTCTCCAAGCAGAGGTTAGTGGGGAAGATAATGATAAAAAGGTCACAATCTTCCCCACCAACGTCTGCTTGGAGAGTAAGGACTGTATCGTCACTTCAGAGCTTGACACAGTTGAAGTCGGACACCCTCGCCTCTTCTCTGCAACACACCAACAGCAATAACCAGCAACAGACTTTGTATAAACTTGGTCTCCGTGCTGTGATCAGCTTTTTACTCCTTGTTAGGCCATGTTGATTTGATTATATAGATGACATCCTCTGGAAATCCCAAAACTGATGCGAGCGTGCGATTAAAAGTTTGGCCCAAAAATGTTGACTTCATTTTGAAATCTGAGTGATCAGGAAGGTTGAACAAGTGACTAAACATTCTAAGAGCTTGGTATACCGAAAAATAGACAATTCGTTTTTGTTAAAGTTCTTTCACACCTTCTTTGACTCTGGAATTGACGTTGGCCTCCTACGACATAAGCATCCTTTTCCGATCTTGTTTTAGTACAATTTTAAGCATATTTGATCTCATTTTGCGTCTGCCATGTATGTATGGTCAGAATTTTGTGTTGGAAACGGATGAAAAATGATGCATGTGCGGATGTCATCCATATAATCAAATCAATTATGACCTTGGATGCACTGATTGTCATGATTGCACCCTTGTCACCATAAGTGTAGTATATTTTTAGTGTAAATCACAGCACGTTCCAAAGTTTTTACGTATACGATCGCGAGACACAGTCGAAACTTGTGCGAGACTGTTTATTGTATCGCCTAGCAACGAACGGTGACAGTGAGAACTGGACGCACACAAGAACCTGTGCTAAAGTAGGGCATGCATGCTCTTTTCCGTAAAACGTAGGCAGCTTATTTTTATCTCTCGTAATTCGTAGCTAGGGAAAGCCATCATAGTCGACTAGTCACGTAATTCGTAGCGAGGCGACCACATTTTGCGTATTCGCCTTCCTTGATTTTAGCGTTTTGAGTGCAGATGCTCCAGGTCTCAAGACTGTTTCTCAGTAGTGAGAAGAATGCCACTGTGGCAGTTGGAGGTCTGTGATCGAACCGACAACAATGGGGTTAGTAAAGGGTAGCTCAGAATTTGGCAGGATATAGTGCCTCTTACTCAGGCTGTTGCAAGGTCTTCCAAGTCAGCCCTTTCTTGATGGTTATATCTTTCAAATACATAAATAGCCCCACCCTCATGTCTAGTACTGTCTAGTCTTTAGATGGCACCTTTTTATGCTTAATCCATCGTCCTATCAAGATGTTTCTGACTGGTTGTCATTACATCAACATGGTGTCTTAGAGATAATACTTGATCAAGTTTGCTGTATAAACCACATATGTAGCCACAGTGCTGTGTCCTCACGGTGTCACACCGTATTTGCCGAAAAACGCAAATGCTTAACTCTAGTGTTTTTCTGCTATAACAGCTTTATGTTCATGGATCAAGAGCGTCGCCTGGCAATTCTGAATAGAACTGCATTTATCTACCGCCAATGGTGTTTTAAAGGAGTCCTAAACTCCAGAGGGGTTTCCAATGGATAATAATTTCAGGAAGTAAAAATGAATACTTATTACAGTATACGACAAAGTATCCACTAGTCCCGTGCGCATCAAAAAGCATTGAGTATTCTACTAAATTCCTCTAGATACAGATACAGGTTATCCTCTATTTTCTAATTACTTAGATTAAACAACATCAGCCTACGCCTGAATACAATGTACCTTACACAAAGAATGTCAGGGGGGTTAAGAAAAATTTGTCTTGTTATGTGTTCCTTTATATCTTATAAATAACTGGTCTTCTTATTGTGTTTTTAAAACCCCCTTCATTCATGCCCAAAATATTCACGATGGAGGAAGTGAGTATACGTATAGGGAATACATGGGTAGGGTCTGCACGGGTTTAGTGGGTTACATATTATTTTACAAAACACACCTTGTGTAATTCACAACAAGCTGAATTCTGTAAAATTCGGCTGGTTATGTATTCATTGATACATAATCTAGTGGAAAATAATACTTCCTCCTAGAGTTTAGGACTCCTTTAATCTCATCGGTCAAATGCGATCTCACAGCTCTGGTCGGGATGGAGGCTCAGGTAATAAGGAATCTACCGTGTAGTTTACACTATGTAGGTCCCCTGGTCACACAACGGGAGTCCGTCTGTCGTTCGTATAGTTTATGTGTATTTCTAAAAAGCTGAACGTCCACAGCAAAGTACCGTTCAACAGGACGACACCTTACTGCGAACCCTTGCAGTTTTTGTTAACTTTGCTAGATGACGCTTTTGATCCATGAAAAAGGAGGTGCTACAGCAATAGCAACATTTCACACTTGATGAACCGCTGTCATTGATGACGTTCCAATACACGCACTATCATTACTTTCTCGCTCTATTTGAAGCGTTGTGATCAGTCTGCAAATCGTCGATATATCATACGTGTATTTTTTGTTTTGTAAGCATAGACTATTTCAAATAATGGTCTTCTCTACCAAAATTACATGTACATATATTGTATTTGTAAAAGTCATTTCTTTTGGCAGAATACCATATTTTTACTTCATCATAGATTATGCTTATAAATTGTTTATTTTCATAATCTATACATAGTGATGTACACCTTTAACTTACTTACACATGTATGTGATTTCAACCATTTACCACAAAGGAATTATGGCACTTTCACATTAACCATGCAAAATAGGTCCTCATTAGCATAAGTGGTATCTGAAGATGCTCCTCCTCTAAGCTATCCCGTGTACTGACGGTGCCACATACATTTAAACTCAGTTCATTGTACTGGCAATGCAACATACATTTGAGCTGAGGCTGGTGGATACATGTACTTTTGATAATAGTGTAACGTACATGGCAGCTGTCCATGGTGCTGATTGGGGACCGGGGTGAGTACCAGTACAAAAGCAGTAACGTAAATGCAGAATTGTTCGCGGTTTTTTTATGTTCACGGGTTTCACGGCGACCGTTTCACCGCGAAATTAAAACCAACGCAAACATTTATGTCTAATACTGTACCAGTATGTGACTATAGCGCTGACGTAAACTCAAAACCACCGCGAACACTCCATTTCACCTTAGCGCGAAATAAAAAAAACACGCAAACTTAAATGCATTTACAGTATTGCTGGACCGGTCCGGAAAAACAGCAGACCAGTTTTTGTCCGATTAGAAAAGTGAACAGTGACGCTAAATAGCGGGTCAAAATATACGACAAGTAGTCGATCACACACAAGTCATGCACAAAAAAATAAAGCACTGAAAATTTGGTTTCTCCGAGTGTATGTTTAGTAGAAAACCGACATGAGAAAAAAAAAAGTCTGACGATGTTGTTTTCCCGCGGGTGAATTGTCGTTAAGGTGGCAGGACACGCACCCACCAAGTGAAATTATGTTCCAATATATGATTAGAAATCTAATAGAGAGGTGCAAAAGACAAGGCAATCTAACCTGTACAGAATTGTCTTGATTTAGGAGGTGTTCTTTTTATCTTCGCCGAGTACTATAGAACTCGGGGAAGATTATGTTTTTGGTTGACCCAGCTGTTGGGTGTGTCTGTATGTATGTCAAGAGCATAACTCAAGAAACCTTTGATGAATCTTTATGATTTTTAGTAGGTGTGTAGTGGTTGTACAAAGGAAGGTCGAGTTCGAAAATGGTTTGCCTTACGTAGTACAGTACTGCAGCGGACCTTTAAGTTTTGTGTGTTTGTATGTAGGCAAAAAAAAGTGACGAAAACATTAATGGATCTTCATGTTTTTTTGTAGGTGTGTAGGTGGTGTAGAAACGGAGGTCAAGTCCAAAAATGATTCCCCTGGCATTTTCGATCGGTACTGCAACGGACTTTGTGTGGATGTGTATTTGTACGTGGACAACATAACTCCAGAAGCTGTTGATGGTTTTGTATGATATTGAGTGGATGGCTAGGATTTACAGAAAGGAAGGTTAAGTTCGATAATGGGCCATCTAGCGGGTACCTAAGGTACTGCAGCGGAGCTTCAAAATTTCGGAGCATATTTTCTGAAAGTGCTATGGTTATGATTTTTATGTGGTACATAGTTCATGCCACAGAAAGTAAGTTGTGTAAGTTTGGACCTCCTAGCGTCTTGTTTGGAACTGCAGTGGATGTTTTTGCTTTGACCTTCGGACATGAATAACTTGAGAAGGGGTCAACAGATCGTCGTGAAGTTTGGTATGTAGAGAGCTCAGATGGTGCTTTACACACGCAATCAATGACTAATTATGCAAATCAGGAGTTTATCTGCATAATTGGTGAGGATAGTTTGTACATCCACTACACTTCATAATGGGACACGTGACAGTGTTCCCGAAACAGGTCAATAGAGGGCCTTGCCTAAGAGTATAAATAAACAGATACGGCAGTCTCACTACACTCCAAGCAGATGTGTGGGTCCGGTTGGTTTTAACGTTTTCAGTTTAGGCATTTTTGTCCAATACACGGTTGGAGACATAACGAAAAGGGGACAAAATAGAAAGTCTGACAAAAACACCTAAAAACACGTCAAAAACCAGCCGGACCCATGGCCACTCCTCTGCTCAGAGAGCACACTGCACCAAAACTGCACCACTGCTAGGTATTACCTAGCATCGTATGGTAAAAACACATGTCATGTACTATGCCTTTCAAAATGTGTATGAATAAAGATTTTTTTCTATTCATATGTATTGATTGCACCATTTAATCATAGCTTTCAATATTTTTGATGACCAGTTATAACATATATCAGCACACTAGACACATATACTAGTCCTGTACCACCAAATGATTTTTATCCCTATCTAGACTGGACTCATTCTCCCCTCAGCCCCCCCCCTCATCATAACTTCCAAACTCCAAACGGTATGGTGTATGATCAAATTTGCAGGGGGTGATAGCAGGTAAATATTAATCATTCTCCACAATAAGCCTTGAATATTTGGCGAAGATGATGTGTTCGTGGAACTGTAGTTTAATATCATTATCTGAAATGTAGGTTTCTTGCATACAAACAATGTCGATCTTTTTTGACTTAAGATATTGAAAAACAGTTCGTCGTACCGTTCGTTTTCTTAAACCTCGAGTGTTGATGGTGAGCAGTCGAACCATGGGTGTTAGATAGTCCTGCTACGGTCACTACCCATTGTCTTTCTTTCTCCTTTGGTCGTCATGATCAGTGACTTTGTCTTTCCTGTGATCATCTTTCTGAAGTTTTCTGCCGTGGATGATTGAGATATAAAAATAATGTTTCATGTCAGCCACTTTAAAAAATCAATTTGGGTTCGTACGATTTAGAAAAAAAGAACGAAGTAGGCAGCATAGAACTGCATATGAAATACGTTAAGCGTAATACCTGGGGGAACTTACTGCTAAGGTGTTTAGGAGTTTATTCTCTTTAACGCTGGATACAAACTTATTTGAAAATAGTGCAAAATGAAGAGACATTACTAAGGCTCATAATTGTGTGGTTCTTTATTCTTCATGAAATGCAATTTGGGCATAATGCACCTCGACAGGTGGACATTACCCGAACTGAGCGTAAACTGATTCTGCACGTAAATAGGTCATGTTACGTTACAGGCTCGTTGTTGGTAACACAGTCATATTAGCAAGTCATTTTCTTCTTTTTTGTGCCGGCGGAAAAATGTACAAGGTGCGGATACCCCCAAGACTTCACATTCAGGTTTTGTCAGCAATGTGGAACACACAGACTTCCATCAGACCAGCTCGGAAAGAGTCGACCTTTGTGTGTAGATGAGGTACAATTAGAAGACAGGCTGCATGAAGTGTCATATAGCGCCCATACCACCGCTTACGAAGTGCAGAAATCTTTTTTGGTTTATAGTCTTCAAGTTTTTTTTGTCCTTATGTTACCTTAAAACGCTGCAAACGGCTTCGCAGGAAGATCTCATAAGATTCCTCATTTGGTAAGACGCAGCTGGCAAAAGAGTGATTCGCAAGGAAAAATGACACGAAGAAAATTCGATTACAAAATAATACGAATGCCCAACAAGATTAGCTTGACTCGTATATTGGAAAACTTAGGTTAATTCTCAATTCGGAAGGTAGATCAGGAGAATAGGATGCTTTGATAAAACGTGGGTAACCCAGCGTCAAGTCTTGTGGTAAAAGCCTACTTGAAGGTAATCACTCAAGAACAATTGTCAGCGAAACAACCATTCCGGCAAGCAGTCCCGATATTTCTTTCCATGGTGAGTATGTATATAGCAGGCAGATTGCAGTGTGAGAGGTCCCCTATAGCGGCTTTTATTATTGCCCGAAATCAGGCGTATTTCAAGACCCTCTTCTTTCGGGTGACAGGTACTAGGTGGGAGATCTTCTCAACGTTAAAACAGACGGAAATTGAGACTTTCATCGGGGGGCTGTAGTTTAACCATGGGCTCTTAAGTGATTGTTTTCAATGGCTTAACCACGCATGTATGTTGCATAGGAAAGTCCATCTAAAGGTCCGTCCCTGAATGTCTTCTCCTCTTGGACCAGATGGTCATCGCACATCGGGACCACATCGCACATCGGGACCAACAGCCGGTCGACGAAAGGGTTGCATGGGGCCAGTGGCTAATGTTTACCTGCCTCATTGTCCCTTCAGAGCCCTATTATCAGTATCAGACACCTTCCAGGCGACCCTTCGCTGGATCCCAATGGAGCCGGCGGTGCAAGGCAGACCCTTCACAGATCTTCACAGGACCGTCAGCCCTGCCCCCTCCACAAACCTCGCCTGCAAGCATCAACCGGCCGCGGCCTTTCTCCAGGTGCTAAAAGGGGACCTGTTCCGTTTTCGTTCCTTTACGTTTGCTACACTATATATGTACTTCGAACTAAAACTTAGCAATGTTACCCTTTCAGGTGACCGCCTTGCTAGACTGTACGTTTGTTACGCGTCCTTCCTCGACTCCGTCGGCTGCGACGCACGTAACAAGCGCGAAACAGCTAACTCTACTGCTATGACTACGGGAGAGTCCCGTGACACCATTTCTATTTCCTTTAAAGAATAGATAACTCGACAGTGAGTCGAAGTCAACACATCGAAACACAAAAAAATCTAAAAAAAAACAAGTGATATAAAAACAGTGTTATTTTAGTTTATATTTTTACATTATGAATTTCAACTTTGAATTTATTATGCCTTTTGTATAAAAAGAAGTGATGATTCAGAAAATAAAGGTTTCGTCTAACAACAACAGCAACAATCAGTCTTTAATTTTTGCGATACAAGTAAATGAAAATAAATTGAAAATGGGAAGTCTTCCAGACTTTAAAAAAATCATTTTTCCTTTGAAATTAAGATGGAAAAAGAAAGAAACTTTTATTACAAGGGCCATGATCACGATAGAGTGAAAGCCCTTATAGTAGTACCTGCGTCTAGCTTTGGGGGGCTTCCGTATTGCCATGTGTTTGCTATCTCGGAAGAAGGTATATTGCCCCCCTCTTATCGGGTGAAGATCGGGTCACACTGGGCAAGGGTCTTCTACGACGGACAAAATGATCAAGAACTCAACGAAAAACCCGTTAACAGAGAGCACGACGGAAAAGAGACCCAGGTGTCCGACAGCACCCCTAAAACACAGGTTAACATGGAATACATCGACAAAACTTTTGATGAGTACGTTGGAGAAGAGAGCACAGAGCACAGACAAGAGGACGGAAAGGAAAGCGATAGAATCGAACTCCTGACACAAAACGAAGTGACAAATCAAAATAAAGAGAATAACACTACAGACGAAACAGTGACCAAGCCTACAGACAAGAAAAAGAAGAAGAAAAAGAAACCAAAAACGAAAGACACAGGAACCAAAGAACACGACGGAGACAGTCCACGGACAGAGACAAATGCATCTGAGAGGGGGGGAAACATCCGACCGAGAAACAATTCTTTGCCAACCATCATGACATTCCTAAGAAGAGCAAGAGAAGGACATACAATCAAAAGACCACGTACACCGAGTTCACCTTCTGACCCAAGGCCAAGTCTGCCAGCTAAGAGAAGAACAGACGATGCGGATTTCAGAATCAACACCGATCAAGAGAAGAACATCCAACACTGCGACGATCATACAACACAGGACGTAGCTGTAGATGCGGTCACATAGACGCTTATGCAGATGTCTGTGCTACACGTGATGAAAAATTGACATGGAACGGACTGGACTGTGATTATCGGACACTGATAAGGACTTACAGATTTAATTGATATACAAGACAAAAAGAATGTGAGCATTACACACAAAATACTACTCATGGCTAGCCAAGAAAATGTTAGTGTGTTAACACTTAATGTTAGAGGATACGTAATAACGAGAAAAGAGCTCAATTATTTACTTGGCTAAAACATCAAAAAGCTGACGTGGTTTTCCTACAGGAAACACACTTCACACATGATATTATAAAGCTGATTAAGACGGAATGGAAAGGACAGTGCTTTCACAACCCTGGATCAAATTTAAGTAGGGAAGTGTCCATTCTGTTTAAAGACAATGTATCCATTACCAAACAAGAAGTACATAGAGACAAAATTGGAAGAAAAATACTTGTAAACTGCGAAATTATGGGGAAATGTTCACTTTTGTTAACATATATACACCAAATTCACAAGCCGATAGAAACTGTTTCTTAAAAGAACTTATTAGTTGGCTCTTAGATTGCAACATACATGACCTCATAATCGGGGGAGATTGGAACACAATCATAGATCTTCAAAAAGACAAACAACCACCCTCCAAACAAAACAACGCATACTACACTGACTCAGCCTCCATAATACACAACATTTGTAAAACTTTAACCTATATGACGTTTGGAGAGAAACATATCCACAAAAACTACAATTTACTTGGAGAAGATTCAATCCTTTGATATCCTGTAGACTATATTTTTTCTTAATCCATGAATCTTTTAAAGGTAGAGTAATAGGTACTGACATTAGAACGGCTATACACACAGACCATCAAGGAGTAACGGTGAAAATAGCCACACTTAACGAAGGAAGAGGCCCAGGATTCTGGCGCTTCAATAACAGTCTATGCCAAGACAAGACTTATAGAAAAATCTTAACACAAACAGTGGATCTTTTTCAAAACAAATACAAAGAAGAAGACAAAAGAACACTGTGGGAATTATATTAGAAATTTATCAAAAACAACAGTTCAATATAGTAAACACAAGGCGCGACTACGCTCAAAATGTCTACGAGTACTCGAAAAAGAACTTCTAGAACTAGAAACAAAATTAGATAGCACTTAGTATTAGTACTAGTATTTTATCAAAAATACAAACTATTTTCTGGACAGTATATCTTTGCTGACATTTTTGTGTGGACATGGAACATGTAACTAAGCTATTGGTGCAATTGTTGATGACTTTAAATGTTGCAGGACTTGTTTACGCCGGCATCAAGTACCCCCTATCCGTGAGGTATGATATTATTCCAAAGTGGTATGAAAAACTCGAGCAATGTGCGTTCAAACTCACTCATCGAGGTCTTGAATTATCGAGAACTAATATCCCCAGGCTTTTGTCTTAGGGATTTTTTTATACGTCGGAAATTTTGAATTACGGGAGTTTGAGTGTAAAAAAATGTATTTTTCGACCTATTTTCAGTCGTAATTTGAATGGGAAATAAAAAAATTCCTAAGACAAAAAGTTTAGTATTATTGTTCAGAATATAGAAGATTGGGATTTTCAGTCACGTTTAGAACCTACTTATTTACACCATTTTGTTATTTTGTCCACCGAACATCCTTTCTAAAACAGCCAACTTGGCCTATATAAGAAAATAGTCAGACAAAATTATGCAACATGAGAAAAACAGCAGGATCGATAGGTTTTTGTTGTCGATTTTATTGGAAGAAAATGGATTAAAATGTCTTATGAGAGAAATATATCCGAGGTTTATCACATGGTTTAATTCTAATTTTCTGTAACTTTTAGAAAGCAGTTCTCACCGGCTCCTCTTCTCATCTCCCATCCCTCTGCGCTGCCTCCATCTTGAGGATCCAGGCCTTTTTTACCTTCATACTTCTTTGGTGATGCGAATACTGATGATACGTATCAGGTATGTGACAATGAACTTTCTGTCTTGGTCTTAAGCTCAGTGGCACTCATTTCATTTCATTGCACAGCAAATGTTTTATGTGAGAAAGAAGAGAAATTGTGATGCTGGTTGCACCTTGATCTTACGATCTGAAAAGAACGGCATTTCGAAAAACCCTAAGTAAGCGTCCACTACGTACGTCATCATCCAGCCGCCACCGAATACCCACCCCGGACAGAATGTACACATGTGCCGCCATAAAATAGTGCGGCCAAACAGGCAGCGTCTTAGGAATGTGCTGCTAAATTTGATTGTGTTCTTGGCTTTTAACTCTTATGTTTTACCCTTGTAAATTACAGACGATATAAGCTGTATGTTAGTCTTTCATTTGGAAATAATCTGCGTCCCAGATGTTCACGCGCACGGATACAATGTAAATTGTTCGGTTCTGAGTGGAGTTTTTCAGTGCAGGGCGGCCATTGTGAGGTGAGGTCGGGTGCGTGTTTTAACAGAATATGTCTTCGTATTTTCGCCTTATTGTTCCCTCAAAGACCAGTTATCTTTTAATATAGCTGTTTTGGTTAAGGGTAAGTACATTGATGTCTGAAGTTATTACTGGCGTGGAAATGTGAGGATTTTGTCGTGAATAATTTTTTTTCGTGAGGATCATGGCGGCGGCCGTATATTTTGTTTTTTGTTGATTGTTTTTGGCGTCAAACATGTCGGGGAAAACGGTGTTTTGACCGAAATACATGCTTATGTCTGTAAAATTTACTCTGATTTTTCTGTTGAACCTGGGGGCTGTAGATTATATTGTAGATCGGTTTCTGCTACCGAGTGCTGTTGTCAAAGAACAAAGAACCGGGGTGGCGTGGTCCGGTCACAAGCCTTCTTTGTCTAACTGTAAAATGGGTGTTTTCTGTGTTTTTTTTAACCTTCATAGGGTGTTTGATATTGAGCTGTGCTATGCAGTTCATAGAAATATATACAGACCATTGTGGTTTTCTTGTAGGATTGGACAGAGTAGTCCACATATGCATTTTTATTTACAGATTTTACTGAAATATCCTGTAAATCACAGCTGGTACCAAGACATACTGTTGTTATTTGTTTGTGGAATATGTTAAGTTACATTTTGTATTTCTTTCCACAGGTAAAACAAGACAGAAAGGGCTGACAACTTGAAAATATGTTCAGCATGGCTCCTGTATCGTGATGATCCTTGAAGTGACCATCTGCAAGTGTGCAGATCATATCAATATCTGCTGCAGAATGCCGAGTCATCCAGTGAATTTTCCAAGCACTTCTAAATATCAACATGGACGACAGAGCAAAGCTCTTTTGGCAATAGCATGGCATCCAGCTTACTCAGGATGTGTTAGGTCTATTAGTATTACAGCTGTCAAGCCTCTTGGAAACCCAGACTTCGGGGACTGTGCCTTTGGTTCGGTGGGGGCTTGTTCAGCTTAGTTAGATGAGTTTGTTGGATGCCAAAGCATCAAATAAGGTATCATCCCTTTTAGTCTTGTAGTCTTCGGAGGCCAACTGTTTCTTGCAAATAGTTGATCCTGCTCTGTTGACTTGAACATGTGTGTACTGTTCACTTGTTGTCTTGGGGGGCCGACTGTTTCTTGCAAATGGTTGATCCTGCTCTGTTGACTTGAGCATACCATTGTCAGTCTTATGTTGCCCACCCAAACTAACCTATCTGCCAGTCATCATCTACAGTAAACCTATCTTCTGTCTGTAAAGAAAAAGACATTCCTGTTCAGTATTCTCATCTAGACACAGTTCTACACAACGTCCAGCTGTGCCTATAGTAACACGATAGAAAAACGGATATTATACAGCATGTACAAAATCTCCCTCTCGCATTCCCATGAAGGAAAGACAAGGATGTACACATGTTCCATCCCCTATTTGTGAAATCTTTATATAATGGCCTATAGTTCCCTGAGAAATCTTAGACCTCTATGAATGGTGACTTGAGAGTTCTTGTCAGTGGATTGGGTTGTTTGATTTCTGCTGGCCTAGGTGGCTCCCTGTTTGATGATACAGAGACATTAACAAAGGAGGTGTCCAATAACCGCTTTCCAGAGTTGCACAGTTTGTCAAAATCTCTCTGGGGAGTTGCAAGATGCAAGAATTCCATTCCTGTCAAAAGCAATACATGTTGTATTCACATCTAGGAACATCGCTCTTGCTCCACCTTTAGAAAATATGAACTATTGCAAGGAGGCTGCTTTCCCTTAGCTGCTTAGTTCAGGCGCCATCGAATTTGCGCTTGTCATGGGCAATGGAGCAATGGAGTGAAGTTTTGATTTTTTTTCAGGTGGTGCGTTTGGGCTTTCGTTAAGACTTTTCATCACGGCCCCTGTGATATTCCGCTTTGAATTGAGTTAGGCACTTCGGTTAACACCGTCTATAATGTCTCATTTTGAGACTTAATTTTAGTTCAGATCGAATTCGGTCAGACATTCGGTCACCCTTTCATATCATCACACTCACGGTGCACCAATATGACGTAAAGTGGTGGTATTATGTCCTCAAAATACTCCCTGCATCCTGCACACACCCTGCATCTATAATTGTTACAGTCAATCAATTGCCATGTTGTAGTACTAGACATCCAGGGCTTAGGGAAATTACCTATTGTTTGTGTATTTTTCTGTGCTGCCGTTCTTAAAGTTACTGACCTGGTAGGAGAGTTTCTTTTGCGTGTAACTGGTTTCTCCCAGGGTTTGATGCTTTTCCAGAGCACATTGGTGTGAGTTTTAATTTTACCCCCTCGTAATTTACATATCCTGTGAGAATGTTACAGGCAAAAGCAAAACGACGAATGTTGTGGTTTTCAACATGACGAAAAACTTTCAATACCACACCGCTCTCAATTCCAGCAAACAGGTGTTGGTTGTGTTATTTTTCTCTTCTCGTATCTAGCTCTTTGTTTTCTTTGTTCCACACTCTCGAACTTTTACCTGTTGGCCATTTTGTATGGCTGCATCCATCACGTATTTGTGGCGCACTGTAATAGTCGCTTTGCTCCGACGTCACCAAAGAAGACGCACCCATAGTCCCATACCCGCCTCCGAGGAAACTTACCTTCGTTGTTGGGGTCAGGTACACAACCCCACTACAAAAGCAGCCATAGGAAATCAAGTAGTTTAAGTTTACAAATTGTTATTATTGTAAGGAGTAAAGGACATCTACAGAAAATAAATGGCACAAAATGTATGATACCTATTTGCCTCTGCGGGTCTCTTGGCTTGCGGGTTTACGTGCCCGCACCGCAGCCTGGAAATCCAGCTGAATGTTGTCTGACAGGCTAGTAGTAATAGAATGGTTTATTGCTAAAACAAACATAGCAGTTAGTACATAGCAGCCAACTTGCTGAATTGTGTACTTGCTGTACATGTCGTATTTAAAAACTAACTATTTACAGCTTATACAAATAACACTTTCAATTGGCAGAGTCATTACGATTCTAAAAGGCAATTAAGCAGTTAGAACAACTAGTCAGATCAGTAACGGTCTGCATTAATGTGTAAAGGCGAGATAATGAACATATGCGTAAGTTAAGATGTCACTGTTCATTCAAAAGATGGGTCATATAATGATTGGACTGTTCTTGAATCTATTTTTCCTTGTTCTTGGGGTTGCCAATAAGTGTTTCTGTCTAGGTGCTGATGTCACCGCGAGAAGGGGGCAGCCAGTTCCTGAAGACAGGGGACTTAAGCATCAGCAGTGCGAAGTTTCGGCCTTTCGTTCTCAAAGAAATCCAGAGCAATGGGAGTGTTGACACTCCACAAACATCCATCCCACATCATCGTGAAGCACTCACAGTCTATAGACTGTAGCTTCGCAGTCTAATCCCACACATGAAAAAGTAAAGTTTGACTGCAATTCAACATGCGCACATGACTGCAACTTAATAATCTTAAGTTTGCTTTTACTGTAAAACGATCATATTGATTCTATCTAGGATAGAAAACATTGTATTGTATAAAGTTGAGCAATGAAAATGCCCCTTTGCATGTAAAATGTGCAATTTGTCATTTTTGTTAAAATCCAGTACATCATGGTTTCAACAGATTGTAATTTCTCTTAAGACTTTTAAGGGATAAGTCACTGCCAAACGTGTTTGTAGTCCATTGTGTCCTAAAACTAAAATGTTCTTGGTTGAACTTACAATATCTTCGACATCCCGCCACAGCTTAAGTATGGCCTTCTTTTTGGCATCCAAGCAGGCTTTCTCCAGTGAAAGCAGCTCTGTTGTCTCTGCATGTTCCATGTAGCTCTTGTACTTGTCAGGCTCTTCAACTTTTAGCCTGGACCAGGCATGACCAGCTGCACCAACAACTGAAGGCCCTTCTTTCCCTCAAATGGTCAGTGGGCGTGCGTGGATCAGTGCTGACGGCAGGGTCGATGGTCGCACGTGGGGACGCCATGCGAGCTTCCAAGGCGGCTATTTGCTGTTGGAGTTCCAAGGCGCGTACCTCCGCTGACAGTTGCCGCTCCCTTTCCTCCAGGGACTTGCTTGTTGCGTCAAGTTCAAGTCTGATGTCCGTGGAGTCGTAGGCGCACGTGGCTCGGCCCTGACAATAGGGTCGACAGGCACACGTGGGGAGGGGGGCGAAACGCTTCTTGGTGGGGTCGCAGCCAGGGCCAGGTCGATTGACCGGTCAATTTGGTTCTTCAGCATGTCAATTTCCAGGTCGAAAGGCTCATCATTGAAGCGAACAGGTTTTCTGGTTTTCCTTTTGCCTGCTCCTTCGGCCATTTTCCTGATTTAGGCCGAATGTTTGAGGATGTTTTAACATGGAAATCAACAGGCAGCTTCAGTCTAGCTGGACCTCGTTCGAATATCCAATTACTTGGGATCTACCGCGCGCATGCGCGCGGCGATCCCATCACAATGATAAGATCAGAAAATAAAGATTATTCTCCACTTGTTTCCTGCTTGTGTCATGTGGTGTCTTACTAATTGTGATGTTGTTGGTGTCCAGTCCATACTTCTTAGCTTCCTCTTCAACTAATGTATTGAATTGATCTGTTGCGTACTTCGTTATCAGTAACAAATGAAATGACACATTGTTCAGGATCACCCGAAATTGAAGGAAGTCCTTAAGAGCAGCTGTCTGTAAAAACCAAGCAAAATGAGGGAAAAGTGGCCAAGTTAAAAAAATTAAATTTTCTTAGATTTTGTGTGGTGGTAGGGTCTTGGCCCAAACCTACAAAAATGGGAAAGTTTTGGGTCGGAGGTTACCAGTTGCCATGGCAACGGCCATTTTTCAAAATGGCGGATTTTCGCCTTGTGAAGGCCTCTCTCTCGCTCAAAATGGACCATCTTTGGCCTACTGTAACGCCCACAAATGAACAGAAATGTTGCTGCCTCTAACATATTATATTATCCATATCTTAACAAGACAAATGATGTAAAGTGTTGCTCGAAATGTTTTGGCAGTGAGATGCAACAAACGTTTAAAGATGACCTGTTTTTGTAAAATTTCAAAATTGACAAAACGCCATTTTTTGGACGTTTTTAGCAAGCAATACCTCATTAAAGGGCACTTCAAATTTGTTCATTTTTGGCACAACTCTAGTTCAGACTTTTATAAATATCATATTAAAAAAGATGTTTGGGTTCTCAATGGGGCAGGCCACAGTGACCCAGAGACTAAGCCATTTTTTCCAATATTTCTTAAGACTACTTAATTTCCAAGCAGGTTTCCCTGGCTCCTTTTTTTCACGTCTCGCTCCACTTCCCCAGGTCTTTCGTTAGTACCTCCGCCATCTTGTCATGTTCTTTTACAGCGGAATCATCTGAATCGAATTCCCACTGTCGAACAGAGGACTGCTTGGGGAAATTTGGAATGAGGATATCAGTGGAAATTCCCACTTTATCCTCATGTCCTTGTGCTGGCCACAGTTGGGCGGAGAGCTTCACTTCATTGCCGACCATCTTTGCCATGAAGGTGTGTGGTCTTGAATGACCTGTTATGGTTGATATCTCCCGATCTATTGGCGTTTTGTAGTCCCAAATGGAATACATGAATCTGCCAAAGACAAAGTTTGAATATCACACTCAGTTTTACGGCCTGTTTTTCAATTTTTTTAGTACACAAACAACAACACATGTACAATGTACATGTTACATACAGTTAACAGAGCAATTGGGTCTAATCATCTTACAATAAAAAATATTTGTCCTACTACAGTCCATTCTGAAAACGTGGTTATTGCGGTAAGTTGATGTTCTACAGTGCTTGTTGTAACACCCAGGGTATTTTCATGTATAAAACCTGCCCAGAAGTTGGGTGCCAAGGGTGTTTTCTTTTACTGAAAGTGCACATGGTGTTAAGCATGTACTTATAATAAATAATTGGTACAAAATGACATCTTCAACTTGTATGTTGTATTTTTAGATGCATTGAAAGTTGGGTAGGAGAAAAATAATGTTTTTGACCCAGCATTCTCCTGATTGTACTAGTAATGTTCTGTCATACCTGCACTCAGGTGTTGGGTTGTAGCTTGCCTTGACCTCTCGAAAGAGGTCTGGCAGTGTGGTGGCATCATTTTCAATCAGGTGGGTTGATAGTCTGCTAAACAATTGATCTGCATCAAATAACCAAGCTTCACCTTGAATTGAGGGACAAATTAAAGTGGATCATTAAATCAAGTCCACCAAGACTTATTTCACAAAATTTCACCAACCTGGTGGATGATTAAATTTCTGTTATTTGGTTTTACATAACTTAAAAGATGTCTTAGTGTTTCACATTTTGCATTCATAGAACATAGTCCTTTTCCTGATGATGAAGTCAATTGTTGTACTCTTCCCTTCTTCACCCTCGAATACTGTCAACAGATTATATGGTGAGATTTCAACCACATAACTGACTACCTTCTGCACACCCTTTGTACCCTGAAGTGCTCTCAACATGTTGAGTTCTCTTAACAAATGTTTCATGGACTTCTTATTAAATATTCCAAGATTTTGCTGCAACGTCTTCAAAAAGAGGGACACAAACTTTACAGACCTTTCCATATGAACCAGATCCAACAGACTCTGCTGTCTGCATGACCTCAACCAAGAAAGCTCTATCATGTATATAATTGGTCGGAATGTCTTCAGGCCTGGTCAGGTCTTACTAGTATGTTTGGCCAATGCATCATATAGCTCGTCCTTCTCTAAATTTTGTGCCACAATCTGATTAAACAAATATTATTGTCAAATTCTGCATCCTCCGTCTTCACAACTGCCTTTTGAACTTGGTCCTTTAATTTAGACTTGCTACATTCTAACTTGGCTAAAGCCCTTGACTTTGTCGTCCACTTGACCTCGCAAAATACTTTCTTTTTCCTTTCATTCTCTCAATGTCGAGGATATGTACCTTATCCTTGTAGCGTGTCCTCATGTAGGTTATCACAGTATCTCTCTTGACATGGGCATGTTCTGGCTCCTCCTGGTAGCGTGCCTTCTGTTGGTCTTTCTTTGCCTGGGCATGTCCTGGGTCATCCTGATAGCGCGTCTTTTGTTGTGCTTTCTTACATTCAGCCAAGTTCTTGTCCAACCAGTAACGTTCCCTTTCTCGATCTCGTTTCACCTTCAGTTTTTTTCTTCTTTTTTTTTTGCGAACAATATCCTCCTCAGTTGCTGTGTCTGTAGGGTACTTCTTAGCTTTCCCAATCACCCATTTCGAGGCACCCATTGCATCTTCAGGTATGTCGGAAGATGTTATATTGAACTGTTTTGCCGTGTGTACAAAAATAGAATAGTTATACTCAGCCAGTAAGGTTCCCTTTCTCGATCTCGTTTCACCTTCTTCCTCTGCTCCTGCTTTCCTTGCAACATAGACATCTTCCTCTTATCTACTTCAGAGGCTTTCACAGCTGTCACTTCATCATAGTGAACCTCGCTTACATTATCAGTATACAGGGCTTGCTCACTACCTAAGGCAGCACCTCTATCATCAAAGTACTTTTGCCACGTCCACACCCCCCTATCTTCCCACTTAACTTGTTTTTAAATTATTTGCATGTAACTGTTAAGATCCTTAATACCTTAGAGGGACATCAATATCTCGGAAAGCCTGCAGCATGGCATCCTTCACCTGTTCACTCGTATAGGTGAGGTGAAGCTCTGCATCAGTAGGCATGGTCATGTCGATGTCCACTAGAGCCTTACCCCCGGGGACAGCTGTTGTTCCAAATGGAACTAGCATAATAGCCTTTCTCGTCAGGCGTGGTGCCTGATCGCGTTTTTTTTCTCGACCGCCAAGACCCCTTTGCCCTCGTTCTGTCTGGGGTTTATAACACTATACCTCAAGTACTTTGATGTTGCGTCTCTGTCGACATGGTCGTTCTGGAAAATATACCATCTTAGTTACAATTTGTATAAACCTGCTTGCACAGTTTTTAAATTTCAAATTTTGCTCTGTATTAATATGGGACTGCCAAATGTTCGATATTCGTTAAGTACTAGTACAATGTATTGGGCTTCTAGGATGTTACCATTCCTGGATTCTGGGCCAGCCTCTGTTGGTGCAACGGGCTTCAATGCCCTGATTGGCCACGCAAAGATATCGCCAATCAGAATCATGTTTGTGGGATTTTGTATGATAGACTGGATGACTTAAAGATTCTTTAGTTGACTTTATCATGTTAACCTGTTAGCCAATGCTTATGATCAGGGGCTCCTTGCACCCGCAGCATGTAATTTCTCTTTCTAAAGTTTATCCTTTTATCGTGGTACACCAACATGGCGTTGTTGAAACTCTCAGCATAGTGTTTGTCTTTTTCCTGTTGGGAAGGACGAAAAACATTTATTCGCAAGGAATCCTCAATCTTCTGTAAAATGACACTGAGGCAGTTGAGGGGCAAGGGTTGTTTTCATTTGTCCTACGCCCTTTATCAGAAATAAAAACGTAACTGTACACTCTACGTATTATATCTAGATATAAAAAAAAGGTATATTTCATAGGGTCAAGTGTTGGGTCCTTATACCAGACATGCATCGGTCTGAGATATATTACCTTCAGTAAATTGCTAGTGATGGAAGAGTATCAGAAGGAAATCTAGAAGTTACATTAGCTTATATAAACGTGGTTCTCGACCTTCTTGTAGACAACAGTCTTGTGGAGGAACTGGAGCAGATTTTCCTCAGCGTTTTCTCAGGTTAGTGATAGGCTGGTGGAAGGACACAATACTCCTCGCCTCCTACACGGCACCGGGACGAAGATCCCAGTTGGAAACTCAACAGACGCCAACAATAAACGACCACCTTGAATATTATAAAAATATAAAATAAACAACTGTATTTAAAAAAGGTAACGAATACTCGAACATCCTTGTGTTTAAACAAAGGAAAACGCATAACACTCTGTTTAGCTTCTCCTCAGACTGTTTTATGTTGTTGCCTGCGGATGTCTTGAAGTGTTTGACCTTTATGTCCAGTGGTTAGATTATTTTGGAACTTGTCCAAAACTGCGAGAACCTTTTCATGCAGCACTAAAGGGTGCAAGGAATGATTTTTTAAGATTATTTTATATCTAGCTCTTAACTAAAATGACATTCCATATGTACGTTATTCGTAGAGTGATTCTAATTCTTTTTGTTTATCCTTCAAGGCCGCAAGGGTAGAATCTTAGGGAGGGGATATGCTTTGGTCTATTTGGCAATGTAGCTAATTTATTTCATCAAACAAATGCGTCTCTTTTGACAAATATTGTATATTTTTCCATCTGAAATAGTTTTTTTTACAACTTAACTTATTTCCACCCTTCAGTTCTAATCAACAGGGAAAACAAAATGTATAAAAGTAATCCCTTACTGTTTGATTCTTTGATTGTTCCCTCAAAGATTGTTAAATCAATGTTAACTACTTGTTGTAAAAGACATTTCTACTCAGTGGTGTGGCTAGCTAGCTTATTGGAAAACAAGCAGTAGAACATACAACCCCTAACACATGTTGTCATATGGCTACTGGATAACAAACCTATTCTATCAGTAAATCAACCAACTCAACTAATTTCTTCCTTACAGTTATTATTTATAATAAAGACGAAGTACTAGTATATAAAAACGAGCTATATGTTTCATTTGTTTCCTCATAGATTGCCAGTTCTTCTTAACCGAGAGTACTGCTGTGATTAAAACTGCAAAGATGTAGAGAACATCAGTCCCTGGTCATGCTTATTTCAAGCAGATTGAAGATTTCACTGACAGATATTTCGAAATTGGAGAGCTGTACATGGAGTATATGAAGGGAAGCTGTCAAGGCAAGACGATAACAATCCTAACTTTGCTCAAAATTTGAGATTTCAGACAAGAGGTAATGGTTAAGTTTCCGGACATGGCTTCTATTTGTTTTTGTAAAATGCAAACTTCAACAGCTTACCCCTCCACACCTCTGCTCTCCTTTAGTGTCCTAGTCATCTTTCTTTTCTTGTAATTGTCTTCTTCTCTGTCAATAGCAATTGAGGGCCGAGGCTTCGGGGGCTTGAGCTTGTCGCTCACATCCATCAGGAGAATGTCACTTGGCCGCTTGTACGTTCGGACCACGGTGCTCCGGTGGCCAGTTCGCGCCATGATCGTCTGAGTTAGTCTCATCAAATCCTTGTGCCCACATTTGGGTAGCGAGTCACTTTTCCGCTATGGTTTGTTATTCCTCGACCTTGAATAGAGATGCCACCCTCGGTACACGTCGCTTTCATATATGTTCAAAGTTTGTTGATGCCTACTGGAGGGAGACCTTGGGAACCTGAGACTTCAGGGGTCGACGGTAGAACCGTCCACTCTTTGGCAGTGCCTCAAACAGGTGCAGGACACAGCGTGGATTTGTGGGGTCTGCATATTGTTCGATGTCCTTCACACTCATGTTTCTTTGTTGTAATTCTCCCTGAACGTTTTTTGAGACTCTTCCGGTGAACTGCATGTAATAGCCGTCTTTGTCCATGCCGGATTTTGTATTGATCCAGCATCAGGCGCTGGTGGTCATCCATGGCTCTGAGGCCAAAAATCTTGCAATTGTAGAAGTAGACCCCTTGTGATATGGATAGGCTGATTGCGTTGCTTTCCCACAGGCGGTCTTCGTCATCAGGGGCGAGAAAAAGTGTGAGATAGGTTGACGGCACAAAGGGCAGGTTTGAATCCGGTACATGATGCTGGTGGAAATAGTACATGGACTATCCGTTTGTCTAGACTAGCAATGTGGGTTCTCAGTTACCGCTCTCTTCCCATCCTCATCTTTATCAAGCTGGGCGACTGCAAGTTCCGTTAGGGTCCTTCTGGTTCTGGAAATGGTGAAATGCTTCCTTCATCTCCTGTTGAACCATTTCCGCCTCCTCTCCAGCCCGAAGAAGGAGATTAAGGTGCTCAATTGCTTTCCTCAGCAAGCTGTAGCAAACCTGTCTCCTGTAAGTTTACAAAAGATGTTAATGGTTGCTGATTTATGTGACCAATGATAAAACTTTCCTTTGTTGAAATTTATGGAATCATCCACATTGTTAGATAATGACACAAAGCTAGTAAAACATGAGATCTCAAACTTAACTTAAACCATTTGCGCCCAAAGCTGACGATTTCTCTATATTTTGGTTCAGGAAAAACATCTACTATTGTTCTGAAGTAAGTCTTGTCAATAGAACAACAATTTCAAATATGTAGTGATGCTTGATAAAGTCCTATCAATTAACGAATAAGCATACGGGGGAATACTGATATTGTATGATTTACAAATGAATGACAACTGCCAGGCAAGTAAGCAAACGCACCAAAACACCAAAAATGTTGGTTCAAGGCAGGGATATTGCTGCCATTACGTGTCTGTCGCCTCCCGGAACTCCACTAAGACTTACTGAGTTAATGATCATTGTAGATAAAGCTTGGTATTCTTAGTGTGGTGAGGGAAAGTCTAATTTAAGGAGTAATCGTTGAGATTGTATATAGAAGCCCGTCTTTGAACTTTTCTAGTATAGAGATGAGGGTATGGGAGCGGGGTGACCATACCGTTGAACCGTATTCAAGTTGGGGTCTGACTCAAATGATTCTGTCTTCTGTAGAGTGTATTCGTGGGATCCATGGATCCCAAATGCTCTGTATTGAAACACTAGAGTAACCTTTATTCAATGTGTTTCAAAATGTCCTAAAACTGTGTGAAGTTTCGTCGTGGTGCGACAAGGCTATCGATAATTACAGGATATATATGGTTATGTATGGAATAATACTTCCTGGACCACCTTAACCCAACAGAGAAAAATATTGCTTCCCCACTACCCCGCCTGACGGCGCTGTACCACCATAATTACTCTGGACCCAAGAAAGGCGTGGGAAGTAGTTGGGCACAAGACATCTTTAATGCTGTCCGAATGAGCTCTTAGAGTACAGATGTCTATGGCCAGGCCGAAGATGTGCCCAAGTTTTCTCACCTTTGGTGATATGGTAGCGCATTTACTGTGAAGTAAACTGGCCATATCCCGTAATTACTTGACTTGAAGATTCTCACTCCATCCGTGTTCATCAGCAGGGACATGTTGTTTGGCTCCCTCAACTCCTTAATCTTCTTGTACTGCCTGCCATCGGTGATATCTTCATATGTGTTGGCCCTTCCTCCTTCTGTCAAACCTGTCTTGAATCATTTTGAAGAAACCTTCACCTGTAGGAAAAACACAAATATATATATAATGGTGATATTACATTTAGAAACACATCTACACTTGTAAAGTAAGAATTAAGTTTTTTTTTTACTGCTACTGTAACTCTAATTAGGACTGTAGAAAACTTGCTTAATCTGCATTGACATAAATCCGTCAGGTTACTTGAAAGTGTAACAATCTTTAATCCCCTTCTTGATCTTTTATAGCATTTTCTGGGTGGGCAAACAAAAGGGTGTGACACCACTTTTGGCCCTCTAGGTCACCAGACTCTTTTAGTAAAAATCTGTTTATATATAGCCCTTAGAATAATTCTCAGCAGCATTTCTGTAAAAATTTAAAATGTGGGACTCTTTGCCATATGTCTTGTTAGATATATAAAGGCATTGCACTGGAATTACCACTTTTCAGAGTTCAGGGAGGCAGTATATCACATTACATGCTGCTATGCTACCCTGAAGCACTAGGGTCCATAGCATCTGGAATTTCATTTTTTTGCGGGGGGGGGGGGGTAACATGGGCCTAGTCTACTACAATAATCATAAAAAAATACTTATGTTTGGCCCTTGAGTAATATTTTTTATGGGTATGAGAAATCCCTAATTAAGAACAAAAGTTGAATTGCAGTTGGTTTGATAATGGGATCATTGAGCAAAGGTGCATCCCTATTGTTATAAGCTTTCAAATATAAAATAAGTTCCAAATTACTTTGAAGCATCATTACGAATGGGTTGCTGTAGAGATGTAGAATCATGCCCTCATTTGCTGCGAGGCTTGTCAGGAAATAGAATCAGTTTTGTGCTGCATGGTTCAGTTCTATCACCAATGAAGAATGATCATGCTTCTTGTCATGTTACTTGACACCTGACACAGTGTGTAAATTCAGCAAGAGTAACTCCATTGTCTTATCGTTAAAACATTCTTACCTTCATTAAAGTGCTTTCTTTACAGAATTATTATTATTATAATGATTTCTTTGCTTTAAGTAAAATGCATAAAATTATGTCATCAAGTTTCGGGCCAGTGAAAAGTCGGATTGGCCAGTAAATTTTCAAAAGGGAGGGCCCTAACATGAGGCAATTTTTTAACTGATCTTATAATGCCTCTCAGGTACTCTGTGTTTGTTACCACCAACTATGCTAATTAGATAGGTAAATAAACATGGTCAATGCACATACAGGTGTAGCTGTTAGTTGCCATGTATATGTTTTATTTGTTGTTTTGTTGAAAACCGAATTTCACAAACCATGAATAATGATGGCACTGAAAGGAGTGCCACTTTGACCAAATCAGTCACACAAGTTGACAACTGTCATATACAGTACATGGGAATAAAAGCTTTTAGATAACAAAACACTAAAAGTTTGGGTTTTGTAGTGTTTGCTCACTTCTACAGTGTACACTCACATTTTTTTATAACGTCTCACAGCATATACCACTTGTAAGGCAGAGCTTGGGGGGTTCGTTAACTGAATTTTTACCCAAGTACAATGTATATTCTTAGAAGTTATGAGTCTAGATTTCGTTCATAAAAAAAAACTGACCGCTTTCTAGTAGCGAGCATGCAGCACTTTGAAGGATGTAACAATTTAGACCTGAATTGGTGTAAAGGCCACATGTGCAGGTGAAATAATCCAAGAGACAAGTGAGTTTGTGACAAATAAGATTCATGTAAAAGAGGTCAATGAATATGAAATTACCTGCTCTGTCCATTTACTTGGGTAGCGCCCCTACCCTTCTGAGTTGAAAGGTGGAACCGCCGTGTTTGCTCATGATTCTTTTTCTCAATGGTCTCACAGTTTATGTTGTGCATGAATGGATGGCGGGCAACCTGTTGCCCAAGATGACTGCCAACGTCTGAAAGAGATTATAGCATTGTCAAATGTAAAAGCATATGCAGGTGAAATGATCCAAGAAAACTTTGTAGAAATTACCATTTGCTGTATCCTAAAGGATACAGGCGCCTTACTGGAGGTTAGCTAGAGGGAAAAAAACTCACCGCCCAGCCGCCAGCTGGCGCTCCAAGCGCTTAGCAAGCCTGGAAGCCACCCGGGCGTGAACATCCGTCGCCACCTCCATGTGCTTCTGCAGGTCACAGGGCCTCAATACCTCAGAGCACCCAGGCACTTTACATTGAACCATGGCGTTGTCACAGGTCATCTGATGCCCCAAAACGTCTGACCTATAATGTCATAATTTGAGGTTATGGACATGGAATAAGTATTCCTCAGGCAGAACAATACATAACACCTGTAGGTTCATGGCCTTCATATTTAAATTTCGTTCTCTTTCTTTCTATGGACAGTTTTTACAATCTAACAAAGACTTAACAAAGACTAGATGCACAGTCAGTTATGATGATATTATAAATTGTTAAAGGTAAAAACTAATGAGTGCTTTCAAATCCTCATATTCAATCAAGGGAAAAAGTACGAAACCGAACAGGCACCTGCATAACCTGGCGCTACACCCCAGGAAGCACTTGCTCTCGCCTTTCGGGCAGTAGATGGCAACGTGGGGGGCCATTTCCTGCCTCGTCAATCGAACGCCACATCTGCAGCGCTCGTCAAAGCCATACCCACAGACGTCCCTGTGAGACTGCAACCCTTCCCTTGGGACGTGGGTGGTACACCCTTCGTTCGGGCAGGCCACTTTCACGTGGGGATATGTTGTCTTGAGGTGAGTCAACACGTCATCCACCGTCACCTTCTCTGGGAACTCACTCAAATGCGCAGGTGGCCTCCGGTTTCCGGGACCGACTGCACACTGCAATGTTTGGTCCCACCCGAGTGACTGAACCTTTGCATAAAGGGCATTCCATGATGACCTGGTGACACCCAAAGCACACGTTGTGCCCGCAGCGTAGCATCTGTGCACTAACAAGAGGTGCGGTGTGGCGAGAAGGGTCTGTACTAATCGGCTCCATGGAGCGAATATTATCAAACAGTATGGTGAATGTGCGTTTTAAACATTGTTGTATAAATATATATGATAGCAGTAGTGCAACTAAATTAACCATGAATTTTTGATTTCTATCAAAAGGATATTTGACGTAATATTAATTGATGGCCCGTAGAACATCGGACGCAGCTGTCTTGCCGGAATTGGCAACGTCTTTCTGGTCCAGTTCCCACATGCCATCGTTTGAGAAGATCTCCCTACATCAATAAAAAAATTATCTGACAGTGAGCCCCTAGAAATGTGTGATTATGTTCCTCTCAATATATGAAGCAGATAATTTCTCCGAATGTGAAGATATGTTTGTTCTTTTTATACTGCAATACATGTTTTCAAACTCTAATGTGAACAACATAAAACATTGCTATGTTGAATGCAACAATATAACTTAACTCGGATAACAAATGCTTCCCCTGTGAAATCAATTCTAAAAAAAAAACAATAAAAAAAGAGCTTCGTCATCTAAAGAACAAAAACAAAACAAGAATTTGAATGTAGGGATTTTAGGATAGTACCGTCCAAAATAAGAACGTACTGGATGGATTTTGAGGCAGAAAAAACTATAGATCTAACAGCCTCATTGCCTCTTCAACTGCCTGTCTAAACTGCCCAACCCGCCCGGCCTGTATGGCCTGCCCAGCCTGTATGGCCTGCCCAGCCTGTACGGACTGTCGCTGGTTACTGTCAGGTTAGAACCTCGGCCTGGTCTTTCGCCGCTTGAAAGTACTGCGTATGCGGCATCACGTCTCGTTAACAACCCTGACCAAGTTCAATTTTACTCCAGGCCACTGCTTCATTGTTTCAGCTGGGAATAATGTAGAAAAAGAAGAAAAGATGTAGGATCAAACATATATAAACATACAGGATGGGGCATACCACTGTAACCATTAAATACATGTATTATGCTGATGACATAGCAGTGCAGTATTTCAGGTGCAAATAGATCCGAAGGTATGTTCATAGATAATTCTTTTTTATGTAATATTGTGAAATTTACATGTTATACACGGCAGTCAAGCCTTATAATGGAAAAACAACAGGTTTATCCCAGTTTAACCTGCAATAAAGTACATCTCCCTAGGAAAATTTCACACTATAGAATTGTAAGGCCTGAACTTGCATGCAAGAAAAGACAGGATGGTGTCTGGAGATGGATATCCTGCCCACAAACATTAAGTCACATGGGTGAAAAAGAGGTAACAGATAAAGCAATGATCTTCTCTCAGAAACAATTTTAAGGGCATAGAACTAACACTTAAGATGTAGCAGTAGCAGTAGCAGTCCTTACCTAGAATATTAGCTATGTTAAGGGCCTCATGTCTCCCTCCTCCCATCAAGTTTCCCCTGAACAGTTCTTGTTCTGAGAAATACAAGCACATCAGCTCCTTGAAGAACGCCGCAGGGGATTTGGACTTATGCTTCTTCATGGTGAGAAGGTAGGGGTATTGACCATGGAGTAATAATCTACTCCTACCTTCTCACCATGAAGAAGCATAAGTCCAAATCCCCTGCGGCGTTCTTCAAGGAGCTGATGAGCTTGTATTTCTCAGAACAAGAGCTGGTATGAAATCAGATTCTGTGTATTAAGGCTACTTACAGTCCTAGCTGATATTGGTTTGATCCAGGTGCTGGAGCCAACCTGAAAACAGCAAACATAGCGTCTATAATTGATGGATTAGACATCAAGTGGGATAGTTTTTATATGTTTGTCATGAAAAAGGATTTTGTGGCACTCATCATTATGTTGCTAGTATTAGCTATAGCACGTAGTTAGAATGTCTACACTTCTGTCTGTGTATCTGTGTCTTGTGACCATTTCTAATAACTGGCCGGACTTTGTGCTTCATTTTTGTTTCTGTTGACAAGTCAATACAATTACAGTGAGCCTTTCATTTTGTCCGAATGAGTCCCAACTGTTAACAAACATGGCCATCATGTCGTCTCTGAACGGAGATGGTATCTTCAGTGGCTCTTCTGGGAGCTGAGGCATGATGAGCTCCGATTCTCGCTTCCTTTAGGCCACAATTTAAGGGATGGTGAATATGGGTGTCATTCACTTGTACATCCCCTGTTATCCCGCCATCCATGCAGACGAGGATACAACCCGGGCCAATAGATCGTTTGACTTCATTGATGACATGGACGGAATAGTAGTCGAGGATGTAAATGGCCCTCTGCAGCTGGCTGAAGATGTTCTGGAAAGTTTTGATCGTGGCCTTCATCGTATGAAGCCTGTATGTCCCATAGGGGCCCCAATGCGTTGGAACATCCTTGCCTTGAGTTTTTTTCGAAGTAACCTTTTACTAGAATAATGCTTACATTCTCGGTCGAAGCGAAGCGCTTGTGGTGGTTCAGGGAAACACCCTGTACTCTTCCTGCCAACCTTGAACCCAGCAGTCACTGAACGTGATCCTTCCCTCCTCTGTTGGCTGTAGGCCGTCAGGTATAGAAAATATTGATACAGCTGTTTACACTTGGCAGGTAGACTTTCAATGTCCCACGCACATCAATTATTTCCCTACATGGTGTCGTTATAAGATACATCTGTGCAATATATCCCAGCTACCTGTTCGCCTGATGTAGACCTGGGTCAGGGGGTCAAAGTGCACCCGTGTTTTGATGATGAATGGTTTATTTGCGTTTGCATTCACATTTGCAATCACATCACAATTTTTGAAAAATTTTCAAAAATATGGTATTCTCGTATTAACTTTTTTTCTAAACATTTGTAAATATTTATAACAATTTCTAATTATAAAACGACAATTCGAAGATATTACAAATATCACTAAATCCCGTGTGGTGAATTGAAAGGGATTATATTCTCGAAGTGGACGATTTTCTTGTCCTGGCGCCCCCGGCAGTTCTGCCCTTCGTAGGCGGAATCTCCTACCCGCTGCACCACCGTGTAGGGCCCATTTTACTTACGGGCCAACTTACGAGCTAGGCCTTTGCCCAAAGCTTGGTTTACAATAAGTACCTTATCCCCACATTGGTGGGGCTTACCATAAATTTTTCTATCGTAAAGTTCTTTTTGCCGGCACTGAGCTTGCTGTGTGTTTGGCTGTACCAGAAGAAAAATTTCTTAGAGATCTTTACTCAGTTGGGTCACAAACTCTGGAATGTCCACCTGGGACACCCATAATCAATTGGAGAGGGAGTCTAGCATCTCTTCCATGTGATAGTAAGAAAGGGGGAACCCTGTAGTCGTGTGACGGTTCGTGTTATACACGAATTTTGGCGTCGGCGTTGGAACGCAGCATGGCGCCCATCATTCTATTAAAACGTTCCCCCAAACCTCCAGACTGAGGATGGTACGGCGTAGTTCGCGTTTTGTGGATATTCATCCTTCCACAGAACTGGTGACCATGGACACATCCTTCCACAGAAGGGGGACCATGGACACAAATCCACCCGTTGAACACACATTTGGCTATAGACTCTGCGGACATGTTTGGGAGAGGAAAAAGTTCCACCCATTTGGTGTAATAGTCAGACATAACTAACACATGTTTATTCCCCATGGCGGACTTGGGGAGGGGGCCCACCAGATCCATTCCCACTCGTTCATTTGGGAAAACCACTACCGATGGATGTAAGGGAGCTTTCGGTTTCCGGCGCCCCGTCTTGGTACGCTGGCAAATAAGGCATGTGCCCACGTAGGCCCGGACATCCACCGTAATCCCTGGCCAATGGGAGGTGAGCTTTAAACGGTTAATAGTTCTATTGTTTTACTATCACAACAATAGATAATATTGTCTATTCTACATGGTGTTAATTCTTCTCTTCCACATTTGTCACATTATACTTAAGGTAGATAACTCTTCTTCTGAGGCTTCGGTTACCCTGTCCCTCAACCCCATCATCCGCATCAGGAAGCCCTGGGGGGACTCGTCTACTGCTTGGGTTCCCATGCTCAACTTCCTATATAGGTTAGTAGCGGTCTCTTCTAAGCAGTATGCTTTGATCACTTGCTCTACCATTGGTAAGTCAGGATGTTCCTTACCTTTGCAGGATGAAAGGGAAAGTCTTCTCTTTAGTCTGGAGTTGTTGCCTGTTTTAGATGTTAAGTAGTGGGTGGGGTTCCTGCTGTTGAGTTGCAACTGCTTTCCCTTCAGATCGTCTAGTATGAAGTGTTGCCAGAGATGGCACCATATCCCTGCATCCTGACTAATACTCTTGTTCAGATGTCCTTCCCAATCTTCCGAGGCGCTCCCGCCGGGCAGGCTTGAACTTGAGTACTTCTTTAAAGCTCTCTCTTTCCTCCCCCACAATGGGGTCGCACGTGGGTTTCCTCGGGCATATGTTTCACTATTCCGCTGTAGCAAACCTCTGCTACAAGGTCCGCTTCGCTTTGAATGGAGACAGTGGCCTTTTAAAACAGTGCAATGGCTGAATTTGCATTTCGCTACGGCTCTGAAAAGAACGCCTTGTTTGACTTTACGGCTGTTTAAAGTCCTAACATGATGTCGTTTGAAGACAAACGAGCAAGCTTTGTGTGACTCTTTGATGCCGTTGACGACAACATCCCGCCAACGGGGATCAATGAACGTTCGTTCTCTTTGGGTTGTTCGTAACTTGTCCCAGGCCGTTCTATCGAGTCGGAACGTGCCTTTGGCGGGAACAGAACACGTCCGATATCTGTCAACATTTGGTTCAGTCGCATCGAATTCCTGTGCGAGATAGGGACAAAAAAAATAAGAACATCGCGAGTCGTGTCATGTCATGTCATGTCGGTAAAAATAAATCATAAGATTCAATTGCAACTTGAGAAGATAAGATATCTACGGTGAGTACAGATAGGTGAAATTGGCACAGGAGCGAAAACGTTCCCAAAGACATTACTTACTCAATATTCACTTTAAAAACTCACCAAGTTATAGAACATCTTGATTTATGCAAACTAAAAGCTCAATTCCAAGTCTGCATACCAAAAGAGACAATTCACCCGTATAAGTCGAGTACCAGTAATTGGATCTGGCTTAAGAAAAGAATATGTCTAAACTTAACACAGCACCTGTACCCGACTCCTGTGCATTGTCTTCAGTGCTCTGTTCTTTGGGTGTAGTTCCACTCTGGTCCAAGGGCGCATCCAGTGTACGGTCTTGATGCACAGAACTGGACATGTCCTGTTGCCCTTCCATTAAGAGAAAATGCATGAAATTACTATCTTCTTACTTAAACGACTCTCTCTGTAATGGCATAATAAAAGGCCAACTTTTTGTATGTATAATCTTCATCGAAATCACTGAACAATGCAAACCATTCCAAGCTGAAACACAAAATTACATAAGACTTGTGTAAGAAAATGCTGTTATATATCAAATTCATAACTCGCCCAAAATGTGAATCAGCAGTCTCCAGTTTTCCATATGCATGCCAGATTGACTGCCTTAACTGTTTCATGTCTCCTGAGGACTGCTGTCGCTGTCTCAAAGCGACTCTAAGCGCCGCCTTTCTTAGGGGGACACAGCAAAACTTATCTGTGGATGAAAAACAAGCGATAATTGTAATGGCACAGTAAAAGGCCAACCTTTTCGTATGTATAATCTTCATCGAAATCACTATGAACAAAAGACTGGTGTAAGATAAATGCTGTTTTATATCGAATTCAATTCATAGCTCACCGAAAATGTAAATCAGCAGTCTCCAGTTTTCCATATGCAGGTCAGATTGACTGCCTTAATTGCTTCACATCTCCTGAGGACTGCTGTCGTCAGGACTGCTGTCGTTGTCGCAAACTCCAAGCGCTGCCTTTCTCAGGGGGCTTAGAGGGGCACAGCAAAACTTATCTGTGGATAAAAAACAAGCAATAATTGTAATTGCATTATAAAAGGCCCACTTTTTGTATTTACGATAATCTTCAAACGGATCAAAAGTATGACGAAGTTCGAAATCTTTAATGACCGGAGTTGTCCTGCTTACCTGCTGGGTGGTTAGCTGAGTTGAACTCTGCTGAGGCTTACTCATCACTCAGCACTTAATCGGGTGTAACGTCTGCCTCGCATGCTAGACACCCAAAGTAAGAGGCTGTTAATAAATATCATTTGTCGTAGCACTTATTGACATTCATTCGGAATCACATCTTCCAACATCACAAGCATAATGTCACTGGGTAACATTTGCCTTACATTGATTTACCTACCTTTAGTCTACAAAATGGTGTCTAGTTTGTTTAGGTACATGGACCTGTACCTATAAACAATTTTACATGTCAGGTTTTAGGTACACAGCTCTGATTAAAAGTATTTGTAAAAGTAAGTTTGAAACTAGATATTCTTCTAAAACACTTAACATCTACTCTCTTCTCGAAATTGCCACTAGAGCTTTAAAGAAAATAAATGCTGTGTTTATCTGTATCTGTATCTGTATCTATATAGCCGGTATAACCGCCATCAGGCGTAACACACCAGCTTCGCAGGCACGCGGCGCGGCAGCAGCTGGTCATATTACACCGAACGGTCTGTTACACCTAGTCTTTGCATATCTGACTGCAACCGTTCTTTAAAGCTACTTAGTGATGAAGCTCCTACAGTACTTGATGACAACGAGTTCCATTCTACTATGGTTCTCGGGAAATACGAATTTTTGAACACGTCAATCCTTGGCTGATAACTCTGGTACTTAAAAGCATGACTATTTCTGGTCCTCTTCTGAGCTGGCATTAGATACTTATCAGTCGGTACGTCCACAAGTTTATTAGTCATCTTGTACATCATGCAAAGTCTGGACATTGTTCTCCTGTCCTCAAGTGACATCCATTGCAGGTCTGCTTTCATTTTTGTTACACTGGCGCCCCTTTCATAGTTGTTCGTGCAGAATCTGGCAGCTTGGTTCTGCACCCTCTCGAGTTTATCTATATCCTTCTTTGTGTATGGATCCCAAACTGTTGCAGCATATTCAAGGTTTGGTCTTACTAGAGACGTGTATGCAAGTGATTTTACCTTTGCTGGGCATGCCCACAAATTACGTTTGATCACTCCCAATGTCTGTTTAGCCTTAGTTGTTACTTTGTTGATATGGGTGTTCCACTTTAGCCCCGTTGTTAATGTAACGCCTAGGTACGGGTGGCTCTTTGCTGTTGCTAGAGCCTGTCCACAGAACTGGTAGGTGGTTACAATTGGGTTTCGTTTGTTTGTTATATGCATGATGTAACATTTTTCCGGATTAAACTGCATTAGCCATCTGCTTTGCCATTCTTCGAGTGTGTTCAAATCTTCTTGCAAAAGCTGTGAATCACTCTGTGTGGACAACTCTATATATAACAGGCAGTCATCGGCAAATAACCTAACATTTGAATCAAGCTGGTCTGGTAAGTCATTTATGTACAGGAGGAAGAGTAACGGTCCCAGAACAGTTCCCTGTGGTACGCCTGACGCAACTCTAACTGGAGCTGAGGCCTTGCCTTCTACCACTACCGTCTGTTCCCTATTGGTCAAGAAAGCCTTCAACCAATTTAGTGTGGTGCCTTGAATTCCGTAGTGCTCTAGTTTAGTGATGAGTCTGCTATGTGGGACTTTATCGAAAGCTTTAGTAAAATCAAGAATTGCTAGATCTACCTGTTTTTTTACTGTTCAGTGCGCCAGCTATGTCGTGAGCTGTCAATATAAGCTGTGTTTCTGTGGATCGCTTTGCTCTGAATCCATGTTGGTAGTCAGTCAATATGTTGAAACTTTCTAAGTGTTTCATGACATGACTATGGATAATGTGTTCAAGTAGTTTGCAGGATATACAGGTCAGTGATACAGGTCGGTAGTTGCCGGGGACAGCTCTATCTCCCTTTTTAAAAATGGCACATATATTTGCATCCCTCCAGTCTTTGGGAATTTCTCCTGTGTCTAACGAGTGTTGGAAAATATTGGTTAACACAGGTGCTATTTCGGTGGCTGTCATTTTGAGGAACCAAGGAGGTATTTGGTCTGGACCAGATGCTTTAGATGGATTGAGACCTTGGAGCATTTTTTCGACACCATTAGGGGAAATCACTATGTGTTCCATGGGAGGGGTACAGGGCTGTCCGAGAGTTGGCATGTTTGTTGTGTCTTCCTCTGTGAACACACTTTTAAACTGTGAACTGAGTGCCTCTGCTTTTTTCTCGCTATCACTGACAATGGAGTTACCAATCTTTAGAGGGGCTACGCCGACAAGGTCTCTTCTTAGGCCTTTTATGTATGACCAGAATGTTTTGGGTTTGTCAATTATGGCTTCCCCCAGTATATCTGCCACATATTTTGAATGTGCTGCTCTTATGCTTTTCTGTACGCCCTTCTTAACTCTCTTGTATTTGTTCATGTCTTCCTCTCGCCCTGTTCTCTTAGCTTTGTTGTAAAGACGTTGTTTCTTACGACAATGCCTTCTTAGGTTTCTGTTGAACCAGGGCAGGTTGTATCTGCTTGATGTTGTTTTACTAGGGATGTGCAAGTTCATCGTGTGCTTTATTTTGTCTTTAAAATCATCCCACTTCTGTGTCACGGACATATCCTCGGTTCGTTTGTTAAAGTTCGTTGCATAATCACTTAGGTCACTCTTGATGGCCGGTTCATCAGCTTTAGTTCGAATGTACACTTTTCTCTTGGGTTTCCTGTTTTGTTTGGGTGCAAGGTTGACATCCACCAATACCATGTCGTGGTCACTTATTCCAGGAACTACTGTGGTCTTTTCGATTATGTTTGGGTTATTAACTAAGACCAGGTCCAAGAGATTACCATTCCTAGTGGGCTCTTGAACTGTTTGGAATAACCCATGGTTATCCACTAAGTGCAGTAGCTTCTGTGCCTGTCCTGAATTGCTCTGAGTGTTATCTGTAGTGCTAGCATCCCAATTTATACCAGGTGTGTTAAAGTCTCCAAGGATGATCACGTTGTCAGAGTTAATTTTAGGTCCCATCTTACTTATGGACTTGTCCAGTTCATCCAGGCTATTGCCCTGGTCCGATGGAGGTCTATAGTATGTACCAATCATTAGTGGTTTCTTTCCTGCTAGTTGAGTCTGTGTCCAAATGATCTCACAGTCTGTGTCTAGATCTGGCCTGTGTGTGACAATCAAATCATCCCTGTTAACCTGGAATACACCACCTCCAGGGCCAGTCTGTCTATCTTTACGGTGAGCTATGTAGTTGTCAGGGAATATCTCACTGCTTGCTATGTCTTGATTGAGCCATGACTCTGTGCCTGCTATTATATCTGGTTTGTACGTGTCAATTACAGTCGCCAGTTCGGCTTTTTTGTTTCGAATACTCTGGCAGTTTACCAGTAAGAGTTTACCATTGGTCTTTTTGAAACCACGACCCCTCATATTGGGGTTACCCTGCTTAGATCTAAGTGGAGTGGATGTAGCAACCGGGGAGTCATCTGTCAAGCTTGCACTAGAGCTCAGTGTATCAAATGAGTTTACTGAATGAAAAGTATCATCAGTTATGTCAAACATAGCTGATGCAAAGTTTGGTATGCAACAGTCACAGCAAATCCACGAGTATGATTGGTGTGTTTCTAATGCAGTATACACCTGAGAACATAGCTCAATGCAGTCTTTATGATACCATTTACCGCAGCCGTCACAACAAATTGCAGTATGGGTATGTTGTACAGCTTTGTTACAGCTCCCGCAGGGAAACTTTGGCGGTCTAGGCCCAGGATTTATCTCGACATCTCCACTTAGAAGCAAAATCATAATCAGTGGTTACCCGTCGGACCCCACCAAAAACCTGATGACCCCAGTCTATTATTGGGTGGACTGCTTGCAGGGGACATACCCATGCTATACTTACTTCATTCCTTTGGTCAGGTTCCATTTCTCCTTTCCGTCAGTGTTGACTGCATGCTCGTATCCTTGTGTAACCAAGCTCTTTAACAATAGAACAGAGGTGTGGACTACATAAATTTGATTTCAGGTAGTTTTTCCGTGCTTATCCATCTTTTCAAAATAGAGCTTTCTTAATTTCTCACCGGTCATAAGTGTTTACACATATAGGAATGGGGGTATCAAATTGATCTTTGTAAAATACGCATTTCAGAATATGGATATGGTCTAACTAACCACAGAAATCACAAAAGTTTGGCAATCATTCGAGTTGAAGCCCCCTGTGCATACCCCATGAAGTTTGTACATGTTCTAATGGACTAGTCCATTTTTGCAATAGGGGTGATTTTGGAATAGACTATATATGGAGAATAGATTTTGGGTTCGAGTTCAAATTCATGATATACCTCGAACTCAGGTGAGGGACTTCGGGACACGGGGGGTCTTGTGATGGGTTCCATCTTTGCCCATCCTCGAACTCAGGTGAGGGAAATCGGGACACTGGGGGGGGGGGGGGGGGTGGGGGTGATGGGTTCCATCTTTGCCCATCCTCGAACACAGGTGCCGAGAAGTGACTGACACCCGCGCTCCATGGTAGGCCATTTCTGACCCAGGCGTTACCTTAAACTGACAGTCATGTCGACCAGGGAGACTGCTATAGAAAATACTCACTGACGTAAACTTGGATCAGCAAATGTTCATTGTGCCAGAATGGACAAGAAGATGCCTGCTGGTATCCTCTTTCATAACAAAACACTTCTGTCTTCATATTCGAAGGCAACATCGTTGTGATCGTGCAATTTCAGCGTCATCTTTCAGAACAATATCACTCGATGGCATTGTTGTTTGTACTTGGTGATATTGCATCCAGTCTTGCTTTCTTCCTGTTCTAACAGGTGTTTCCTCTTCTTTGGAGAGGAGCAGATTACCTTCTTGACCGTCTTCCTGTCATTTTCCAACTGGAGATTGAATCGGAAGTATTTTGATCCTTTTGTCGTCTTTTATTGGAGATGTGTTGTTTGATAAAGTACACATAGTGAGAAGACTCCGGGATCACAAGGGTGTCGACATGCCTGTCTGCAAGCAGTTTCCTGTTAATCTACGCAAAGATGGAACATTGTGCTGTCTTAGACAAGCAACCGCCGGGAGTTACTGTCTTTCCTCACGGAAAGGTGCGCCCCATCCATTACAGACAGCATTTTCGTCCATCCAGACGCATTGCTAGACAGACGCCGTCACCTTACAGTCTGGATGCTAGATTTCTGTTCCTAGCGCCCTTTTTCGACGGAATGTATCCCCCAGAGGCAACTTACCGCCGTCAGCTTTAAATGTGGCAACCACAATATACCGTTTCTTCTCTCCGCCGGTCGACTTGACATCCGTTGTAGTCGAGCGTGTAGTCCGACGGTAGATCGAGCGTCATAGAGGTCTCATCGATGTATTATAGATGTTCCTAAGTGGGTAAGAATGACACCTCCTCAATCGGGTTGTACACCACTAGAGCTAAATAAGTTTAAACAGACAAACAAATCTAAACGACCAGTAAGGAACCCTGGTCACCCTCATTCACTCACAGCCCAGACATATCTTTTTGTTATATATCTTTGTTTGTCATGACTTATGGTCAGGTTCCCATGCGCACTCTAAAATATCATACCAAACTACTGCACAAGGTGTTGTACTAGATTATTCCACATTCTTTTCTTCTATCCTGGCTCATTTCAGGGTTGATGTGATTAGACTACTGGCCCACCATTAGCTTGAAAGGATGTGTTATTACAGACGTCATGATTAATATTTGGGCATTTTATTGTTGTCGGTTAGAAACTTGAATCCTGCAGTTTAGGGCCTCTGCTGCCGGACATCCGGTGTGCTACCTTCCCTCAGCATGAGACCACTACCGAGCTTATGCAGATCCGCCTTTCTCCTTAGCAGATGTAAGGTCCGTAGAGAAGAAAAATACCATAGTGCAAACCATCGTTAAACTCCCTTATAGACTTTGAATATCCTCTGCCATTTCATCAGTTATTTGGCTTTAAGCTGTGGTTTGCATATCGTAGGAAACTACTAGGAAGGTTCCCTCTGAAAAGAAAATGTCAATTGAGTAGTTCTATGCCATTCTTCTCAAATGGGATCCAGTCACATAATCCTCCAGTGCACTCTTCTGCAGTCCTGATTTCTTTTCTTCTGAACCATGGGCCACAGATCACTAATGATTTGTAGTTAACTTTGGTACATTGCATGAAATGTCTTTTGAGCTTATGGTTTCTTTTAACTACACCAGCACCAAGAACGTTCACAGGCCCACATCATGGCTACAGCAATGCGTTACAATAGCACTCACCAAATCAGGGATCGCAAGGGTCATAGCAGTACTCCTCCTCGAGACTTTCGAACAGATGAAGCCACCACTGGTGCTGGTCAGTTGTCAGCCTTGCAAATTCTTTGGACCGTTCGATGCTGTCTGATTGCTGATGGCTTGACAAACTGAAGTGGTGTTGTTGGGGTTGTCCGGAGGAGGATTGCTGTTGTTCCAGGTATTGTCTGTGCTGTATACGTAGTCTTTGTATAGAATGGTTGGCAGGTTTGCTCCTTGCTCCATGATAAACTTAAAGCAGTGAGGGTCAGAGCTATTTTCTAGCTCATCCGACAGCCACTCTTTGTAGTCCCCCACATGCTTCACTGAAACGCATGAGTTGCTGGTGTGTAGGACCTTTCAATTGTTTCTATTAGCTCTGGCAGTGTTGTGGCCTCTGAACTTTACAGTGTTGTAGCTATCCTGCTGTAAAATTGATCCACGTGCTTATGGGTATGACCAACGACCAAAAAGCTGACCTTTACCTGAGTAAATAAAGGGATGGATAGAAATGAGATCAAAGAAAATGATGGTTGGGGATACTTCCCTTGGATCCTAGGACTAACTTTGGCGGGAAAGTATCTTGCTATGCTAGTTAGATGGCGGTATTTCAAAATTGGCATTTACACATATGTTTATGATACTGAAAGCAATTAATCATTTAAATAGCACTATAACTTACCGATGTTTTTGAGGACAGCTGTTGAGTTCAGATCTGCCTCTATATATGCACTAACCCAGTCACAGCTTACTCTTCACGACGTGCGCCACTTCTTTGGACCAGAGTTGCCTCTGTGAGGGAGACTTTTTTTTACAATTAACCAAGTTTCAAAGTATAGCGTTCTTTCCATACTGCTGTCTCCCTTATGTCGGAAATGAATCGCGGGACATTCTGGTCGATTGTTGACCCGTGTTGTTGTAGCATTTGCGCAATCTGTGGTACTCCATATAAAGTATCGACCATTTAAAAGATATCTTATCTGCATGGGAAGAAATTGTAAAATATGACCCAGAAACACACAGACAGATTTGTTCTCAAATCATATGGAATAATGGTCGATAATGTACCATTGTATGACAAAATCTGGGCAGATGCTGGCATAATCTATTTGAATGACTTGTTGTACGGGGACGGATCATTTCTTACTATCAAAGACTTACATAATCTATATGGATTAGCCATAGATTCAAGGCAAATAATGAAATATAACTCAATAAAAGCGGCCATACCTAAGAAGTGGAAAGATGTAATCAAAAACAACGGAAGAAAGTACACCTCTAACAATATTATTGAATATACAGAAAAAGTGCATCCCCTTACAACAACATGCAAACAATTATATGATATCCTTATACAAAAACAATATGTACCCCCTAGTAGAGAAAATGAAATAATACACAAAATTGGAGAAGATACATTGAGAAGGCATATACTGCTGCTTTTGATGCTACAAAGGAAATGAAGTTACAATGTTTTCAATACAAGATCACTCACCATTACCTAGCTACAAACAGTTGGTTAAGAAAAACCAATTTAATAGAATCTGATCAATGTAACAACTGTATAGAAAAACATGCGATTGAACATTTATTTCTGTACTGCAAAGACGTTGAAAAATTTTGGAAACATTTCTGTATCTGGTGGAAGCGTCACACCAATCAGGACCTGGTCCTAAATAAAAACATGGCCATATATGGTATAATTGAAGGTTATCACCCTGTTACGACATTTCACATTGTATTGCTAAGTACTGTGTATATTCATGTTTTGTTCAAAATGTCAAACCGAACTTTGCCCTCTTCAGAAACCGACTTAAGAGCATTATAGAAATGGATAAGCATTTACAATATCTAAAACCATCATTGTAATTTCAACCAACACTACAATTAGTTAAGATTTTCCATATATTATTATGTATTATTATGTATGTTAATAAAGTAAATACGGTACGAACAAAAAAAAAATTTAAGTATCGACAGTGTCGATCAGTGGAATAGCACTCCTTCTTTGCCTTTCCACTCCCGTCAAACCGGTCTTTTTTACATGTTGGGCAGGTGGTTGCGTCGATATTTTCCCCGGTATATATCATGCAGACTTTTAAACATACATGATACGTTTCGAAATAAGGCAAAAGATAGTCGATTTTCGACTTAGCGTCCCTTTACGAACGGGGGACAATGTTTTTGATGCCATTGGCAAACGGTGATATTGGGCATCTCAGGAGCACTGCCAACCTTCTCGGCCATTCGCTGGCTTTGTTCGAAGATGTGGCCGAACCCTTTCTCAACATCTTGCCGCTCCTTTTTGTAGATGTCCCGGATTTCTGTGACCATCTCGTGGGCCTCCACGATATCCACTGCCCTTCCCTACAGTCTTACGGTAGTCCCCGCTAGATGGGAGAGATACTGGTACACGATCGACGAGGAACACTACGATGAACTGGTAGGAAGTGATGCTCTTTAGAATCTGATGAGCGTCACTTCGGTTGCCGGTGTCCCAGTCTGCGTACTTGTCTCCGTACCCGTCAAGGTGGCGGCTGTATGCAATCATTTGCAGAGTTTCTACAATGAACACATATGCTTGGTAGAAATGTTGATACGCATTGTGACGCTCTGCCCAGCGGGTTTTGCAGAGGTCCAGGAGAAGCTTCCTCTTGGTCTCGTCACCGATGTTGTGCTTTATCACCTTCTCAAGCGCACCGCTCCTCTTCGGGCTGTGCAGGAAATATCGGCAGCAATCCTGCAGGCGGTCGATCACGTTGCGTATCTGCGGCAAGGCACACGATTTACAAATGACAAGGTTTACGCAGTGCCCGTTACAATGGATATGAATTAAATATAGCCTCCATAATTTTATTCGTTAGCAAAAAATGACAAGTCATGTCATGCACTGACGATGGTTCCATTCTTGCTTGAGGTAGAAGACATACAACTCTGTCTTCTAGGACAATATGTAGCTTCAAACAAAAAGAAGGTTGACATTTCTGAGCATGTACATGATGCACCCCTACCAATAGTGACCACGGTATGTCCAAATGCCATGTCCATCATTTATCATAAAGCAGTATTTAAAATTCTTCCGGGGATACAGTGTCACCCCCTTTCATGCATAAATGTGCAACATACCGTATAATAAGGAATTGTTAATCGCATTGCGTATTGTTACGGTACAGTTTTTGCTGTGAAATCCCCGGGTTCCGTCTGCCTGCCTCTTTGCACTAGCCATTTTGCTTATCATCATCAAGTTCGTACATTTGCGTTTTTGCGCGGCCTGGCAGTGCTCTTTTGTTAAAGCACATGCATGAATAACATTGGATTTCGTCAGCCCATCTGAGATGAGGATTGACACAACTCTACCGTCCACGTCCACCTTGGAGGACACTATAGACCACCTCTGAGACAAGAGTATTCCAACTCCTCTATCTGAAATTAGTACCCAAACACCATACTGCCAGTGAACGATTCATCTTGTCTTTCATGCCATTTACATTAAGTGTCAAAAGTCTTACGTTTGTAGTTGCGCAGAGTTCATTGAGGAAAGATCAGTAAAGGTTTAGCTGCGCTTGTTCTTGATTTTGTTGCCATTTGTACCGGTACCATTCTTTCCCAATACCCTGGATGGTGGTATATATTTCAGCACACTGGTGACGTACACCTGGTTCGTTGCACCTTGCTCATGGATGCAGCATTTATCCGGTCGCCTAGCAGGGTGACCACACCTCTGTCGATGGAACACTTTCCGCAGATAATGGCAGGGAATATACTCCTGATGGCTGGGGCCATCTTCATTAGGATGTTTACACTATTAGCCATCCGTAAGTATTGCTGTGGCTCTGCTCCACCCGACTGCCTCGCTTTTTTTTAAACTTCAGCTTCTCGGTCAATAGGGTGTAGTAGTTCTTCATCCCACACACTTGCCGAGCATAGCTGCCAAAGCCTTTCATTTCCAGATATTCCCCTGGTGGTGCTTGGCAGTTGGTGTTGGGGCAGCGGATCTTGGCTTGCATGACACCGACTGGTCTCCAGAAGAAGGCAGGGGTTGTGAAAAAGGCCAGCATGTTGGGCACCGAACCCTTAACACGTATAGGTAAAGGAGGTGGGTGGATTCCATCTTCTTCTTTAATTGCTTTCTCTCCACTGCCTCTCCTCTTACATTCCCGTATGTAAATGCGGTTCCAAAAAGACCGTAAGTCTCTTCATGTTTAAGCCACTTGATGTTCGGAGCCGACAAGCCAAGGGTTTGAGCAGATGCTAGGGGTTGGTTCCAGTACTTCTGCCAGCCCTGCAGCTGGATGCTGTCGGATGCGGATTCTGATGCAGAGGATGTACTGGGCCTGTTGTCAGAGCCTTGGCTCACAGCTGGTGTGATCTCTCCCCAGGTGGTAACCTGTGTGTCGACTGTCATCAAGAACGCCCCCTGAAGAAGAAATTCAAAGGACACAAAAATCATTAAGTAGAGCACATTGCTTTATAAAGGTATGATGAATCTTACAATAAACTACAAAATCCTCTGATTTTAATAACAGCTCAATATAGCATTACCTGCAGCAGCCAGCAATTCCGCATCACTCGTATACTCGTCATCTTAACCCTCATCCGACCGTATGGGGTCCGTTTGGACACAGGCGTGTTTTAATGTGTGCCATATGAACAATTTTCGTCGGAGAAAAAAATCCGTCTATGAGTTATTGAGCAAAATAGAGTGTACGTTGATGAAGGTTAGACATCCAGGTAATAAGATACGCCAAAAATAATTACTCAAGCAACTGGATAAGATTTTGAAACAGACGTTTCAGACAGTATCCACTGTCTTTCGTCAGTGACTAACGATAGGACTGAGAACACCAGTTTTATACCAAAACTCTGAATAGATATGTTAATGAGGTAAAGACAATTTAGTTACTGTACTAGAACAACAGTAGCTAATTGAACTATTGGCATAACTTTGTCTTGAATTAATCTTCTTTTTGAAGACTACTTCAAGACATCCTAAATTGTCTTTACCTCATTAACATATCTATTCAGAGTTTTGGTATAAAACTGGTGTTCTCAGTCCTATCGTTAGTCACTGACGAAAGACAGTGGATACTGTCTGAAACGTCTGACTGTTTCAAAATCTTATCCAGTTGCTTGAGTAATTATTTTTGGCGCAAAATAGAGTGTATTATTGCTTTTAAGCTATGCCAAGGCATACGAAGTCAATGGCGATTACGTTGATGCCAAAATGACGTCATGTGTTGTTAGCAATCCCTGGGATCCGCTATCATAGATCGGCCATTATGAAATTTTTAAAATACATTTTTTTTCCATTTATGACCCCAAATCACAAAATAAAGAGACTGGAAACATTAATATAAATGTTACTGGTTAAGAAAATACCAGGTAGTGACGAATTTGAAGGCAAAAAGCCTGTTTATACCTAAAATACTCATCTTGTCCGCCATCTTGGATTTTGAGCGACTACGTCGTCGAATTAGCATAAATTATGAATATTAAATCATGAAAGTTACATCTAATTACATATGATGTTATACATGTTGGAAAACTAGTGTGGTTGAGCAAGAAAACCTGAGAAATATCATTGTTCTTAAAAAAATACAAACACGGTGGTCAAATTCATGCTCAGAAACTCCCATGTCCAGCCGAATTCGAACGCTGTTCCACGATGTTCGAAATGACGTAATCGAATCCGAACGTGCGTTCGATTCGGGGTCTTCTGCGGTCATTAGAAGTTCTTTCTGTAAATCTGCGCGGCCGGGCCCCTTTCCCCGCTTCAGGAAAAAAACTACGTTTGTCGCAAATATTACCTGTTTTCTGGAGAGTATATCCATGCTGGCACTTTGTTGTGGACATCTAACATGTAACGAAGCAACTGGCGTCGTTTTTTGTGACATTGAGTATTAGAAGGATTGTTTACGGCGGTGTTAATTATCCCCTCCCCCTATCCGTGCGGCATGACATGCCTTCAAACATCGTAAAGGTACGGCTCCAAGAAACATCCACCTTACCTCATTAACGATTCAAAATGACCGTAACGGTTTTCCCGAGGTTTGTGTTATTGGGATTTTTGAAAAATGTCCTTGATTTTGAATTATCGGTGATTGAGTGCGAAAAATGTAAAAAAAATGCCATTTTTTCACAGATTTGTCGATATTCACAATACTTAGAATAAGAAATTAAAAAATCCCAAAAACACAAAGTTTTGTTTTGTTCCTGGTCGACGAAAAATATGAAAATAAGAGATATTCATTGACATTTAAAGCCAGGCCTTTGCGATGTGTGCCTGGAAAAACGGTCTTCCTAAAACCTGATAATAATCGTGTTTGGGAGCAAAATATAGAAAAATCAGCCATTCAGCGCAAATTGACGACATTCAAAGTTTGCAAAATCGCTAATTTCGTTTTATTTTTACAAAATTTTCCCGTCCCTACTATTTTGTTTATTTACAAAGGTTTTGCCGTTAGCCAAAATGTTGCCCCGTGTAACCCGATACTTTGTCGAACGCGCGTAGCAACGGGAAATAATACCCTAGTGACAGACCACCGTGAAATCATTAAAATCATTTGTGGTTATGTTCATATCGTTATTTTGCATTATTTCAATTAACAAACAACGCTCAAAGTGACGTAGAGGGCCTCTGTTCGGTTTGTCAAGGGAACGGTTAATGAAGGACAATTTACTTTCAAACCTATGTTGATGGACGTGTTTGCGTTTCACACCACGTTTTCCAGTAATCAGACGTTTCTTAGTTGCACAGAATTTACAGCTACACATATCTGTACATGCGAAATTATGTTGGAAACATTTACACTTCAAGATATTGCAATGCTCTTTTTCTTGCTTGTCCGTTCTTCCGCAACCACACTTGAAAGGCAATGGTTTGACAACATCTTTTGAGTTCTGTTCAATCACATACGATTCCTTTACGCTGCTAGATTTCAGTCTAGTCTCTTCCTTCATGTCACTTGGGGTAGATGTAGATACGGCTGCATCGAAATGCATTGAAATGTACATCATGGATGAGGAAAATTGTTGGCGTTGTCTGAATCGATCCTGTACTTGGGGTTTAATTGTTACTACAATAGGGGATTCGTTTATGTTACTGAAAAGATAATTGGTGTCTGCAACATGTCACTTAGTCCTGAAACAGCAGCGTCGCCTAAAGGTACATTGTATGTTCCAGACACGCTGAATTGAGCCAGTTTCGAGATAATCTTGCCCAGTTCCTATGGAAGCACTGTAGTACAGTTCCATATTATCTGTAAACTCACGCACCAGTAGCTCGCGTAACTTTTGAGCCATCTCATATTCCGTTAACTGTTCAAGGTTTAGTCCAAGGTCATAAATGTGTTTATAAAGATCTGTGCCTTTAAGCGCAATAAGCTGACTTTTCAATGAGACTATAGGCTTATGAACAAGCAGGTACCATCTGCACGAACTTTAGAGAGAATAAATCCCTAAGACGTAGCTGTCCCCTCAAATTCTACCCTTTGAGTTGCGTGAAGTTTGTCCTTGAATGCACTATTGATCTTTGAAAAAAAAAACTTTGACCCATCCATCAACGTCATAGGACAAATGTCGCAGGGCAGATTTTTCCCTCCTGGAGACGCTACAAACAAACAAACAAACAAACAAACGCACAAACAAACACTAGTGTGGGAAAATTGAGTCAGGCACGCACCATGAAATCGGTTGTTAGACAACGTAAATCAAGTGCAGTTGTAATATAACACATCTGTTGGAAGCTCATTTCCGTGCGCCACCCACTGAGGTCATTAAAGGGTTTTTACTTTCTCAGTTGCTGTATATTTAGTTAGGCGTGCGGGACTAGGTCTATGTTTTATAAAGACGAACTCATAGATTATATAGTTTTTCTAGATTTGTGAATTGTTACTTTGTTTTGTCCTGAAAAAAATACTTATACTCTTTATGTGGCAGGCGGGGGCAGCCACAAGGTCATTAATCTTGTCATGACATTCTCTTGATGACCTACCACGATGGACAGAAGTTTTCTGTCTGGTCGCTGGCGTTTATTTTCGAGGGAACGCTGAATCGCAATTTTCAACATATCGCTGCAAAAGTTCTTTTGCTGCAGAGATTGGTTTGGTTTGGTTATTTTGGATCTCACTCTGCTGAAGAGATCTGACAATTCCCCTGTGCAATCCTTTAGAAGTCAGAGTGGGATAAGCAGGGCCAGGGGTTGTTCATTTAAATGCAGAAAAAATCGCGATGGTTTTACGTTAGCGGTTTTCGCGGTGAGCTTTCAGCCCACCGAGAACATTTTGGCCACCTATGACTATAGCCCAACTATTTTTTCAAGCGCAAACTTAAAACCAGCCACCGCGAACACTCCATTTTCTCCCTACCGCGAAATAAAACCACGCGAACTTAAATGTATTTATAGTAACATAATTCTTGTCCAAGAGGTATGGGGGTGCTTACAAAATTGTTAAGGGTTCATGCATATGATAGATCCCACAGTTTAGGGTGAATAATAATTATTATAAGTTTATGTCCGATGGCTAATTCCCTATATAAGCATAATGATACAGAAAAAGAGCTTGAGGACTGGTTTGTTCTACAGTCAGTCACGTTATGTTGTAGCCTGGATGCCAGACTGTTGCAAGGACTGTATTATTAACTTAACAACAAGATAGTATCCTCACCTGATATGAGCCTGGCACCCTGCTAGTATGTTGGGTTGGTGGAAGACGAATTTACCCACTAATTCGACATAGGAACTTTGACTTATCCTACAGCCTCCTACAGAGAAGAGTAGAGCTTACCAAAAAGAGAAAGGGAGTCAAAGGTACAATGGTATTTAAGGCGTTTTAATGTTTTGCTTCAAACTGGATGCGTCGGAACTCTGAAACGTAACGAAGCCGAGGAATTGTTTGTATGTAGTTGTGTCGTTCTTTATTGTCCGCCAAGTACTGATTGATCCTTAGCCTCCATAGCAGACTCGTTACGGCTTGATAACTGCAGACACGATCCATAGCAGGACTTTGACCTTGAGCCTGTCATTGCCTCTAGAATATTCAATGAACTTGGGGATTGGTAAAGGGGCCCCGTACTTCCTGTTTTCCCGCATACATATCGGTCCTCTCAGGAAAATGGCATGGTCTTCCCGCCGATCTGCGCCTGGCATGGCTGGTGATAGTAGTAGAAACCTGTGGAATTGAATTTGAACAATATTACATTTATTATTCAAACAAAAAATAATAATTATGCACACCCTAATTCTATCTTCTGAAAAATATAATAAATGATACATTGTATAACCAAAATAGCAATGTAGATAAACCATCTTTTCGCTAGGAATATCAGTGTTAACACCTACATGACTTTGAGGTGAATAGGAGCTGACCATGAAACAAGGCACAGGTGGATGTGCCATCCGTCCGGTCCGCTTGTTTTCTGGATGGAGACCTGCCAGTTTCCGTCGAACACGTTATCGCATGTAGGCGAGGTGAATGTAGTTGTTCCCTGCGCTATGCCGACTTGTACGGAGTTGATGGTAAAGGTGATAGCCTTAACCTCGCAAAATGGATGCGTCAGAACTCTGAAACGATCGAAGTACACGAATAACTAATACACTGCTATACCTGTATTTGAAACAGATCGAAGTAATCGAACTGGTGTGGAAGAACCAACATGACGTATTTCTACAAAATCATAAAACGAAAACTTAATCTTGAGATACATATAGATTTGAATAACAGAAATACTGTGTACACGCCATAAGCCCTCTGATTATGGTCTTCTTGGCTTGTGGTCTTCCAGCGAGGCCATACCCGAAGTTAACCACAGGCTCGTCTGCCTCTAAGAGGTGGTTGTTCTCAGGCATCAGCAAATGGTGTGTGAAGATATCTTAAACACTACGCGAGGCGCCGGCCCCGTTTTGATCTCCGGCCTGTAGTGAATATTTCAGATGAATATTTGCCGCAATATCATGACTTTGTGCCATGTGGAAGAGATAATATATTCAGAAGAGTCTCGAGTCCCGTTGGTGCTTTCATCTTAGAACGATGTCCTGTCTGGGCGCGGTTCTGTCTGGGCGCGATGTCCGGTCGGGGCGCGATGACCTGTCTGGGCGCGATGTCCTGTCGCGGCGCGTTGTCCTGCGCGATGTCCTGTTGGGTAACAGGGTCGTTTTATGGCCGCCTGTGTGGCGGTATCCTCAGGTTTTTCCAAATAAGCAAACGCACCAAAAATGTTGGTTCAAGGCAGGAATATTGCTGTCGCTTCCCGGAACTCCACTAAGACTTACTGTGTTAATTATCATTGTAAAAAAAGCTTGGTATTCTTAGTGTGGTGAGGCACAGTCTAATTTAAGGGGTTTTTATGCAAGAAGCAGATGCTGCTTTCACAACTACAACTCGTACAACATTAACGGATAGAGTAGTCCTTTACATTTATGAAACAAACAACTTGCCATCTGCCAAACTCACCCAACTCGTCGGGTCCAGACACGAGTACGTTTGCAAAAAAGTATCAGTTGCCTCTCGGAGCTGGACAGGTGCATGGAAATCCAGACATGTTGGCTCCCATCCCACTTAACATCACTTAATGACTTAAATAACTGAAACTTGAATATGAGCTGATAATTCCCTCTGGTGCTGGTGTTAGAAAGGATCACACAGATTTGCCAACATTGAATTTTTATTTGCATGTAGAAAAACATGTCAGATGGGACTGCAAAATACACAGTACACAAAGTCATGTTGATGCTACGGTTTAAGTTACAGTCACTGTTGACATTCATCAATGATCAAAGCAGGAAGACAGACATATTCGCAGAACTAAGAAGTGGTGGCAGGCGCGTCAGTGTGGCTGGCTGCCTCGGAAATGCCAGTAGGCCATGAAGAATCACCCGGCATCCACTTGACTATTTGGGAGGAGGCTGACCCGACCTCCTCCTTCCACAGCACCAACACTTTGACTAGAAGAGCGTCTGGGCCTGGCAAACCGAACGTGTTTGTATTAGCGTAGTACCACTGGTACCTCCTCCCGGTGTAACGGCAGGTACAGCTGAAACAGTCCCTCCTTGAACCTGTAGATGGACGGTCTGGGCTCAGCTATGTGCTCCCTCTTTATGTAGAACCACTCATAATCTTCAGAGCTGCGTGTCCACACCAGGGCTTCATCGTTCTTGTTGGGTCCTAGATCCTTCCGGCCGCAGGAAAATGACGCCATCAATAATTCCAGCGTCTTCCTGTGTTTCGGTGGGTCGGCCAGCACCCTCATCCAAGTCTGGGAGGGTGTCTGGGTCCAGGGCCTCTTCTGTGTCGTTTCTATGATGCTGCTGGTCAACGTCGTCCATAGCTCTTTTGGATGATTTAACTATTGTTTTTGCCGTTTTTTTCCAGCAAGAAGTGGTTGAAGAAGATCTCCTTGAAGTAGAAGCCGCGATTTCTTCTTTTATGTAAATTATTTGCAATTAGCCTTCTGGCAGGAATTTGCAATAAATTAGTATTAGTATCATTAGTATTATTATTAGTATTGTTATTAGTATTATTATTAGCAGTATTAAAAAGACATAATTACCAGAGGGGACTGAAGTGGATATTTGAAACCCCCTTGGGTGTTGGATATATTCATCACTGGTGGCCGGCTGTGGAAGTTAGGTGGTGCAGGTGGAGTGAACTGCGAGGGTTATGGTACTGTGGATGAGTAAGTAAGTAAGTAAGTAAGGATGAGCCAAGAATTGATGAGGAGTAGTACCGGTGATGACGGGTATGGATTGGGGAATGGGAGGCAGGCCAGCTTGAGATGGGGGCAGAGTGTCCTCTGTTCATTACACGATGTGTGTCACTTTTCCATAATACCATTTTACATCATTTCCAACATCACACTTGTGTTTGACCCAACATCCGACTAGTTTACTGGGATCTATGAAATACTAATGCAATGATAGTTTCTGTCTCGTTACTTCTATTTTCTCCCTCTGGTCTTGGAGTTTGCTGTTAAGCTTGGTCCGAACATCTTGGACACTACGCATGTCAGGTTCTTTCAGCTTCACATGCTCGGTGTCCTCCTGTTCCTCCTCAGATCCACTTTCAAAACTTGTTGTTGATAAGTTATTCCTGCACTACCAAAAATCTGTTTTTCTTATTTGTTCTTAATTTTCTCGTTTTCTTGTGTTGGGAAATATTTTCTTTTACAAAGGAAAAACAAAAAAATTCAAGAAAAAATTATTAGATGCAATTCTTGTTTGTGCTTAAAACAGGGATTCTTGTATACAGAATGATATCCTTGCTGACAGAATCATTTTCTTTGTAGTAGGAAAAACAAGAAATATAATTCAGCGCCAGTTCGTAATTTTTCAATAGTCCGATCCCCTTGAATACTTCTTTGTATTTCTCTTGTTCCCAGGGGTTTAGCTTTTCTCGCAGACTGTTCACCTCTCTTGCTGCTGTTGCTCCTACTTTGAGTATTTGCAGCTCTTCAGCCGTTCCTTTGGACAGCAGGTCTCGTCCTTCTCCATCCAATACTACAAAAGTTCCATCAGTCTTGGCTCCGCTGATTGGACACTTTATCTCTGCCGTGAACCTGCCTAATGTCGGCAGTGGTGTAGTGCTCCCATACGCGTAGAGCTTCTGGCTGCCCTTGCGTTGAGCCCAGCACTTCACTTAACTTCGCTTTAGGTTGTATTCTATTGCTATATTGCTTTGAACAAATACAGGAGACCAAGAATTAAATGTTGTGTTGCCCTGACTTAGTGTAAGGCAGCCAGAAGTTATATTTTCCTTCTGACCCACCCCACGACGGTTTGTTGACAGTCTCGAAACCGCCTACCTGCTGCGATGTCCGAGGGAAAGGCTAGGAGCCCCGACGATTCATGTCGATGTCGTTTATTCGGCAAAGTCTCAATTCACAAGAACTGGCGAGGCACTTGCGGTGTAGAAGAACCCAAACTCGATACTTCGAATTACTATTACTACAACGGTATTACGTCTGCCTCATCCACTTAATCCGCGGACTGTGACTCGGTCACCCTTGTAACACTCATGAAGGGCGGCATTGTTACGGATCGCGCGGCCTCTGTCAGTGTGACTTCGCCCGGGGGCAGTGCTACGAGCCCTATTCTCATTATCATTAAAGCATTCACTCCCATTTCCTTCAACCGCCGGTGTGTCGTCTGCAGCTCATACGGGTGGCCAAACCAAACAACCCCATACCGCCATCCGTTAAACTGAACAGCTTCCCCCTGTCTTTGGTGTTGGTAGCCGAATACCGAAGCGAAACCACACGCCCAATCTACGTGGCTTTCCTGTCCCTCTGCGATCGGAATAAGTAGTGCCCCACTGCGTGGTGTCGACATCGGGCCGTCTCTTGGGTTACTATAACAACCGGTGCTCGGGCGTGTGCCGTCGTCGGAACCGGTGCAATCCTGCTCCCGGTCTCGGCTAAAACCACACAATGCACCCTCTTTCCAAGTAATTCCTCCCACACGTACCTCAGTTCTTCCGGAAAGGAGAACCAAAACGTCTTTTACACTGGCGTGTTGTTAGCCAAGTGCACTATCTCAATTTGTCTAGCGACGCGGAATCCCTTGAAGGCCACGGCCTCCTCTATTACTCCTTCTGTTATCTGAATTTGTCCTAACGGCAAAGCACCCCGCGGAACCAACGTCATTTACTATTGCACTTTCCCTACTTTAACGTCACGCTACAATTTCCATTGGGCCGGGCCGAGGCCGTACGGCACTCTGCCACCCCACAACAAAGTCCACCCACCTGTTTTGTCTTCTTTCACCACCGCGGTCTCTCCATCTGCCTGCCAGTCTTGTCTCTTCCAAGTGATGTGGTAACAGGCCGAATCCAGCGATGCGTGCGCCAAATGTAAGGCAGCCAGAAGTTATATTTTCCTTCTGACCCACCCCACGACGGTTTGTAGACAGAGTCTTGAAACCGCCTACCTGCTGCGATGTCCGAGGGATAGGCTAGGAGCCCCGACGATTCGTGTCCATGTCGTTTATTCGGCTAAGTCTCAATTCAAAAGAACTGGCGAGGCACTTGCGGTGTAGAAGAACCCAAACTCGGCCTAGGGCGACTGGGGAAGTCGGAAATTCTAAGTCCCGGAGAACGACTAAGATGGGAAGTCGTTCTCCAATCTCCCTTCCGTATCGTGAGCAGTCACCAAGGCCCAAAATCTCTCTCTTCTCTGTTTCCTTGTTTTTATTTCCCATTTTTCGTATCCGCCTCTAACCAAATTTGGTCCGAGGAGATATAAAATTCAAACAGCAATTGGTCAACGGAAAGAAGTTTTAGCATTTCCCATTTATCAATCTGGGATTTCCTGTCCGAATTTGATAGACATTTGTGAGGGAAGATCGTGAGTAAGACGTTTCCTGCCTCCTAAAACTTGCAATATTGGGGTGACTGAGCTCAATCGGCGTGCGGGTTCGTGTCCTTTGCCAACAGCAAATTTAGAAGCCGGGACTTCCCCAATTCAGCCCTTTGCAATAATCAACAAGGTCACATACCAGGGGGCCCAAAATCGACCCTGACCTTCGGCTTCACAACACCCACCCAGATACCAAATATCATCGTAATCCATCCAGGGGTTCTTGAGTTATGCTGACTACAGTAGTCCGGAAACACAAACACACACACACACAGACACACCAAAAACAATATCTCCATTTTTCATGGAGATAATAATATTGGTCAACATAGTTAAAACACAAACAATCCTTGGCAACCAACTGACAAACAAGGGGAAACATAGGGATTTCCCGGGGACCTACACCGCAAGGCTCTAGATTCATGTGACAGTTCCCTTGACCCACAACAACCTCTCACGTAAACCAGAAACACCCTACACTCGTCGCTGCTAATTACCTGTCAGACCAGCGGTAGGTGCAAAGGCTAGCTACTGTACGTGCTACGTGTGACAAGTTACCGAGGTCACACGAGGTAACATGGTTGCCGGGGTGCAATCAAAGAGAGAGGTGCACTACTAACGGATAACATTGCATCGTTCTCCCAACAGTGCCGTCTAGTATTACTGCTACAAGGAAAGTACATCTTCATTTATCGGTATCGGAAGACAACAGTGCACTTATCATATACATCCCCCCTTTACATTAGCAAAAGACAAAACAGTGAGTTTGAAGTACAGACTACAAAGTTGATTATTTGAGGGCTTTGAACCATGAGATGTGCAACGAGAATGCATGAGATGTCGAAGATCTTTGATTTTGAGGTGCACATTCTTGGACCCTTCCACATCCAACAGATGAATTATACTACCTGCTTCATCCAGAGTGTCTGTTCCGGATTGGAATGTTTCTTTAAACAATTACATGTTTGGATATGGGGTACTTTAGGCAAGGTACACTCACGCCTATCCTATAAGCAGTGCAGCAACAGCCGTCCTCCAACTTCCAGCAGTTTTGTCAAGCCTGTCGCTTTCCATAACAGTGTTGACATTTGGACATGGAGGCTTCTCATTTTGGCGACAGTTTTCTCGATTTTTTTTTGGTTTCGGCTCTTCTCTTTCTCCTTTCTTTGCATTCCGTGGGTTATTCCAAAGTCAAGATCGGGCTTGATTTCATCAAGTAAGTCTTGAAAAGCCATCCAGAACCATTGGCATTACTGCTCTTCTAGCTCTGCGTATAGGGGAGAGAGAAACAAATTGGAAAGGGGGGGTGTAGAGAAAGGGCCAGCAACACGCATGGCCTGTAATTCTTCTTGGAGTTTTGCGGAGATGGCGGGGTGGTAGGAGTCTGAGGTTACGGTAGATGGGGGATACGGAGGGGGATCCCGTGGGCCGAAATATTCTAGCGGGAACCCTCGGAGAAGCCAGAGCAGAGGTATAGTTTATCTCTTCCTGGATATCCGAAAAGATATCTGCGTAAGATGTCGGCACGAACGGGAGTAGGTAGGGATAAAGATGGGCTGACTTGATTAACAGGAAATGGGTGGGCCGTGGAAAACTTAGTTTTGGTTGTTGGACCGGTGCTGAGCTCTAGGGCAGAGGTAGGCTTTGTGGTCACCGTTACGGCAGTGGGGGCAGGTGTGAGTGTAGGGACAGGCTGCTGCCAGGTATTTTCCGTTTTGTTTATGGAACTGGAAGCAGTAACCCATGGGGATGTCCCTTGGGCGGGAGGTAGTCGATCTGCGAGATGCCGAGGGACGAAAATTTGGCGCTGACTGAGGCTGAGGGGTTTGTTTGTAGAGGGATTGTTAGACGGTTCGTGAGGGTATTAATGTACAGCTGGAGATGGGGGGAGTTCCAGGGGGTGGTTATGGAAGACTGGCGGTACATGCGGAAAGATTCGTCGTACCGCAGCCAGTTGGCCCCCCTGGCAGCCATAGCTCGGATAAGGTGTTGGTAACTCACGAGGGCTGACGACGCTGACAGATGGCGCTGGACGTAGATGTAGTGAAATACCAGGAACGCGTTTGTCCACTGGTCCAGGGTAAGCGGCTGTTTGTGTTGGTTTGGCCGGCTGGCTAGGGTTAGGACAGGCGTTGCTCCTGCGTTGGACAGAGCTACTGTGTATTGTGGGTCTATGTTCTGATTAGGGAGTAACTGATCTGAATGTTGTTTATGGAAATCTGATAATTTAAAAAGAAGTAATGATGGAACGGTACGAGTTTTAGCGTGTAATGAACGAGCGATCATGTTGTTAATATGGGAAGCTCAAGATTTGAGTGTTGAATGCGAAGCGACATGACATTGTACTTACCGTAGTGCTTCCAGTGGCCATCTCGTAGCGTAATCGCTGGGTTTTGGAGATTGCACCTGTCAAAATATCAATGTGTTTTGCGTTCGGTTTCTCGGGAAAGGTTACCCGTCTTAGTGCTTCGTATGCTTGGTTGAATTGTTGTCGTGTTCTAAAATGTCTCCAGTTGTCCCACTGGTGTTGGTATAGTCTGCTACGGTTCATGGTTATGTCATTTGTGTACATGTAGAGGATCGAATGTTAAAGCGGAAACACATATCTCCAGGGTGTGTGTAGGGAGAATAGTTTGACCAATCGGTGAGAGTGTAGGTCAGGCCTGTGTTTCCCTATGGGTGGAGATGTTATGATGTAGTGTGTCTTTAGTTTCAATGTGAAGTTGGTTTTAGGCCGCGGGAAGGAAATTGTGTAGGTGACATACAGTATAGAGAACAAATGTAATGTGGACTGCCGAGGAAACCCAAGGCGGGAGTAATTTTTACAATTGTACATGTGGAAATGCCTGTCATGGTAACTGTAATATATTTTGGAACAGCTCATTTTTTGTAGGGAGGAAGTATGCATGCCTGTAGGTGGGGGGGGGGGGGGTAGGTCTTTCACAGGCTTGTAGGTTCACTTTTTGATGTTCACGATTTTTTTTCAAAATGGACTTATTTGTATCACCAGCAAGGCCACAGAGGCTAGATTCCTAGGGAAAACTAGTCACGTTGTCTCTATTTTTTCTACAATATCTAGTGTCTACTGCTTCATGTTAGTTGTGAAGGCTAGGCCTGACACTTATCATATTATCACTTAGCGGAACGATTTTCGGCTATACCTGGAGTTGAAGGCTCATTTTCCAACAGGACCGTCTGTGGAAGGCGTAGTATATCCCCCCCTATTCCTGGGTTACTATAAGGTTGAGGCCGACGGGGCCCTCTCTCATGGGACAGGCCTTGGATGGAGGGTTCGTTTGCTCAATGACCTGCTGTGGACCCTTCTCTTTGAAAGGTGGAGGAACTCCCGCCAATAAGCTAGTCAATAACTACATCAATATTAACACAGATAGTCTACTGAAACTAGTTACATTTGTTGTGCATTAAACTTTGATTTGATTTGATGTCATATTGACTGGAGTTGCAGGGCTTTCTGAGGAGCAGCTCTCGTCTTCTTGGATTTTGATGTGTTGAGAGATTTCAGTTTTGATGACTTGTCAGAGATGTGACAGAGTGGGCAAAGCCATTTAGCTGGCACTCCAGTGATCTTCAAACAAGACAGATGGAATGTTGTAATAGGACATGTATGACTGGTGCATTTAACCACTTGTGAGTCTGATGCTTGCTTACTTGCTTATGTCGAGACCTTCCAGTCTGATGCACTCCTACAGAAACATATGCCAGTACCAATAGCAGGCTGCAGAACAATGTCTCTCTTCTGTGTGAACCATCTAATAAGGATTTCTATTGCAGAAAAGTTGTGTGTGTGACCGCTGAAACTTTCCATTGCTGCAAAACAGCTACATAGAGTTGAGCGGTTTAATCTTTAATATTGTTACATCTTTAACAGTGCATGTGAGATGTACCTCGCAATGTATCTGAGTACCTGCTCTTTAGTTTTAGATATTGTAATGTCTTTATTAGTGGCACTTGAACTGGGGACATCACTCTTTTTTTTTAATATCACCTCTGGCCTCTCCTTATACCACTGGTCCCACTTTTAGCTTTGCTGTTAACTGCTCGTTCGTCCCTGTGTCCTGGCGCTGTTTTTTGTAGGTTGCTTAGGTTTTTCCTGGTTTTCTTCATTTCTATGCTTCAAGAAGATGAAGTCCAAATGATTTGGATTCTCAGGGTCTGTCTGATCCTCTTAAGTGCTACAACTGTTTTCGGGCTGAACCTCCAAGTCCAGGCCCAAGTGTGACAGTAATTCCTCTCGTAGGCACCCCTTGGACTGTGCAAAAGCAACAGCCTCGTGGTTTGCTAGCTTGAAGTTGAAATCTGCTTTGCTGTAGAAAATAATAGCGCAAGCTTCGTCACCGTTTCGGCCAGCCTGGCAAGTCTGGTACGGAACGCCTGCCACCGCGTGAGATGATCCGGAGGGCGCGCCTCTGAACTCCATGCTAGCTGCCTGCTCCTCGTTGCAACCATCCAATAGGACATCGTAGGTTTACATAGTACACCAGAACCACCGCCAGCAAAATCTCGCTTAGCATCTCATGTATGTGGCTGCTGGCTGTCTGACACCAATAATGGTTGACTGTGTAGCTATAATCTAGGGTTTTAATGATTTCGTCTCTTAGCCTTATAATGTCTTTAGTCATTGTTTCCTCAAGGGTAAATGTACCTTAGTTATAGCTGCTGTGAATTCCTATTGAAGGTTGTGACAATTATCTTGTTGAAAGTTATGCCCAAAAGTCTCAAAAGTCAGTGACCAAACGTTAATGTTTTTGTTAAGATTCTTAATAAGGTACCCGTGAATATCCCAAGGCCCAAACCCTTCTCGACATTCAATTGGGCAATATTTGAACATGCTGCTAACGTCCAAATATGGGATGTCGAGAAGTATGATTACTTAATACGTATTTATCTCTCTAATTTGGCCTGTTCGTGTCTTGTCAATTTTACCAAATGTTTCTGTTAAAAACAAAACTAGTGGAATTAGTGTGAAGCTAAGTTGTACCAAGTTTGCCTCCAAGAATGTTGTTCTTTCTATGTCTTAATCAATGTGAGAACTTCTATAGCTGTATTTAAAATCAGATAGCACATAGCACGGAAACAAGACACTTTTGTGAGTACATAAGAGCACTAGAATATAAGCAAACTTATTCATTTACCAGTGGAAGACTGCATGTCGAACTTCTGGTACGGCCAGCTTTCTCCCACCCTCAGGTTGACGGCGCTTGTGCGGAACTTCATTTACGGCAGTGAGGTCTTTAATATGTCTCTGGTTTTCATGTAGGGCGCGCCGAAGAACGTGTTTTGCTGCCTGAAACTCTTTGTCGTCATTCGCTGCTCTCGATAGAGGTGTTAGTTAGCTGTACAAAATGGCAACGACTCTCAGAATGGTCCTACGTGTGAGCATGTTCCTCATTGCTCTTGTGACGACCTGTCGGCCAGTTGTGATTCATACCTGCTCTTCAGGGAATTTGCAATTCCTACCTATTTGCAAATTTTTTCTGCTCACTTTTGTTACAAGCTCCTCTTCCATCTCAATGATTTTATTTTGAATAGGAATAATTCGTATATAAGTGGCCATTTCTGCAGCGGCAAGGATTGGGTCCTAGTCATCAGACATCTGTGTGCCAACGGAAAAAAGAAGAATCCACTGCTCAAATATTCTGTGCGCAAAACTCTATTTTAAGCCCTCTCCTGATACCTGCAGAAATACAATAGTGCATATTAGTGCAAATGTGCATATTCTTGGACAAAGACATGAAGTACTCACCTCCAAATCCTTCTCCTTCAGATAACAGCATTCTGTTATGTTTTCATGTCAATGTCCAGACAGTAGAGTTAGACACTCCAAACATAACAGTTAAAAGTCGAAAATTCATTAGGCGTAGCCAGTTTTCTCAAATGTGCGGTATGTTGGGGCCCCATGCAGGCCCTAATGGCATCCTTTGATGACACTTAAAGTCTAAATTTAGAATTTAGTGTCTGCATATGAAAACGTAAGTGGAATGGTGACCCTACCTGGCTGCAGGTTACCTGCGTACAGTTTACCTGCTTCCAACACCTGCGTCGATCGCCATGCGTGGTTTTCTTGGCAAGCAGGACGGTTTATTAAGAATGTGTAGTCGGACCCCAGTGCCAAATCAGAGATGAACAACACGAGAGATCGTCAAACGAGGAGGCGACCAAGTTGATCAAGCAAGACGGTTTATTAAGAATTTGGAGTCGAACCCCAGTGCCAAATCAGAGATGAACAGCACGAGAGATCGTCAAACGAGGAGGCGACCAAGTTGATCAAGCAAGACGGTTTATTAAGAATTTGGAGTCGAACCCCAGTGCCAAATCAGAGATGAACAGCACGAGAGATCGTCAAACGAGGAGGCGACCAAGTTGATCAAGCAAGACGGTTTATTAAGAATTTGGAGTCGAACCCCAGTGCCAAATCAGAGATGAACAGCACGAGTGATCGTCAAACGAGGAGGCGACCCAGTTGATCAAGCAAGACGGTTTATTAAGAATTTGGAGTCGAACCCCAGTGCCAAATCAGAGATGAACAGCACGAGTGATCGTCAAACGAGGAGGCGACCCAGTTGATCAAGCATGCAGGACGGTTGGAGATACATGGTCTTGAAGAGCTGCTGGTCAAAATGGAGGTTTGTCAGGGTTGGTAAGGAATCAATCAATGATTTGAGAATAGGTGGGGAGATTGGAAGCCGTCCGTCTGGGACGCGATTTTTTCGAATGGCTAACAGCAATTTTTGGATGGTGAAGGATTGAGTTGGATCAGAGATACCGAGCAGCTTGTGGAGGAAGCTAATGGCAGATAATTTGGAGGAAATGGTTGCCGGAGCAGACCCATTTTGGTGAAGGGAAGCAACGAATTGAGAGATCATTTTGACAGGGACTGGGGGGTATGCGTCGCACCCGGTTAGTTCTAACGCAAGCGTACGAAGTTGGTGCCAGGCCAGGCGGTACGCACGCAGAGTAGATGGGGCTACAGACGAGAGGAGGAGGTTGTTTACTGTCTGATCAAGGCTGGCGGCTGTAGATGGGAGGGGACCGGTATGGGGTGATTGTCCATTTGTGGGAACGTCCGCCGGAAGTGGGTGATCTGTAGGCGAGAGAGACAGTCAGCCATGATGTTTTCTTTACCTGGGATGTGAATGGCACGGAAAAAGATGTTGTGTTGTAGGGAGATGAGAACAAATTTGCACAAGTATCTAGTCGACAGCACAGTGTATTCTCTTTCTGGTTTCCTACCCTCAACTTCAGATCCACATACCATTTCTTGTTATTACTTGTCATTTTGCCTACTGTGTAGACTTTTTCATCTTCAGATTCTTGTTTGATACATAAGATCAGATGCCAACTTAACAGACACAAACTCTCTCTTTCGTATGACACTGGTGACTTTGATATTGTAGTCTTCCTGGTATGTTCGTACTGGGGGGGGGGGGGGATGCAGACATGTGCGTAGTGACATGTGCCTGAGGGTTGTCTGCAGCACTGATGCTCCTGCTGTACCAGGTCATATATAGTATTCGCCTGACGTCGAATCTCAGCTGCCAATACCAATAGGGCACTACCGATGGGTCGAAAGCCCTTTTCATGGGACGTGGCACTACAGCTGACTTTGCCACCGTGTGCTCGGGAATGTCCCATGCGTGCCACATGATCTGATGGGCAACTTCCTCTGGCCAGGGGTAATGTTAACGTTACACAAATCATTACAGCCGATTTCGAGATAGACAATGTCAGCCCTCGGCAGCGAGTCAAGGAAGCCTGAACGGTGCCGGTTTGAACAGCCGGTACCGCTACCATACACGTGCATGTGTCTATATGCTGCCAACTATGTTTCAGTGTGACGAAGGTCAGCATTAAGATTATTGTTTCGTCCTTGACAGTTTGTGATGTATAGAAAATGGCCTTTTTCCAAACCGTTATAGTGATCCTTGGACTGTTAAGTTCAGTCGAGATCTTTTTTTAAAATTTTATTTATTTCCCTATTCAGCACAGAAGAAGGTAGACTATAGAGACATGCATGATGCATATGTTGTATTTTGATGAAATGTTCAATCTTTCCACACTTTAACACGACCAGTTTATCCCCCCATCAAAAACGCAAATTCCCCCAACCCTTAACCAATACTCACCTTCACCGGTGGATAATCACCGGGTGTCATAGTCTGCCTGTGAGTAAGACACATGAAAGACACATGAGTCGTAAGAAGGTTTTTATCTGAAATGAACCCCCAAGCTACAAATAAGCTATATTCTTTGTCACACAAGTGGATAATCACAGCGTCTTGCCGTAGTCTATGTTGTGATATCTGGTAGGCGGTACGCCTTTATTGGTCCGTTTTGACCTCCGTGGCCCAACTGCTGGTTCTTCAAGGTCTTCTTCTGTGATATCTGTGCACATTGTTTTGAAATGTGATATAAATTGATCAAAAGTTAAATGCTGTGTTCACGTGAATGATTGAGGCATACTTATGTGGTGCAAACAGATTCTTATTGAACTTCGGGAAGGCAAATCTTTCAAATCTTTATTTGCTTGAACCAACATCACAGAAGTACATATAATTCATACAGATACATGCACTTCTGAATTGCGTTGATTTTACATATACACAATATAACATAACAACGAACTACGACTCAGTCTGCAATTGACCGTTGTACAGCCGGATGGAATAGTGAAGGAATGAATTTTGCAGTCTGTTCGTCCTGGCTAAGGGGACACCGATTCCGCCAGAGTTCCTTAGAGACCTTCCAGTGGCCTCTGACCTAACATCTGGTACCAGATCATGCAAAGGATGGTCTGGTTTGAGCATGGACTTAAACAGTTTGAGAGCAGCAAACTCACGTCTCTCCTTCAAGGTTGGAAGGGTTGGAAGACTCCTCCTTCCACCAATGATTCTTAAGGCTCTCCTCTGACCCCTCTCCATTGCCAGTTCTTGTTGTTTGCTGCAGCCGACCAGGAGTACATGCCCATACTCAAGCACAGGTCTGACCAGGGCTGTATACACTTGAAGAAGGTCAGACACGCTCATGCCTTGTTTGGTGAGGAGTCTAAGGTAATGGAGTCTTCGCGAGGCCTTGGTTACCATTGAATTCGCCTGCAAAGTGAGACCTTTATCCAGAATGAACCCAAGGCAGTGAATTCTCTGTTACCAGAAAACCTAAAGACCTCTTCAACAAGGGAGTGAATGTCTTGTTTTCTTTGCACTATGATGGTGTCTAGATGGTTTAGCAACGCCAAGCTCCTCATCAGTTGTCCCTAAGACATCTTTCAGGACACCTATGGATTTACTTATGCGGTTTGCTGTCTGGAGGTTAGGCCCCAGCCCCTTCAAAAATGACGTTAAGAAATTGTTTTCATGTTCTAGGTGAATGTCATTTGAGACGTTTCTCCCCTTACCGCCCTTGGCATTGAAGAACCGGCTTTGGGCTTTCTGTGGTGAAAATATAGCACTTACCTGAACAAGCAAAAGGGTACTATAGGCATACTGTGTATGCCCATACGCCTTATAGTACAGAAGAGCTACACGGAAACTAATTCTAAAGAACTACACTACAAAAATGATAACTACTAGGTTGACAGGCCTCTGAGAAGAAATATAAACTATCTTAAGTAAAGGGAAATATATGATGGTAATATAGGAACAAATATAGCTACTATGTACGCAACCTTATCCCTTTTATAAGAATTAGTTTTTTTGTACAAATAAACAGCAGGCCCAGTAAAACATGCTTATTGAATAAACTAGACCTTCTAAGCATACTACATTTCTACGTAACAATTCCAGGAGCTGGTTGGCTACCTGGAACTTGGGGCTCTTCTTTCCCATTTTTTTTTTGTTGGTCCATGGTGTATATGGTTTCTGGATGTAAATTTAAGAAAAATATATATATATTAGATTGCACAATGTACTAACTTTCAACAGACATATGGGAGTGTTGGCGTTCACAAATGGCTTCCATCGGCTTTTTAGCCATCTTTTAGAGTCTTGCATGTCTTGTGCAGGCGTGTGGCGCCCTCGGAGGACACCGTGTTGTCGCTACAGCGACTGTCTGTACGCTTGCGACTGAAGTGTCATGTTTCCAAACAATGTACAGTCCTCGTTCAGAAATAATTAGATGCCATATAGGAATATATCGTCATCTTCTTTTCATGATCTACATACATGTACATAGTATTGATAATCAGACAAATGCTGAAATTGCATAGGAACATACTGTCAAACTCTACTATAGTACAAATGGCCACCTCTACATGTCCAAGATACGGACATGGAAACGCCCTAGAGTACAATTGATACATGCGAGGTAGAACAACAACAACAAACTGGCAGTATATATATATATATATATATATGCATATATATATATATATATTGATGTAGCTGCTTACGCTCCAGGGCTCTATTCATGATTACTTTAAGAGTCTTGATGGCCTCTTTGCCATACCAGTATATATATATATATATATATATATTATAATCTTACTGCAAGAATTACTTTCCGGCAGTAACCAAGGTCATTTTTATAAGAAAGATTATCTTACTACAAGAAAAAGTTCAGTAAGTAAAAAATTGCTTAATTCGTGGACAAAACCTTTTTCTTGAATACAGAAAAAATGCTTGCATGAAGTAATATTTTTGTAACATGTAATATGTAAGAAAAAACTAGGATACACGAAATGGCATTTTTGGTAGTATATGACCTTCCCAGCCGCAGCCTCCATGTAATCGCCCATTAGCCTCTCCATCTTGTTGATGTATTTTGAAAGAAATATATCAATGGCTCAACGCTGTCTGCCTACCACATTACTGATCATAAAAATAGTTAGAAAGAAAGTTACATTCTATGAAATGCATATTATTGTGCTTCTTGAAGTATATGTCTAATTGAGGCAATTTTTCTTGATCCTTTCAGCATGATCTAAACTTATATCCTTTATTTTTGTACATTGATTTCATTCATTGTTCATTCAATACTTACATGTCTTCAACAATACTGATCTTATTTCCCAGCAATATCAAAACCGAATAAAGTAAGTTGTTCCATCACCTAACAGAACAAATCTATCCGAAGTCGGAAAAGAGATTTGCTTAGAACTTTTTTTGAGTATTAGTATTACCACTGGTTATGGTAACCCGGCGAAGAATGACCACCTCCTTTGATGTTGACAGGCCAAAGTCATACAGTGCTTCTGCATGGTGTAAGGAAGAAATGTTGTAGTTGCATAATTCAGGTGGAATATGAGTACCCTGCCCAAAACTATTCCAGTCTCAATCTTAGAGAGAAGTGCTACCAAGATTATGAGCCTAGAGACTGCCATCATGAAAAGTCCAGACATGGTGCTCGCAGTGTCATGATGCCGGTATGGCCGTAAAGGTTATGGGATCAGTAAATGGAAATGAGGTACACCAGTGACTTTGAATAACTAAATCTCCAAGCAGATCCACACTGGTACCTGACTGGACCTTCTCTGCTATCTGGCATACTTTAGCTTATACGATTTTGCAGCGGTGTAGATCTGCTTGTAGATTAACTACGTATACGTATAAAGGACCATGCATTAAGCTTACTGGTTCACACAAGAAACATTCGTCTTAGTCAACATAACTCAAGGGACAATCTGTCTGAGAATATACATGTATAAATTTTATATACTGCAAATGGGTTTTTTCACTGCAGATTATTTGGCACCCATTATGCAATAGTGATATTAATTTTTTTCAATATACCTTATCCTTAAGACAACTTAGTAAACAATGCAAGGATTACTAACCAGCAAGTGCCTTAGTTTGCAGTAGTTGTCTTTCCAGTGCCCGGAGGGCCTGCAAATACTAGATGCCTATGGGGGTCCTGGTTGTATTGGTGAATTGGGGAGAAGCACTTTTCTATTAAGCAAGGCTCTATGAACGTCTTGAACTCCTGAAGCATCTCCTCTCCAACCGTCAGTTTGTACGTTTTCATGGCCTGTTTTATCACTTCCTCCATCTTGTCGGGATCCATCACTAGAAGTAAAATAACTTGTATTAATTTACTAGTATTTGCTTGTTATCTCCATGAGATATGAACTTTTAGTGTAACAGTGCCTGTGTTTGTGTTTCCAAATTTTGTTGTAGTCAGTATAACTCCAGAAGCTCTGGATGGATTATAATGATATTTGGTATGTGGGTCTGTGTTTGGAAGATAGAGGTCATGATTAAGCGCCCTGGTATGTGACCTTGGTACTGCAGCAGAACTTCCTTGACAAATAGTATTCAACCAGGGACCTATTGGTTCTAAGCCAAATGCTCCACCTTAAAACCACATGACGCCACAAATCTGCGAAATGCTTGAATCTGCGAAAGGTCATTTTCATTTAGTAATTTTTATGGATTGATCAGACTTGTATTACAAATTGAGTGTTTCTTATAGAGTTTTATGTTCTTCATCAAAAGATACAGGAAGCAAGATTTAATCAGTGATGCCATGTAACATATTAACAAACTTCCAGTTCAACAATAGAATGCCTACCAAGTCATGCACTAAACTTTAGATAATGTTTCACACGAAATATGCTAAGTACTCACTTGAAAATGTCTTGAACCTTTCATTGATGACGCTGGTGGTCAGGTCTTCCTCCGTGTATGTAACAATGGGGTGCTCCTCCATCACCCTATTAAAAAGAAATAATTAACAACTAAGGTACAGGACCACTAGTACTGTATCCTGGGTATTACATTTTTATGTATGGTACAGCCCTGGGCATACCAGTCTTATCATACCAAACTATTCCAGTCTCAATCTTGGAGCGAAGTAGATTATGAGCCTAGAGAGCCATCATAAAAAGTCCAGACATGGTGCTGGTAGTGTTATGTGATCAGTGAACGGAAATGAAGTACACCTGTCCAGTGACTTTGAATAACTAAATCTCCAAGCAGATCCACACTGGTTCCTGACTGGACCTTTTCTGGCTTACTACTTTTTGCACCGGTGTAGATCTGCTTTAGATTAACTATAAAGGACCATGCATCAAATTTACTGGTTCAAACAAGAAGCAATCTGTTTTAGTCAGCATAACTCAAGGAACAATCTGTCTGAAAATATATAAAATTTATATTATTATAATAGTGCCATTTAGAGTACTGCAAAGGGGTTGATTTTCTGGCACCCATTATGCAATAGTGATATTAATTTCTTTTCAATATACCCTTACCCTTTAGACAACTTTGTAAACTATGCAAGGATTACTTACCAGCAAGTAAGTGCCTTTGCTGTAGTGATCTTTCCGGTGCCCGAAGGGCGTGCAAAAACCAGATGCGGCTCCTGATTGTATTGATGTATTGGCGAAAAGTACATCTCTCGTTTGAAATTCCTGGAGTATGAACTCCGCTGCAGCGTTCATGACGGCCATGGTGTCTGTATCTGTATAGCCGGTTTAACACCCAACTTGTTACTATTCAACATGCCATTTACGTACTTCAGAGACGGTGATTCTTTACGACTGTCACCTTGCATATCTAAACATTTAGAAATTCGTTATCTCACAATACAGTTATTTTGAACTATCTACAAGTCCGAAGACATGGTTCAAGAACGCCTTTCTCTAAACAAAGTGTACCTTTTGTGACTTTGCTGTGTGTTCTGGTATGGTACTTCTGAAACATGGGGCGGTTTGGCATGGCCAGGGGTACTTAGCCAACAGGGTTACGTTCTCTTGGGTGCCACACCGTCGTAGGCCATCCTAATGCCGCGGCAGGTTTTGGGGATAAATTATCTTGAACGCGGTGATGAGCTCGGTCTCAGGAAACCGGTCCCGCAGGTTTTGGACCACCGCCGCAACAAAGTTGACTGTCAGGTTTGCCGCCTGTTCCCTTGTCCTCCTTAACTTGAAGGTCTTTAAGTCGTTGTAGCGACCTGTGGCTTGTGGTTCACGCCAGGATACAGTCCCTGTAGCATTCGTGCTTCATGCAGTGGCCAGAATGGACAACCTCTATCCCCTCCAGACGCTCCATTAGTAATTCTAAGAAGAACTTAAGCCCTGTAAGCATCACTCAATCTATTATAGTCCTCCACGGCCATGTTTTAGATGTTTAGTTTTACACCTCCCAATCTTCCTTTACCTTCGAAGCAAGCAAGGCCCCCCAGCCGGCCACTCAACATAAATGTCGTGCAAAAGGTTTGTCTCTCTATGCTCTGGGTGCCACTTTTGACTTCTTTTCTTATTTTCTTCATATGGCGTATGAATGGTCTTTGCTCACTGTAGGGTGTAGATAGTCCGTGCTGCACGCATCTCTATTTGCATATTTCGGTTGCATCTTTGCTTTCCGTAAGCTACATCTTCGCTTGCGGTACCCCCAACTCTTACGATTCTCCTGTTACGCCTCCTCCTTATCGATTGCGTCGAAAGCAGCCTTCCCGTGACTGTCATGGGGTTGGGACGCCAGGTAATCGTCGACTCAGTCGATAGCGGCTCCCGACCTGACTGAGTCTGCCAGACCCGCCGCGTGCACTCTGCCTGCATAGTTACATGTAAAAGTCATGTCCTTTGGCAAGGCCTTAGTGACGACACGCTTGTGGAATGACTCGCATTTATTGGTCGTCATTAGTTTCCTCTGACGTTTGACAGCTTCAGGGCTGAGGTTATATCCACAAGGTGACTTGTAGGTCGACGCGGTCAGACTGCGTGAGCGCCAGGTTACCACCTCCGGGAATGTCTACCGCGGTTCGGTCATTTGGGTCTGGGTTGTGTTGTGGGCATTCGAAGACCGACGTGCAACTCGAATGGTCTTGAGCGATGCAGTTGACTAAAGTAATGCGCAGGTATTCACATTCAACATAGAAGTCTTCGTCGCTGCCCGGGTGATGGTCGTGTGCAATGTATAGGGCATCTTTTTGCACGTGTTCACGATGTAATTCCCAACTTCGTCGCTAGCTTTCTGTCGACTTACTTAAGTTGCGTTTCCTCCTTGGAAAACCTCAAGGTCAAGAGGTTAAGCCTTGCCAAGGTGATTTCTTCCGTTATGTTGCACGCAGTCCTGCTTTTCTGCAGGCGGCAGTCCGACCTCACTCAGGGCCTCGTTCGCTCCTTTTAGGCCTGCGCCATCGCTGTCTGTACACAGAATCCCCAAAGCCAGCCCACTCTGTAGGACGTTCTCCGTGTTCGCCTTGGCCATCTTTTTCTCGCTGTTTCCCATCTTCAGCGTTCTGTCGATTGTACAAGTACAGTTAGCGTGATGGGCAGCCTTCCGCCGCAGCTGCGCACATCCGTCACAAAGTTGGCTATCCGTGACCACAGACAGTAGCATCTTCTTACCTGTCTCTGCCTTAACCTTGCAATATATCACCGTCTCATGTCTGGCCGGTATGGTTATCTTCTGTCTGCATGTGGATCTGACATAACCTATTCTACCTGAGGGGTCAGCTAACTTAAGGTGTTGTTCATGCCAGTCCGCCAGAGCTGCTGTGTGAACCCCACCTTTGTAGTTCTTTTTGAAGTTCATTGCTTTGGGGGCGGCATTCAGGAATCGATTGTGAATGGCCTCGCTCTTGGTCGTTGTCAGTAACTATCTTTATCTTTTAGCTTCAGAAAGTTCCTGAACAGGGGCTTCCTTGACCCTGCCCAGTCTGGTGCCGATAACTCGAGGATAGCCCGGTCTGGTCTCCCCGAGTAGTCCTCCGTGAGCAGCCGGTGGGTACAGGGAAGAGGCCAGTCAGTCTGTTGATCAACCGTACCGGGCCTCGGTCTTCGCGCTGCAGTTCCGCCTTCATTGTCCGCAGTTCACAGAACCGGAATGTGCCTACATTTTGCCATAGAACAGCGTCGAGACACAAATCTGTCGAGGCGGCAGATGAATGAATGCCCAGTAAAGGATATCCGGGTGGTATGCTCCATGCATGTAATTTTGAGTAGGGCTAAGTAAAATTGTTACAATACGTCTTACTATCAATGTAATTTGGTTATGATGAATTTTGTTAATTTGAGTTGTGTGATGTAATGAGTTACATATTTAAATAGGGATGATTTGATGCCTTGTGTTTCTCAGCGACACTGTAATAGGCATAAGTCCCTGTTGACACATGAAACTATACACTGGTTCCAGACCCCGGCGCTGAGATAAGACTTGACCAAGCCTCGTTCACACATGGCAAAGAACTCCTTTGTTCACACCAATTATAGCTCATCAGCTTGACTAGAGTGCATTGTTGCCAATTCGTACCAAATATAAATGGCCACGATTTGGCAAATCTGTGGTCTTTGTCTACAAATAACATGAAACACAAACTCAACACACAGAAAAACTGTTTCCAAGCAACACTCTGGTTTGGTTGACTGCTATTTCCCGCACAGACCGCCATCTTGGATGGAACGTTCTAACTGACTGTGCTCAGGGGGGCGCCTGGCAGGGTGTGCAATTAGCGCATAGGAATGCAAAATAGAGGAGGAGCAGTGGGAGGTGCAACCACAGCAATTATCACCCAATTATAGCCTTTCTAATCGCACCTTAGCTCATTTCAATGTCATTATAATATATTAATGAGTCTTTCCTAGGGCCAGGCTTACCGGGTCTTAACTTACCTGAGTTGATGTGTTTCTCAGTGATACTGTCATAGGCATAGGTCCCTGCGGACACATCGGACTCTCCACTGGATCCAGTGCACTTGACTATTAGTTTGCAGGTATCTTTGCCTGAGGACGTGCCCTGCGGCCTCGTGTCACTGGCATTGTTTATCCTCCTCAAATTAATGGAGACGAGCCCTTGCCTCACTTCTGGGCACCGCAGTGGTACCTGCATTTACCTGGTAGACTCGTCTCATATTGGCATAGTTCTGCCTAGCTAGCGCTGGTAATGATATACCAGTAACGGTCAAAATATACAAAATATAAGTTCTCACTTGGAAGTACATACATGTCTTTTGTGGTTGGGATAAAGGATCTGTGGGGTCAAAGGAATGGAGGTTTAGGATGAACAGTGTTTCCTCCTCCAACGCGTGCACCAAGGGCTTACTAATTCTGCATAAGCTCTGGAATGGGTTGACACACCTTACTTCATCCACTTTAACCTTCCAAAGCTTTGTTCCCTCATCGGTCTATCCTGTCCCATACCATCTTATGTATGCCATTTCATCAGCTTTGTCTACTAGCAAGAAATTCTGTATTCTGCGCAGTAGACTTTTGAGAATTGTTTCTACTAAATTAAGTCATCGTCTCAATTTACCTCAAGCCTAACATAACTCAGATATTATTACCGTGGTCAAGTAATTTCCAGGCATCATAACATTAAGTGATTTACACAACTTGCACCTGCATGGTAAAATGTTACGAATCTGACATCCCTTGAACGATCAAACGTACTTTGGTTTGTAAGAACAGATTTCCATCCCATGTTCAGACAATGGCACATCAAGTACAATATAGGTCTTTACCGTAGCTGCAGTGCCCATCCCCTGCATTACACTCGCATTTGTTTGGTCGCCCGCTATTGTCCATTCCTTGAAGTTGTCCTTTGATGGCTGGTACACCCAGTGAGTATGGTAGGGTTCAGTGCCTAGTTGGTTCCACCCCCGGTAAAGTTGCTCCGTAACAGTTCTTCCACAGTGAAATATATCCCCATCTGTGGTTTGAAGAACTGTTCCGGGGTCTTGGCCCTGTTCTTATTAGCTTAGAACGTGCCAGGATGTGGGAGTAAGTCAGGACTCCATGGTCTGGCCCTCAAAGGGGCACTGGGGGCTGTCCAGTCTGGCATGTGAAATACAAAGCAAAGATAAGACATTGAAATGTATGAAGTCTAAATCATATCCCTCGAGGAACCTTCAGTATAACAAACATAGTAGAAATATAAATGGCAAGTTTATCAATGCACAATATGTATATCTCGGTTTAGGATAAAACAGAACATGTTCTAACTATTTCTTAGCACCATTCTCTTTATATAAACATGCAAACAAACAAACAAACAGACAATAAATGTTAAATCTAACTATGGCCTACATGTATTAATAATCTACTTAGTCCTCTGCCAAGGTATTCAGAGCCTGGAGTACTGTGGTGCTGAACTGCTGATAAGATTTTGGTCTGTTGTTCCTTCTGTTGACAGTGTGACGAACACAACAGCACTTCTCGTTCACCAACTTGTAGAGGTGGATGCTCACCCCGTACTGCTGTCGGGTTTCCGCCGTAAATAGAATTAATACATGCCGAAACATCAATAATGATGTGGGAGGATTTAAACTTTAACATGTAACTCTTTAGTCCAAACTAAACAGAAAACATTTTAGTGTAACAAAGTACTACTTATTTTAATGGATACATCTTTTGAACGTCCTGGGTCATCTTGGCGGTCACGGGCGTGACGGTCGGACTGTCGCTGGCTGCCGGCCTGGGACTGGAGGAGGTCGACGACTTCGGACAGTTTCGACGCCAGCGTGGCGACGGTGGCGGTCAGGTCCGGCGCCGGCGCCCTGGTGGTGGTCACCCTGGCCGCGGTGTGGTCGGGCATGGCGTACTAGACGTCATGAGCAGCGGTGTTGCGGGCTTGCTCGCAGTTGGCGGGTGGCGGCGTCGATGTCGGCGGGGCCGAACTCCATTACCCGGATTTTCAGGTCTTGGTCGAGGGCGGCCAGGAACCTGTCGAGCGCCATGTGTGCCCGCCCGGCGTCGTTGAAGTCGTCGTAGGCCAGCTTTACCAGCCGCTTGATTTCGGCGGCGTAGACGGAGAGGCTTTCGGTCCGGCGTCGCGGTCTTGCGTTGGCCGCCCGGCGGAACTCTTCCAGCAGCTGTGGACGGCCGAAGGGCCCGGCCATGGCCACTCGCAGGAGGGCAAGGTCGGCCTTGGTAGCATCTGGGAGTTCGGTGTAGTAGCCGAACGCTGCGCCGGTGAGGTAGGTGAGGGGGTGGCACAGCTTCGCTGGGTCGTCCTGTTGTTGGGACTCGGCCCAGACATCGAACTGCTGGCTCCAGAGTTGGAAGTAGTCGCTCCCATCGAAGGACGGGGGGAGTCTCGAACGCTGTGCGGCTGCCATGGCATGGATGAAATATACCTGAAAGTATAGGCCGCTGCCACCAATGTTATGTGGTAATAACAAGGCTAGGAAAGACACAGCCGCACACAAGTAGATGAACTTAAGACTGACTCCGGACCGCATGGCCGGAGGTTTATCAACCAGGGACAATGCCCTAACTTAGTCTCTACCAGACTAACTACGCCAGGGTTTCACTTGCGTAGTTGCAGGACCGTCCGCTCTCCTAGAGAAATGTACGCTTGAAAGTCGAGGAATGTCCGCTTTTCTGGAGGAATGTACCAATTCTGGAGGAATGTCCCAATTTTGGAGGAATGTCCAGATTCGATTGGTCGGGGTGTCTGTTACAAGAGTTGCACAGGATATTGGCATTTGTTCTTTCCTGGGATGGCGGACAACAAATCTCCTAATGGGTGTTCATATGAACAATCTTATAATCGTATAATATCCTTACCATCGTCCATAACGCCCAAATACAATGTTCCCCATCCTGGTCATTCAGATATGCGCTTCCATATCTATCGACATTTTCAGGTAGAACATCATGGAAATAGCAGCCCTTGGCAGCCTTGAAGTCCACATTCCCGGACACTTTCAGTATTTCATGTGGAAGTACTGCTCTGGCCTAGTCATACACACAACATCATCATTACTAAAACGTGTATTGATCAATGGTTGAGGCATGCCAGGTAATTCCTTAGTTCCAGCTGTGTCCCAATTCAAATCTTACTTGGTGCACTTGAGAATCCCTCAAACCCACTGTTTCTCAAAGTGGCAGATAAATGGGAATAGAGGTTCATTTGCATGACATGCAAAGACACGCGTGCAATATTGCAGGTAAGGTTGGAAGGCTATTCTATTTTCTATTTAAAACTACAGGCTAATTTTCAATTATAGATATTGGTATATGAGAGCATATCTGTCATAATGACATCATAGTATCATGCTGTTTTAAAAAAAAAAGAAAATTGAAATACATGGGTCAGTACTATTGCTAGAATGGAAGGCAACTTCAAAGTAAAAACAACACAGATGAACTTTGAATATTAAAACAAACCACATTAATTCATGTAACGTTACATTGCCTAAACAGACTCACTTGTCAACTTCTTTGTTAGAGCACAGTCTAGCCTGTAGTAAGAGGAATGAATAGGTACAAAATCGTTTGAAATACGACCTCTATGTTATTCACAAGGCAAGGACTGGTTACAACATATCTCCTCAGTTAAGTTATTCTTTTTTAACATAATAACTTTTGCCACACTGTTACATGTGCACTGATTTTAGTACCAAGCAACATATACAGGATCGCTTTTCTGACATTCTTCCTGACTGTAACCTTATATACTGCATTATAAAAATGTTACAAATTATTGATGCCCCGTGGTTGTTATGCAACATTGTTTACCTTGCACGGCAACCAGATAACACATTACTGTAGGTTTCTTATCGTATCGATCCAACTCAAACATCAACGTTAACATTATATAGCTAACAGTTACTGTCATAACAAGTCAGGTTTAGACAAAAAATAGCGAAAAACTGACCCCAGTAGACACAAAATTGAAAACCTACCCAGACTTCAAACCAACAGGATATTCATACGGGTCAGGTAGCCAAACCCAAAGGTTCAACACATTTTATTCACGTGTTGCTTAATGCAAATTGACATAATGGGCTCACCCCAAGTTCAAGTATAACGAAAATTTAGGGCATTCTGTTGATTTCACCATGTACAGAGTGTAAATTATAAAAGTGCGTGTTGAAAAACGAAAACTTGCATGACTGAACTAAAAGGGACTCACCTGCTTGTGGTCCATTTACTGTTGAATCTTAACTGTTTGCGGACCTAACCCTGCTGCGACAAAGGCACCTTCTTTTCAAGACCCTTTTCAAGCAGGAAGAAAATGCAACCCCATTTCCTTACACGTGGACGATTGTCTTGCATGTCTGAAGACATGTCCTTTCTTGTTCTACTCGTCAGCGAACTCTTGGTGGAAGATTTGTAGTTGTTGCGGGTACAGGGGTGGCAGGAATTTTCAGGCCCTGTGACAGCATGCTCATCTCCATGTTCCTTGTCTTGTCCTTGTACCACGTGCACATAGTTGTTCCATTCAAATACAGGAGCAGTGTGTTTGTGTCCTCCATATCTTGGGTGCTATACAGGATGGTCTTGATTTTGTTGTAGTCTGCCAGCACTAGCCCCCAGCGTGATTTGAAGCGCCTAGCTGTGTTTTGTGGGCTCAGGTGACGGTTGCATAGGTGGGCCTCCACCAATCTTGATTTTGACGGCTGGCTCGCCTGCGCTCCACCTGTCCTCGCCATGATTGTCTGTTCGTCATAGCCAGCTGCCCACATTTGAGTGGTACAAGTTACCTTTCCGCTGTGGTTGTTGATCCATATACATTGTTATCATTATCATGTTTGATAATTCTGTTACCACTCTTAAGATTGAGGCACCATGTGTAATTATAGTACCTGCTGTCTTTCAGCTTCAGCTCTCTTGCAAAGGTCAGATGGTGTCTTCCTTTTTGGCCTCATTTTTGTTTTCTTGTGGCAATGGTGTTATTACACTCGTTTTAACGGGTAAGGGGCTTGATGGGTTTCTTACACAGTCTTTTAACTGATTCATGCTGATAAATTTCTGCAAGGGCGGAGTCGGTTCAGGCGCAGACTGCCGTTCTCTGACTCATCATTGAAGGATGGGTATGGCTCTTCTGCATCTCTAAACCTCTCTGAATAATTTTGATCTTTCATCTTCTATAATATGTTCATTTACCCTTTGTCTTGACTGCATCCTTTAAAACCACGGTCCAGCTTTCCCCTTATCAGGCTGGCCATATAGGACTTGTCGGCGAGCCCAGGCAATCTATCGAACTGGGACTTGGTAGAGTCAGGATGTTTCTAAAACACTTTCTCCGGCAGTTTAACTTAAAAATTTCTGGGTTCCAATCTGGCCAGCTTCAATGTGGGACAGTGAGCTTCCCATTCTCGTATGGGGTAAAAAAGTGTCAAACAAAAGCGATTGAAATGCCACACGTCGGGGCTAGAGCTTTGGTGGTTTATCCCTTGCATCATGGTACCTTCGGATCGGACCCCACCCTGTCTCGTCAGTGCCAATTTTAGCAATGCGGTACATGCGGAAAGATTCGTCGTACCGCCGCCAGTTAGCCCCCTAGCAGTCATAGTTCTGATAAGATGCTGGTAACACACAAGGGCTGACAGATGGCGTTGAACATAGATATAGTGAAAGACCAGGAACGCGTTGGTCCACTGGTCAAGGGTTAGCGGCTGTTTGTTTTGGCTCGACCGGCTGGCTAGGGTGAGAATAGGGGCTGCTTCTCCATTCGACAGAGATACTGTGTATTGTGGGTCGAGGTGTTGGTTCGGGAGCAATTCGCGGAGGTCGATAAAGTGGTCGGTCCAGATTTTCTCTTAAATGGGCATAGAGACCCCGGAGTCGAGGGGGAGGTGTAGGGTGTCGAATGCAGAAGCAGTTACAATCGGTATAGCAGGGTTAGTCTGAGGAGGTTTTACTATACTACCGTTACCCAATATGGCAGCGGCCAGGGCGTTCCCTCGTAGTCCTGCATCTAGATAGGCTGGAGGCACGGCTGGGGTGGTCTGCCCCACTGAAAAGAAAACATATCACTAAATTGTTGGCGTAGGCTGTTAAAGTTACGTTATGTATGTATGTACAGAACATGGTGGGAAGCATGAGAATGCTCAAACTCAATCTCTTCGACTCTTGGAAATAAATTCTTCTGTCTTTTGCTAGTGACTAGAAAACTGGAGAGTGGAGAATGTAAGACAGAGCATCCATATTGGGCTTCTTTGGCAGGACACTCGTCTCTACCGCAAATGAGATGATGTCCTCTGCTTCTTTGGGCAAGGCCTCATTAAAAGCCTTGTCGCCAGGCTTGTAACTGAAACAAAATAATATCAATCAATGGTTGTTACTCAAAGACGCCTAACAAGTTCAATGCATGTATTTTTAATGATCTTCTGCCGTTATGGGCAATGTTAAGCCAAACTGACATTGGTTTAGCATCGAACTGAATTATACTTGTAAACAAGGATCAAAAGGACTCCTTGCATCAATAGAAAGTATGTCATTTCCACCAATATCCGAACATACTTCAACATACCTTGCCTTTAGTGGAAACAGAATAAGGGAGGGTTGGGCAGGATTTACATCCATTAAAAAGCATGTTACAAGATATGTTTTACAGTCTCTTAATTATCCAAAATGTCGTTCATTAATCCAATCTTAATTGAAATGATCTGAACGGTACATCAAGGTCATTTGTTCATTACATTCACCATACCATAAAGGTTATGTTTTCAGTTGTGTTCTTTTGTAGTTCTGTGTATTTGTGGATGTTGATCTTGAAGGGGGGTGGGTAAATTTGGGACCTCTAGCGGCTTTACCTTTTTTTAAGGTCCGATTTTGTTTTTGTCTTTGCAACTTAATCAACAACAAGTCAAAAAAGGATGCAGCTGTTAGTGTATGTTGAATCAAAATAGACTTTCTTTCACTTTTATTGGATCGAACCTCACTTCATGGTGGAAGCGGCTACTAAACCCCGGGTCTTTGAAAACATGTTTCCCAATTTAGACAATGCAGTTGTGAATAGCAGAAGATTTTATTTTTAAAAAATTCATTGTTCATTAAGTGCTTACTTATAAAATGTTTTTATCTATTTGTGTAACTACAGACTTCTTTGTCACTTCAAAACATTCTTACATTCGGCCTGTTGCCATCTTTGTGATAGCCTTTCTTGAACATGTCAGCCACGTCTTTGTGGTGGTGGTATATCCCAGCCGCGCATTCGAACAATATGTTGAACCGATTGCCCATGAACGCTTTTACCTGGGAGCTGCGTTGTGATCCATTGTGGCTGAGGTATGTGGAAAACTCTCCCATACACCCGGCTTACTGGTTACCACGGGGGCAGTTGCATGACCTGGGTCCGGATCAAACGCTGGGTCCCTGAGTCACTCTTGCTCCAGGTGAAGCGTCCGGCACTCTGGAATTCTGGCAGCGCTTCCACCCCTTGCTGTCCCAAGGTCTTCCGCCACGGATCTTCCAGCTTCTTTAAGGCCTCATCACTTTATGTGGCGAAGCCAATGAGGGCATGAGGTTGACAGTACATACGGTTCATGCTACGCATACTCTTCTTTAAACTGTCCCAGTATTCAACGACGTCAGGCAGGATCTCTTCCCGGTATGTATGTAAGAGGTGGTTGAAATGTTTCTGACTAGCGGCCCCATCATCCATGGTGTTCTTTATCTTGCTGATGATTCGTTTTGTGTGTGGAAAGTAGGATTTATCGGACATGTTGGCAAGTTTGTCTATGATGAACATGAGGCCTTCAAGTTGATCTTCGGATCCCCCCGACGACAATGTCAGAATCCCCAATAGCCTGTTCTGTCCTTGGTCTATTGTGACCTCATAATCACCATACTTTTGTTGATCTTCGCTGGGGCCATCACTGTGGAGGGCCATGACTGACTGACTGACTGGTCCATTTCTTGGCCAGGTTAGACTCCATCCTTAACTTTAATCCAGGAAGATCAGACCGAGAAATATCATACATGAAGAGAGTGGTCAAGACACAATGGATGGCGTTTGGCAGGTTGACAGCAGTGACATTGAAGGGCAGTAATTACATGCAGCAGAGACGGAAACCGTTCGTGAATGGACTTGTGGGGTACGGGCCAGTACGCAACTGGATCTGTTGGTTACCTGCTAATTCGAATTTCTTATCCTCCTGCTGTCTTTCTGTCGCTGTGTTGCCTGCACCTTTTTCTCCAAGTAAAGTTTTTTAAGAACCATCCTCTGTATTTCCGCATCCTTCTCTTTCACTTCTTACTTCAGAGATTGGATGGACTGTTTTACAGCATCTAGCTTCCTTGCCATTCCAGAGGCTCCGGCAACGCTTGGTTTGTCAACAGTTCGAGACGCTTCGAAACGAACAAGGACCGTGAAAGGCACAGACCACTAGTTAAAAGGTGGTTAAGCTAGGGTTATACCTTAATCCGTGTCGGGTTGGCATGGGAGTCGGACTCAGTCCCACTAGAGTCCGAAGGGTATTTCAGGCGGGTGAGCCGTGCCCTCAAGGTCTTTTCATCCTTTAAAAGGAGAGAAAATAGCAACATCGATGGATTAGAACGTCCCCTTATCCCTGTCTCAGGTTTCTTAATGTGTTGTTCTATTTAACTGTCAAAGTCACCTACAGTCAACTAAAAGTAAAGTTACTCTATCTGACCTTCATGTTATGAACTTGGGGGTGTGACGGGATTTCATTCCGACTGATGAATCGGTGTCAGTTCCACTCGCACTTCGGGCGGCACCTTGGGCGATACAGGGTCCCTTTGTGGCTGCTGCAGCCTTGACTGTCTTCTTACCCTTTAGGACAGAAGAAAATAACAGTGATGGACTCGCGGTGTGCCTTTGTCTGGTCAGTCAGCGCCAGCGGCATAGTAGGAGTCAGCTGCGCAGGGCTGGCGGCTTGCGGGTTAGACCCACCAGCCTCCAGCTCCTGGCCGCTTGTCCATTTGTTGTCTAGCTGCAGTTTGCTAGCGTACGACGTAGGGCAACGACAGGCAAACTGGCCCTCCTTGTGGCAGTGGTTGCACACAATGTTGTTGGTACATTTGGAAGCGATATGACCAACAGTCTGGCACTTGTCACAGAACAGGACTGTACAGTTTGCAACTTAATGTCCTTCCTGATGGCATTTCAAGCAAGTTCGCACTTGGCCTACATAACGGAAAAAGACTAGCCTACCATCGGCCATCCTCCAAGAGGATGGGATGTTGACACCAGGTTTCAGTACCATCTTGTACTGCCTCTTGCCATTCCTTGTTGACGGCTTGTCCCTGTACGTTACCATTCTAGAGTACTGTGCCGAACGTGTGGTTGAACAGAACTCCCTCACCCCGTGGTAAACTTGCTACCTCCACAGTTCCCTATAGTGAGAGCCCTTCCCTTTGTGGTCTCCAGCACATGGTTCCTGATGCTTTGTATGTCTGTAGTAGAAAATCCACTGTAGTCTGTGGCAACTGAGACTTTCGAGAATTGTTTCTACTAAACTAAGCCTAACATAACTCAGATATTATTATCGTTGTCAATTTTTTTTCAGGCATCATAACATTTAGTGATTTACACAACTTGCACCTGCATGGTAAAATATTCCGGAACTGATATCCCATGAACGACCAATCTTAGTTTGATTGTAGGAACAGATTTCCATCCCACCTTCAGAAAATGGCACATCAAGTACAATAGGCCTATACTGTGGCTGCTGTGCCCATCGCTGCTTTACACTCGCATTTGTTTGGTCGCGCGCTATTCTCCGTTCCTTGAAGTTGTCCTTTGATGGCTGGTACAACCGGTGAGTATGGCAGGGTTCAGTGCCTGGTTGGTTCCACCCCCGGTAAGTTTGGAATCAATAATTCCCACGAAATTACAGCTTCCAGGACCTGTAAAGGTTATGGTATTCTACTGATAACCTGATTTGAACAGGCATGCTGCATACATATACACGTATGAATGTCCAAACTCAACATAGGTAAACAGTAATAGTAGATATGGATCAGCTCCACCGTCCCCTCCACACTGTCTTCTTTCCTCATAGATACCCCTAATGTTAAGAGGTCCATGATGACTTCTCTGATATTTCCCATCACATACCTTTTACAACTTAGAAATCGTATTCACAATTTTATTACAATGAAAAGGAAATGATCATCAGAGCACTTGTGACTTTCATCAAAAGTTAGCGACTGAGCACATTGTAAAGGATGACAATCACGGTAACCCCCCCCCCCCCTGTCTAGGATTCCTCAGTTGGAGGTTTGCTGCTCTACGCTACACTTGGCTCAGTCTACACAGTCTTGACATAATTAGCCACGGCATCATACCCCTAGTGTTCTGAAATTTGTGACAGAAGTCGCTCGGCATCTCCAACGGACTGCTGCGGATACCCATGAGAGCTGGGTACGTAAGGTCGATTTCGCGAGACCTCATTTATACCATATATCAATGCTGATTTTAGGTTATACAAGTATACAATATGCCGTTCATGGGTATTTTATTGGAAAAAAGTCTCCTGGAATTTAGACTGCATATTTTCAAAATTGCATTTGCAATGGCGGCACTTGTGGTTAGCAAATCCCACCCCTTCTTTATATCCCGCTACAGCGGGACAGACAGTTGTTTATGTGTATGAGACAGACAGTTGTTGATTCTGCTAGATTGAAATCTCTACCCTAAATAACTTACACATTACGCCCTCCCAAAGCCCAACCCGCTAACAATGAGCAACTCGGGTAATAAACTTCTATATTAGGAACTTATTGAAGTAGCAACTGGGATTTAAACAGACATGTGATACATATGCCCTAATGTAACACACAGAACAAACTACAATACCACCACTAAAACTAGGTATGGTATAGTATAGTATACTGTTCTGTAAAAAGTACTCTATATAATCAATGCCCAACTGCTGAAAGAGGCTTCGGTCACAAACTAATATGGATTTGATGCCTGTTTCACTGATACTAGTAGTTTAAGGCATCACATTAAAAAAACACATACTGGTTTACCCCTTGTAAGGGAAGGTGTCTTTGGACCGAAGGCGCAACATAGCATTGCGGGAGGCTTCTGGAAGATCAAGTTCGGGATGGATGATCTGTTTAGCCTGTTCTGCTCAGCATTTTTTTAATTTTTAATTTATACATGAGGCTCGTAGAGGGCTCGTCAGAGCATTTCTTGATTTGTACGTAGTTCGTACCCTTGCCACATTATCCTCATTCCTACTTATTCAACTGACATCAAAGTTTGATGTCAGTTTTTGCCAGTCTTTATTAGAGGACCACATCTTGAATTCCTAAGTGACATCCCCATCCTTCTTGACGATATTAGATATGTGGGCTGCATTGTGATGCTCAATGTCAACCATCTCTTGATCTAGCCACTGTTTAATGTTATACATGTTTTTGGGAACCAGGACAGGGGTGTAACTTTCCTCAATCTCAGTTGGTCCATGGCTGTGGCAGAATTTCTCCTTAGGTTTTCGCCTATGTGCAAATTGAGCAGGAAGAATATTCAAGAAGGCCAAAGTAAAAACCAAGAGAAGTGAATCTAGATCATGACTGTCTTTTCCAACTTATTTTCCTTTGAGTAGTTGATTTATGTTAAGAAAAAGGAGGCCTTCAAACAACACTTGTTATCAACAATGTTACTAAACTGAAGATAGTCGTAGCCAGTTGGAAACATGATGGTTGCGGCTGAAGGGAGGGAAAAAGAATGATGTACCTTTTTTTTTTTAAGTTTCTTATTATCTTATTCTTAGTAATATATTTGAGCTATATTTACAATCGGACAAAGCTCAACACATAATGGTGTACCCGGTAACTTACCAGTGAGAAACTGAATACTGTACTAGTATAAGAAAAATAAACTCAGTTGAGCTTGCTTTATGTATCACATCACTTATAGTTATTCACTTGAAAAATCAAAGAAAGATAACTCACAGATAATTGCTGCCATGATGTCTATATCAAGTGCGTCATGCTTATCCAAACCTCTGAGGCAAGAGGCTGCCAGGACCTCACGTGTGAAGTACAGGTCCATGAGTTTCCTGAGGAGACATGTTGGACCCTGTCCTGCCAACTCTGCTCTTAGTAGCTGGCTGGGTAATATTAGTACCCCCAGGGTTGCAGTTCCCAGGGGAACTGCCATTTACACCGAAGCCTGCAATCATAACATAGAATTTTCATTAACTATTGTGCATTAAGGCATACACACGCAGTGTGGCATTTGGAATAGCCACCAACATTGTATAGCGATATCGGGAAATGTTTGACGGTATGTCGCCCTGAGGAGGTGAATATCTGCAATACGCCTGGCTCTGTTACACCGGCCGGGTTCCGTCCTGAGTCCCAGCCAGCCACGCCGTCCTGAGTCCCCGCCACGCCGTCCTGAGTCCCCGCCACGTCTTCCTGAGTCCCAGCCACGCCGTCTTGAGTCCCCGTCACGTCTTCCTGAGTCCCAGCCACGCCGTCCTGAGTCCCCGTAACGCCTTCCTGTGTCCCCGTCATGCCGCCCTGAGTCCCCGTAACGCCTTCCTGTGTCCCCCACCACGCCTTCGATCCTGCGTCACCACCTGCAAGGCCATTACGGAAGGCTCTGTGCAGCATTGGGCCCTTCTTTGACTTGTCTTGGCTGGAGTTGTCTTGGATTGACTCGTCTTGGATGGACTCGTCTTGGCTTGACTCGTCTTGGCTTGACTCATCTTGGATTGACTCGTCTTGGCTTGACTCGGCTAGGCTTGACTCGTCTTCACCTGAGTTGTTTTGGCGTCTTGTTTGCCTGTGATGCTCTTTGTACAAGATGAAGGCGTTCAGAATAGCGAGACTGAAGATGTGGAAGAAAGCTTTCTTCCACCACTTGAGGGTACGCCTTCTGAAACTAAGATACGCCACCATCTGATCCGATGTATCCACTGCCCCCATGTACTTGTTGTACAGGTGAATGCACTCAGGTTTGGTGATCTCCACCTGGTCCCGGTTCCGTTTACCTGTGCCAACGAACTTTGCACTGTGGGCGGTGGACAACATCTTCACACCCCTCCTGTCTTTCTACTTGAGAGCAAAAAAAAAAGGAGGGGCCCGGTCTTCATGCAGATCCTCTCTTTGGGCGTTGTCAACTTTGCCTCTTTGATAACCTGAGGCAGCCCTTTGCGGTTTCGCACCGTTCCACAGGCATTGGTACCTGCATCGCTCAGATCAAGGAACAGTTGTGGCGAAGTGTAATAATTGTCACAGTACAGTGTGTGTCCCTTCGCAAGGTACGGAGCCATCAGCCGGGTGACGAGGTCGTGTGTCAACCCCTTCGCCGAAGGCTCTTTCCCTTTCCCACCATCAAGCTCAAATTGACAGCAATATGAATTACTCGAGTCACACAATTCATTAGCCTTCAGCCCATACTTGTCTGGCTTGTCAGGGTTATAGGTGCGGAAATGAACGTTACCTCGGAATGACACCATTCCCTAAACCTACATGTTTTTTTAGTTCAGTAATGTGCAAGATAGTGTTGATACAAATGCAACCAGAAAGCAATGAAAAGGTAATCAAAGACAATCTGAAAAAATTCCCAACACCAAATTGATTTGACTAAAAAACAAAGTACTGTAAGAGCGACTATAAACTTACTTGGTCAGTGAATCCCCTTTGTACAGTGAACGCATGTGGGGTCTGTGGCACAGTGTCACTATCCACTTCCTGCCATTTTTTATCTTCAAGTCTAAGGTCTAATACTGCAGCTTGACGTTGGTTTGAGTGGCTCAGAAGCATCCCCACTTGTTGAGGGACCGGGGGCATCACGCCCACTTGTTGAGGGACCCGCGTCATCACGCCCACTTGTTGTCGGGCGCGTGCCGCCGCGTCCGCGTGTTCCTCGGCCGCGACCACGACCACGCCCCCCTCGGCCGCGCGTCGCACGTCCCCGGCCTCCTCCCAGCACTCCTCGTCCACGGCCTCTTGCATGACCACGGCCGCGATCTGTGACATCTTCTCCGGAATCTACTCTCCGGCCCCTGTGCACTTCTCGTGCCTCGTGGAGAAGGTCTAACTTGCTGCACCTCATAGTCACTCCCGCTACTTTCGTCATATTCTCCGCCAGAATCAGGGAAATCAGGATCAGAAGCATGCGTGAAAACATGTAGCTCGTCATGAACCTCCGACACCGTAAATCGCGGCATTGTAATGTTTAAATCCGAATTTCCCACCCAAAACAATTAAACAGGGGTGTAGGGTGGCAGATAGGGGTAAGCACCTCTTACGCATGGACAGTCGTGCTCTGTAGACTAGATCTGTAGAGTAGTTCACCCGTAATTGGGCCCCATCTGTCACTCAACTCTCACCAATGGCTCCAAGAAACTGTTTGCATGCAACAGTGGCCACACCCCGGGCAACGGCTTCGATTGGCCGGCTAAACTTGGTGAGGGGAACGAATGGGTTGCTAACCCTAGGTGATATTGGGCTTGTCCACCCACTGCATGTGAAGACTGGTTCCGGCGGATTGGGCGTACGAGGCTAGACTGTGAGGCCCACCGGCCAAAAAGACGGTCCCAGCAGGCGCTGTGGAGCGCTTAGGGCATGACGGGACACGTAGAAGTCCTGGCCATCCACTGCAGCAGGAGGGATCTCCAGACGTAACGGTATCCGTGCCACTGGACCCAGGTCCCCTATGCCGAGAGAGTGGGATCGTCCCCGTGCACCAACTTTCCCACTTTAAACAACTCCCGCACAGGTGTTAGTGTGCTCAACCACCCAAAGTCCTGCGGCGACAGGGGAGTGGCGAAAAGGACAGGTGGAGGTAACCACTGGCGGTTCTAGTCACAAGCCTGCACGTAGGCGGCCTTGGACAGATGGTCGTTGTTCTCTACACTGGACAGGAGAGAACTCCGGCAGCATCCTAGGTGACTGAGCAGCCTCTTTAGGATAGCACTGCTCACCCGGAATAGGGAGCGGCCTAGAAAAGGTGGCCCAAAGAAAGCGTGTCCAAACCCTTCCGGTCGGCGCACCGTGGTCGACGGAATTACCCACACAGCGGTAGACCAAAAGGGAAAACAGAGAAACTAACTATTGGCGCATGGAATGTGCGCACACTCATAGACAGAGATGATGCTTCTAGACCTCAAAGACGAACAGCCCTCGTAGCTAAGGAACTAGAAAGGTACAACATAGATATTGCAGCTATCAGCGAAACCAGACTAGCAGGAGAGGGCTCTCTGACAGAGCCTAACAGTGGCTACACGTTCTTTTGGAAAGGCAAAGCTGAACAGGAAGCCAGAATACACGGAGTCGGGTTTGCCATCAAGTCTAGCCTGCTCAGGAGGATCCCAGACATCCCAACAGGTATAAATGAAAGACTCATGAAGATTCGCATCCCAGTCAGCAAGAAGCGTTTCATCACCCTGATAAGCGTTTATGCTCCAACCTTGACAAGTGCAGAGGAAGACAGAGAACAGTTCTATGCAGATCTGGACTCCCTACTGCGCACCATCCCTGCCAGTGATAAGCTCCTAATACTAGGGGATTTCAATGCCAGAGTGGGCAATAACCATGAACAGTGGAAAGGTGTGATAGGGAAGCATGGACTTGGGAAAGCAAACAGTAATGGGCTCCTGCTGCTAAGCAAGTGCGCTGAGCACAATCTAGTCATAACCAACACCATGTTTAGACAGGCTAACAAATACAAGACAACGTGGATGCATCCACGTTCAAAGCAGTGGCACCTCATCGACTATGTGGTCACTCGTCAACGTGACAGCAGTGACGTCCTCATCACGAGGGTGATGCGCGGTGCCGACTGTTGGACGGACCACAGACTTGTCCGATCAAAGTGCAGGATCTACATACCCCCTCAGCGCCACAAACGTTCTAAGACCCACAGACCGGCATTTGATACAGACAAACTCCAATCTGCTCAATACCAACAGGAGTTCAAGACCGCACTCGATGACAAGATAAAGGGCATGGGGCCTCCACCTGGTGGACCCGAGGAGAAGTGGAGCAGGTTCAAAGAAGCCGTCACCAAGGCGGCCAGAACAGTGTTAGGCCCAAAAACAAGACACCATCAAGACTGGTTTGATGAGAACGACGAACATGTTCAAGCTCTACTTGATGAAAAGAGAAAGGCTTACATAGACTGGCAAAATCACCCTAATTGTGAATCTCGCCATGACAGATACAAATCCTACAAGGCAAGAGCACAGAAGGAGCTTCGCACCATGCGAGATAAGTGGTGGGAACAGAAAGCGGAGGAAGTGCAACAGTATGCAGAGACAAACAACTCCAAGATGCTGTTTGGTGCCATAAAGACCATCTATGGGCCCACCAGAAGTAAAACAGCCCCCCTGACTTCAGCAGATGGTTCAACGGTAATCAAAGACAAGGAGGGTATCAGGGAGAGATGGAAGGAGCACTTCAGCAAACTCCTGAACCGCCCATCCACAGTAGACCGGACAGTTCTAGAACAAATCCCACAGAGAACAGTTCGGGAAGACCTTGACCTCCCACCCAGTGAAGAAGAAGTTAGGACAGCCATTAAGCAAATGAACAGCGGAAAAGCTCCAGGGAGAGACGGGATCCCCGCAGAACTGTACAAATCCCTTGGGACTGAAGCTTTCAAAGCTTTCCACGGCGTCCTTCTGTCCATCTGGGATGAGGAATACATGCCTGCCGACCTCCGTGACGCCACTATAGTAGTACTATACAAGAACAAAGGAGCAAAATCAGACTGTGATAATTACAGGGGGATTTCCTTGCTCTCAATTGCCGGGAAAATCCTCGCTCGCATCCTTCTCAACAGGCTCATTACAAACATCTCCGAGATCAGCCTACCTGAGGCTCAGTGCGGATTCCGCCCAGGTCGGAGCACCACGGACATGGTTTTTGCTGTGCGGCAAGTGCAGGAGAAATGTATTGAGCAACATATGGACCTGTACGCAGTGTTTATAGATCTAACCAAGGCATTTGACTCTATCAACAGGGAAGCACTGTGGTCCACACTCACTAAGCTGGGCTGCCCACGCAAGTTTACCACACTGATTAAGCTATTCCACGAAAACATGACTGGGCAAATCCTTACGGATGCTGATTACTCAGCTTCCTTCAACATCACTACTGGTGTGAAACAAGGATGCGTCCTTGCTCCTGTACTGTTCAACTTGTACTTCACCCAGGTTCTGCTGCACACAGTGAAGGACCTTGACTTGGGAGTATACATCAAGTATAGATCCGACGGATCAGTGTTTGACCTTCGCCGCCTCACTGCTCGAACCAAGACCGTAGAAAAACTTATCCAGGAAGCCTTATTTGCCGATGATTGTGCCCTCATGGCGCACAGGGAGAACCACCTTCAAGTGATTGTGGACCGCTTTTCGGAAGCCTCTAAGATGTTTGGACTGACCATTAGCTTAGGAAAAACAGTGGTCCTGGTACAACCAGCCCCAAACACTACCAGGCCCTTACCAAACATCACCATAGACACAACGCAGTTGAAGTGTGTGGAACACTTCCCATACCTGGGGAGTACAATATCTGCAGATGGATCCCTGGACAGAGAGGTTTCGACCAGGATCCAAAAAGCAAGCCAGGCACTTGGGAGACTCAGGGTCAAAGTCTTGCAACAAAGAGGCATCAAACTGACCACCAAGATCAAGATCTACAAAGCAGTTGTACTCACCTCACTCCTCTATGGATGTGAAAGCTGGACTTTGTATCGCAGACATGTGAAACAACTTGAGCAATTTCATACGAGGTCCTTACGCAGAATCATGGACATTTCATGGCAAGACAGGGTCACCAACCAGCAGGTACTAGACCTGGCACAGTGTACAAGTGTCGAAGCTATACTACTGAAATCCCAACTCCGCTGGACTGGCCACGTCATTCGAATGTCCGATGATCGTATTCCCAGACAACTTATGTATGGGGAGCTGAAGCTGGGCTTCCGGAAAAGAGGAAGGCCCAAGCTGAGATATAAAGACACGCTCAAAAACAACCTCAAATGGTGTGGCATTAAGCCTTCCCAACTGGAGTCAACGGCAGCTGATAGAACAGCCTGGAGAGCACTCATATTCCGAGCTACGACCAACTTTGAAGAAGAACGGAGGCAGCGGCTGAATGCTGCCAGAGCCAAGCGCCACAGGGCAGCAGCAACAGCGGTCCAGACAGCGGACCACCAGTGCACAACATGTGGACGGCTGTGTGCCTCAAGCTTCGGACTGAGAAGCCACATGAGGGCACATCCCCCGTGAATGAGCAACACACTGACAGTCATCTTCGTTTTGCGAAGGACTACCAAGAAACAGTGTGTGTCCCTTCGCAAGGTACGGAGCCATCAGCCGGGTGACGAGGTCGTGTGTCAACCCCTTCGCCGAAGGCTCTTTCCCTTTCCCACCATCAAGCTCAAATTGACAGCAATATGAATTACTCGAGTCACACAATTCATTAGCCTTCAGCCCATACTTGTCTGGCTTGTCAGGGTTATAGGTGCGGAAATGAACGTTACCTCGGAATGACACCATTCCCTAAACCTACATGGTTTTTTTTAAATAATACAACATGGAATTTAGTTCAGTAATGTGCAAGATAGTGTTGATACAAATGCAACCAGAAAGCAATGAAAAGGTAATCAAAGACAATCTGAAAAAATTCCCAACACCAAATTGATTTGACTAAAAAACAAAGTACTGTAAGAGCGACTATAAACTTACTTGGTCAGTGAATCCCCTTTGTACAGTGATCGCATGTGGGGTCTGTGGCACAGTGTCACTATCCACTTCCTGCCATTTTTTATCTTCAAGTCTAAGGTCTAATACTGCAGCTTGACGTTGGTTTGAGTGGCTCAGAAGCATCCCCACTTGTTGAGGGACCGGGGGCATCACGCCCACTTGTTGAGGGACCCGCGTCATCACGCCCACTTGTTGTCGGGCGCGTGCCGCCGCGTCCGCGTGTTCCTCGGCCGCGACCACGACCACGCCCCCCTCGGCCGCGCGCCGCACGTCCCCGGCCTCCTCCCAGCACTCCTCGTCCACGGCCTCTTGCATGACCACGGCCGCGATCTGTGACATCTTCTCCGGAATCTACTCTCCGGCCCCTGTGCACTTCTCGTGCCTCGTGGAGAAGGTCTAACTTGCTGCACCTCATAGTCACTCCCGCTACTTTCGTCATATTCTCCGCCAGAATCAGGGAAATCAGGATCAGAAGCATGCGTGAAAACATGTAGCTCGTCATGAACCTCCGACACCGTAAATCGCGGCATTGTAATGTTTAAATCCGAATTTCCCACCCAAAACAATTAAACAAAGAAGACAAAGGAATAACGACGTGCAGACGACGCCGGCGGCGGTCATCTTGAATAAATTAGCCTCGCAAAGGCTTCTGGAATAATGTAATCGGATTGCGTAACCCCGAGGTTGACCCCTAACCCCCAAGTTGGAAGGCATGATTTGCAACACGGAAGTGCCGTCGCTCCGTGCCACGCGCTCGATCTAAAAATACACCCAATCCGGCATATGCCGGGGGTCGCACAGAGATCGTGCTGGTGCATCCCGGCGTTCGCCGAGTGCCGCACTACGAGGGTTAAATTCCAGTTCGCATATTGTCATTTTGAGTGATTTTCTGACGAAAATTACAATACCTCTTAATCCGCTTGCCCCTAGGTTCTGTTGGTCTTGGTCAAAGTTCATAAAGGTCTCGTAGCCTTCCATACTTAAGGTGCATAGATGTAGTGGGGCCATGTGTGCCTTTGGGATGACTTCACACAGCCTAGTACAATCACGTCAGGTGGATCCTCTGCTATCCATAGTCGTAGTTCCTCCCTCTTGTTCGGGAATTGGTCAACATTCGAGTACAGGACCCTCAGGTTTCCTCCCCCTTCATGTCCCGGCATAGTCAGTTGTCCTTGTGAGGTGCACTTGGTTTTCTGTTGGTGTTGTGTTGTACAATCCTACCCCTCCTGATAGTTAGGTTCACCTCCCCTCCCTGCCTCCTTTCTCTAAGATCGGCTCTGAGCTTCTTGTTTCTATCCCTCTCGGTTGGTGTCAAGTCGGGCGAGATGTAAATGTTAGAAAACTTGTCACTATCCTTCAGGTGTTTAGTCTCCATCAGCAGACCATGTCTTCCTTCTGAGTCCCTTAATGTAGCAAGTAGAAGTCTGTCCCTGTCGGGCACCTTCTTTCCCAGGCGTACGGCTTTTGTCACAAAGATATCCGGCTACCCTAAATCCCTGGCTACTCCCTCAATAAACTCCTTGTCCATCCTTTCCCTTTCCTTGGGGGTCCACTGCAACAGACTCCGGAACATTGTGAAGAATGATGTTGGTCTTCCTTTTCTCTCTTTCCATCAGTTCCTCAACATTGTCACACATCAAGTTCACCGGTTCCTCAATCTTGCCCATCGCCCTGAGTGGTTTGGTACCCCCACTAAGCTCCTGTTTGGGTGAGTCTCTAACAACTTCAGCATATGTCTGGCCCTTTATATCCTGGCTATCAGCTCCCACTATCCCGTCCAGCTTCTTCGAAATTTCAGTTAAAACTATTGAAATTGACTCGATAGCACTCTGCTTTGAATCAACCGTTATCCCCGCCCTGTGCCCTGAAGGATTCCAATGAATCAAGATGAATTTACACTTTGCTATAGATGTCAACTCTTTTCCACAGTGCTTTCACAGATGATCCGTTTGCAAGAGCTGTCATTGTTGTGTATGGACAGTAAAGAATTCCTTCATATTCTTTTCTAGTTTGTAGAAAAAGGAACTGACAACTTCATCGTACAGCCATCCAGGCTGAAACTGTCCATCGTGAGACTGCAGGGACTGCAACTCTTTTGTGGGAATGCAAGGCTCCAGAGACATTAAGTGGACAATGGTTTGGTTTTGTGGTCCATTCTTGAACATTGTCTTCCCAAGGTTATTCACGGACGACGAAAGTGGGGTAAAACTATGCCTTTTTCGCCGCTGTTTCAGTGATAAACCTTTGTAACATCGTCTAGATTCTTTATCATTTGGAATGTGACTGCCTGTTTGTTGTTTTGCTTGACTTTTCTGTTTTGCCATGGCAGGACTGTATGTTTGAAGATGTTGATGACTCATCTTTGATAATCACAATATCTTCATCACGTTTGTCACCTACCTCAGATAGAATTGTCTCCAACAGATTTTTTCGCTTTTCAGCAGAAGGACCAGGAAGGCCTTTTTTTTCTGCTTTGCGTTTCTTTGCTTTGGTCATTGGCTGAAGCTTCAACTTCTCATTTGGAAATATCTTTTCTTTCGGATCCATTGACTTTAATCTAGTTACTTCGGATGCAATGCCCGCATTGGCAATGGCTACACATTGTAAGACAACTTCCTTCATTTTATCAAAGGCATAAGGCAGAATTTGTCTACTGATGTTCTTGTTCCCAACTATGTTATTACACCTGGTCATGTACACTCCTAATGCTTCCTGCATTCCCTGCCTTGATGGTTCGGGGATGAGATCCTGAATGTTTAAAACATGATTGACTTCGGGAGTCAATGCAATGTTACGGCGTGGATGCTTACGTACCTGATAAGAATGTACCTTATGTATATGCTTGCAGAGTATTGAAACATCAGTTACAATAGTAGAGGTGAGAGCACAAACCAATGCAGCAGAGTTGTTGGCACTTCTCGAAGCAAAGGTCTTTGTCACATTGCGATGCTGTTGCAGTGACTGTGTGCCAGACGTCTTTTTCAGACTGTGATTTGACTTTCCAATTTCCATTTCCATCCTCTTGTATATCCTTTGCATCGTCTGTCTTGAGTTTCTGCAAGACCTTCATTCTCTTCTCATTTCTTGCCCTTGCAGCTTCAACAACACCCTTATGCACAAGACATAGTAGGAAGAAAATATTACTGACAGCTGAACCACAAAAATGATACAGTACATGATGTGGTGATAATGAATCAGAACTGCTTATGAAATGCCAGCGACAGCAAGCATCTATGAACAGCAAACGGAACACAGAGAGGGACAACACACAAAATGAAGATAATGACCTCCACTTATCGGCACTCATGTTATGTCATTATTGCCACTGTCTATTGAAGCAGATAAAGGAACAGCAACACACCTCTGGTACGGGAAGCTGCATAGCTTTGTAGACTTCGATTATCCAATGATAATCTGGGCCATATTTCTTGAAACACCAGGTCATATTGCCTTGTAGGAGGCCAATATCTGTCTAGACACAATAGCCTAGCCTAGGCCTGTTCAGGGAAATGCTCTTTGACCTGTACCTTCAGTTAGCAAAAAATAAGTAAAATAAAAAATACATCCATATATTGCACACATACATGTGACCACAAAATGTATCACTAACATGCCTTTTCCCTCTTCTCAAGTGTACAAGAATTCAGAGTTTTTGATGTAGTACAATGTTGCCTGGCAATGTCATTATTCCAGTATATACATATAATCTGTCTTTCATTGGCTACTGATAAAAGAATTATGTATATCACTTGATAATGTACACTATAATACAAAATTAATTCAATAATGATAACTAATGTGCATCTTAACTTATTAATATGCATCTTACCAAGTGAGGCAACACAAACACAGCACAAATCATTATTGGTGAAAAAGAAAACAAAATGGATAGGGTCTACTGTATAAATACTGTAAGGTGAAAGTAAAAGAGGAAAACATACAAACCTGATCAGGACATTGTTCCTGGCCTCTGGGTAATTGGAGTGGCCCCTGCCCATCTCAGGGTGGATCACGTCTTCTGCCTTTGCAGCTCTCTCCTGGCTTTCGATCTCGTAGGCCATGCTATGCATTGAACAGGTCAGGGGATGTGATGTTGAATATTGCTTGCTCTTACACTTGACATCTTTGGGGCCACACTTTTTACATGTGCACCTCTTTGTCCCATGGAAGTCACACTTCCCCCCTTTCCACTTGTGTATGTCCCTAGCATGATATTGTCCCAGGGTTGGCATAAAATGTGGCATCCGTTCCGCTTTGCACCAGTGCTGCAAAATGATTGATTTTCATCTGCTTAATTGTCTTTGGTCGGAGACATCCGCAGGTTGCAGAGTGCTGTTAACCGGTGCAATGACATTTGAGTTTGTCTAGTTCGTAGTCTTTATGTCGCTTTTGGTAGCCCTTGGAGAAAGTCTTCATGGCCGCCAACTTGTCCAGCTGTTTCCCATGAGCCCTACCCACGTGTCCCCCACAGTACATCCCTTTCGACTCCGCGAAGTATTTGTGGAAGGACTTCTCGCTGGTAGAGTCCGCGACCTGACAGTGAGTTTCCCCTTCCATGCCTTCATCTCTCATCTCTTCCCATATGAGCTCGAAGCCGTACCCTTCGGCTGCCTTTGATGTCCCTGGAAACAGGGGCACGCCGTCTTTTAGACGCACATCTTTCCCCCTCATACAAATGCGAACAGCTGCAAGCAGCGCATTCTCACAGTAGTCAACAAGGAGAACAGACATATTCTTGCTGTGGTGTCCTCGCGTGTGGTAAACACCATCTCCACATGTCACGGCTCTCTTCCAACTTCCGACTTTGGTTGGCTCCATCGCTTTCATATCTGCTCGTGCTGTCTTCATCTGTACCTCTAGGATATTGTGGATGTGGGGATAGGCCTTACTGAGGATGTCATAATAGGTGTTGTAAGAAAAGACGGGAATACCCAGACCGAGATGTAGAGCCTGGTTACATTTGTCGTAAGTATTCTCATTCAGGATGAACGATAGTGCCACGGAATGCCCAGCAATCTGTCTTTTCTCTTCTCTTACAAACATGGAGGCGTCAAACGTTACATCCCCACCTCTGCAGCCAGTGCACATGAACACTGCTCTCATGTTGCCTCCTAGACCCATTCGGTCTGCACTTCAAGGTACCAAAATACCGTTGCATCCCTCTGTGGAGCAGGTCCTTTTTTCATTCACCTAATGGAGGGGGAAAAAACAATCACTTGTATCAAATCAGCACCACTAATAGCTTGATACCGGTGAAAGTTTTAGAAAACTTTCAAAGGACTTGAAGACATATTCCCCTGGTTCATTCAGATTGACTTATTATGCATGGGGGTCTTCCACAGTATCATTTCCCCCATCACTCTGAACTCAGATAAACTCTGAAGTCTAGGCATAGAACTACTTGTCAACTCATAACTTGTAAGAGATGCAACAACCCTTGAGTCAAATACTATTTTTAAAAATGGCTTTCAGAAAATTCAATAATTCTTGTACATTCTGATGTAAACATATGCAACTATTTGTGATGTTTATAACTTCATGTTTGAAATGTAAGAAGTCATGGTATAGCCACAGCAGTGACATATACAACCTTCATAATCTTCAAGTACTACACACCTGTTCAATCAAGTATCCCACAGATTCACCGTATGCGATGAACATGGAGTTTGCCATGGACTTCAAGGTGCTGCAGGTTCTTTCACCTATGTCCTCTGTCAGCGGCCTGCATATTGACGTTGATGGCTCATCCCCCGGCAGAGGTCCGTCTGCTGAGGTAGATGGCTGGTCTGTTTCAGACTCCGAGCTCTCAAAAATCAAGCTCTTATTGAACCCCCTAAGAAAAGAGATGGAGAAATAGAATGACAACTTTGTGTAGAACATTACAAGTATAAACTGGTCAAACACAAGGACACATCATATCAGGTAGACTAAAATAACTAAATGTCCTTTGCAGACTCTTAATTCAATTTGTATAGTTATTTCTCAGAATTGACCTGATGTACCAAACATAAATCATGCATTGTACATAAAATCATAATAGCAAATATTGATGCAGAATGACTTGGAAATGATAAATTTTGATCTGAAGACAACGGCATTGTGTCGTAATGAATTCAATATTTTCGCACCCCCCCCCCCTAGAAGTAAAGGGGAAGGTGGGGCTGTTGACGTTTCCTGCTTAAGAATCATCGCCTAAGTTTTACCAGCATTGAATATTACACACCAGTAATGCCCACCTGTATATGCTGTTCAGATCACGTTGAAGACTCACAGCACAAGTGTTCCTTAAGCCATGACTTTTTATAATGACTACCTTTTGGGTAAAATAATGACGTTAATGACTAGATGAACATGCACATTAACACGTTGTAGACATTATTGTATCGGTCCGCCGGGTGTTGACTGTATTGAGGTTTACGCATCATGTTTCATTCAATTAACAGTCTCCTTGTTAAAAGATTACGCGTAAATGTTTGTGTTGGTAACGAATCAACAATAACGACTGTTATATACAAGTGCATTACATGTACCGCGGAACAACCTTTTAACGTTAATATTTGTACCCACCTTTATGTCATTGTGAAGAATGTGATGAGTACTGTGGAGGTAGTGCAGGTCTTTAGCCACCTCCGAAAACACGCTCACGAAGTCGTAATAATCCTTCATGAAGCTGTCTACCTGGCTTGCCAAGGCTTTATCAGCACCCGGTATGCAGAAGACGAACTCACTGACTAGATAGGGCGGTGCCGCGTCAGTGATCACACCGGAAATGTACGTAAATATGGGACGGTGGCTTACCCTAGCCAAACAGTTCGCCAGGTTATACGATATCTAACCAGCTGATTTTAGGTCACAACTGGTCAACCTGCCAGGCAGCTTGTGCGCTGCCGATTTTGACCGAGTTTGGGCGCGTTTTGCAGCCAAGGAGTATTTTCATGGCCGTTATGACCTCGTGTTTTTCTGTAGTTTCAAACGGGGGAAGGTAACCGATTTACGTTGGAATAACGCAAGTCCACTCGAGGTGACGGTTTTGATGGTTTAATCTCAGTGCTCTCTAATACGCTGGCCAAGCCAGGGAAGCTCTCTTGGGGAAGGTGGTGTTGCGCATGCGTGTTAGTGGGTCATTGATATTATTACTAGTGACATTGGTGACGTACCTGCCCTGTTCCTCACTTAACCCCAATATATGGAACACTTGTACCATTTCCTTTACAATTCATAGTGATAGTATATGCTGTACTTCATTACAGCGAATGTAGGGTGTCCAGTCCTCCATGTATGTTGTGTCACGGAACCTCTCACACCAGTTACTGGTAGTGAAGTTGTGGTGGAGGTCTGGCTGCCATGGAATATCCATGATTCTTGAAAATTCCTGTGTTAATATCATAACTAATGAATAAAAACTTTCAACAGGGCCATCATGAAAGCTGAATGTCAACCAAAACAAATCAAAACTCACCCGCCAAAGTGATATAACATACAACGCTATATTTAAAAACCTGAACTTGAATCCAAAATAAGTAGGACCTATAATTAATACATAGTGAACCTGATAGTCTGATAGGCGTAACTAGATAACCTCAACGTGACACACCCCCCCCCCCCATAAGGACTGAGGACTTAATTAGCCTCAATTAGCCTCCTTCACAGACTTCCTATAACGGCAGCGTATACATGGGGGAGGGGGGGGCAAGGTACTCTAATGCTTAAGTCTTAAGTTGAGGCTAAAATTCTGTCAGCTTATACAACACAAAGAATTCATACTTTATATCTGCATTATTACTGACACACATAGTAATCCATACAAACTACACTAATTTGCCCACCCACAAACTAAAACCGTTCACGAACCTCAACTTACTAATATAGGTAAATCCAAATGTTAAACATCTAAAACAGTTCTCGAATCTCAACTTACTAATATGGGTAAATCCAAATGTTTAACAACTAAAATAGTTTTCGAATCTCAACTTACTAATATGGGTAAATCCAAATGTTTAACAACTAAAACAGTTCTCGAATCTCAACTTACTGATATGGGTAAATCCAAATGTTTAACAACTAAAACAGTTCACGAACCTCAACTAAGATAACTACACACCTCTTCAACACTAAAGCAGTAAATACATCCTAAACTTACTCGTATAGGGAAACCTAATTAACCCTTTACATAGCTCAACACCAAAACAGACTTCAATCCTCAGCCTAGCTAAGAAAGGGGAAATTCTTTCATAGTTAAACATAAACACTTACTTCGGCAGATCTTTACGTGTGATAAACTCCTTAACAAAGTCATTATACTTCTCCTTAGCTTTTTTGTACAAAGTACTCATGTCGTTCTCATTCATCAGCCTGTCCTGTAAGATGTGGTATTCTAAGAATACCATAGCAGGTGCAATGCTGTTAGGGTGGGGCAGCTGAAAGCAGTACAATGCTCCCATCAAGGCAACAAAGCCATCAACAACGGACTCTGCCACAGCCAGGGACTTTCCCTGCACAATGACAAAGGCCTTGCAGTCGTCAGGTCCCTCCCTCACTGCCAGGAATGTTGGGCTCCACTTGCTTCGCTTTGCCTCATCCTCTACGTTGTCATCTTCCTAGTTAAGTGAAACAAAAATCAATATTAATATTGAGCATTCACAGGCCCCTGTTGTACCAACCAGTCCCCATTTCAGTTTGACATAATTCTAGACAATGTTATCTAAAAAAATTCTGATTTTCTGTGCATCCCTACTTGTACTGTATAATTCATTACACTAAAAAGAAAGAATGTATCATATTAATGTACTGTATAATTATTACACTACAAAAAAAACAATGTATCATATTAATGGACAAGCTATAGTGAAATATGTACCATTGGTAGTTGAATCTTACCTTTAGCATGACGATCAACATTTCGTTGAGTGGGACAGACGGGGCTCCTGATCCTTTTGAACAGCTTTGGTAGCTGCTGTAAAGCCTTCCTCACCTTCTTGTCTGGAAAAATGAAACCAGAATAACAGACAATGTCAGACATAAACTTCATACCATTTTACATTAACAATGATAACTACAGAACAATGAGGGGGACACTAAGGTTCATTAATAACTATACTAAGAAAAGTTAGTTATATAAAGACCTTGTTCATGAATGATACATTAATTCATTCTTAAAAATTTGTTTTCGGCAATGAGAATGGGTCCATGCATTATCCGAGACATTCAATTGACAAGGAATTGTTTTAGTTTCTTCCATAACACAGACTTTCTCGCCATTTGACCACTTTTTAACGGAGGCTTCTTTTAGCAGCCCCTCCTTCATAGCAAAGCGCACAAACACCTCCGCTTCTTCTGGCAGGCGATCCTTGAGTTCTGGCAAGAAGTCGTCATCTCCAGGGGCAACGTACTGCTTTAGCTCATCTTGCAGCTCAAACAAACAAACAAACAAACAAAGAAGTATCAATAAATATGAAGAAAAACTTTTTTTGAACTTCAATTCAGCTTTCATTGAGCCCAGTCCTAGCCTGCTCAAAAAGAGTGTTGGGATTATATATCAATACAATACAACAATATGTTGTCTTAGCATAATTCTTCCAAACAAATGTCTCAAAATCATCAATCATCTTGTGTTTAGAGGATTCAGATAAAACTTGCATGAGCTGTTTCATATGCAATTAACAGTTTTCACATTGATCAAATCAACACAAACAAAAAGAAGTTGAATACACTTGGTAACTTACGTGATCAACCAACTTGAAGCAAGAGTATTTCTGGTACATTGTGATTGCCCTTTTCTCGATGTTCTTAATCGTCAGGACAAATTTCCTCCATTTTGCCTTGTCCCTAGCGTGTGATCCTCCGCAATAACGGCAATTCTCTTGCGGATTTTGCTTAACCCATGACTTGCTGGGGAACGGTCTCCCCGTCTTCTTCTGCCTCTGTGCATAATGCACTGCCTCAGCACTACTGTGGTTAGCATACTTTGCTGTAGCTTTGATCGTCTCAATGCTCTTCTTCGAGACTTCGGTTCTTTTGCATTGTTCTACACATTGTTTCAGATCTAAGTCAGTCATCCTCAGCAGTCTCTCCTTGACTCTCTCATCCTTTATTCCACAGATGATTTGATCTCTGATCAAGGAATTCTCAAGGGCTCCGAAATTACATTCTGCTGCTCGTGATCTCAGATCTGTGAAGTACTCGTCATACTCCCGACTGTTGCACTCTAGTGAAGAACTCGTGTCGTTCTACAGTTTCATTTCTTTTTGGATTACAGTACAATTCGAATGATGCAACTAGTTGTTCCACTGTTCGGTTGTCTTCTGTGACTGCCTGACCTTCGTTGTCAACAATGGTCATCGTTTTGTACACTTTTCTGGCTTCTTCGTCGATCAGGTACAGAAAGGCTTTTCTTCTTTTAGCATCATCATCATCTGCTATTGCTAAGTCTAGATACAGTTCTATTTCTGCCTTCCAACGTTTCCATCCGACACATAAGTTATCAGCCTGTATGTCTAGGTTTTCTGGTGGTCTTTGTTTATTGTTTATTGTTCATTGTTTCTTCGCATATGTACAATATAAAAAAAACAAAGAGAAATAGAGTAAAGAATAAATGCAGGAGAGGCCAGAAGCCTATACGGCTTTTCGGGGGCCTCCCCTAAACTACTCAAATGGGATTTTTACAAAATTATATATCATCGAAACTAAGAAAAACTAACGAAAGAAGAAATTGGAATTTTAACATAAATCCTAATGAAACAAATGAAAAGAAGAGGAACTACAAAGTAAATTATGAGTTGTAAACATAATAAGTATTATAATGAATAACAATTTATAAAGAAATAGGTCAAAATTATACAAAAATAACAATCATATGAATTATTTTGTCATCAGATACCAAAGGAAAAGTGGAAAACAAGGAAAACAAACAAATAAGGAGAAAGTGATACTTGGATGTTCTATGACATCTATCTTTAAAAGTTTTTTGAAACTAGGTAAAGACAAGCAGGACTGTAGAATTTGGCTGAGCTTGTTCCATACGGTGGGGCCTCTAAACATTATTGTATGTTGTTTTTGAGTTGTTTTTGTCTTAATTGATCTTAAAAGATTATGTTGTCTCGTATAGTGGTGATGGATATCTGAGTTGAAATTTAAAAGACCTTTGTATTGTTCAGGTAGGGAAGAGCTATTATGGACAATTTTATGGACAAATAAGGCAATTTGAAATTTATTGATGTCAAATACAGTCATAACATTTAAATCACGAAACAGAGCTGCTGTGTGTGCTGTGAATGACGCATTGGCTGCTATTCGTACAAAGCGCTTTTGAAGGAGGTAAACAGGATTGATGGATGTTGTGTACGTACTACCCCAAATTATGTTGCAATAAGTTAGATAAGGGTAAATCAAACTGTAATAAAGAACCATAAATATGTTTCGTGACAGCAAAGATTTGACTTTTCTAATGATGCCTATGTTTTTGGAAATTTTTTTGCAAACAAAATCAATTTGGTTCTTCCATGAAAGTTTCTCGTCTATAATTACGCCTAAAAAACGGGTGTGACTTACTTGATTGATAGCATTGTCATTAATATAGATCCTAGCCTTTTCTTTATCGTATTTCTTGTTCCTTCCTACAAAGATAATAAAATTAGTTTTTTTTACGTTAAGGGACAATTTATTTGCCTTGAACCATTGATTTATCTTATACAATTCATTATTCATAGATGTTACTAACGTGTCAAAGTTTTTGTGGGACATAAATAAGTTTGTATCATCTGCAAATAACAGAGCAAATAATTTATTTGATACTGATGCCAAGTCGTTAACATAAATTAAAAACAAGAGGGGACCAAGAATGGATCCTTGTGGTACGCCACATGTTAAGACATTTTGGGAGGAAATATTATTTCTATTAGAGACGAACTGTTTTCTGTTAGTTAAGTAGTCTTTTAGCCAACGAAGGGCAGAGTCGGTAAATCCATAGGTGAATAGTTTGTTGAGAAGTATGTTGTGATCTACTGTATCGAATGCTTTGGAAAGGTCAAGAAATATTCCTATCGTGTATTCGTTATTTTCTAAGGATGTGGTGATTTTGTCAACAAGTTGCAAGAGTGCCATATATGTCGAGTATTTTTTTCGAAATCCATATTGATGCGCATATAATATATTATTGATTTCAAGGTGATTCACAATCCGTTTATTAACTAATTTTTCCAAGATTTTTGAGAAGGCCGGTAAGATTGATATTGGACGATAATTGGTGAAAACACACGGATCTCCGGCTTTGTACAATGGTGTAACTTTGGCTATTTTAAGGTCTGCTGGCACTACTCCGTTTCTCAGAGAAGTCTTAAAAACATGTGCTATTGGCTCTAGAATTTCGGGAACAATCTGTTTTAACAGCAAGGCACTTATTTCGTCTTGGCCAGGAGCTGCGTTTTTTAAATTCATAACTATATCATGGATTTCCGTTGCGGTGGGTTCTTCAAAAGAGCTTATAGGTGGGTACGAATTTAAAAGGTATGACTCAGGAGAAATATCTGTTTCATCAATTTCTTTTGCAAGAGAGGGGCCAATGTTTACAAAAAAATCATTAAATTTGTCTACTATGGCTTTTGGATCAGATACCTCCAATTCCCCATCAATAAATTTATTCGGAAGAATATTAGTTGCCTTTTTCCTGTTCATAATTTCATTAATTAGTTTCCAGGTTTTTCGTATGTTAGTGGATGCAGCTGTGAATTGGTCTTGGTAATATTTCCTTTTGCAATTACGAATCAGCCTGTTGAATTTATTTCTGTACGATTTGTAACTATGCAGTTTTGTTGGTGTAGGATTTTTTAAATATTTCTTGTAGAGTCTATTTTTCATTTTAGAGGACTTGCGGAGACCTGTAGTAAACCAAGGCTTGTCGATTCCTAGATTTTGCTTTGCTGTAGAGTTTGATAGGGGGAAACATGTGTCAAAGTGTGAATTAAAAATTTGCATGAAGTCACAATAAGCAGAATTTGCATTTGTGTTGTTTTGTACACAATCCCAAGTTTCCTCGGATAAAACATGTTTAAAACTATCAATATTTTTTCTATTGAATTTCCTGCACTTGCGTTTTTCATTTTCAATTTTCTTGTCTCTATTACATACATATTCTATAATGTGGAATATTGGAAGATGATCAGATATATCTGTAACAAGGAGACCTGATGCATCTGGGATCTACTCCGAGCAAGAGTATACAGTATATTTCGTCTGTCGTGGCCCTACATCCGGGACATCGTCTGTGGCGGCCAAATCGCCTGTGGTGGCCATATTACGTCACTGCAACTTCACAGACCAAGATGGCGGCTTCGGATGGCGAGAACAGAGTAGTGAGGACGGAATTTGACGTGATAACCCTTAATTCTGCTGGAAGTTTAGGTCGTTTTATGTACTACGTGAGGTTTTATGATTCGTCAGCATTACGATGGCATGTTTCATGGCCTGGTTTGCCATAATATGACTGTACTATGACTCATTTTGGAGCAGAAGATCGTACTACGCCTATAGAGAGACCACGTCTGGCGAAACAACAACAACAAAGCTATGAACAGCAATGTAAAAGATCCATCTTGCAGTTCTTCAAGGTAAAATTATTTAATTGTGTGCAATGCACTTCTACTTGGGGCAAGGAGACATCCACAATCTAAATTCATTAATTAACTACTAGTTATTTTTCTAGTCCTATGATTCTGATCATGATCTGTAAAATTTAGTATTAATCATTATAACGTAACGTTATATTCTTATAAAAGTTACATAATAATTTATAGTTAAGTATTCAGATCACAACATGCATGTTTCATTTGCTCTTCTGGCTGCTTATAGTGAGTTTAAGTCACAAAACAGAAGTTTAGGAATTTCAAAATTATACAGTGACACGAAATCAGCCCTAATCAAATGTACAGCAAGTAGTTACATTACAGTAACATATGACGTCATTTTAAATGATAATTAACAAGCTCTCCATGATGCCCTACCCCTGACACCACCAATGATCATAGCATATTGGGTACCACTGTAAAGGGTGATGAATATTATTTAAAGTAGATTTGCTTGATGTACCGTAAATCATATAATTGTATTAGGTTTAGAAATGGTTCACAATGTGTTCTACTATAAAAATGTTCTTTGTACATCTCTGACATCCAAGGACCTAAGGTCTAAGTCCCAGGTCCCAAGTATTGATCATTTCATGATATTGAATGTGTTGTATTTACTTTTGTGCTCCTGTCCTAGGGTATAACTATGGCTCTGCAAGACACATACGACTGGCTGGAAAAACAAGCTGGGTAATGAGGTAATTTTGCCTGTAGAATTTTTTCACTGAGAAAGATTAATAAAGGCCTCTTGCTTTTACCAACTATTATACTTACAAGTACTTTCTGGGCTTGAAATATAGGGTGCATGTGCACTTTAGCTGAACTCAACTGGCTTAACGACAAAGTAAGCACGCTTATGTGTTCATGTACCTTGTAGAAAATCTTTTTACACACAGTGAGTAAGAAAATATAGAGACTAGGATGTAAGTCCATTTGTGTTGACATTCAAATACCAACAACACTTGAATGATACTCAGCGTTTGTGCTATATGGTAGGAGGCCCATGTATTATATATATGTGTTTGTGGCATATGTTGTAAATTTTGATTTATCAGCAGTTGTGCTATGTTCATCATTTTAACTGCAAACTCATAGCATTACACATGAGACATGACTTTCAACCATGAAGTTGAACCCTCCTAACATGAAATTAATTCCTCACAAACATAAAACAAAAGTTAAATCCATTTGTTTAACATATAAATGTACAATGAAGGTTTCAATTTACATGGTTTAAAGATTGTTTTTCTTTATCTTCAACAGATCATCAATGTTAACATGAATATGGTTATGGACAGAGGTAATATTCAGGTGGGTGTATAACTTGTTACAATGAGTCTTTTACTTCCTAAACAGATGTAAAGTGTCCATAGCCCTATGTTTTGGTATTCTGTGTTAACTTTGTTATTTATGTGTTGTGTTCAGGTATTGGGCATGAGAAGCAAATGCATCAAGTATTATGACTCCATGGGTGGGATGGGTTGATTTATTTTGTCTTTTACCATGCAATGGGATTGTTCACCATACAAAGTGTACATGTAGCTTCACTATCCAGAAAACATTTGGACTGAGAACATTAACATACTGCTGTCTAAACCTTTGCTTTGTTTTTACTTTATCACCAACAGATTACCAACAAGCAGAGCATAAGGACAAGAAGGAAAGCAACTTGGACTTGTCTGATTGGACATCACAGTATCCTGAGGTAAAACTGTCAGTTTGCTTGTTATTTTAGGATGTGCTTTAGACAAGAGTCTGTAGGTCTATCTGATACTGTTGGGATCTCTGTTTCTTCTGCAGAACATCCAACAGCAGATGAATGCTAGTGACTGTTGAGTGTTTGCCTGTAAATTCGCTGAGTACGCCAGTTGGGACACAAGCATAATCTTTGACCAGGTAGGCATCATTCTGCTCTATGATTCTATGAATATGTTCGCCTTGGCTTATGATAAAAAGGGCTATGTGAGTTGGTATCTAGATCTTACTAAAATAGTGTTTGCAATCTATGTTTGAGGGTTTGAGGAAAATATGGTAGTATGCTGGATTCATACCATATTCCCACTATCTTGGCCAGTTGTGGCACTGTGAATTCATTATAACAGTTCAATTTGAATACATTTCATAGTTTTTTCATTGTCTCCCATTCATGATTGTTGGAATACCCATCTACCTTAATGATAACTTATAATGTACAAACAGTGACAAACAAGTACTGTATTTCTCCTTACAGACACACATGCACGCCTACTTCAGAAGAAGCATGGTATGGGAGATCCTCAATAACAAGTTGTTATAATAGCAGCAGTCCACTTACTTATATTAGTGAACATTATGTAAAGGTGACAAATTTTTACAGAACAAGTTAGACAGCGTGCTGTCAATGCCATGTCATCTTCCAATCGAGATTAATGCATCATTGATATCAGGAGTATGGTAGCCGGTTGTATACGGAGAAAGTTACAGCAAATCAATGTGAATATCCATGTATGGAAAACATCTTTGATGTGATTTTTCACCGTTTGCTTTCCTTATACAAAGTTAATTGCATCATTGATGTCAGGAGCATGATAGCCGGTCGTATACACTTTTGGAGAAAGTGACACAATTCAATGTGTATATTTATCTTATTCTATGTATGGAAAAACATCTTTGATATGACTTTTCTATAATAAGTATTAGGTATACTGTTAATTTCATCATTGTGCCTTTTTTAAGTCAGCTAAAATAAAGAAAGTCTGTGTTCCTATCCTGAAATAAAGTTCTTTCCACCCTGGATGTCAATCACTATAGATGTTGTTTTTATGATTGCATCCTTGATGCATGTGAAGCACAGGGCATTTTATAATACTGATACTAGTAATAGGTAGTATTCAAAAGGATATTTCACACCCATTGCATTTATAGCACACTGCTGATAGATATTGAAATAATAGTATGAGTGTTATGAAAATGACAGAGACCAAAAGGTCCAGTTATAAATGCTTTTTCATAGTAAAGAGTCAGCATTTTGAATTTCAGCCTCTCCTGGCACTCCGACAATGTCCTGGGGGCTTGGCTCTTTGAGATAAGTTCAATTTCAGCCAGTCCTGGCAGTCTGACCTAAGCATGACCTGGGGGCATGGTTTAACAAGCACACCGGTGTTAATATAGATACTGGGAATACTGTTACGTGTAATAGTACATGGGTAGTGTAGAGTCTAAAAAGTCTAGTTATAGATTGACAACATGTATGTATGAAAAATACAATATACAGTTCACCATTAATTTGGAAACCGTTATATCTCGAGCTCTGTCATGAAGAACAGTGAAGTGAAGTGTGAAGAAGACCACCTGTCCAAGAAGACTGCTTTTCTTCGGTCCCAGGGTGGTCGTCTTAGACAGTACTGTACTTGTGTACTTATTGGGATATATCTCTCCATAAAATGTGGGCTTCATAGACGGTAGCAATCACATATTACAGCGGAACTGAAACTTTCGAGAGAGAGAGAGAGAGAGAGAGAGAGAGAGGCTTGACGCGATTGAAGGTAAAACCGACCCTCGGCCAGACGTTGCCCCGGGACTGACCCTGGGCCGCAGAGTGCGAACCGGTACCCGCCGGGAAGACCGCTGCGGCCCCTGGACTCCGGCCGGCCCGGGCCAGGAATGACGGGGTCGATTGCGCCCGCCCTTCTTTTGAAGACCTCGTGGAGTGTAACAACCAGTCGTCGCCGGTGGCTGGCCGGCGGCGACCGAGAGCAGTTCTCGCCCTCTGCCCGAAGGAGGCATTGGACTGCGGGACACCCGCTCGAAGTCCGACGTTTAAGGATAGGTCACTCGCCCGCTAAACCGATTGCATCGAGGCACAGACCACAACATCGTACCGGGGTGCAAGAGAAGAGCCGTCTCACCTAGGCCCCGCCGTGAGACTCACTCAACCATACCACGCAGACGAATCCTAGTCAACTCGCCCCAAGTCCAACTCGCCCTAACTATTCACTACCAACTCGCCCCAAATTAGGGCTTATTAAACTTGGTTTTATATTGGTTTTATAGAGCAGAGAAGACAAAGAAGGAAAGAGAGACAGCAACCTTAGATCTCCTCTGATGTCCAAACTGTGGACGAGACTGTCACGCCAGGATTGGACTTCAGAGCCACATGAGAAGTTGCCGAATCCAGAGTTCTACCATCATCTGAAAAGATGGAAGGATGCCTACTAATACTGGTTTTATATGCATGAATCCTACTTCTAAATACTAGTATTACTTGTACATGTGCTAACAAAACGGTGTGACTCTAATTCAACATTTCTTTTTTGCTGAGCACGTATTCAGCAACGTACTCGGCTGGCGGACCCGGTCGGCATGTCGGCCCGCCGTGCCACCGTGTACGGCCGCTAGCTCTAGTCTCACTCGGCTAGACATGCAACATGGCCCGCCGGCGCCCCCGGCATTCATCAGCGTTAAATGCGCAGAGAAGAGAAGGTTGAAATTAGAGTCACAAGGCTTTCTTAGCATGTAAAGTAATATTTAGAAGTGGGCGAGTTGGTAGTAAATTGTTGGACTTGGGGCGAGTTGACCTGTTACCCCACGGAGACTCACGACGCGACGCCCCTCCGCCAGGATGTTTGCGGCCCCAGTTGCGCTCACCCGCCCAAACTTTTCACCGGGAGGACCTGACTCCGTCCTCGACGAGGCTACTCGGGGTGGCTCGCTGCTTTAGCAGGGTAGGGAACGACGGAAACTCGAGGCACCCGACAAAGCTTCAAGGGAGCTGCCGGGTCCGCCGCCAAGCGAGTCGGCATGGGCGCTCCTGGCTCTTCGCCTGCGCTGTCCAGGACGTCTGTCAGCACTCCGCCGGCCGAGCATTGATCGCAAGACCGATCGGCCGGCGTCGAGGTGTGCAGACTCGCCAAACTTCTTCCGTGCGGAGCGCTGCGACCGGTTCGACGGCGGCCACGTCCCCGTGGAATGTGCCTGGTGCCTTCGGGTCTCGCTGCGCCCGCTGTCGGACCGAGGACAAGCAATCGACCGCCACGCTGCCCCACGCCTTTCGGGGCAGGGACAGGGGCCGGGCACTGGCCCCTTCGCGTGTTGTTTCCACCGAGACGGACTGTTCCCATAGCCAGTGCGTTACAACGGCCCGCGCGTCGTCGGCGACGGGTGCGCCAGGCAGCTGCAGGGCGGCCGAAATCAGCGGCGATGTCCGGTCGCCCACCCGACCCGTCCTAAAACACGGATATAGTACAAAACCAAGAGGGACAATGAAGGTGAAGGGCCGTCCGTCGGTCCGAGGTGGGATCCCTGCCGTCGCCGCTCGAGTGGAGCCGGGCCTTGAATGCAAGTGGTAAGCAGAACTGGTGCTGCGGGATGAACCGAACGCCGGGTTAAGTAAGGCGCCCGATGCGGACGCTCATCAGGCCCCAGAAAAGGTATTGGTCGATACAGACAACAGGACGGTGGCCATGGAAGTCGGAATCCGCTAAGGAGTGTGTAACAACTCACCTGCCGAATCAACTAGCCCTGAAAATGGATGCGCCGGAGCGTCGAGTACATGCCCGGCCGTCGCGGCAGTATGCTCCGGCCGAGCCAAGCCACGACGAGTAGGAGGGCCGCCGCGTTGAGAGCCGAAACCTAGGGCGCGGGCCGCCCACGCGGGCCGCCCACGCCCGAAAGGCACATTTAATTCGCGAACGCGGAGATGGGCGCCCGGCCTCGCACCGGGTCGTCCAGTGGGCAAGGAAAGCGAACCCGGAGACGTCGGGCTGGGCCCCGGTTAAGACCGTCGTGAGACAGGTTAGTTTTACCCTATTGATGAAGTGTTGTTGCGATGGTAATCTTGCTCAGTACGAGAGGAACCGGCGCAGGTTCAGACATTTGGTTCAGGCGCTCGGTTGATGAGCCGATGGTGCGAGGCTACCATCTAAGGGATTATGACTGAACGCCTCTAAGTCAGAATCCAGCCGAGAAAGCAACGATATGCTTGGCGCCTCCTGGAGTAGCCTGGTATTCAAACCTATTATAGCTCCCGAGGCGATACCGCTCTCCCGCGGGGAAAAAGTCTAGTCCGCCGGCGATGTATGTCCTTGGTGCTGAGGCCTGTCCTGAGGGAGGAGCGCCGTTCCGATGTCAGAGTCCGTGCCTGTGTGCGCTGGGCTGCCCTGGCCTGCCCGCTGCCGCCCGAAGTAGTATCGGTGCGTGGACGGTGGCCTACCTCGTTCCGATGTGCAGGTAAAGGGCGGCAGGCCTGTGAAGGCCGTACCGATGCGGTTTAAGTGCGGGGACGGTGGCCGACCCCGGTCCGATGAGCAGTTAAGGGGCGGCAGGCCCGTACAGGCCGTACCGATGCGGTGTAAGTGCGGGGACGGTGGCCGACCCTGGTCTGATGTGCAGTTAAGGGGCGGCAGGCCCGTACAGGCCGTACCGATGCGGTGTAAGTGCGGTGACGGTGGCCGACCCGTTCCGATGTGCAGTTAAGGGGCGGCAGGCCCGTGCAGGCCGTACCGATGCGGTGTAAGTGCGGGGACGGTGGCCGACCCCGTTCCGATGTGCAGTTAAGGGGCGGCAGACCCGTGCAGGCCGTACCGATGCAAGTGCGTGGACGGTGTCCGACCCCGTTCCGATGTGCAGTTAAGGGGCGGCAGGCCCGTGCAGGCCGTACCGATGCGGTGTAAGTGCGGGGACGGTGGCCGACGGTGTCCACCTGGTCCGATGTGCAGTTAAGGGGCGGCAGGCCCGTGCAGGCCGTACCGATGCGGTGTAAGTGCGGGGACGATGGCCGACCCCGTTCCGATGTGCAGTTAAGGGGCGGCAGACCCGTGCAGGCCGTACCGATGCAAGTGCGTGGACGGTGTCCGACCCCGTTCCGATGTGCAGTTAAGGGGCGGCAGGCCCGTGCAGGCCGTACCGATGCGGTGTAAGTGCGGGGACGGTGTCCGACCCCGTTCCGATGTGCAGTTAAGGGGCGGCAGGCCCGTGCAGGCCGTACCGATGCGGTGTAAGTGTGGGGACGGTGGCCGACGGTGGCCGACCCCGGTCCGATGTGCAGTTAAGGGGCGGCAGGCCCGTGCAGGCCGTACCGATGCGGTGTAAAGTGCGGGGACGGTGGCCGACCCCGTTCCGATGTGCAGTTAAGGGGCGGCAGGCCCGTGCAGGCCGTACCGATGCGTTGTAAGTGCGGAGATGGTGTTCGACCCCGTTCCGATGTGCAGTTAAGGGGCGGCAGGCCCGTGCAGGCCGTACCGATGCGGTGTAAGTGCGGGGACGGTGTCCGACCCCGTTCCGATGTGCAGTTAAGGGGCGGCAGGCCCGTGCAGGCCGTACCGATGCGGTGTAAGTGTGGGGACGGTGGCCGACGGTGGCCGACCCCGGTCCGATGTGCAGTTAAGGGGTGGCAGGCCCGTGCAGGCCGTACCGATGCGGTGTAAGTGCGGGGACGGTGGCCGACCCGTTCCGATGTGCAGTTAAAAGGCGGCAGGCCCGTGCAGGCCGAAGGATGTACTGATGCGGTTTAAAGTGCGGGGACGGTGGCGCTCCTCCAGACCGTTGCCGGCCCGATCGAGAGGACAGCCCGCCGTATGTCCCGCCACGCCACGCCGCGGCGCTCACGCCGTGCACTCTAAATCCCACAAGGGGGAGAGGACACGCGAGAGACACCGGCAGACCGCCGAGTCCGTCGCTGCCGTAAGGTGGGATCGCGCCGTAAAAGTGGCCGCGAACCCTCGGGAGCCTGAACGCAGAATTCCCGGCCACACCTGACCGTTGCTTCCCTTCAACACCCGAGCCGTCCCGTCATGCAGGAACGTTCCCGCACTCTCATGACCGACTGTTCGCCGAGGAGGCGGACGGCCGGGTCTTCGACCACCGAGTCCGCAAGGCTTACTCGCACGCAGACGGAAGGGGCAAGCCGTTGCCTTTGGGCCGGGTCGCTCCTCCGAGGAGAAAGACGGACCCGGGCTTCGCCTCCACGGAGGATTGCCCCGGCGCTCGTTCCGGTCGCCCTCGGCACGGTCGTCTTCACCCGCAAGAGTGGAGGAGCGGCCGCCTTCCAAGCCGGTTGTCGATCTCTGGCTGCCCTCGCGGGGAGTGGCAGCCTTGTCGGCGGGGTACAAAAACGACTGGCGAGAGAGTGTGCGATTTCTCGCCGTCATTTCCCGACCCAGTAAAAAAATGACCACTTTCTCAAGGTAGATTGAGCAACATTCTTTTCAATGTAAACCACCGCAACTTGGTCACATCGGAGGCCAGAGGCGACCTCTCCCGCCGACCGCCCACACCGTAGCCGGTCCCCGCCCGAGCCCGTCACGCCGCCACCCCCGCTACCATCGGGGCCGCCTGACACCTCACGCACCCTGATCGGTCGCCTGGCGGAGCCACGAAGCCGTCCGTGGTGGTCCGACTTAGCCGGGTGATTTGGGCTGACTCCCTGCCGAAATTCCAATTTGATCAATTTCATTCAGGATCCATTTAATTCCACTTCGTTCGATTTCGTTCAATTTGATCCATTTCGTTTTATTTAATTCCATTTCGTTTATTTTCGTTCAAATTCATTCCACTTCGTTCAATTTCACAATGGAAAATAAATCATATTTCATCAATTCGTAATTAATCTTTTTTAGTTGATATAACAAATTAAGAATCAGTGCGTGCACACTGCCTAGCCTAGAAATAGAAAAAGGTCGGTATTATAATGTAATTTAGCCAACCAGAGACGATGTCCCTCATGTCAAGATAGCGTCGAAGATGAATATCATTTTCTAATGTCCAGCCTATACAAGTACTGTAGAATGTGTAGATAGGCGAAAATATGATCACCTGTAAATCTAGTATCCAAAAAACTTGCCAAAAACAAACACAGACATTTTCAAGCTACTTATATATATCTACGTACTTAAGCCAATGCATTTGTAGCGCTTTACAAAAGAGAGAATGTATTGTAACAGACAGAAACGTTTAACACACAATATGTCATTACGCCTTTTACGTCCATATCCCTATAGTCATAGTTTTTAGAATAGACTATGCTTATAAATTGCTTTGTCATTCTTGCCATACATTGTACCATGTACAACTGTCGAGGAATAAAGTTCATCCATCCACTTAATTCCATTTCGTTCGATTTTGTTCCATTTCGTACGATTTTGCACTTCCTACAGCTGTACACCCCCACTCACTCATCCTCACATAATCTGGGAATGGCAAGTGGCGCCGCTAGCTCTGCATACTGTCCTCCACGCCGTTCTGTTTGGGGCCGCACACCCCTACACACATGAAATGGTACATTCCGTCTGTCGTGGCCCGCCTGTCATGGCCCGCCTGTGATGGCCATACTAGCCATACTCGCCACTCGGAGACATCCCCCACTCACCTGATGTGCATGGGCTCGTTAAAGAATTCGTCAATATGTTATCTATCAATGTCGCTGAGGTTTTTGTTATTCTTGACGGTTTAGTGATAGTTGGAAAATAACTACACGAATACAAAGTATTTAGGAAGTCCGCAGTTAATGAGTGATTTTCACTTTTTAGAAGATCAAGATTGAAATCGCCAATCAAATAACAGTTTTTGCCTTCTTTATCGATAGCATCTAAGGTCAGGGTAAGGTCACTTATGAATGTTTTTATATCCGAATTTGGGGGCCGATAAATGCAGCCTATTATAAGGCTCTTTGCCGTTGTCAATGAAGATGCGGGGATTTCTATAAACATTGATTCAATTTGTCCATTTTCTGCTTGTATAGCAAGATCTTTACGTTCTATGAATTGCATGCTCTCGTGTAATAAGACGGTCTCAGGGCGGAAGGGCTGGCGGGGGACATCTTTGTTGTGACAAGTAAGTTACAGTGTTAAAACGTTGTTCTCACATGTAACAATTTAGACCTGAATTGGTGTAAAGGCCACATGTGCAGGTGAAAGGATCCTAGAGGCAAGTGAGTTTGTGACAAATAAGATTCATGTAAAAGAGGTCGATGAATATTAAATTACCTGCTCTGCTCACCCAAAATGTGAATCACCTTTCGACAGTCTCCAGTTCTCCAATTGCCGGTCACCTCCTGAGAACTGCTGTCAGGACTGCTGTCTTGTCGCAAGCGCTAAGCGCTGCCTTTCAAAGAAAGGGGGCTTAGGGGGACACAGCAAAACTTATCTGTGGAGGAAAGACAAGCAAACATTGTAATGGCATAATAAAAGGACAACTTGTTGTATGTATAATCTTCATTGAAATCGCTGTGAACAAAAGACTGGCGTAAGAAAATGCTGTTTGATATCAAATTCATAACTCACCCAAAATGTGAATCACCAGTCGACAGTCTCCAGTTCTCCAACTGCCGGTCACCTCCTGAGAACGCTGTCAGGACTGCTGTCTTGTCGCAAGCGCTTAGCGCTGCCTTTCAAAGAAAGGGGGCTTAGGGGGACACAGCAAAACTTACCTGTGGATGAAAGACAAGCTATAATCGTAATGGAGGCCAACTTTTTCGTATGTATAATCTTCATAGAAATCACTGTGAACAATGCAATGCAAACCAAAGGCTGCGGTAGCTCGGAATAGCTTCACATCTATAAACACACAAAAAAGAAGATATTGTTTTCTGCTGTCATTTGTCTCCACTACTGATTTACAATTACAAAACTATTTTTCCAAAATGCATAAAATAAAGTTAGAGGTATATACAAATAATAAGAGAAATGTTTTGAAGCTGCAACCAGTTTTGTCAACACCTTCTACAAGATTTTAACCTACTATACTCTTGGCGTTTCTGCTGAGATTCTGCAGCTGCAGCTGTGCCCAGAAAATTAACTTAAGATTTAACTTCAATTACTTTGTGTATTTTGATCATTCTTATAAACCTCGACACTGGAGCTGCTAAGTCCAGAAATACATACATACAGCAAGCACTTGCGCCTTGCATACAGCTACTTCGCACAGAAAGGTCACGCAAGAAAAACTGCAAGTTTCCCTGGGACAGAGACTATAGGCACACTTTTCATGCTAAAAATTCATGCATATTCCTCTTGTTAAAAAAAAATCAGCCGCGTATAGAATAACGGCCGTTGTAATAACACGCCCTGATACGTCAGGAAATCACACAAAAATCAGCTAGTTCCAGCAAAAATTATACAGTTCATTACGGACTAATTACTCCTGGACATCATTAAGATCATCAGTCATCACCTCTTGACCTTCTAAAATTTTCAAAAATTTATATTTCACCCGATCTTCACCCGAGAAAGCTCCGGTTTTTCCATTCACAAGAGCGTCTTCTCCAGATTTGAAATCCGCATGTCTCAAAAATCGCTCTCGTTCCCCAGGCACTCTGAAAGCCTAGAAAGGCATTAGTTTGCTGGACCCTGGGGTCGACATTTTTCCGGGTCACGTGGTATCTTAATGAGCCAAGAAGGCGGCACCGGTTGTCCAATAGCGAGTTGCTATGTGAGTGGTCCTTCCACTCCTATCGTTGCTTTTCTTTGCAAGCCGGTATTTGTACCGCATCTGTCATTTTTTTTCCTTACCTGGGCCACTGTCCGGCGGAACCCCTCTTTCTCAAGCCCTTCAACAATCCTTTAAATCGTCTGAGCGTTTCTCCACGTCTCGAGTTTGGCGAGTACGCTTTCGTCGCTCCATAGACCTAACAAACGACTGGGTCCGAGGTGGTCGTGACGACGATTCCAGGATTTCCATTTATTGCCGTCGCACGATTGTTTTGATCGTCTTTAGACGGCCAAAAAATACCGTCGCCGGCGACGTTGTGACGACTGTATGATGTCGCCTGTGTAAAGACGCCCTAAGCTGGACAGACGCTCTCTTAGTCTACCAAGTAGTCTCTTGAGGTCTTCTCTGTGTGGCGTTGAATGTCTTCTATCGTCGGACTTGACATGATTAGCTCGTCGACCATGTTGACTTATTCAGTCTCCAACTCGGTCTTGCTTCTCTTCTCTTCTAGTGGTAAGTAGGCACGACTGAGGGTATCCGCCAGGAACAACTCACGTCCTGGTTTGTATGCTATCGTGACGTTGTACTGCTGTAGACGCATCAACATGCGTTGCAACCTCCTTGGGGCTGCGTGGAGAGGTTTTAGGACGATCATTTGCCGTGGACACCATGTCCTTCAGGGTCTCCAGCATCTTCTCGTCTGCGTCCAGCCACACAAACTCGCTGTCTTTCACAGTCAGCTTCCTCAAAGGCTCACATATGTCGCTGAGCTTTGGTAGGAACTTGGCTAGGTACGTCACGAAGCCAATCAGTCGTTGTACTCCTTGTGCGTCAGTTGGTCGGGGCATCTTAGCTATTGCTGCGACCTTGCCAGGATTCAGTTTCAATCCTTGGATTGTGATGAGATGACCATGGAACGGAACTTCTTGCTCTCTGAGCTTGACTTTGTCTGGATTCAAAATTTGTGGTTGCGCAAAGATGTCAGCACATTATGCAAATGGTTTGTAGTTTACCATTTTCCTCGTAGTTTATGCAACGGTAATCTTAGTCACTGAGTTACCAAAGTATTTCAGACAGTAATGCTGGCACATCATGCAAATGACTTCGTAGTTTTTCACGGAATGGACTCTACGACTTGAAGACAGGGGGACGATGTCCACTTTGGCAACAAAAAAAATGTATTTTTTTGTGAACAGGGAGTTCGGGTGTTGAATCCTCCCTGAATCGTCTTGTGTCACCCCACTCGTACTCAACTTTGAAATTAATTTTTGCAGAGTTATTGTCTATGGATTTGATCTCGCCTATAGCTCATAGGCGACTGCGACGGTGTCGCCTACTTTTGCACCCTCAGCATCCTGTGTCCACGATGTCCGCATTAGCTGTCCTCCGCTTCTCCTCAGCCGCCTTCTGCTGTTTAGCTGTTCGCTTCACCTCAGCTGCCTTCTTCTGCTTTTTAGCTGTCCGCTTCTTCTTCTTAGCTTTCTCAACTGGTGCGTTCTTAGCTGGTGCGTTGTCCTCAGCTGGTGCGTTGTTCTCAGCTGGTGCGTTGTCCTCAGGCCAAAGTTCACCATTACAGTCATGCGCAGAGGGTCCATTTGTATATGTATATGCTATTTAAAAGTAGCTGTAGGAGGCTTCTTTGTTGGAAGAGGGTCTGCATGGGGGGGTCCTTGCAACGCTTAACGGTAAATTCAGGCCAGCCGATAACGCTTAACGGTAAATTCAGGCCGGCCGATAACGCTTAACGGTAAATTCGGCATTTTTAGAACATGAGATACCCCTGAAGACGACGGTTTTTGCCACTAGTCGTCCTGATCTTGGGGCAGGAGACCTATTACGCTATGCCATTCTCGCATGCCTGCTCTGAACCCTTTAAATTCGGCGGCGACAGGAAATTTCATGATCACGATGACGAGCGCCGAAGGCGCGACGAAAATTTTGAAATCTTGACCCTCTGAAATGCTATTTCCTGCATTCTGAGGGGGGATTTTGCTGAAGAGTAAGCTAAGTTTTATGACATCTCTATTTGAAAAAAAAAAACAGAAGAGTTTCAGCTTGTTTTTGAGGGGCGTCACGCCCTCCAGACCTCGCCGGAGCTGCGACATGCTCCCGGGGAAAATTTTTGACACACTGAAACACTATTTCTTGCATTTCGATGGGCAAATATTACTGGTAATTTAAGTTAAGTTGAATGATATCTCTGTGAAAAAAATACGGACGAGTTTCAGCTTGAGTTTGGGGGTCGACGCCCTCCTGACAATATTTCTTGACGGAGGCCCGGCATGCACCCGGAGAAAATTCTAAAATCTTGAACCGCGAAACACTTAATTTCCTGAATTTTGAGGAGAAAACTTTGCTGGTAGAATGAAAAATAGAAGTGTTTCAGCTTGAAATTTTGTGGGGGGGGGGGGGCGCCCTACCGACATATTTTCGCCGGAGCCGTGTGGTCCCTGGAGAAAATTTTGAAATCTTGACCCACTGAAATGCTTTTTCCTGCGTAACGAGGAATTACTCAATAACGCTTAACGTTGAATTCAGGATGACAAATAACGCTTAACGAGGAATTAAAACGACCAGTAACGCTTCGCGATTAATATACCGATAACGCTTAACGGTAAATTCAGGGCGGCCGGTAACGATTAACGGTGAATTAAAATCGCTCATAACGCTTCACGAAAAAGGGCATGCAGACCCTCTTGGAAATGTTGGTGTTTTTGAGCTGGAATTGACAGGTAAGGGTTGTGGCTATTTCATTTAGTTAGAAAAACAGGGTTTTAGCCGTGTTTGAAGTGTCCGGTACACTTTGAAATAGGTGTAGTTTGGATGTGATCAGGTCTTGTGAAGGGGGGTCAAAGGTCATCTCGCCATGTTTTGGCCAGAATTTCACCACTTTGCGCCTGTGGAAAATCGGCGAAACTCAGTAGATTGACACTTTAGAGGTCAGACTACGCTGCCAATGTGAGTTTTCCATGACCTAAACTTCAGGTAGGTGACCTTTAACAGCCTTTTTCATATATGATCATCATTGAAGTCTATGGGCGAGTGAAATGCTGTTCTTTACCCCTCAGCTGGTGCGTTGTTCTCAGCTGCTGTCTTCTCCTTAAACAGGTATCGTATTTTGTCGTATACCAGTATTTAATGCTTTTCATTGATTTGCAAATGAGCATATTTTAGATGATGATAACGCATAAGGATCAGTGAAATCTGATTAACGATATCCCCACAAACCATAAGTGAGCCTCGCAGGGCTACGCCACCGAATATCTTCCCCAGACGGATGTACACAAGTGCCGCCAGAAAGTAGTACGCGACAAAGATGGAGCATCCGCTCACCAAGTGTTCACTTTGAAAGTATTGACATCATTTTCCGATCATGATACAATATTTTGCCCAGTACGTATCAGAACAAAGTCTGTTTTCTCTAATTTATTCGTTGGAATACAGCTGGCCAAGTCCGGTGGCGGATGAATATGGGCAGTATCTCTAGTCGTGCAGTCGTCCACTTCATTTGGAGAAGAAAGGGCGTTGGCGGTAGGTAAGGACTTCCTTAGCTCCTTTTGCCTCTACAGATTGTCGTTCTTGTTATCTTAATTTGTAGAATGAATCTTCAAGATGCATGTGTTGTCTTATATAGCTATCGATATATTGTTATGAAGGGTAGTAGGCTGATTAGGCCGGTTAGTTCAGTCACGCCGTGTTGTATAAGACAGTGTATGGAATGTGTCTCGTCACGAACATTCAGTTTTCCCTTAATCTTAAGATTTTGTCCCGAGTAGCCAGATTATAATTGAAGGCAACGTCCTGTACTATGGTGTTTACGCTCCTTTTAGATGTACCGATTCTTGACAATTTGGTAAGAAATTGTGAAGCTGGTCGCGGCTGACATCTGTGATTGATTATCTTGTTAACGAGGTGGCGGACGGGAAATGCCTGGTTTACTGAAGTACATGGTACTTTTTTTTAAAACTGGCCATACAGCCTGGCAAACGGAGTCTTATTAGTGCTGTTGATATGTTGAAGTATAGTAATACTGTATGCGCAACTGGTATTTTTTAAATCAAGAAAAATACACGCCAACTGTCGTATTTGCAGGCTGAAAAAATGGCCGCTACCGATTTCTTATGCCACTAGTTATGGTTAGCCGCTAACCCTTTAATGAATTTCCAATGTCTATCCTGGCATTGTCTGTTCCAATGGTCATGCTAGACAAGGGAATTTTGATGGCCGTGGGTTGCTTCACATTATGTTAGACAAAGCAGCTAATTTGAAATTTCATCACAGGAGTATTGCATGACTAAATCTTTGTTTATCTGTGTTTCTTCTACATCAGCTTCTGGAATGATCTGACAACAACTTGACGTTTGCTGTCGAGGACTTCCAGATGACAACATCTACAGAAATACAGCTCTAGTAGCTGCTCTACTATTTGTAACGTCAAAGAGGGAAACTATCACAGTCCTCTCGTTAAGGCCAACATCTGTATGCAAGGACGATTGCAACATTTGCACCCCCTCACCCGTAATATTTCAACTGCACCCAAATCGTTGACACTGGCTACAGAGCAAACAGCGTAATTACATTTGTATTGTGACAGAACATCCAGCTTACTCAGAATTTTTTAGTCAGGTCTATTCTTACAGCTGTCCAGCCTCTTGGAAACCCAGACTTCGGGGACTGTGCCTCTGGCTCAGTGGGGGCTGGTTCAGTTTAGTTAGATGGGTTTGCTTGATGTGAAAGTCATTATTGAGAGATGGTCAAAAGGCGTTGTTCGTATTTGTATTTGTTGCCAGAGTTCGATATGCTCAACCTACTCAATATGCCTTCTGGGTTTTGAGTTATAGGGTTGTGGTTTTCTACTAACTAGCTCTTGTAACGTCTGGCTCCTGCTCCAGTGGTAGAACTTGGCCACTAATGCCGTGGCGCTCTCAGTGTCCTGGTACGCAGGACTCGCACTAGGGTATCGACGTCTCCTCGCTCCCGAGTCGTAAGACATGCCACCTCATGTCTGGCATCCCCTTCCAAGTGGCGCCAGACTAAATGTGCTTGAACAGCGGTGAACATAAAGACATTTTTCTGTACCTAATAAGTTCTCATGAGTTAGGGACTCATATAACGACTCTCTTAAATACGAAAATCTGTATGAAATGGACAATTTTGTCCGTAATAGTGTACTGCGTCCGGCGAACCAGTAGAGCGTATGTGTAAGGCAGTCGGAACTTATGTTTTCCCTCCGACCTACCCCACGACGGTTTGCAGACAGTCCCGAAACCGCCTACCTGCTGTGATGTCCGAGGGATAGGCTAGGAGCCCCGACGATTCGTGTCGATGTCATAAACAGTCTTTGGCAACCAACTGACAGGATAAACAAACAAGGGGAAACAGAGGGCTTTCCCGGGGACTTACACCGCAAGCCTCTGGATACATGTGACAGTTCCCTTGATCCTCAACAACCTCTCACGTAAACCAGAAACACACTACACTCGCCACTGCTAATTACCTGTCAGGCTCTCTTCTGTATCCATGTCTGTGACGGATAGAAGTTTTTGTGATTACTGTGCATTTATTTGTCAAAATTTTACAAATCTTACGTCACAGAGTTACCAGCATTTCCCATGACCAACTGCAATTAGAATCTGTCAAGAATAACTTAATACCAATATCAAAATCCAATCACTTACTGGAATTATTAATGACTAGTTTGTAACATTAGTGTAAGATCTACATTTATATTTGTAAATACAAACAGAAAATTCATTCATACTTCAGTTAAAATGCTAATGAGCAAATGCCAGGGAAAGTGTTAATATTTTATGAAGATGATAATAATTTCATAACTAAAAAAACTGGAGATTGAAACCTACCTCAAAATATACTTCATCAGGAGATTTGGAAGTGGAAACTCCCTCTCGGGCCTTCTCTTTACCTGTAAGACCTGGTTGTTATAAGGTACAATTTTGTCTCAGAAAGATCCTGTTTCACCCCTCTTTTACAGTTTATCAATACACAGTACTATTGATCTGTTTTCATTTTTTAATTCTAAATTCAGAAAATACCAATACCTATACTGATGATTAAAAGCAATACAAAATCTATCATCATCTCAGCTGGCATACTTTATCAATATACAATATCTTTTCCAAGGAGCATTTACTCTTTTTAGGAAGACTTGTAACAGTCCTAAATTTCGAAGATTACATGTTGATGTTGAGCATGTTTGCAACAGTTTGCCCCGCCACGTTATCAGCCCATTCGCCATTTCGTAAGCCATCAATGTAAGACTAGTACTGTTGGTGTTGTTGCTCTGCAAGTGTATCACATTTTGTTGGTACTTGGAATTTGGCAAAATCTGGGAAACCGGAGAAAAGTTCCATAGCCTCTTCGGTTTCTGCGTATCGATTGAGCTGTTTTCTTATCTCGGGGCTGAGACTTATCTCATGCTCATGAAAGAAGCAGTCCCCATCACCAGCCACATCTATGATCTTCAGATTTCCTTTCCTTGCCAATTGCCTCAAGACGAGATAGAACCTTCCGCCGAGGAGTTGAAACTGTTGGTCAGTAAGGAAAGGGCATGGTGGCTGATGTTCAGCGGGTGCGACAGAAAAGTATTCTCACCGTCCACAACTTCTTCCTCCTGTAGTAGAGAGTCGTATGGAATACCCCGCAAGTTTTTTTAGGAAGGGTTCTATGGTAGGGGTTGCTTGAAAACTTTGGTGATCACTGAATGGGGTGGAAAAACAAAGAATTGAATGATTAACTCACCGATTGTCTGACTTGTTCGCACTTGTGCGTGCTCGCCTCCTTACTGTGGCCGGACCTCCATACAAAATGAATGCGTCGGCCCTATGTGGAATTTTCTCAGAGCAGGGTGGCCATAGCGAGGCGAGTTTCGTCACGTTCGAGTTTCGTCACTTTTCGTCAGCTTGGTAGCAACTTCCTTTCACTACAGTACCCAAGCCGTCACATACCGATTTCTCATGGCTGCTTTCATGGAAGTTATGCATGATGTGTGTCTTTTTTCTAACAGAAAGGTCATAGAAATCGTTTTTGCCCATGTATTGAGCTGCACAGCCGTCGGTGAATTCATGTAGCCTCTGGAGAGAAGTGCCAAGCTCCTTTTCAATTATGTCGATCGCAGTATCTTCAAAGGCTTTAACATCACTTGCTATATTTTGTGACTCCAATGATGGCATGTTCACAAGCAGAGTCTCCCCTGCCTGTAAATATGCTATCATCGGGTGCAGGGTGATCCTATTTTGGTCAAAGAATGCTGACTGGCCTTCCGGCTGGAACCTGCAAGTGTAGCTTATATTTTTGTTAACATTGTTTAATAAGGTTTTTTTTTAACCAGTGATTCATCTCAGCATAGCTTACATGCGACAGATCAGTGGGTACGGTACAATAACGTATGTTTCTGTCAGCATCCCAAGTGCGATCTCCATATTTTGTACATGTTTGTGTATGTTGATTGCCCAAGCATCCCAGACTGATTTGGCATACCTGTTGCTTTCTTGGGTCTTCATCGGTACAATGTTCTTCTTCTTGTCCTCGTTGACATATGTGGGTATAGGGGCAGCGAACCTCGATGATGGAGGCTTCGTGGAAGTGAAGAACTGGCTGTATAGATGTGTATATCACTGACATGTGCTATCTGAGCTGCCCCCAACAGTTAACTTAAGAACTCTAGTGACAGTAGAACACGCACCCCTGCTCGGGGACATGTGGAAGACGTTAGATTGGTGGGTGGGGTTCGGGGTGGTGTTGTCCGGAGAGCGGGGTGGGTGGTGTGTATGGGGGGCGAAACTGAATAATCACAGTAGAACGCAATTTCTGTAGACAGTAGACACCATGAGTGCGGCAATGTCCACTGTTAGCACATGTCTTTCGCTCATTATTGATGTTATCAGGCTCCAGAGATAGATGTTCTTCCGCAACACAATTCCTTGTATGACAGACATGAGAAATATGCCTTTCGGCAATAAACCCGTTGTAAAGGAAATATGCCACTCTGTGTAGGCGTACATCTCGGTCCCACTTGGATGCTTATCCTGCCATAGCCTTACGTATCCACCCTTCCATCAATCAAAAGACAAGCTCTGTCACCTTCAGACACTCCTGCGCGGATTCTCTGTTAGTAAGACGACTTGTACCCCTCGTTCCATGCGCTAAAGTCCGCCATTTCGATGATAAACAACACGTGTTTTGAATTTTCGGCCTGGTCTACTCCCCGGGTCTGTCATCAATCTCACTGGAACCGCCCGGGTCAGGATACACAGCGTCCCGGTTAGCAGGCTGCCTCTGAAATTTGATACGTTGTAACAGATGATCTTTTGGGTAGGATCTGGGCTATTTCTCTTACGTGGATATACGTCAATCCGACGTGTCTATAACTATACGATGTGGTCTCACCACACTAAGACGTGTCTATAACTATACGATGTGCTCTCACCACACTAAGACGTGTCTATAACTTACGATGTGCTCTCACCGCACTAAGACGTGTCTATAACTATACGATGTGGTCTCACCACACTAAGACGTGTCTATAACTATACGATGTGCTCTCACCACACTAAGACGTGTCTATAACTTACGATGTGCTCTCACCGCACTAAGACGTGTCTATAACTATACGATGTGCTCTCACCACACTAAGACGTGTCTATAACTTACGATGTGCTCTCACCACACTAAGACGTGTCTATAACTATACGATGTGGTCTCACCACACTAAGACGTGTCTATAACTTACGATGTGCTCTCACCACACTAAGACGTGTCTATAACTTACGATGTGCTCTCACCGCACTAAGACGTGTCTATATCTATACGGTGTGCTCTCGCCAAATAGCAGCAAGACTGTTCGGTTTACAGTTTGATGTGATATTTATTCAGAATGCTGCCGACGATAACAGTTCGTTAGTCTATTAAGGTCGGCACCACCAGTAGGTAACCAAATCCCAACTCAGTGAGACCCGCCGAAAACTGGCCTTCCACTTTGGGGCCTTCTACTTCTTGATACTCATTTCTTCTCACCTGTCCTACGGTCCAGTATCTTTGCTTGACTGGCTCGCTTTTCCTTTTTTTGTTGCGACCAGCAGGATACGCAGCGAGTTGGTCTGCAGGCTCGTTAAACTGCTGGGCCGAGCGTTAGGAATTATACACTACATGGATTCGACCTCTCGCTTCTTCTTATTGGTAAAAATGTAAGAGAAGGTATGGCTTTCTCTAGTGAAGGCAGCTCCGTTGTTTGTGCATGTTCCATGTATCGCTCAATCCTCTTCTTCAAATGATACAAATCTTTACCACACTCTTGTGCCATTTTCTTCTGTTTCAGTCTGCCATGATTGTTTTGACAGCTCTGGAAGCCCATTTCTTGGAACACCCATATCGAGTGTTTTTTTTCGTGGCTAGGAATGACATAGATGAGATATGAAGCAATTTTTTAGTCTACTATATAAGGTAAAAGCATTGATGCAAGTAACGTCTTACCTTCCAGAATGCTGAGAGTAAACTCTCTGGGGTTGACATTCTGTGGCACTGGGATGTTCTCTCTTTCGCAATAGGCCAACATTACCTCCAGGTATAACATGGGATTAAGCATCGAAGCCATGTCTGAAAAAGAAAACGTCGTTTTGAGTCCGAAAAATGTCATGAAATAATACTTTCAGCGGCGTAGTTTAAAAGAAACTTTTCAACAATGAGATTTTTAAAAGAACTTCCAAATTTTAAACAGTTGCAGATAAGGCACCAGCCGATAGACCTGTGGAGCCTGGGATGTCAAGGACTGTCTAATATCTTCAATGTTCAGGTTCCGGATGTCCTCTAATGATTGTATTTTCCTACTGAGGATGGTTTTAAACTGAAAATCGCTTTCAGTTCCCGAGTTAACACATTGTCTACATGTTTCTTCAATGGAAATTTTCTTCAATCAACAAGCATTCACTTATTATAATCATTATATTTTACATAAACTGTTAGTACAACCAATTTTCCCAGGCTCTAACATTCAATGTTAGTTATGTCAGTCACTGTATTGAAGTTCTTTGTGACTATTTAGCATAAAGTATTGAATAAACTGTGGAGCTAATAACTTTAACTAATGGCTAGATTTTGAAAATTCTGTTGGAATTAACATATGTCCGTAATTCCCAACGCACGTCGACTCGCTGGTAAACTTAAGTGGCTTCATCCTCACAGGACTTGTCGGTAGGACAGACAAAATCCTTTAGGTAAGCCGGTTGGCGAACCTGACGGGCAGGGCGTTTGGTGACACGTGGCTGTTGTGGTGGCACTGGAGCCGTTGACGTCACTGGCCGGGCAGGAACTGTTGTACTAGCCTCGTCGTCAGGAACAGAGGTCATCAGTGAGTCAGCCTCGTCAGGTCCGATCGCTTCTGCTGTCGGCTCAGGAACTATCGTTGGCGTCAGCGTTTGGTCTCCCCCGTCAGGGACTGCTGACGTCGACGGCCCGCCAGGGGCTGCCGCCAACACTGGATTCGTCTCGTCAGTTCTTTCCACCGTCGTTTCCGGTACCAGCAAGGCATCTGTAACAGAAATAACATCGGGGGGTTCCCCTGGTTTTGCCCATCCCTGGGTGGGGCTTGGGGTACATCCTCGCCAATCGGCCATTATCGTCGGCGTTATCTGGATCCCTGTCAAAGCGCTGTGAATTGAAAGGGATTATATTCTCGAAGTGGACGATTTTCTTCTCTCGGCACCCCCTGCAGTTCGTAGGCGGAATCTCCTACTCGCTGCACCACCGTATATGGTCCATTATACTTACGGCCCAACTTACGGGCTAGACCTTTGCCCAAAGATTGGTGAAATGTGCTTGAACAGCGGTGAACATTTTTCTGTACCTAATATGTTCTCCGTCGTATTCAAAGACCCATATAACGACTCTCGTCAATACGAAAATCTGTATGAAACGGACTATTGTGTCCGTAATAGTGTACTGCGTTCGGCGAACCAGACGAGCGTATGTGCCGTTGAACCTGGAGAACCAATATCAGACGGATCGACCATATTCCGGGTTTTTGCCAGGGTTCAGCGACCCAGATGACGCCTTTTGTGGACTCTAAAGGGAGCCGACTTGTCAGCGCTAGCTATTACGAATCCCGCCATCGGTAACTGATGGAGAGGAACTCCTATTCATTAACGTAACTTCATTATCAGAGACGAGGTGTGCAACAAAAGAGGGACGTAACGCCCGTACCGCAAAACAACTTCCGAAACCGGGCATCTTTTCTAGAGTAGGAACGTCCTATGTGTATTATCAGATAAGGATCACAATCTCAGCATCGTCACAAAGATGCCTTCTGGTGACAACATTATTACAACTCAGGAGTGCAGTGCTCCAGAGGAGAAAGGAAATCGACCGTTGAAAGGAAACTAAACTTCTCGAAAACACTACATACCCAACTACTTCCCATGCGGTTGTAGCCTAACCACCCGCAGCTAGACAAATGCGAGCTGCGAAGATACCGCACCACTATGGGCATTAAAACTGCGCTTTCATCAGGGCAGGGACGTCCCTGTCCCTGACATCCCTGAGGCCACCCATTCGTTGTGTTCGTTCCATGTCAGTGGTCTCGCCCTCAGGGTCAGCGTTTATTCCCGGAATAATTGCCAGAGTGTCGGATGATGCTTCTCTCCGTCCAGTGCCTAAAGTTGCTGTCGAATGCACTGACGCTTCTCGATTTGCTCCTCAAATGCCGCTACCTCACTCTGCAATCGGCTGACCGCTGTCTGCGGTCGCCTCGGGGCTGGAGCCGAAAACGGGTTCTCATTCCGAGCTTCTGGGCCGTCCTCATTCCGAGTCGTTCTCATTCCGGGCTTCTGGGCCGCTCTCATCCCGTGTTTAACAGCCAACATGGCCCAGCCTGGTGATCTTACTCCTGTGAGGAGATAAAAGAAATAACAGCTCAGTCATGATAAAAGCATGTCAACATCAAATTCCTGGCAGGGCCATTCGTTGGCCGTAACGGCGAGCATGGTTCTTGTAGGCGAATATGTTAAATATCCAATTCTAGTTGTTTGCTCCATGAATCATCATATATATACAGAGAGCTTATTGGCAGCAGGATCGTTAGTTTTAAGCGTTTTAGATGGGCTTACCTTTGCCTTATCTGACTTCCTCCGGAGGAGGTCCTCAGGGCCAACTCCATAGACGTCAGGGTCAACTCCACGGACGCCATTCGGTTGCTGAAGTCCGCCATGTATTTCTAGGACAGGTTGTTTCGTCAACATTGTCAGCCACCATGTTGTTCAAGTTCATATAATCAAGTTCAAAGATATGCGTACAATTGTCAACGACCAACTCTGTCAACTCTGCACTAAAGCCTGTACAGGCTTCAGCGTTGGTATACAGATGTGTAGTATATTCCTATCCAATTTTGATCTGTCTTGGCTCAGCTCTTACAGTGTCGACTTCACCGTTGTCACATTGGTTTTTACCATTCCCAGTGTGACATCCCTCTACCGAAACATATACACATACAGGAGAAATTGCATCAAGATTCTCAAGCCCTTTCCGTGTTAATTTATTGTCAGATCGTCAATATGACAAGTCATGAGCAAATTTGTTCTTCTCAGAAGATAGCTCTGTCAACAGATTCTGATTGTCTTCTTGTAGATTATCAATTGTTTTCTTTTTGTTCTCTATCTTGCACAGAAAGGCAAACCCGCTTTGCTTTCTATTTGCCAACTAAGTCTTACGGGGAGATACCTAGGCAGATTACATCCTGGCCTTATTACTCTCTTGTGCTGGAGGAGTAAACTTCTGTCTTAGAAACTGCTCTCGGCGTTTCTCGTGCAGTTTCCCTACAGTTATTCCCACCTGTTAATCTGTTTTTAATGTAAAGCACTTGAAGGCTGGACTTTCTGCCACTTGCTCACTGTACAGTTTCAATCTTTCCCTCCATCATCTGTAATGGGCAAATCCACCGCAACGACATACTTGTCCTTGACTGTCTCGGTGGGCTTATTGGTGGGGATGCACATACCGCAGCCGCGGTTGTCCAGAAACTGGACCTTTACTATCGTTTCATTTATAGCCTTCACCTCACCCACAAAGAACCCTTCTTTGTACACCACCGCCACGTACTGGCCGGCCTAGAGGGGCTTGGGTGGATAGGTCCCAACGTCCATTTTTCTCTTCTGTGTGGGGCGTTGTGGAGGTGCGTGGTCACCTGCTTTCTACACTTCACAACTCCTGAACTGTCCACAAGACTTCCTGCAGGCAAATCTGAAGAGTCACATGATAACTCACACAGGGGAGAAATCCTACTGTTGTTAGTGGGGTGAGGGTACACCGGTCCAAGGCAAGGCTAGCAATAACAACTCCGTCGCATGGCCCTTTTCGTGGTCGGCTTCAAAATAATTCCAGCAAGCCGGTATTCCGAAAATGGTTTTATGGTAATGAAGAATGTGGAAAATGGTTTTGTTCCTATATTTGCACGATGATAGCCTCATAATGGGGCATCTTCAGAAGTCCACTCTGATCTTCCTTGTCCCTTTTCATTTGCCCCACAGCATAACAGCTAGCTGCAATCTGTTTGTAGTTGGACCATAACAAACATAAAGGAAGCATGTGCATGCTGTCCTTCAACTATCTGGAATTCCAGGTCGTCGTTCTTGTCTTGATATTCTGCTCTCAGTTTGGCTTCGCCAATCGGTTTGAGGGTCGTCCCGTCATAGAGCTTCAGTCTGTCTCTGCTGGGTTTTATCTGTCTTCCGATCCTCTTGAAGTCACTTTCGCTCATCACGTTGCATGTCGTACAAGTATCTAGTTGACAGCGCAGTGTCTTCTCTTTTTGGTTTCCTTCCCTCAGATCCACATACCATTTCTTGTTTTTAGTTGTCATTTTGCCTACTGTGTAGACTTATTCAGATTCTTGTTATCTGATCATGTGTACTTAGGCCTTTGTTTTGCATACACGGGCGAAATGATTCAAACGCTTGATCTTCGCACACTGCTTATTGTAGGCCGGACACTTTGTCTTTAATCTTGAGTCTGTAATTCAATAACACGCCTTAAAGAGTCTTTCTGGCTTATGTGTACATCTTGTTTGCCTACGTTGGCGACAGGAATCGGGACTCGCCCTCTCCGTACCTCAGCGTAGCAGCTAGCGACTAAGATCGTAGCCGGCAAACAACCTGCGTCCGGCGGTTCCACTAGGACTTGATATGACGTATTGTCCGGAGCTGGCCGGGCCCTACCATAGATATTCATGTCGTGGCCTGCTGGGTTAGTGATCAGCCGACGACCCGAAGCTCTGGCGTATCCTACCCTCCCATCTTCTCTAGCGAAGTTAGCCTGTGTGTGGGCGGATTTTACGGCCTTCTGCCAAACTTAATTACTATCACAGTGACTAGATTGGGTGCTGGCTCTCTGACAGCCATTATCCCCTAGTTTATTCTCCTCTGACATTCATCCCTAGTATCCCTGGGGCTGACCCACCCCCGTCTTTAATAACAATAACACCTCGCTTTGGGAGCGTAATCCAACTCATAGTAGCTTACCAATTTTTAATGGGAAGTCCATTGGCTCCATTGAGCCTGAACCTCTGTCTCCGAAATGTGATTTGAAAAAAAAAATTACCGTGGTTACCTGCGACCCAGTGTAAATCAAACATGTGACTTTGACACCTTCAAAATCCACATCTACAACTTCACATTTGCCGACAGTTCTAGACATCACTGACTCTAACCCTACAGTACTACTACTACTACTACTCATCCCCACCCTTGAACCCGGGACGCACAAGTCTTAGACCCTTCCCGCAAGCCCGGTCCCTCGGCTGCGGGCCTTACTAGTTTGGTGGCATCCAACTTACTCAGGTGTTGTTAGTCAGGTCTATTCTTACAGCTGTCCAGCCTCTTGGAAACATAGACTTCGGGGACTGTGCCTCTGGCGCAGTGGGGGCTGGTTCAGCTTAGTTAGATGGGTTTGTTGGACGTTAAAGTCATAATTGAAAGAATGCCATAAGGCATTGTTCGTGTTTGTATTTGTTGGCAGAGTTCGATATGTTCACCCTATTTAATTATTTTTAAGTCATACGGTCGTGGTTTTCTTCTGACTAGCTCTTGTCAAGCAATGTCCTACCACCGTTATGACTCATCTGACTCCTGCTTCAGTCGGTAGAACTTGGCCACTAATGCCGTGACGCTCTCAGTGTCCTTGTACTAGGGTATCGACGTCTCCTCGAGGTGTACGACATACCACATCATGTCTGGCATTCCCTTCCAAATGTGCTTGCTGTTCAGGGTGTGTGTTCCATGTATTGAAAGCCCTCTGAACGTATTCCCGCCACTCTTCAAAAACAACCCCCGGGTCTCTGCCCGTGAATGTTCGGTCTCAGAGAACCACAATTGTCGGAGACACTGCTGTAAGCGTAGACTGTAACATGGTGGGAGACCATGTAGTGCTGCTGACTTTAGTTCGCACATTTCTGCCAGCTCAGAATGTGGTCTAATCTGCCTATGTCATTAATCACGCCGTCAGCGGTGCTGCGCAGGCGTACTTCTCTTGACCCCAAGATTTGACCCCAAAATCCAAGATGGCGGACGGACTGTGGAACGCCGATCTGAGTACTTACTATGCTTCCTATATCAAATCCTACGGAAGCCACGATACGTCAATCTGAGCTATTATATGTGCCCCCGTTATTTTGAAAACTCTGACAACCGCGGGTAAGCCAGTTGAGAAGTCAAAAAGTAGTTAAAAACTAGATTTGTCCCGTCAAAGTTGACCCACTTGGCGAACTTAGTATGAGAACGCTACGGTCCCCCGGCTTACTTACCTGTCTCGCAAATATCTTCTGCCAGGTTACCGACGGGACGTATGATTTCTGATTTGTTGACGTGAAGTGGAACGTTTCCAGTTCTTACAAGCGTCATAACTACGATAGAGATTAGAGATGTTTTCGACAGTTTTTCACGTGCGTACGGGCTGCCTCGCGTTGGGCCACGCTACATTTATGGTACTTGTACGTTGTCAGTTACGAAGCTGAAATAATTTGCTTGGATGTCGCAAAATTACAAAAAATAATTCAGCCTTTTACGGACCAATTTGTTTGTTTGATTGGTTTACGATATTTAGAGGGGCACTTATATAAGCCGACTTGTCGGACTACCTACACAATACACGACCACGCACACTTTAATTTTAATACCACTCGTAAACACATACTGTTGTATACAGCTTCACTCGCATATCTCACAAGACAAGACAACTAAAAGACCTACAGGTGGAAGGGGCCGTGATAATCTATAGAAAGACGTGACATCACAGCAGGTTAGGTGCATCAGAGGAGAATATCTTTATATACATGAACATATTGGCACCTGTCTCAAAGGAGAATATCTTTATATACATGAACATATTGGCACCTGTCTCAAAGGAGAATATCTTTATATACATGAACATATTGGCACCTGTCTCAAAGAAGAATATCTTTATATACATGAACATATTGGTACCTGTCTCAAAGGAGAATATCTTTATATACATGAACATATTGGCACCTGTCTCAAAGGAAAATATCTTTGTACACAATGTAACATGAACATAGTGTTAACTGTATCAAACTTCAAAGTAGAATATCTTTATACAGTGTGTACATTAATATGGTGTTACCCGTCTCAAAGGAAAATATCATTATATACCAGTACATTAACATGGCGTTACATGTCTCAAACTTCGTCAAAGGCAAATATCTTCATGTACATGAACATAGCATTACCTGCACCAAGTCTTACAAGTCTCTTGAAGTAGGTTGTTCACCTAACTGCTTATAACATGAAGTTACTTTTTGCAAATATACATATATATCAATCAACTTGCTTGTTGTGTTGTGTTGTCACAATGTTCAGCTGTATACTGCCATGACTATATTTACATCAAAGACAGCATGTTTCCACAAAATACAAGATTATAAGTGAAACATCAAAGTTGACAAACATTGTCTAACTTGACTGAACTTGTGAAGAAAGTGTACCACAGACACCGATGAAATGTACAGAACATAGCATATCAATTCATTTCTACATGTCTATATGACAATAATAGTTGACAAAACCGCTTACTTATATATGTACTACCAACACATGTTGTGATAGCCTGACAAAAAACATGACAGATAGAAATATATGTCAAAAATTGCATGCTTTAACAAAGCACATATGTATTACACCTTAAAATCACAACTCAGTCTGACCTGCATCACTTAAGACATCTAGCTGTAAAGCACACTGGATATTGTTTTGGTCAATGGCTTCATTTTGAACTTCAAAGTACAGTTCCAACAAGTCCTCTTTCTTTGTTGATCCAATTCTTTTCTCCATCACAGACAACCTTTCAACATAGTACATCTTCACATCCTCTACTACAAACTGTACAAACATCTCTTTTATCTTCTCGACAATATCAGCTTATTCCAAATATGTTAGAAAACCCCTCACTAAATGACGAACATGAATACTCTCTATCTCCAACAGCATGTCCACACAGGCGACACTTTGTTCTCAGCAGCCCTATGTGGTCATCCTCCAGTTCTTCATCTACAAATACAATGAAATAGGCAAAATAAATAAAAATCAACAATGTTGAATTGTAGGTACACTATTACCAGTATTATTACAACAATCAATCAATCATTAACAAAAAATATCTATAATTCAAGCATTTTTTGATCCAGGACTAACAAAACAGTAGTTTACTATCCATAAAAATTGGATGTAATCTATATAAAATATCATGAAATCCGGAAAATTAATCTGATTTCTTTTTTATTATTGTCACAAAGTTTATAAATATTCAAGGCAATCACCTCGGCGTAAAAACGTGGAACTACGGCGCTCTCATAATACGGGAAGCTATTTCCTATGGACATCAGCGATTTTGCGCCCCCCTCCCCAACCCCGCTAAAACAGTTAATATCGTAACATCGCCCACTTCAAAATCATCAACAATTCTTCCACATAAATACTAAAGGCTGAAACCCATGTAGAAAGATAGCAGAGGGTCTATACAATTCAGGAAAATTATTCATTTTTCTTAAAAACATAGCGTATCGCAACTAGACAGACATTTCTCCGATAGAACCGGTGCTCTATCGACCCAACCGCCATAGAAAAACATACGGAGCAGGCGACTCGAGGCACGAAACCTTCGAAATTCAAAAACATGAACAATTTTTGCAAGACAAACAACCAGAAAACAAAATGGCGCCAGCGATAGCTGACCACGTCAACAATGACAGAAAATTGCTTTGGATAACCTAAAGTTCCCTAAAAATGTGCAGTTAGACCAGCAAAATTACCAAGAAAATGTGCAATGGGAAGTCTTACCTGATGTTTCGCCCGCCATTGCCGCCAGGGAAGAGCGATTTCGGAGAGATTTGCGCGACGAAAAAAGCACTTGCAGACTTGTTCCTTTGTTCTGGAAGCTTCTGTTAGGGTCAAAGACCTTGTTTGACCTCTGAACTGGGCAATACCAATGAATAAATAGGGGAGATAGAAGGGAAAAGTCTAGAAATCGACTGCACCAGGCTCTGGCGGTAAAATGACGTCATAGCCGAGCGGACGATCTGATTGGCTGGCTATTGGCGTCATTGACATAGGCAGATTAGACCACATTCTGAGCTGTCTGCTGATGTGTACCAGGCACCTCTCATGTTTCACTCTGATTGGGCGGACGGCTTCTTCCCGCATTACCTTGGCCATTCCTCTGAAAGTTTGACAGTCTCCATCTGTGATGAGACCCGAGACTCTGACGTTGCTCTCAAGTAAGTCTCTTGCCCTCTTTTCTCCTGACTCCTCTTCGTTTCCAATCGGGGCCTGTTGAGAAGTGCTGAGCACTTGTGTGGAGGAGTCTCGAGTCCGTGAATTTGCACAGCCTACAGGTCTTGAATTTCAGATGGTTTGCAAGGACTTCCTTCCTCTTTGACACCTCTTCCACGAATGTAGCGTTGCTGCCCCCGCTTGCCTGTCCCGGCTTCCTATAAAACTGACGCAACACCAGGATCAAAACACGGATCAAAACTGACGCAACACCAGGCAACCCTGCTGACCTACAGAGGTATAAATTTACAATTACGCGATACTAAACCCTAGAACACGATTATCAAAACTGGCAACTGAACCGGCATGCCCAGCTTTCACTGCCACTTCCGATTTCCTCTGGTCGTTAAACACAAGTTTGTGTACAACTAAGTTCTTGAATGTCGAGATATCCATATTCATAATACCGCCTTCCAACAATAATGAAGATGTATTAGAGCTGATAGAAACTAACCAGGTATTTCAAATCCCGTTTGTCAAATTGCATGAATAATCTTTCTCAAAATGGTATGACATGATGATACAATGAAATGTATCCTTCTTTGGTTCTCCGTATTATCATGTTGTGGTACATCTGCGGCCGTAGACGTCCGATTGGTCCGGCTGTTGTCTTCAGAACCCTCTGATTCGCTGCCGTCTGCAGAGTGTGGTGTGCAAACAGATAAATGAGTAACTTACATAAATGATTGAATAAAATGGAAATATCGTCATTTAATAAAGAAACCCAATTACTCATTCAAAGTTCTAAATCATGAGCCATTGAACTGGAATTGCCCGAATTGACTAGTGAATGCTGTTTTCTCCACAGATTCGGGGTACATTGGTATCTGCCAGTACCCAGATCTTAAGTCTAGCACACTGAACAATTCAGAACCAGTCAAGGCATCTAGAACATCATCAATACGTGGGAGTGGCCAAGACGACTTCTTTGTCACACTGTTTAGTCCTCTATAATCAATACACAACCTTTTAGTACCATCCTTCTTTCATACTAATACAACAGGTGCTCCCCACGATATACTATATCTTCATACTTCTCTAGCAGGTCCAGTAACTTCTCCTACCTGTCTGAGTCATCAATGTGTGATAGATCAAATAAGGTCTCCATTTCCTCCCTTACTGAATGAACCTCCCCCTGGTGCTTCTGTGTGAGTGGAGAGAATGGTGGGTTCATGCAAAGGGCATGACATTGTTCTATCGACAGAGATGCTGGCTACAACGTCAGAAACGGCTTCCCGACTTCTTTCAGGCGTCATAGGGCAGTCAGGCAGAACTCCCTTTGGGATGACTGTAATTTCTTTGTTCTCATTCACAAGCAGGGTCCGCATTTTCATCTCTCGTCAATTCTGGGTTTCCCAACCTGTCCGTGCAAATTTGCCTCGCTATCCTATTCGATTTTGTTTCTCCTCCCATAAAAGCTCCACCCCAAACATGTACGACAACGTGGCTCTAACATCTGTAGAATCTGAATATGGTGAATTCGCATCCTTGTGAAAACATTCCGGGTACATGTACTGGGAACAGAAATTTTCACGTCAATTTTTGTGCCCACCTCGATAGGACCGATTAGCGAAGAGAAAATCGTCTAGGATGTGGGTTGGAAATGGGATGTTTAGTTTCTTAAGGGAAATCCATTCCAAGGCAGTACTTAAACTTTCAAATACGGCACAGGATTTTTTGGCTCCCATTGGCAGACATCGGTCATAGTAGGACTCATTATCATAAAGGAAACCCAGAAGATGGTGGTCATCTGGATGGACAGGGATAAGGCGAAATGCAGATTGAATATCTGTTTTGGCGAGATAGCAGCCGGACCCTAAGGTTTTGATGTGTTTGATAGCTGTATCTATGGATGAATATGTTCTCGAGGGATGCCGTCGTTGACCGAAAACCCATGAGGATAGGAGAGATCGTGGATCAGGCGAAATTTACCTGGCGTTTTCTTTGGCACAGCCTACAGTGGGGAAAGGAACAAATTCGGAAAGGGGTGGAGAAGTGAATGGACCCAGATTGTAGCTCTTGCTTAAGCTTATCGAAAATGACAGGGTTTTGTGAGTTTTTGGCTTGAGGCGGCATTGTTCGAGAGAAGCCGTATTTAGGACCGAAATATTCTAAGGGAAAACCAAAGAAGAAGCCGTCAACAACATATTGTTTATGCTTTTCAGTGTATCCCTGTAGGTAACGACAAAGGATACTAGCGCGGACGGGAGTAGGAAGGGCCGGTGGAGGACCTCTGATCGCAGAGGAAGGCTTTGTGGGCCTTGGAGCACTTGAAGCAGACGTGCTTGTACTGGCAGCTCGCTTGGCTTTTTTGACCAGTTTCTTAATGTGCCGTCTGACACCTACATAGTAACGGTGACGTTTGTTCCCGTATTGTATAGACTGAACAGGCTTGGAAACAATAAGGTATACAAACTACAATGTACTATTTAGCTTTGCAAATATAAAAATGGAAGTATTGTTTATTTAGGAATCCAAGCATTCCCTTCTGATAGTAGTGGCTTTTTTACATGTGATGCTGAAGGAGGGTCTGTGTATCTAATCATGGACTGCCGCTTAGCCTGCTCAGTCTGTATGGTGCTAAACTCCAGTGCATATTTGTCATCTGACTCCCAGGGTATGGCCCTTGTCTTAAGAATCCTTTGTCCATTGTCATCTTCGTCAGACTCATCTGACGATATATACTCTGCTACAAGGACACGTCACAGTTTCTCCTTCAGTGTCTTATCGTATGACTGCTTGGCCCTCAGCGCCTTCTTGCGATGAATCAGTTTCTGATGAAAAAAACAACAACATATTAGTTATATTGAGTTATTTCGGACAGCAGCAGGTATGACATTTTGCTGTTTTTATCTGGACTTAAAGAGGTTTCATATACACAAACAATTTGAGAATATCTTCACCATGTTAATCTATCTGAATGTGAAGGTCTTTTATTACAACCACAATTGCAATGTCAGCTGCCTTTACAACGATGCAATAAATTCTGTTGCTCCCTGCATGTGTCCTTTTGTGGTGACACATCGGACTCTCCAATGGATCCAGACCCCGGCGCCTTGCTTTGATCTGATGCCTTGTTTTTCTCTATGACACTGTCATAGGCATAGGTCCCTGGTGACACATGTGAATCTACACTGGATCCAGATCCCGGCGCCTTGCTATGATTTGATGCCTTGTGTCTTTTAAGTTAAGTATGCAAAGCACAGGCCTTTGTTCTTGACATGTTAAAGACGCTGCTTTGTAAGCTTTGTTACCTAGCCTCATACAGGTGACTTATCTGTACAACTATTTACGTAACAGACAGGGTGGTGTTTTATTAGGCATTCTTGGTATTATAAAGGTCCTAGTGTTAACTAAGGACCAGCGTGAAACAGGTGTCTTGGGTATTTTTTTGTTGTTGTTACTAATTTCTTTAGGTTGTGCAGAGTTTGAAAGTTTTGCGCTGTAATTTTTATCTGACGAAGTTGACTTATGGGTCGCCAATGATTCTGATGGTCTAAGCTTAGACCCAGTATTTGACTTCTGCTCGGATTGTGAGTGTGGGGCGCTTGGTTTTGAAGTCGACTGCTGCTGTGATTTTTTTGCGCGTTTGGAATCATCCAAAGTACCTGCTTGGGAGGTAGAACGCTTACGGTACTGGTCCAGTTTTTGGGTGTACAGACCAGGCCCGTTGTATTGCGGACCGGGTTTTGGTGGGCGCTGCAATCCTTGAGTGTGTGGTGGTGGGGAGGATGGTGGTTCAGACCAGGCCAGAGGCAGCCATGAACTGCCCCATCATTATCAAATTATCTATGCATCAATAGGGGCATGAGTTATTCAGCAAACGCTGTCCACCTTCGCATGTTGTCTATCTAGATTTTCTTGATAGCTTCATCTCTGTTCTTGTAGACCTTCTGAAAGATGCGCCTTTTCTCCCTGCATGGCGTCGCATTGAACAGGGTGCTCTACCGGCCCTGGTTGAACTCCTGATCTCATTTTGCTGTAGTTTCTCCCTCAACTGTTGTATGGTTTCTCTGGGTGGTCTTGGTTTCTTTTCGCTTTAGGTCCTGTTGGTGGTCACTCAGCGAGGGGACAGCTGGGTTGATGCCTCCGCAGTAATTGCAGAACCGTTACTGCTGTGGCATGACCCTCTGTCACAGGTGCCTCAGCAGTGCCTTACAGAGACAGCCCTCCTCAGTTAGCATAGACGCCACTTCTGGTTTAGCCTTCGCCCGTTCCTTTGTGGTCTGGTTCACTATGTATGCAGCCTCCACTTGAGGACAATCAGAAATATAATTCAACTTATTTTCACTTCGAAACTTGTAGTTGACGGTTGCTAGGGTGAGGTTTTCCCGGCTGTCTTTTGCATTTATAATGCATAAGACGCTGGTGTTGTTCGTTGATTACTGTTCTTGCCCACATGGGCTAGATGCAGGGCTCACAGCAATATAATAAAGACAATAAGCAGTTATCATTACATGTACTGTTATAGTGACCAAGGGAAGACGCAAACAGTATGACAGTTAATATAACCTTTGCTACCACTTAAACTATCGTTTAATCTATTCTAAGAACCCTCACCCGAGGCACTAAACTCCAGTCTTGGGCACTTCTTTACTATCTATTTATCAGCTTTGTACAACGCTGGGAGATTTGAAAAACCCCCACTAAACTCCAGTCTTGAGCACTTCTTTACTATCTATTTATCAGATTTATACAACGCTGGGAGATTAAGAAAATATAAGTGAAGCTCTTGTTGTAGCTCTGTTCTCTTATGGTCTGCTCCACCTCACGTGCTCGTTGTAGTGTGACTTGTAAGCCGAGTTATTTATCGGGAGAAATGTTGATTCTGCTAGATTGAAATCTCTACCCTAACTTAAACATTACTCTCTCCCAAAAGCCAACCCGTTAACAATAAACAGGCAATTAACTTCTATAAGGAACGTGTTCAAGTAGCAACTGGGATATAAATATGTTCAGACATGTGATACACAGAACATAATGTAACACTCAGAACAAACTACAATACCACCACTAAAAGTAGGTATAGTATATAGTATACTGTACTGTAAGAACTACTCTATATGATCAATGCCCAACTGCTGACAGAGGCTGCAGTCACAAATGATAACTTATCTGGATTTGCTGCCTGTTTCACTGATACTAGTAGTCTAAGGCATTACATAAACAAAAAAAATATACCCTAGTCAACTATACCGTCTATAAGAACACACATACCAGTAGCACCGAAAATACAAGCTGAATGTGGCTTGGCAGAGATAGATGAACCGATTCTTCGACAACGTTCGTAAAACATTAGTTATCTACAAATTGCGTTTTTGTGACTGGGTTTTGGATTTAGTTTACTCACGTTTCTTTGCTGCTGTTTTCTCCTTCTGCATCCCGTGTCCTTCTTCATCCCGGCCATCCACATCTGCATGGGCATGCAGAAAAATATATTTACACTTTTACTCTTTCGTACAACTAATGTCTTGTCATAAACTCCGATACACAATGATATGCTCAAGTCCGTCCAGGGAGCGAAGTGGAAGGCGAGAGCTGGAGGCAGATGGGGATTACAACTTACATGCCCATACGATGTAACAAAAATGGTCATTTGATGTAAATTAAAAATATTAAAGTAAAACATAACATAACACACAATTATCCACACCCTTACCACAGGCAAAACTCAATTAGAGAGACGTGACGAAATAAGTGGGCTTGGTAGAACGCTTTTAATCAGAATGATTACAGCGCCCAACGGGAGGGAGGGTGGGGTACAAAACTCTTCGTCACCGCGTGGTCGCTTGACGGAACTGAGCCCCGTTTCCCGACGGAACTGAAACCCTAAGTGAGCATGATGCCGAGCAACATGTTCCTCTGTGGGGAAACCCCGATCAGCCAGTACAAACTCAGTACAGCGTATAGGTTTCTCATTTTGGCTGATAAACACTCCAGATAACATGCAAGTACTGTAAGTATCTTCAGTTTTGTACAGTAGTATGGGGACAGCCTTATTACCTGTCACTATTAGGCATGAACCCAAGCTCAATTGTTGCTTCTGCCCCACTTTACAGGATCATAAACAAATCTTGCCCGTCAATCTGTTTACAAGTCTTAACATGCGTACATTATAGCACGTTCCATTTAAAGGAAAGCTGCACAAAAAATTGAAAATCCTTCTATGCTATGCTTAATTTATTCCAAAGTCAAATTCTCACTTCAAGTTGATTCACATAAGTCCGTCATAGTTTCTGGGATTTTCCACAGTTTGCAACTTATGCCGTGCTGACGCCTTCTCGCCTGATAATTGAATTATATGACATCAGTGTTTCAAATTTTTCACCTGATGATTGAATTTTAGAACACTGACGTCATATAAGATAATCATCAGGTGAAAAATTTGAAACACTGACGTCATATAATTCAATTATCAGGTGAGAAGGCGTCAGCACGGCATAAGTTGCAAACTGTGGAAAATCCCAGAACTATGACGGACTTATGTCAAACAACTTGAAGTAAGAATTTGACTTTGGAACATATTAAGCATAGCATGGAAGGATTTAAAAAATTGTGTGTAGCTTTCCTTTAACACTACTAATGTCAGCCAATTCTAAGGTAGACGGTGGAACTAGGCTAAATAGAAAAACGAAATTAAAACCAAACTGGAACGTGCTACAAAAAAAAATGTCGGCTTAACTGTGTAACAACAAAAAACAGCTAAAAAGGCAGTTCCATTTAACACTACTAATGCCAGCCAAGTCTAAACTAGACAGCACTCTCCCCATACAGTGTTATGCAATGTTATCGAGTCACTGTACATTTTGGGGAGGTGATACAGCTAGTGTGATGCAGAAAGTCAAGTCTGCACACTTTAGACACGCTATGCTGATGTTGATGTCTTTGCGTTCCTTTTTCGTTTTTTTTTCTAGGTTCATACCTCTTGAAGGAGATGTCAGGACAGTTTGCTGTCCATGTGGTGTTGTGGCTGAATGAGCGGCCAAAGGTTTTGTGGCCTCCATAAATCTCTTCCAATGCCTTGCCCGTTGCGGAGAAGTCTTGTACACCCAGGATGCTGCTGGGACCGCACATGCCTGTAGCACAGGTTATCGCTCTTCCCTAACTCAATCTCAACTGGCCTGGTCTTCTCTGGGGGTTGGCATTTCCCCAGCAAATTGCAGACTTGTGCATAGACCGTGAACCTGTCAAATGACAATGATAATAAAAGTTCCTTTGTAAACATGATGAAAATGCCATTGCTGTGTGCATCAAAACAGATAAAGGCCAGGAAACAGTCGGCTATATTGTCAAAGAAATTACACAATATTAACATCCAATTCTCAACAATGACAGACTGACATGTGCACGAATAGGGAGAATTTCTTTAAGAACAGATTTGAACATCCTGGATGGTATATGAAGCTCCTTATCACAAAGATGGGAACATGGGATCGAGCAGTTATTCCACCTTCATACCACGTGAAGTAGATAATGTCTTGGCCTCGGGGGGAGGTGGTAGTTCCTCTGGTCTGTAATGAAATCTATTTCTAACTGTTCTGACTCCCCTTCGTGGTATGTTAACTCTGCATGGGTTGTCGATCCCTGGATCAGCAAACCTGGACTCCCGTATACGGTCTAGTCGTTCAATCTGTCCTGATGGTTGATCAAATGATGGTAGCCCTGACCGGAATTTACACGGGTACTCTAATGAATCGAACTGTTGCCCTCCATGTAAAAGCTACAACTGTCGTCGAAAAAACTGACATCAGACATGATTACCATTACTGAAACACTTAATTGATGTTTAAAAACACTTTAAAGGTTTAGAGGAAAATATCAACTAGAGAACTATTCCGCGGCCACCACCACTCGCACCTCCGGGGCTTCCCCAAGTGTCCGGCTGGAAACGTCCACCGAAGCCCTTCGGCCGCGCCCGGGATGGCCACGCTCACCGCGTCCACCTCGATTTCCTCAGGTGTTCTACGCACTCCTTCCATATTTACAACTCTCTCCGTTAACACTACCTTCTTCATCCGTGCTTTTTTCCTTTTCTCTTCTTTTTCCTTCTGCCTTTCCAGGAGGGTTCGGAGCCTTTTTTCCTTGATGGCCCTGTTTTTCTCTTTGAACCGTTCATGCACTTTTCCCGCATGTGTCCGTGCATACTTCATGTGTTTCGTCTTGTCCTCTGGTGACAGGCTTCGCAACCAGTCACTCTTTTCATTGTTCATCCAAAGGAGATACGCCTCAAACGATAGTGAGGTTGCATTTGGCTTTGCCCTGATTAGATTGTTCAGGATGGCGAAGTCTCTTTCTGATCCAACATTTGTTGTTGGCACATGGTCTGCCCTTTTCACCTCTGTTTCAGTTGGTTGCCAGAACTGTCCTCCTGGCAGCTGTTCTTCTGCTTGTCTCTCAAGCAAAATCAGCAATGCTGAACAAACTACTTCTAATGCCTGCTGTGTCAGCACATCTAGGTCCTCATCTTTGTGGCTGCGAACAAGGAGTCAAACAAGGCATCCTTGTGCATTGCCATCACTGTCTCATTGAAGAGAGGCTCCCCTGCAAGCTGTGTGCTGGCATCCCGCGACCAGCGCTCCAGGGCTATCTGCATTTTGTGCAATTGCTTATTCATGCTCATGACTTTCTTCTCCATACCCAGTATACGGTAAAATGGGCCAGTGACAGTTTTGTCTATGATACCGAATGCCCGCACTCCAGCAAGGTGTCGGCCTTCACAGCTTTCAGCAGACCATTTGGGTCAGGCCAAGATGGAGGCTATCTGGTTATGATGGTGATACACTGCAGCTGCATTATAAAACATGATATTGCACTACAAGCAGTCCTAATGAGTCTCACAGCCCCTGACTCTCCCTGCTGTGAAAAGACAAATAGATTTGTCCCCTCTGAAACCGCATCCTCAAAAATCTTGAGTGTGGAATTAGTCTCTGTTGCGAAGTTTACGAGCAAGTGCATTTTACAGAAGTAGTTGCACATGCTACCCAGTTCATCTTTCACGTCATCAGCTAGTGTCTCCCACTCTTTTTCGACAGCAGGCAGAAGCTCCCGGCGTATTTCCTCCAGATGTTTATTGAAGAGAGGATTGGTTGCGCCTCGATCAGACATGGTTGAGGTAAACGATGTTATTATTTCCGCAGTTTTCTTGGCGACATCCTCTCCATGCAGGATCACAGAGAACCTCTGCCAACTCCATGCAAGACTCAGAGAAGGCTACCGTGATCCCCTCAGCATCTCCAGATGGAACTTCTGTCATGGATATAGTTAATGTCTTGCCTGATGGTAGCGTCACATCGAAGGTCTGGTATTTAAAGAGCTTCGAGGTCCCATCTTGGTGGAAGCAGTTTCCCTTGTCCCTATCTCAAGAGACGATGGCTTCGGCCACCTAAACCTGTGCAAGGATTCTTGCCTCAGCCAAGCAGCCTGGATTTCTATCCTTAACTCGGAAACCGATCCACACTCACCCCTGCCAGCAGCTTCTCCAGAACTGAACTTATAACCCCGTCTACCTTATTCATAGACACTCCTGATGTGAGAAGGTACATAACTACCTCTCGGATTTCGTTACTGTATCTGCCATCATAGAATGCTTTTACTTTCTTGCTTTCCATGAGACTTTGAATCTGTTGCAGTTCTGTGTTCTCAACTTTGAGGTCCTGGAGTTTGTCATATCAGTGGCCTGGAGATCTGTTAGTACTTGTAACTTGTTTTCCTCTTGTCTTTTGAATAACTTAGGAAAAAAACAGCAACAATAAAACAAAAATGAATAAAGGATGTAAGGGGTCATGGGTTCAGGGTAAGCAATGACAGTAAAAAAACGAATAGATAAACACAACCGGCAAGCACTGCGTTGACGTGTGCCACAGACAAGCTGATAGCGGCCTCCAGCTTGCTGTCGCTGTCGTCGGTAGCCTCAGAAGGCTGAAACTGCACCGGGAGGTTGTTACCCGACGCTAACGTCGACGGTTGATAGATGTCAGCTACCGTCTCTGCATCTGATGAAGGAAAACAAACAAACACTAAAACAAAAATGAATAAAGGATGTGAGGGTGATGGGTTCAGGGTAAGCAATGAGAGTAAAAAAAAGGTAGATAGTTCACACAGAAAACAAATAGGCAAACACAACCGGCAAGCACTGCAGTGGCGTGCGCCAAAGACAAGTTGATAGCGGTCTCCAGCTCGCTGTTATCGGTAGCCTCAGGAGACTGAGGCTGTACGATAGCAACAGGGGGAGAGTGGGGTCCAACTGTTGAATTGTGGTCTGCGTGGTGACTGTCCGGTGTGTGGACCGGCGAAGATAGGTTGTCACTTTCGTCTAAAAGGAAAAGTACAGTATCTAAATTTAGGATCTTAATACGTAAGATGGTAGCATCAATATTTAGGATTTGTGTTAAATTTAAAATAGGAGACAAACTCGTCCTCATCGGTTGTCAAAATGGAGCCTTGTGCTTAGTGACGGTCGGAAACCTGTCGTGAACACTGGCCTCTCCTGATGGGTTACAGTCGGGTATTTGTCTGCACAAGATGTTCTGTTGGCAACTTCATTATGGCCTCCTTCAGGTTTGCCTGGCTACAGCTGTCAAAGCGTACACACGGCTGTTGCATTCACAACAGTAGGATCTCAGCAAGTTGCTAATTAGTTTGAAAATCTTTACATTTATAAACAAACATTTTACAAGATAGGTTTTACAGTCTAGTATCCAAAATGTCGTTCATTAATCCATTCTAAATTGAAATGATCTGAAAGGTACTTCAGGCTCATTCGTTTATTACATACACCATCAAGGTTATGTTTTCAGTTGTGTTGTTTGCAGTTCTGTGTATTGTGGAAATCATACATCCCAAAGTTGTGCACGTATACTTTGGCATAAGGGTAACTTCTACGAATGTAAAAGTCAATAATGGACCTCCTAGCAAATTTCTATGGTATTGTAGCAGCGCTTCTAGTTCCAGAGAGTGGTCAAGACACAATGGATGGCGTTTGGCAGGTTGACAGCAGTGACATTTGCTGTCCTTTCTATGACAATATTCGTGAATCTCTCTTTCGTAAAATGTTTGACTTTGCTCCTGAGGTCGTTTGGGACAGAGACGAAGTCAGAATTAAATGGTTGTTTAATGAGGGAGTAAATGAAATAGCAAACTTCATTCAAAAAGCCTGGGAAAACGAAGAAATCACATATATTCATAGTAAATGAAATCAACCACATAATGTTACTGTTAGTGCTTCTCTCTGTCATGTTTTATTTGATTTACACATTTATGTACATATGCTCCTGTTTTGCGAAATTCCTGTTTATTTACATTTATGATTATCCAACCTGAGTTGATACTAATGTTCATCGACCTTTTGTATGTTATATATTTATTCATTTATTTATTCCACCCCGTTCATATTCTGTTTTTAGTCCTTAATGTTTATCTCTGTAATCTTGATCTTTTGTTTATGCAATCAATATAACCTATACGGTGTCCTATAAGCCCGCATGGGCTGGGCGCCCTACGGCGCATGACACGTAAATAAACTCTTCATTCATTCATTCATTCATTGAAGGACAGTAATTTCATGCAGCAGAGACGGAAACCGTTCGTGAATGGACTTGTGGGGTGCGGGCCAGTACGTCACTGGATCTGTTGGTTACCTGCTGATTCTAATTCGACGTTCTTTTCCTCCTTCTGCAGTCTGTCTTTCTGTCGCTCTGTTGCCTGCACATTCTTCTCCAAGGAAAGGTTTTTAAGAACCATCCTCTGTATCTCCGCATCCTTCTCTTTCACTTCTTACTTCAGACACTGGATTGACTGTTTTACAGCATCTAGCTTCCTTGCCATTCCAGAGGCTCCGACAACGCTTGGTTTGTCAACAGTTCGAGACACTTCGAGACGAACAAGGACCGTGAAAGGCACAGACCACTAGTTGAAAGGTGGTTAAGCTAGGATTATACCTTCATCCGAGTCGGGTTGGCGTGGGAGTCGGAATCAGTCCTACTAGAGTCCGAATGGTATTTCAGGCGGGTGAGCCGTGCTCGCAAGGTCTTTTTATCCTTTAAAAGGAGAGAAAATAGCAACAGTGATGGATTAGAACGTCCCCTTATCCCTGTCTCAGGTTTCTTAATGTGTTGTTCTATTCTGCACTTGTTTGGGAAACTGTCAAAGTCACCTGCAGTCAACTAAAAGTAAAGCTACGCTATCTTACCTTCATGTTATTTCGCTGAACTTGAGGGTGTGACGGGATTTCTTTCCGACTGATGAATCGGTGTCAGTTCCACTCGGACTCCCGGACTCGTACTTCCGGGCGGCACCTGGGGCGATACGGCGTCCCTTTGTGGCTGCTGCAGCCTCGCCTGTCTTCTTACCCCAATAGTCCATGGGCCAGGTCCCTCAAAATAGCCATTTGGTACCAAACAGAGGGACAAAGGATGACTTACTTTTTTGAAAAGGTTGATTCCTCTACTTTATAATTATGCATGATAATAATGTCAAAAGTCCAGCTTTTTAGGAATTATCACGTGATATGGTGACGTCATCAAAATGGACCTCGATTTTTGGGACTTAATTCAGAGGACTGGGACAAAATATCAAACATAGATATTTTTCGGTGAAAATCGGTTTGTAGGCAAAAGATACCACAGGAATCACGAAATAGTATGTTTTTGGTTGATATTTTGACTCTATAAGAAGCTATGAATCTTTTAAGTCCATTTTTGGGGGTAATTTTGTGTAAAAAAATTTATTGTTTACTTTCCAAAATCAGGCATTTATTTGGGCTACCTATGGGGTCTTGTGTAATACATTATGTTGATAGGCCATATCATTTTCTGCATTTTGGGCTTTGAATCAACAAAATCCGTCAAAAATATCAGGAGTTATAAGGGATTTAAGAATTACACCCAACGGCCATGTTATCAAATCGCCGCAAATATCGCAATGCATCGTGGGTGATTTTAAGAGGGTCTGTCTGTAATTATACCTTGTAGCAAAGGACAAAATGACGATTTTTTTATAAATTTTGGCTGGTGGTAAGGCCTTGGTCCAATTGTAGAAAAATGGGTAAGTTTTGGGTTAACTGGTGGTCACCGGTTGCCATGGAAACGGTCATTTTTAAAGATGGCGATTTTTTATCTGCAAAGGCTCAATCTCGTCCGGAATACACCATCTTTGGCCTACAGAAACGCCAACTGATGGTAAGTAAGTAAGTCACCCTTTGTCCCTCTGTTTGGTACCAAAAAGCTGCTTGGCCCATGGACTATAAGGACAGGAAAAAAATAACAACAGTGATGGATTAGAAACAATGATTTTAAGTGTCCAATTTCTGTCTTATAGAAGGTTTCTTAAGATTTCTTACTGTCTAATCGATTTTTGTGAATATGACAAAAGTCGTCTTTGACAATTACCTGCCGAGCTTTTTTCAGGATGGAGGCGGTTGCCTCGTCCAATGTAACTGCTACCGTACCATCCTTCTTCCTCCTCTCCTGGGCAGAAGTGAGACTCTTCGGGTTCTCTGAAACAGAAAGTATGCTGAATCATTCTGTGGATTGAATGACTCGCTCGCAGTTTTCTCTGTCAGCATGTAGAATGAGTCAAATGCCTCATCTGACTTTTGTCGACGATAGTAGGACTTGAGCGTGTCGACCCTAACGACCGCCTCTTGTACATTCAAGTCCCTCGTTTGCAAAGTCGTTTGCAAAGATTTGGAGACCGAAAAAAACACTGACCTAAACGAAGTGCGAACAAGGTGCTCCATGGCTGGAAGTACACCGCCCGCTTTCAACCTATTCTCATCTCTCGTTGTCTCGTTGATTTCTTACCTGGTACTCTTGTTGCTGATAATGCTTTTCAGTGCTGCTGTTCTTACAGTCCAGCGTGTGGGACACAGAGGCTTAAATGTACCACTTGATGTTTCGTCTTCAGATGCTAGTTGATTTAACAAGGTCTTAGTCTTTGGCGAGTAGTTCAGCCTGTCGATCTCCCTTGCTATGTCCATTGCGTCACGAAGGGCCTCTATCTGTCTGCAGGTGTCTTGCAGGCACAGATTCAGCGAGTGGACCCAGCAATGCACTGGGACAGCTGCAGACACTCCGAAACGATGCTCCTTCATGTTCGCCGCCCGTCCGCGATAGAGTTGAAGTGGGATGCCTGTCCGGAGAAGCTTATCCTTGATTGCTGCGGTGATGGTAGAAGATAGCCTTACAGCCCAAGACTGTTCTCGTGTACATTATAGTCACAGTCGACATACCTAACATTCATGTTGAGCTGTCGTTACACGTCTGTCGCTTCGTCGGCGATAATACCAAATCATGCTGGATCATTACCGTTTATACTCTCGTCTGTCCTTATGTTGGTTTTCTCCATTTTCTCGTCAGACCATCTCGGCTGGTGGCTAGTGGCTTTGATGTCCCATTGATCACGAGGATTGTCGCTTTCCGACAGTGTTTCCAGAACACTCTTTATCATACTATTTACAAAAGTAAGGTAGTGGGTTCGTTTCACATTGTCACCTATGGTAAACTTATAATTCACCTACAGATTTGCCAGCAAAACTTGCCAGTAAGCATTTCCACTTGTAAGTGTTGGGCCCCTGAGTTGAGCCTTCCTTCCTGGTATAGAAGTTTACGCTAATGTCACTCATTGCCTTTTCCAGGGCCATCTGACATCACCTGGTTGATACATCACATGTACACATAATTGGTGATTGAATGCAGCAGCAGTACTATCCCAACAGATGGCGCATGCACATATAGTTATCACCATACAATTTACTTTCCATCATGATATGAGCTATTATCAAAAAATCACACTGATAAAAAGCAGGCCATTGTCATCATTAATGGTGACGTTGTCACCCGGTTTGTCCTGTCTTCGGGGCTTACCATTTTGCTGACATCACAAATAAGCCCCTCGCCTGGTCGGTCGTAACAACCACCAACTAGCTGACCTCAAGGGGCTTTAGTCTTTTCCGGACGCCGGGGTGGAGCTGACTGCCGCTTTCTTCTTTCCGGACTGCCGGGTGGGTTGTGTCCGTTTGGAGACTGACAAGCGTTTTGGTACTACGGCTACGATGAGGTCAGTGTTTACGCTTCTAAGAAGGAAAGGCACCTTTCTTCCTCCTTTGCCCTTGCAGCATGTTGAATGCATTGGCATGTTGTTAATGTTGAAACATTCACAAGCTCTTTAACTTTCACGTGTGTCTTCTATTGACAGAAAAGACCCTTGTAACTTGCCTTAGAACAACACCTTGCCTTAAAACAACACCTGGCCACCCTGTAATAAAAGATTATATAAACACATGTAGATCACTGCCTTCTAGCCTAATTTTCTTCTCAATGGGATTAACTTTTTGGAAAAAGCCACAATTCTAAGTAAGTAGCAGATAAGATATCAGGTGCAGGCACTGTTTTCAAGCAAAAATATTACAAACTCTAAAACATTCCTCTTCATAGTTTACACTTCTCATTCTTTCGATACTAGTATCTTACAAGGAATTTAAAGGTGAGTTTGCTGTCCTGAAATAAAACCATATGGACTTCAATTAGTGTTCAGACATTGACATTGTAGCTCAGGTCATAGAGGATAATGACCAACATGGTTTTCATACAAGATGTTAAGGAGTCTGAAATTACCTGCTCGGTCCACTTGCTCGACCTTCTGCCTCCACCTTTCTGGGTTGCCAGGTGGTATCGCCTTGTCTTGACATGATCTTCTTTTCTATTGTCTCACAGTTGACAAAGTGTAGAAAGGGATACTTTTCCAGCTGATTTTCAGCATGGCAACCCAAGACAAAAGTGAAAAAAAACTCTATCATTCCATCTTATAGTTAATCTGTGCGATGAGTGCCATTTGATAGTTGTAAAATGTATCGAACTCACAGTCGACAGTCACTAACACGAGCCATGTCGGTAGCAGGTTTGGCGCATTCGGCCCCCCCTCATAGCCTCTGAACGGTATAATGTATCATTCCCAAATTTGTAGGGAGTGATGTTCATGTAAAGTTTTATCATTCCTAGAATTTTGGTGACGTTATGACGTAATTATGACGTCATTGATGTGATTTTATTGGCTCAATAGGGAATTCCCGTAATATCTAAAGGTATTAAACAAAATAGTATGTATTGTTGATTTTAAGGTATACCAAAAATTTTAACTACCTTGACGTCAAAATGACATCATTAAATGACGTCACGTGTTGTTAGCGACCCCTTGGGATCCGCCATCTTGGATCCGCCATTTTGAAATTTTCAAAAATACTTTTTTTCCACTTATGACCCCAAAAAACACTTAAAATAGTGTTTCTGGATTTGACCGATTACGTCATCAAATTAGCATAAATTATGAATATTAAATCATGAAAGTTACATCTAATTACATATGATGCTATACATGTAGGAAAACTAGTGTTGTTGAGCAAGAAAACCTAAGACATATCATTGGTTTTAAAAAATCAGTGATTTTTGCATACAATGCCTTTCAGAAATCCGTTGCCATGGCAACACGAAAAATAATAAACTTATACTATTAGCATAATATTGTTGGCAACTAAATTTTAGGAAAAGTCACCAAGTTTGGTAGTCCTAGCATATGTCGTTCGGCAGTTATACGATGTCAAAGTTGGCGCGGGCACTTTTACACCCCCCCCCCCTCTGGATAGGGATAAGGACTGGTTTCTACTTTAGTTTTTACTTTACCTTTCTACTACAGTCAACTACTTACTTTTACATTCTAGAATATGAGTCGATCTAGTTATGTTGGATTTCGCTTCTTCTTTTGAGGCAGTGGAAGACGAATTTACCCACTTCTAGAATATGCAGGTTCCTTGATTTAATAGTAGTATTGTTTTATCAATATAAGGTAAAATCACCACAATTGATAGAGAAACTAGAGTTCCACGAACACTTTATCTTCGCCAAATAATCAAGGCTTATTATGGAGAGTGATTAATATTTACATGCTTATCACCCGCTGCAAATTTGATCATGCACCATACCATTTGGAAGTTATCCTGGGGGGGGGGGGGAATGAGTCCAGTCTAGATAGTGTTAAAAATCATTTGGTGGTACAGGACTAGTAAATGTGTAGAGTGTGCTGATATATGTAACAAGTTTAATGAACTTTCAGATGCTACAAGTATCGAATTCCTGCCATTGATCACTATGGAATTATGGTGTTTCCTCATCAATTATGCATATTGGCTCCCATATGCATAATTACCATCTATCTAAATCAAATTATAACTTAAGCTATTAACAAACCAAAAATCATGATGATCCATTGACCCATTCTTGAGTTATTACCAAATGAAGGGCGCACAGCTGGCACACAGCTGGGTGACCTAAATCCCAAGCCAGGCAATCCTCCAAGTGTCCCTGAATTGAGGTCGAGTAACAGCTTTCAATGGGATTATACATTACTCTCTTTAATTATGTAAATGAAGTCCCAATTTGCATACTATATATTTCATTATGTTAATCATCACCTAAGGTACCTGCGTACCAAAAGCAATAAAGATACAACAGAGCCTGCATGAGTTATCCTCCTCCAAAGTTTCATACATAAAGGCCCACTGCAGCTCAAAACAAGTCGTCAAGAGGCCCAAACTTACACCACTTGTTCCCTGCCCCAAGACCCATCCACTATAAAAAAAATCATGAACCTGGCGCCTCCAGAAAATTTCACCCCAAACTTTGAAGCTCCGCTGCAATACTTTAGATACCCGCTAGAAGGCCCATTATCGAACTTGACCTTCCTTTCTGTAAACCTTACACACCCACTAAGTATCATGCAGAACCATCGACAGCTTCTCGAGTTATGTTGGCGACATACAAATACACATACACACAAAGCCCGCTGCAGTACCGACGGAAAATGCCAGGGGAACCATTTTTGAACTTGACCTCCGTTTCTACAACATCTACACACCTGCAAAAAATCATGAAGATCCATCAACGTTTCCGTCACTTTTTTTTGCCTACATACAAACACAAAAAATTCAAAGTCCGCTGCAGTACTGTTGAAAAACGCAAGGTGAACCATTTTCGAACTCGACCTTCCTTTGCACAACCACTACACACCTACCAAAAATCATTAAGATTCATTGAAGTTTTCTTGAGTTATGCTCCTGACATACATACAGACCCACCCAACAGATTTTTCAACCGAAAACATAATCCTCCCCGAGTACTAGTACTCGGCGAAGATAATTATGGAAGAAAGTTTGAATGTACATATCTGAAAGCCTTGTCCTTATACATCTCAATACAGATGTATTGAGGATCACAGTTCGTACTATCAGTAGATAGGAATAGATAACAATAGGAATAGCAACCGTTATAATATCTAGAATCTCCTTAACTCGCTGAAGTAATCTACGACTGTTTGCAAGAGACCTACGTTGTAACATCAGTGCATCGACTTGTAGCGGGTGTGAATCACTATCAGGTTGTATTAAGTGTGTCCAAGATTTTACAATACGTAAAGATATATCTACATCTAAGGGGAATCTTCTTAGGTCTGCTCATGCTGCTACACTGCTGCAATTTCCAATGTAGCTAGCTTGGCAATCTTTCAAAGCAATTTACTGTAGATATGTATACCTGATATGTATACCTAGTGCAGTGACCATGTTTTCCATCAAAGAATACGTATTCCTGCTGCAAAGGAGAAATGGCCCATTCTGATCCATACTGATTGCCATTTTACACAGAACCCTGTATGTTTTAAATAAACTTATTGAGCCATTTACTCGGCCATCATTGACTTTGAAAATATAAATGAGTCAAGCTGGTTAAGTTTTGCTTTTAAATCAGCCACGGCATCGAAGCTATGTGACATTTTTTTAATTTTTTTTCCCGCTTCAATGTCTCGTACTTAGCACATCGTCAACTATGTTTTGGATTTCTTCGAAGGAGCCATTTTTGATTATATTAACCATTGTCCGACGTTGAGCCGCTCTTGGACCACATTTGGGATTCATCAAAAATTCTTTAGTATGTTTTAGTAAATGCCTTTGCTTCTTCTTATATGAAGGAATGCATGTATGCATACCTGAAAGTCCCACAACTATGTAATTCTTTTCTGGGAAGAATTCAACTATTTGAGCAGTACGTGATGAAAAAGGCCCATTTCCCCCACAAATTATACATTATTCAACTCATTAAAAAGCAACCTGTACTCCTTTCTAAATTCAAGTTTGTAATGACACTTGCTGTTTGTAAAAGTATTAGACGATTTGAAGGACAGAATCCTTCTTATTATACAGCTTTTTGCAGGTACAGTTGATGACCTTCCCCAGTCTCTTCCACCAGACCGTTAAATATGTGCTGACGTGTGTCTCTGCCTTAAATGAAATTCTGTACATCGTTTTCCCACTGATGTCATTTGGTAGTTCATTGACATCTATGATTTCAATGTCATTCCACTCAGATGTACTTGAAGATTGATTGGTAATCTCCATTTGTCTATCTCCACTTTTGAATCTGAGATCACCACGATATCTTCTTTACCTGGGTCTGCCTGCATTCGGGTATTGGTGTTGGGAGATGTTGCTCTACCTCTGTGCCGTTTCATCCTCTTTCTCTTCTGTTTGCTCCTCATTGATTCATCACTTTCTAAAGAAGTTCCTGGTTCCACATTTTAATGGACAATGTTCCTCACTGAAGTTGGTTTGACTTTCTGGCTGTGTAGTTTCCTTGTGCATGTCAGAATCTGCGGAGGAGATATAGGTACTGTGCACAGATGATGGTGACGCATGTCTCTGCTTGTATCTTATTGTCTTTTCTGGTCAGGTTTCATCTATATCAGAAACCGAAGGAGTCATGTAAAAGGTCTCTGCCTCTAGTACTCTCCTCTCTTCCTCATACGCAGGGTCCTCTGGCAGGACCTAAAAGGTGATAAATATTAAGTCACGGATTTTATTTCACCGCAAGCCTCACAAGTGATTTATGCATGCCTAATCTACTTACAGACTTCTCAATGTTAAAACAACCTGAGAAGTTAAGACTTAAAATACATTCAGACATGAAAACGAACAAAAATGCTGAATTTTTTACCTGAATTTCCTGCTCGTCATCACTTTGAGTTTCTCTGATCCAGTCTTCCCCAGAGTCAAAACCAGTGTCTGTCAAAGGAGAGAATATTTTTCTTAAAGTCAAGCATAAGTTCATCTCCGTCATGCACAAGGTGGCACACCCTGAGGTGATTCTTTAGTAGCTGTTTCCTTATGTGACAACCTAACTTTGCTTAATCCCGTTGGCTGTGCATGTATGGCCCTTCCGTGAACCAATACGGCATAGTTTATTCCGTATGTGGGTTTCGAGTATCTTCGTCTCATTCTCGGCAAATGTTACGAAACTGTGGGATGATCCTTCTCAAGATAGTCAGCACACAGCCCCCAAAGCAGGAACACCAAACTCCTTTGCAATATTAATCTCATTGTACTTGTTGGCTAACCTCTGCATCCCAGTTCAGACACGCTCGGTACTGGTAAGTTAAGCGTCGGAGCAATTTCGCTGAATCTTTTGTTTCCAATAGGACTGTTGAGCAAATGCAACCTGAAGTTCCATGAACTAAAGAGAACCTAAACTTTTTAAGAATACTTTATGTACAACAAAAGAAGACAATTGTATATATTAATTATATGCTAAATGTTTAGTTACTACAAGGGATATATCATACTGTGGGTCTACAAATGATAAAGAATCTCTGTACATCTATAGACAGTATGAAGACCTATTTCTTCATCACATGACCATCCCATGGATATAACTATATCCTGCTCAGACGCTATAGGCTTTAAGATGTGCTGGAACATTTGTACATTTTAACAAACCTTTGACAAATACTTGTACATGCCATTTTATCACCTCCTATATCTGAAAAATCTAAAGTACACATTCAAATAGTACAAGACAGTGGTGATGGATATTGCTTTGTACTTTTTTTATAACAATGTAAATATGACAAGTACATTTAATTGCTCATGGTGTATGTATTTTTTTATATGGTGCCTCACATTAGATATGTATCAAAACTGCAGTACTATGGGACACAGCACACAACACCTAACTGGACTGTGCTGCCAAATCGGCTGCAAGCAGTTTTGATATCCAACATTCACAACAAACAAAAGTTACAGTCAAGAATGTGTCGGTTATGTGGTAAAAAGACCACCAAGACCCACCCCTATCTATATGTCATCTGACCTCAGGTATACTATACAAGTCAACAGGGCAGCTTAGAAAGGTGACTTTGGTGATGTCCAACAACACACTTCATTAGTCAGACCCTAGCAATGACCACAGACGTCTTGAACACACTTCCCTAAAACTGTAAGGGCCAGTACACAAGAAATTATCCAAAAGCATGGTGAGAGGGGTGTCAGTAAGTTTTGTAAGCCTCACCTGGACAGACAAGACACAACTCAAATTTTGGTTACAGTTACACAGTATCCTTTTATGAATGTCGATCAAAAGTCAACTTGTCAAATTGAGATCATTACTTTGAATACAATGCAATAAGTAGGAGGAATTTGTATCAATAAGTTTTGCTATCAGTATTAAGGAACGGTATCAGCAACAAAGAAACATAAGGCAAGGCTCTTTCAACTTCTGACAAAAAAATAGGTCATGTTAGGCTTGAGAAAGACAACTTGCGGTTGAATTTTGAACATGAAAATCACATAAATGAAGTAAGATTATGATGGATAGCCAGCACATTAAACCTAGGATCATGGTTGAGTTTTCTTTTTTTTTTACACGACTGCAGGATCTCAACATGTGAGTAGTTTGCCCAAGTCTAGTGTAGGTTCCTCTACCGAAGATTTCTTTTTCTTACATAACGAGCAGTTGTGTTACTAATGGTGTTAGTCTACTACCACCACTTGTGTCCCATGTATCTTTTCCCTCTCGGGTCGGAGTACCTGTGCCGGACAAGTTTGACAAAGCACTTGGGCATTATTACCTGGCATTGATGACGTAGCGGGTCTGTGCCGGGTCCAGTAATTGGGGAGAGGTCCATATCACCTATGGTCGCCCAGAACATCCGGTACTTATCCCTCCGAAGTGGCGCCTTGGCCTCGCAAGCCTGCTGCCCGTCTCCTGTCCTGGCCACTCCATTCCTATCCTTGAGGTTTTTTTTACTTCACAGTGATAAGTGTTTTTGTGGTGCCTTAAATTTCACTCCACGCTTTTGAACACACATTCACACCATCTACTTTAAACTCGAAACGTCTTTTTTCCTGGCCGACCTGAAAGCTGTTAGGCTTCTCCTTTGATACACCCGTGCCGGTGTACACGCTTTTTTTCTTTCCTTAGACGGTTGATTTAGTGTTGTGTTCAGCATTTCGCTCGGCAGCACGGATCAGTCGCATCAGCGTTTCTCAGCAGTTTGCTCCTCTCCCATGAATCAGAAAACTGAACGAATTGATAAATACCTGCAACTGGATGAAAGAAGTTCAGTGTCGTGGAGGTCGCTGTACCAAACTGACAAACTCGCCCGGTCGGTAGGAAACTGGCCCCAGATAGTAGAGACTAGATTATAATATAAGAACAGCATTTTAATAAATTTTTGCTCGACAAGCAAAATATCCCATGGTACAAAAAGCACTGAAACAATGTGGTTGTAACAAGCTTATTTCAAGTTCACATTACACTTACCCTAGTCAGCCTCAACTATTATCTTTTTATTTTCTTGATGACTTTCTCCCCCTTCTTGCCTTGCTTCTTTTCATGAGCATCTGAAGTTGTACACTGTTCAGCTTCTGCTGTCATCTTCTTCTGTGTGACCTTCTTTCCTTTCCCAACTTGCTGTTCTTCAGCATTTTCCTCATCTGGGGTCTTACTGTTTCCGGCCTAATCACTGTCAACACGTCAACATCCACTTTTTCCATGTATGAAGACTTGACAGCGCTCACTTTAGACTGCCTTTCAGGCGCAGTGAAATCGGCACGATCAAGATTTGGTTCCGGCTTAGCTGGCTGCGTTGCTCTTGCAATGATGACTGATAGTTTTGTTTTCAGCTCCAGAGAAGACAGCTTCTTTTTCCTAGATGAGAAAGAAAAATCTTGCGGCTTTCCTGCAACGCGAAGACCCTTTTGATTATTGTACTTGAGCTTATCTTTCAGGATGGATCATTTGCTTGTCTCAGAATGACCATCGATGACTCGGTCAATATGTAGGACTGTTCTACAAGTGCCCCCATGTTCATGAACCTTATCAATAACGTACTGCATCATTGCGATTCTTTTCCTTTTCTTCGTTTCTCTTCTCCTCCACTCATTCCCAGTGACGTCTGTCAGCTTCCCTAACTTTGGGGCCATCTTCTGAGTATCTTTTAGTAGCTGTTCCTTCTCTTGTGTTTTGCCATCCACCCACTGAAATGTCCGCTTGGTCATCAGCACGCTGCTGTCGTGCATTGGGCTTCTGTTTGGTAGTCGAAGTCCCCAAAGTCATTTTCTCCAATTAAGTTGGACTTCCTGGCATGCTTTGTTGTTTTTTCCACTTCAGTTGCTTGTTTTCCATACTTACCTTGTTCCAGGAAGTTGCCAAGCTACTGACACAGACAACTTCAAGCATTTCCTGTGTCAGGGCATCCTCCTTTGAGCCATAGAGAGAAATGAAGACTGGAGACTCTTGCGGAGGGAAATCGGGGAAGAGGGCACAGGTGTCAGGCTCAAGGAGTGTGCTTGCATCCTGAACGCAAGCTTTCAGGCCTGGATATACTGGATTTTCTGGAAAATTGGGCATATGCTCGACGCTATGACCCCTAACCGAGTGCCAACGGTGTCATCAAGTTCGAAGAATGAAAAAAAGACACAATGTATTTTCCACTTGAAGCTTGAGGCAAGTAACATTCTTTCATAGAAAAAGAAATGACAGCAACTTAGATACTATAATAAAAAAGATCAGAAAAATTGGCCATAGGTTTCACACTATAACCTTCAAGTTTAACAATGAAAAAAAATGTATTTTTAACTTATGGCAAGTAACATTCTTTTATTGATAGAAGTACTATGAACACTAGAAAGATTGCTTAAATACAATCAAGCATTTTAATCAGCTATAAGCCATAGCACACATACTATGTATGAACTCTGTTATCTATCATAGCGTTTTGTATGGAAGATGTAAAAAATACCACTCACCACACCAAAATGCACAACATTATAGTTTACCATGAAATTCCTGGTCCATGGTGTAGAAAAACATCCATTTGTGCCGCTCAATGGGCAAACTGCGCTCTGACAGACGACGTGAAAGCTTGATTTTTGGCGCGCTGGAGTGCTGCGTGCGAGACGTGAACAGGGTAGCAGCACACAGTACTACAGTACGTCGGCAAGCACGTTGCAGTTGTTCTTTTACATCTGTTCTTTGTTCAGCGTCTCGAAAGCCTTGCTAGCTTCAGTCGACTTCCTCTGCGTCACGGTGCGGGTAGGGCCAGGAATATTTAGTGAAGAAAAGAGTGGTTTAAGGGTGGTGGGTCCATAGCGATCCTTCGCTCCAGGAGACACCGCCTGTATGTTCATCTTCACGGCAAGCGAGCCGCGCTAGCCTGGCCGCCTTTTATCGGCTCGCTGGAAGAGTTCCGTCGCTTTTGTCATGTAGCCAAAGGTCTTGCAGACGAGCGCTTCTTTGCAGTCGATTCCGAGATTACTTTCCAGTTTCCCTGAAAACGTACACACTCCTTGGCAAGTCTTCTTACCGTTGGCATTTCGGTGACCTGCATTAAACAGATTTAAAAGATCCTCCATCTTTCCCGTTTACCGCGTCCTTGGTGCAAGGCCTCCTCTCTGTATAGTCCTTTCTCTTGATTTTGCGATGGCACGGAATTATGACGTGATCCCCGGGTCGGTGAAGCATGTTGTATGTGTCGTCATCCAACCGCTTCTTTGTGTCAATTGTCGCCGGTGTCTGTGCTCCACGTCAGGTGAGCGGTCGGTGTCAGGTGTGTCCTCAGTGACTGCACGGCGTATTCGTCCCTCCATTGAACACACCCCATCCGCTGATGCATCCTTCTTCACCAAAGTGTTTCCAGGCTGAAAGCTTTGAGGGCGGCGGCGACTCCAAAATTTCCTTGGTGGCTTACCAGGTAGTAAAGTCAATAGTCAAGTTTAGGTTACAATGTTCGCTTTTGTCAAAGATAAAGTAAAGTCTAGGCCTTTGGTAAATTCTGTGACAAGTGTTACTTTTTGAATATTTTTGTTCTCCATGATAACATCCACTAGTCCCTGTTTTGTTTGTTTGTATTGCATACCCGGTACAACGCCTCAAGGCGTAACACACCAGGTTTGTAGTTAAGAGTACAAGCTGCATATCCGGACAGATTTATATGATCCACTCACACCGGGAGGGACCCCTACTCTTTTCGATAAGTCTGGTGGGGTCTTTTACGTGCTCATGGTGTGGCTCTCTTTAAACACCTTTTACTTCTGCTGTTCCAAGCTTTTGGATCTTTTTTGGTGAGCAAGAGTCTTCCATCTTTAGGGCCTGCAGCCTAGATGACACCACTGCATACTTTTTTGGCTCTGTTCAACCTCCGCTTTTCAATCCTCTGCCTTCAGAGAGGTTTTCTTGTCTTGTTACATACTAGTAGAATAGAGGGTGACCCACATGTTGTTAATATCAAAGTCAAATATGTATTCCAGTAGTATTCAAAAACAGTAATGGCAGATGACAGGTACACGCAGAAAATGATAGATGAACACTTACCGAATTCGTTAGCTCACTCTCCCGCAGCCCTGACCACAAAGCTCTCCACATCGCTGACGTCATCATCAGAAGAGATGGTTGTTATATCTTAAGAGAGAAAGGCATATCCAATGGATCCTTTACTAAGGATGCAATTGTGTCTGCAAAGCACGTGATGTACACGTTCTGGTCTTCATTTTCAACTTGTACTTTAACAACAATCTTTCTCTCGTAGATGGGATTCGTAGCAAGAAGCACATACGATGACGTTTGACGACGAAGATTTCAAGATGACGTGCACTTTAAGTGGCGTGATGAGACTTCTATTGATGCTATGCTGCCAATGATTTCTTTCGTGCAAACGTCTGGAGTAGGTTCGTCTGGTACATCCATCGGTGCGATTTGGTCGAAAGAAGTGTTTGCAGTTGTTTGAAAGCAAGAAAATGTTAGACATCTGATGCCAACTGAACCGTTCAACGTTAAATATTTCGAAATTGGCCTGAAATTCTGGCTCAGATAATAACTCTAAGTTCCAACATGGCATCAGTGAACAATAAAAGGAAAGAGCCCATCATATACCCCATATAGCTCTGACGACTTCTTGTAGAGCTAATAGTTAGTTGCTGTATTAAATATAGCATGTACAGACCTGGCGCAGTACATTGCACATTGATTGGAGCAAGGAGGTTAAAAATATAGAAGGGTAAGCTACTTGAATGGACTCAAACGCAGACGCACATTGTCACAACGCTACGCTACCGTCCTGATAACTGGGTGTTACTGACAACTATTTTGCAATCTATCTCCAAGCATACCTATTACCTACCTCCGGTACTTCTCGGCAGGCAGTACCATTATTTTAAATCCACCGTATATTTTGACGAATATTTTTCTAATAAGTAATACGTCCAACGCTCACATTCTTGATCTACAGCCCCTAGGCCGAAAAGCAAAAAAAAAGAGAACTTAAGTCCGAGGCTATCGTTTTGTGCAGAATACTAAGTCAAATAAGCCCCCAAATTACGTTTCCAACAACGCCAGAGGTCATTCCCCTAGTCCGATGACATCTTTCCCATCACTCTTGAGGTAATCGCTGTCTTCGTGGAGGAAATACACTCGCTTTTTTTCATCATCACAGGTTTCAGTCTTGCCTGCAACTCTGCCAGGCTGATGTTGTCCGTCTTGTCTTCAGCCAAAGCATGGGACGTCGGAAGGTGAATTGCGATGACGGGCGTGTTTTTTTTTCAAATCTGCCTCCGTCAGTCGTATCGACCTGTTCAGCTACAATAAGAGAAATACCTTTGTTAGAAATGTTACACAACATGGACCCCTCACATGGTACCACAAGAACATTGTGTCATTTTAGCTGGACATTGCCATACTGGCAAGGCCTGTCCTTATAATCCACACGTAGGTATCAGCACAAGCTTTATACATCAAAACGCTGGCTTCGTACATCATAATACATTATTAAACTGTTCACTGAGGTTCAGAGAGTATACTACATGAGTTAACATAACCATTTAACTCATGCTTTCTACTTACTTTTTATGTCTGTAAGTGCTGTATGTTTCTCCTCACGGAAGAAGACGTCTCGTATGGCAACGAGACATGCAAGATCCCTTTGGGGCTTCGGCTTTTGCCTCATCCAGTCTGCGGTACAGCTCATCATCTATGCGCATATTGTTTGGTGTGGTTGTCCGCTTGAATGGAATGACAGCACATCTAGATTCTTGTCTGTGAACAAGTACCATAAATGGATTGTTAGGGCATGAAATTGCCTAAGTTCCCAGTTGGTTATAAAAAGGGCAGTAGCGGTTCGTATAGCTGGACTTGGTACCCCCTAAGAATTTGATTCCAGCCTCGGACTTTGCCCTTAGAACAACGGACTTAACAAACGGGAGATAATCCCCCTTAACTCCTAACTTTGCTCTGATAGAAAGTCTACCATTTAGACGTAAAGTTGCCTTTTAGACGTCAAGTCGTGTGCTTGCAAAAGGTTAATGCAAAGTTGCTTACGCTTCATTGTCGCTGAAACAGTGGAAGCTGTTACCAAAGGCAGTGCCTTTAGCTTTGACTCTTTCCTCGGTCCATATGACGTTTTGCCAGCCTGCAACAAGAATTCAGCAGCTTAGAAGTGCAGCAACATGAGGCAAATTTTTTGCAACAAAAGATTTTCAAAAGTAGCATTCTAACTTTCTATTTATGCAGATCACAAAGCAAATTCAAGGTAATTGTGATGTGTGTGATTTTTGTGTGTCGCCGTTGACGACAAAACATCTCAACCAGACTAAATTATTTCTCCAAAATGCTAGAAGTGCATATTCGTTTGACTTGAGGATACATCTACTGTGTATCTAAAGCATATAGAGAAGGACTTTTTGTGCCAATGTTCATATAGATTCATCAACTTGCATATTAAAACAATGCATACCCTCTTCCCTGGCAGCGGTAGCGACGCCTCTCACTGTTCCTTAGAATCAGCTGCTTGATGTATGCTCTAGATTTGTTGCTATCCTGTAGTTCAGACAGATCTTACAAGCATATGACGGACAGCCTATCATATAAGCCCATCCGTCTGACCTTTGTCCCAGGACATCTCTATCTGGTGCAAGTTCCTTCCAAGAGTCTCGGCATATCCACTGTAAATATCAAAAAGTATTCTTGGAAGGAGATGCTGAGAAATTGAGATGGGATGTGATGCTAAGAAATTGGTCAACACCAACAGCATAACGAATAAGTCATGTGGCGATATAAAATATCCATTTGTGAATGGGGATTTATCAGATCATTATTCATCAAAATAAGTGAGATATATATCAAGTACTACTATATCACTCTGCAAAACATAAGCCACGACCCGTCACAATCATTTAATACTTCCGGACATTTACTCTAAAGAAGTAGTCCACAAAACTTTGACACATATGACTGTACTTATCTTTGAATTATCTGGCCATTTCATTAAATCCATTACTATCATTTTCTTTCATCAAAATCGGTAATTGTCTTCCCTTAAGTCCTTGTCGGTTCGTATATCAGAGTGTAGCGGTCTCTGCCATGCTTAGTGTTCTTTCGTTTATTTCGTTTGAAATGAAATGACGCATAACCTTTGCCGAATTTGTCTGGAACAACAATGTTCCGGGGAGAATTGTAAGCGTTTTGTGTCATGTGTGGTGTCAATGCAGATCATCTCTTTACCTTTCACCATCTCTAGATGTTTCTTGCTTTGCAATCCGAGACCAAGCATGTCCAATTAAAAATCATTTATAGCCTTGTCTCCGGCAGTAACACTTAAAACAAGATTGGCAACATAAAAAGATGTTGCCATTTCGACGGTGGTCTCTGTTAACGTTTTCGTTTTTAGCCCACATGCAAATAAGGACCTCGCATAAATCATATCAGTCGATCACCTTCTCTACCAAAATAACACAAGTTGTCCAATGTGAAAATCTTGTTTTCACAAAAAAAGATATCGTACAATTTCCTCATAAATTATGTAAATGAGGCCCTCTATGCAAGATTTGTGTCTAATAGTGGCCACATTTACTTAACTTCCAAATGGTGCAAAAATGAAATCCCCATCATTTACCACTATGGATTTATAGTATTTTGTCATTAATTATGCAAATTAAGTATCAATTTCCATAATTGATATCTATCGATATTTATCTCTTTCTCAGTTACACATGTCATGTGTTTGAGAGTCCTATAATAGAATGCAGCTGATTTATTAACTGTCCTCATTAATTATTCAAATAAGATATTGATTTGCATAATTGACATATGATTATGTCTTAACTAAGGACGCGAGATTATGAGCGATCATCCTAGGCGATAGATATGGTCTACATAAATCATTGTGACCTAGTTCTATATACACTATGTGCGCTCATGTAGCTCTTAGACATGGTAATATTTTAGCTCGATACCGCGGTATCGTACAACCGGGAAGGCCGGAAAGGTCAATGTCTACATTGGAAAGCCAGAAGTCGGGAGAGGCAGCCCTTCCCGTTGCTGTTGTTGTACGTCTCTTAATAAATGAATCGAGACGAGATACAGAGCTATGTCCCGTAAAAGCTATACGGGTCGGAGGAGGTGCCATAACGTTTAATCAGACTGTAAAAGCGTCGCTCGTCTACAGAACCCTTTCTCCGTGTGCACGAAGGGGAGGTGTCCGGGCTGCGCGGTGTCCGAATGTAGTTTCTCTGGTTCACTGGGCTGTCCGCAGGGCGACTTCCAAGATCCAATTTCAGCTAGAGACGCCCCCGCTCAAAGCTTCCTTTATCAAGTACATTAACTCCGTTTAGCTTTTCTTCTGGCTGGGAAATATATGCGACTCGCCACGCCTGTATGGGTATGACCATGTATGCATGTATGTAAGTACTAAGCATTAAATGACTTTGTTACAATTAATAGAAACGTTACTTGAAGCCGTGACCTACCTAATAGTCCCAACCTAGATACCTTTTTGACGACCTGAGGATGGCGGTCCTGTCCTGTCCTTACTGCTCAGCAAACCTATCCACGACACCTTCAAGGTCGTCAAATGAACTACCACCTAGAGCATAACGAAAAAGTAACGAAACTAAAAATTACAAAAATCATGTAATATTCCATGTAGCGATATCAAAATGGATGGGGAAAGCTTTTATCATTTTCATTTGCGAATGGGAATGCATAAGATCATTCATAAAAATAATAGAATGAATATTATCAAGTACTATCATTGTGCAAAACAAGCAAAATCGATGTTTTGACCCCTGTCACCTTTGTTTCATACATACGGGACAAGACGCAGTCCACAGAACATCTATGACTGTATTTGTTTCTGAATGGTCAGGTCATTTCATGAAATCTAGTACTATCCTTTTCTTATATCAACACCAGTAAGTGTTGATACATGTCTTCCTTTAAGTCCATGTTGGTTCGTATATCAGGGTGTAGACCTCTTTGCCATGTTCTGCGCACGTGCCTTTTACACAGCAAATGTTTTTCCTCTTTGCCAAAGACGGCTCTCATGGCAGAAGGGCCACTACTGTCATCATCTGAGATGATCACATTGATATTAAGAGATGGGCTTCTCTCCTTCATCTCTTTGAAGAAATACGAGAAGGGTCTGTACAAAGAGAGAAATGTGATTCTTGCTGGGTATGACACGGTTAGAAGTCATTCTCAAGCAAGTGCTTTCGAAAATGTTCATTATTTAAAGGACAATAAGGTACAAGAGTGAGGTTCTGTGACCAAAATCACATGCTCATGTCATATTTTATATTATGTTTGTTATATATACAACCACAGCAAACATTTCCCCTTTTACAGTATTAGAAAACCAGTAGGAGATCCGTCATCTCAACAGATGAATAACTTGGTTTTCTTTTTTATTTTACTCGCATCCTGTCAAACTTTATGTTAACAACAACAATATTGTAGATAAAAGAACCATTTATTCATGATCGATGCGTAGCTAACGCTTGTTACTAGAACCCCAGGGCACAAATCTTGCCCGACGCCAACAGTTCTGGCTCTGATGAAAGGTCCTTATCTACAATTTCTTATTCTTCGTTAACGGTACCGTTGTTGGACGAGTGGGGTGCTGACGCAATCCTGTCGGCAAGTGTGCGGAACCTGGTAATGTTCTTTGGTAGACTCATACTGATCTGCCTGTTAACTCCCTCCACCGTGTTCGTATCTGACCCATTTGCTTTGTTTTCTTTAACATCTCCACACCGAGCCTCCCGTCCTTTGCGTTTCGTCTTTGCCTTAGAAGCTATCATTTCAGACTTCCATTCTGATGGTTGCCTGCATACAAGACTATTGTCATGGCAATACCGCTGCACAAGGTCATTGGCAAATTTGGTCTTTATCCTGTCATTGACTTTGGGTGTTTTCCCCGGGAACATGCCTACAGATCTTTGCCGCAGTGACTTTCCCACGGACATGCCTGGTTACGTGCACGGCACATCTCTCTGGTTTTGTTCTCACACCAGCTTCCTCCTGCATCACCTTGGCCATTCCTCTGTGATTGTGGCTTACTGGCTATCTCCATCACTGATGAGGCCGCCGAGCGTAAGTTTGCTTACTAGCAAGTCTCTTGCCAAAGCTTCTCCTGCCTCTTCCTCTCCTATGACAGCCTGCTCAGAGATGTTTGTCGTTCACTTGTGAGGAGGTGCCTAATGTAAGTAAAATGTTAGAGGGGTCCGGTTTTGCCTACCTGTACATAAACGGTCACTCAAACACATCTTCGCATTTAAATGAACTAAAAGAAAGATTGAAGGATATTTTCATCCAAACATTTAATTCAGAATTACATGTAAAAGAACGAAGAGAGAACCAAGGCAGCAAATTAAGGACTTACAAAACAGCCAATGATATCTTTTTGCAAAAGCGTCTTTTTGAGGGAAAGGCTTTGATCATGTGGTGCACGTGCTATCATTTCCTCCATCATGCTGGACATCCCATCCTCCAAAGATGTCAGGTAGTAGTAGTAGTAGTAGTAGTAGTAAAGCTTTATTTTCCTTGGAAGGCCCTGTCGGCCAGTACATATACATATATATACATGTCCGTTCTTCCCAGGGTCCAAGTGGAGGGGGGGTGTCACGAGAAATAAATAAATAAAGTAAACAGTTTACAGCAAAAATAAATAATTATTTAAAACATTAACATAATCATACAAGTCAAAATCGTCATCCCAGTCCCTCGAGCTCTATATCCTGGTCTTAAAAGTCCATAGCGTTGGAGCACGCTTGGCATCTACAGGCGGGCTGTTCCACAGAACTGCTCCAGACAGGGCCATAGATCTGCGGACACAATCCCTCGTCGCCCTATTTACCATCAACTTGTGAGAGGTCGCTTGTCTGGTAGCTCTGATGGCGCTCTCGCGGCAGGTCACAAAGAGGACATTCATGTGTTCTGGCAACATGTTATGTAAGGATCTGTAAACTGTCAGGAGTTTTTGTGTTTTGTGGAAACCCATAACAGATAGATTTCGTCCTGGAGGTTGTATGTTATGTTTGTCATCTCGTGAAGAAAACTTGTACATTCTCGATCGAGTTTTCCCACTCTTTTCTGCCACTTTATATATAAATGTTTTTTTCAGGAATTGACACATACAGAAATTAAAACAGCATTTCAATCAATGTTACCTTCTTTAAAGTAAACCGGCTGAATTACGCAGTCTTGAAATTAAAAGTACAAAAGAGCACACTCAAACAATCGGAAAACATATACAAAATGTACAACCAACAGTAGCATATATAACAGATTACACCTTACAAATTGGTGTTCAGTAGGTGGATTAACTATGGAATATTAGTATCTGTCTGATCTTGTGAAAGGAATGGTAAACTGTAACCTCCCCTTTAAGCCCTTATTGTGGACTGTTTCACGAGTTGGAGGTAGCCAGGGTCGAACGTTTTTTTAATTCAATATCGATTTACCGAATTTAAGACATAAGGTCTCTCTTCTTGCTGCCAAAGTACATATGTCAAGTCTGGAGAGTGCATCAGTATAGGAAATGTAGCTAGATCCAATAATTATTCTAAGGGCGCGCTTTTGGATACGTTCAAGCTGGAAGATCATAATATGTATTGGCGGTGGTGATGCCGATGGTGAACCTGCTGCTGACATGCTGCTGCCTTCCCTCGGCGTTTCATTTGTTGAAGTTGTAGGCAGAAATGTGCTATCTATGGAAAAGAGGGGACTATCCCTTTATGCTGGTGACAGGTTCTCCAAGCTCCACTCTTCCTCTAGCTTGAAAATTGCACAAACGTGTTTGCATGGCAACTTGTGTTTAGACCAGTCTTTACATGTACAGGATGGCAAGTTGTTTGTTTCATAAGACGAACAATGGTACATCATATCAACAGGTTCTGTACGTCGCATCCAACAGGCACATCTGTTGCCCATAGAGGTTTAGGAGTCGACGTTGCCATGTCTGGTTAGGTCTTGGTCCCATCTTCATGCAGTTTGCATGGCCTCAATTTGATGGTACAGTCCTCTTGAATGAACCATCTGCTGCATAGAATCTGTAAATAAAAGGATAGCGGGAAAGATCATGGCATGTGGGGGACTGATAAACAAAAGTCCCCCCCCCCCCCCTTGACGCGCTTTAATTACTCAGACATCATCATCTCCTCCGCAGTCGGCCCTGCTGGAAACTGACATTCAATTGTTTTCCGAAGGCTCCTTGACATTTCTTTAGTCTCTCCCTTGCCGTCAACGAAACGTCTCCTCTTTAACCTCCAGTGTTGAGGGAGTGTTGACGGGAGCAAGAGGATTTCGGAGCGGCGGGGCCTCCGTCATGGGGCTGTACAGCGCAACAGCCCGACAGCAACTGAAATTTGGCGCACTATGTATCATAGTGGATAATGGGAGTGTGTTATTTGGTGAAATGGAAACAACAGTCTTTGCTGTTATAACATTTCTTTGTTTGATTAAAGGTTATACACCATCATTGTAACGTGTGTTGCTTTTATTTCTCTGAAACTTTTCTGTAGCGATGTAGAGATATTTGACCTCGATGCTTCAAAACTATTGACTGTGTGGTGATTCTGGTGAGAATTGTGACACTGGCAGGTGTGAAATTTCTTGCTTCCGAGAAAGAACTCATTGACTTACTGTTCCCGCCAAATTATCTATGTTTGTAATAGTCTAGGCAATTGGTGCAAAGTATATCTACACTTGTTTATAGCATGAAACTTGGTTTGGTGAACCCTGAGTATGTACATAACATTTTTCAAGGCTGGACCAATTCTAAAAGCATGTTTCTTAGCAGCGGTTGCTAGGAAACCAATACCCCCTAAGTTTGTACATGACAGTGTCCCTGCAAAGCGAGTTCTATCTCTACTTCCCATCGTAACATGGCATCGGCATCCTGTGTCAATCATATGATTCCATCACCTTCTTTCATCAAAACATTATGTTGCTCATGGCCCTGGTCAATAGTCATGAGGGAAAACTTTCATTTGGCCATGACGAACTTGCCAGATCGGAATTCTTGGAATCAGGTAAACTGCTGTCTTTTTCGTATGTCTCTGACATGAACTGGCATCCAGCGGGCGTAATGGGTATAATTGAGACCAAACATCCAAGGTGTTTGTAAGTGTGTCTATATACAGATCAAAGTTGCCTGTTCGTAATGTACGAACAAATGCCAACACAAGCAACTCCAGTTCATGCGTTGTGTACCAGTGGAATTGCGGATGATCAGCGCGCGCTACGCTGTGTGCACCACATGTTGAAACTCATTGGGGGTCCTTCTGGGATTGTAGCAACATAAACATTATACGCCTTCTTCAGTGGAAGATCCAATGCACAAGCGGTGACTTGATGGGCATAACGAGTACGAGTGATGTGAAATGCTTTTAAGAAAAATTCAGCAGCACCAACAGTGGCAAGCTTTTCTTCTTGTATAGCTAGTTTCAATCTAACCGCTACCTTCCAGCAAGTTACCTCAAAGTTTGTATGAGGTCACCAACAAAGATGACAAACTTGTCCTCGCCATACAAGCTATCCATATTCCATTGTAGTTGTTTCATCTTGGCGTACAGGGGCTGGTCCACTCATATCGTTCGAGTTTCCTCAGAATAAATATAGTCAGTTGTTTCATCCATGTATATCACAAATACATACCATATGGCATATACAACAAAGGTATACAACAACCCTATTGACACCTGTATGCTTGTATGTATTACACTTCACTGGGAGTACATCTTTGCGTTTTGTTTTCTGAGATTACATATACACTTGTTTCACTCATGTGTATCAAAAATACATAATATATTAATATAGAAATGGAAAAACGTAATGATGATAAGCAACAACAATACTAGTCCCAACAACAACTGAACATATCATGCATAAGTGAAATAACAGCAAAGCACTACAGGTTGAAATACACAAGCTCAGGGCTCTGCCTGGAACCTTCACCGGCTTCTGGGGTTTCTTCTTCCTGCAACACTGGAGTGTGCTGTGCCCCTGGATCATGGCTCTCCTGAGAAGCTGAATTGCGCCGTGGCCCTGCTCCGGAACCTTGCTGGAAAGCTGGAGGGAACATGACTGCTGGTCGCTGTGGCCCTGCTCCTGGACCCTGCGCATGCTGGAAAGCTGGAGGGAACATGACTGCTGGTCGCTGTGGCCCTGCTCCGGGACCCTGCGCATGCTGGAAAGCTGGAGGGCTCCTGGCGGTGGTTGTCTCTCAAATGTGTTTCTTTACCTACATCATTTTTGTTGCGAACACACTCCTGCATATATTTTTTATATCAAACAACAATGGTTTGCAACTGGACCATGCCTATAAAATGAGCTACCCAAAGAACATTGTCATGGGTTTAGTTTAGTTGGTTTGACATAAGGATTTGATATGAGCCTACGTTAGGTCCCATGGCACCCTTCTGTCACGCATCATGGCAGATCGGTGTTGCGACTCGATGATGCATACTGTAAAGGGTAGATTTTGACTGAACTGTATTTGCACCTTCTAAAGTGAGGTCTCAGAAGACACCGGCCAGATCCATGATTGCAATATTTTTTTCCAAATCCAGATCAGAGGTTTAAAGCAAGTCAGCTTGAACTCATAGTACTTCTTCACCGACTTCTGGAGTACATCTGGAGTAGAATAATACTGTTGTAAGCCTTCAAACTCATGACTGTAAATGATAGCCACTCCACTACTACACAAACTCTCCTACTAATGAAATACTCACTACTGTTAAAACAACATTACCAATTTCTTTACCCTGCTTACTGAGACACCCTGCAAATATTCTGCTTTCTTCACTGCAGCCTTTGTGTCAGAAAAACGAAGACAGCACATTTTAAGAAGTCTGTCAACCAATTACCATGAAACCAATGAAGAGGCGTGTACGTTACTGTATGAGCTCACACGACTTATACTGAAAGACAAGCCATAAAGAATATTCTAAAGATAAAGCAAGCCACAGAAGGAATTTTGTACGTTGGATTACAGTTATATCTATGAAATGTCCATTCCAAGAATTAGAAATATATTACCTTCGTCTTCTGTATGAAATGTGGGATGGTGGTCTTATTTTGATCCATCCCATTAATCATAATGGTCAGATTTGCTGAGGGTTCATCCAGAGAAGTGTTTGCCTTCCCCCAGTACACCCGTCGCGGGTCCCCCGAAAGTGCGAAATGGAACAAAATGGAACGAAATGGAACGAACTAAAACATATGTAACATTAGGAAATGAAATACCAGTAGATAGCGAAATATAAGGAACGTTGTAACATTCACAGTAGACGGGAACAGGAAGCAAATACATAATATAACGTGTTTTATTTCTTGAATCTGTTTGATAATAGTAAATACAACGATTTTGCCGCGTTTGTGTGGCTAGATTCTTCCCTGAAAATGGGTGAAAAGTTATCCACCGCTCTTCCTTTGTGTTCTGCAAATGAACTGCCGAAAATAGCAGGGAAAACAAGCAAACGGAACTGAGTATCGAAGTAAGGACTAGATTCGTTTGTGAAGGTTAGACATCCAGGTAACCAATATATAAAGAGAATTCACACTCTACAACTGGAATTCGGATTCGTATCCAGTTGTAGAGTTTGAATTCTCTTTATATAAGGACTAGATTATACAGAAGTTGGTGGTAACATTGCATCTCGTAATTCAACAAGAGGGCATGAGGCAAGCGTAATTTTATTATTTATACAGCGTGTTTGCTTGTTGAAAATGGAGCCCCACATGCAAATGAACCGCCAATGTTGCCAGCGCATCGGAACTGTGCACGTGGGCGTGCTACCGACAGGTTAAATCAAACTCCGACTTCCAAGTTTTATTTACATACGGTTTAGTCCATAACTAGTACGTAGCATATGCATATCTCCGCAACAACGATTTTTATACAACCAATTGTTCGGCTGGTCGTCTGTCGGAGAATGGACCCCTCCTCTAATGATATGCAAATGCAGCTCTACGCTGCGTCACCAATGTAAAATTTCATACTCCATTCAACCACGGACGTGGGCTGAGAACTACCTCTGGTGATTTCTGCTTCCTTGTTCACGACAAAACAAAGGGAGGGTGTGAACGAGCATGACATGTATTTCACAGTTCACACAATACGCAAACACGCTGTTTAAATAATGAAATTACGTTTGCCTCATGCCCTCTTGGTGAATAACGAGATGCAATGTTACCACCAACCTCTGTATAATCTAGTCCTTACTTCGATACTCAGTTCCGTTTGCTGGTTTTCCCTGCTATTTGCAAGTAGTTCATTTGCAGTAAAATCAAGGAAGAGCGGCCGAGCGCTTTGCACGCGGCGCTCCCATTTTCAGGGAAGAATCTAGCCACACAAACGCGGCAAAAACGTTGTATTTGATATTATCAAATAGATTCAAGAGATAAAACACGTTGTATTTGCTTCCTGTTCCGGTCTACTGTGAATGTTACAACGTTCCTTACATTTCGCTGTCTACTGGTATTTCATTTCATAATGTTACATATGTTTTATTTCGTTCCATTTCGTTCCATTTCGCACTTTCGGGGGACCGCCCGTCGCTCTCTTGTTCACAGTAGGTTAAATTGTGCTGTGTATGCTGCAGATGCCTTTTTTTTCTTTTGATTCAGGGTCTGATTTATAAAGACATGAACACATAAGCGTAAGCGCGCGCGTGGATATCAATACAAATTCTCCAATCACATTTGCACGATTTAAATTCAATGTCTGCAAGCAGATCTTGTACTGAAAACTCGTCTTGTAGCGTCGTTTATTTATAAGCTATCAAAATACGCACCGCGACTTCAAAAACTTTGAAGAAAGACAAAAAGGCAGCCTCGTGTACTTGAGGATTACAGTGAATCATCTTCCTTCTTAACTTTACCTGCGACTGGTGAAGCGACTGTTGGATCGAACGTAAAACAAAAGCTATAGCTACCAAGACTGAATTCCTGGTTAAAGTTTTATATCTCTCCAATTTTACGTCTTTTATTCCCCATCATATGGGGGTTGGACGTGCTTGCACATGGATGGGGGAGCCCCAGAACTCCTTATCAAGTGCAAGTCTTTTTTTGTAGAAAGAGTTTTTATGGCTGGATGCCCTTCCTAACGCCAACCCAAACCCTACTGCTGGGCTTAGGACATAGGAAATATGTGTTAAGTGCCTTTCCCAAGGGCACAACGTCTGGGTGCATGTCCAGACATGTCTGGGTACTCCACTGGGGATTGAACCTGGGTCTCATTGGTTCATAGCCGGATGCTTTGCCACTATGCCACACAGACGCCACACCATATATAACCATTATATTTACTGTCCTGCTTCATCTCAGCTGCAGGAATATTCATGATAAATCTATGCGGTATAATCCTGTGTGCTAGATCTAAAGAGACCGATTCGAATAAAGAATGAATGGTAATATGACCCAAGACCCTTCAGAAAAGCATATATACGACCATTGTGAAGGATTAAGTCTGTCTTTAATTAGTGGCGCTTGTAGCGGGCGGCCGCGGATTTCATACCTCCGCCCTACAGTGGCGCCTACGGTGTCTGCAACCGTCTATGTGCAATATAAGTGTTACCGTCTGTCGTGTAAATGTCCATACGTCGTCCAAGACCTCCGATAACTGCTTGGTACTGGATCACGGAAGAGTTAGCGGCGATCAGCTCTACTGTACTTGTTCAACCCATCTTGGAAAATGGCGTCCATCGGAGTTCGTCGCTACCCCAGGGAATTCCTCAAGAGTCTACGATCCATGATCACCCCGATTGACGCACACGCCAAGAAGTCCTTGCTTGCCAACGGATTGCTCCGACGATGCAGACCCCGGGGAAAGAAGGCAGGTAGGAATCGTCTGCGAAGCATTTCTACCATTGTTGGCCATCGCCCTCCCCCATCTCTACATGGCCACTTCACATGCAAATCAGTAAGCGGTACTCAATTCCACCATGATGTCATCAACATGGACACCCGTCAGCGGCACCTGCGTCCCATTAAGTGTGATCGAGTCAAGAGCTCACAACCTCGAAGTATGCCAAGCATCTTGTTGACAAACACACGGTCTCTGGTAAACAAACTTGACGAGTTCAGCTTAGTTCTAGCCTCCAGTGAAGCTGATATTGCCGTCGTCACTGAGACGTGGTTCTCTTCAGATCTACCAACAGAGGCCACATCTATCGAGGGCTACAGTTCATTCCGCAGGGACCGTCCCGACAAGAGGGGTGGAGGCGTAGCTGTTTACGTGAAGAACTACATAACAGCGAAACCTGTCGACCTCGCAGTTCCTGCCGAACTAGAATGCGTCTGGGTCCATCTTCGTCCCCCATGGCTCCCCCGGGAGATCACGTCTATCGCCCTTTGTGGAGTGTACAACCCTCCAGCGTCACCCAATGAGGACGCGTTACTGGACCACCTGTCAGAGTCAATGGATTTACTTCGGAATTCCCACCCAGACATCGGCTTGTTGGTGCTCGGTGACCTGAACCGTTTAGATTCCAGCCACCTTTGCCGCAGCCATTCTCTAGAACAAGTGGTGGATATACCTACTCGTGGCAACGCAGTCTTGGACCAGATTATGACGAACATAGGGGGATTTTACAGATCACCCTCTGTCGCTCCCCCGGTGGGTAATAGCGACCATAACTGTGTCCTTCTATTCGGAGAACGAAGAAAGCCACCCAATTACACGTGCAAGAAAGTAGTGAGGCCTATGCGAGACTCTGATCTCAGGGCATTCGGGTCCTGGATTACTTCCCACAACTGGGATGAAGTCCTCCAGGAAACCAACACCCAGGCGAAGTCTACTACCTTCTACACAACCCTGAATCAGGCCATTGAGAAGTTTCTTCCGGCCAAAACAGTACGCACCCACTGTAGAGACAAGCCCTGGATCACGCCGATGATCAAATCACTGATCTCAAAACGCCAACGGGCTTTCAAGAAGGGTGACACCTGCGCTTGGAAGCATTTAAGGAACAAGATAGCACGTGAAATTTCAACAGCTAAGAACAAGCACTACCATGACAACATCAAACACCTGAAATCTGCGGATCCGAGAAAATGGTACCAGAACATCAAACAGATGGCAAACTTGTGCAGTGATCCCACAGACATTGAAGTGCCAGGCGTAGATCAGACCTGCACCCAGACTGTGGCCAACGCTATCAACCGACACCTGGCGTCAGCATCCCAACTGCTCCCTCCGTTATCTCTTGCGGATCTACCATCCTTCCTTCCCGCTCCTGGTCCTCCCCCGAGAGTCTCCGTGTGGGAGATGTACCACCGGCTCCGCAGAGTGAAACTAGGCAAGGCATCCGGGGTGGACGGTATCTCTGCGCGGTTGGTGCGAGAATTCGCGTTCGAACTGAGTACGCCAGTCAGTGACATCTTTAACTCATCTCTCCAAGAAGGGACTGTGCCCTCAGTGTGGAAGATGGCTGATGTTGTCCCCGTTCCGAAGGAGAAACCTCCACGTCTTGAAAAGCTGCGGCCGATATCCCTGACACCCATTTTCGCCAAGGTTTGTGAGGGATTTGTCACCGAATGGTGCTTAAGCGACATCCTCCCTACTATAGATCCCCGTCAGTATGGATCACTGAAGGGAAAATCCACCACGCACTATCTCACTAGCTTAATCCACCACTTGGCTAGTACAACAGACAAGCCTGGTTACTGCAACACCCTTGTCCTGATTGACTTCACACGCGCCTTTGACCGCGTGCACCACTTGACTGCAGTCGCGAAACTCCTCGACCTAGGCGTTAGGCGCTCGATAATCCCCTGGGTGTGCGCCTTTCTGTCAAACAGACAACAGCGTGTAAAATACCAGCAAGTCTTGTCAGAGTGGGAGACACTTACTTGTGGAGTTCCGCAGGGAACAAAGTTGGGACCACTTGTGTTCCTTACACTCATCAATGATGCGTCTCCGGTGAGTGAAGATTCGGCCGAGGCTTGGAAGTACGTGGATGATATGTCCCTGTCGGAGGCGAGACCCGTTACGCATGATTCCACGCTACAAACTGACGTCGATAGCCTCGTACGTTGGACTGAGGACAACCACATGCAACTCAACCCTTCCAAGTGCATGGTAATGCTGATATGCTTCACGCGAAACCCCCCTTCCCCACCTGTATTGACTATTAAATCATCAACACTTCAAGTCGTACAGTTCGCTAAGATCCTGGGGGTGATCTTCCAAGCGAACCTGAAATGGGACGTCCACGTCAACATGATGGTAAACAAGGGGAGCCGCAGACTGTACTTGTTGCGGGTACTTAAGAGACATGGCCTTGACACTACGGACTTAACACTAGTTTTCGTTGGCTTTATACGACCAACTCTGGAATATGCATGCCCTGTGTGGCACCCAGGTATTACTAATGCCCAGTCTCGAGCGATTGAGAATGTACAAAGAAGAGCTTGTCGTATAATTCTCGGCCCCAACTTTGTTAGCTACAGCATGTCACTGAATCAATTGTCACTACCATCTCTATGTAACAGACGACACGAACTATGTGCTAAGTTTGCTACTTCCTTGTTAAGCTCCACGACGTTCTCCAATTGGTTGCCTCCAAACCGTGTGAGTCTCCATGGCAAGAACCTTAGGTCTAAATACCAGTTAACGCAATTCAAATGTAGAACAGGTAGATATAGAAAAACTACTCTACCGTACCTGGTTGACCTTCTCAATGACAAAGCACTTAGTAAGTAGATATTTTAAATTGAGTCTTGTTAATTAAGATATGTGATGTTTTAATGTAGGTATATCTGTTTGATTTTAAACTGATTGTAAGACATACCTCAGTTCAGCTGATAGGCTGCCTTTGTATGTTTGTGTCATGAAATGACAAGAATAAACCATTCATATATATTTATTGCCTCCCCCTGCTCTGTTGTGGTAGCTTCGTGACGGGCGGTCCGCAGCTCCTTGCACACATAACATCGCGTATTCCTAATCGACTTGTCTGAAACAAGACAAATACTTGAATTGAATAGAAAATAATAAAGCTGCACAATAAGAACAGTAACGTTTCATTTCATACAAGTGATAGGCACAGATTTTACCTAGTCACAGATTTGATTGACAATGAGCAGAAGTCTAATTGAGATATGGGTACAATTTCAGGAAACATGCACAACAGTCATGAATGATTTTGCTGTAAGCAATGTGAGCAGGCAAACGTACCTGTGTGATTTTAAGCTCCGACCATTCCAGAAGAAAGGGGTCATTGCGATGGGCTTCAAAAGGTCACCGACCCGACTTTCTAGGTATCCCTTGTAGACGCCGATCTTCGTCATGGTTGATGGAAGATTGACCACGTTCTTATCTGGCATTTTTTGTTTCGCTCTCCTTGTATAGCATCAATGTGTAACTTCACCGTCAGATCTTTGCTACATTTTCTGGTTAGTTGTGACATGACAGATTGGACATTTGGTGGATGTGTTGATTAGTTTTGGGCGACAACTAGTTCACTTCAGATGCCTGGATACGATTTCCATGGAAACAATATCTGCTCTGAAAGTGTATTTGTTCACGCCTTGTGTTGGTTGATCTGAGATGTTCAGTGGGGGCGGGACAGTCAGGCCAGGTGCATCGTTTCGGCTTTGCGGTGGCTTTCACCGCAATTGGGGACCCAGCACATGCCCAAAACGACACAGAGAATCAGGGACACCCTGCGCTGGGAAAGTTAAACTTCCTGCAAATTGGTTTGTCCTTGATGGCTTAGCAGATGGATATATGTAACCAGTTTGCGGCTTGGTAGGGTTGGGCCCTGGAATGATTTGTAGTGGTGGTGGGAACTACTCTTGCCAAGGATGGTGTCTTCCTTATCCTCAACCTTGCATGAAAAGAAAAAGAAAAGAAGAACTGAACAATATAAAACTAGTCGACCTTCTAATGCCTACGAATGATTCTTCCTTTGCTATTACAATATGCTTCCATTGTGGCTAGTGCACACTTTATATACATAGGAAAACACCTACCTAACAATACAGCGCAGGTTTTTCTTACTATCAAGAGCTTGGCATAAGTCAAATTGTTACTTGTGGAAGGAATGAAATACTGTACGGTGTAGAGCAGGACCAGGTGCTGGCATTATGAAAATTTGATGGAGGAATCATACATGTAAGAACAAGATAATTGCTGTTGATGACATTGTCTGCTGTAAATATTGAAATGTTTGCAGTACTTTTTCTACTGTTTTACAGGTTAGTTTATGTTGTACTGTTTTACTGATTAGTTAATTTTGTACTGTTTTACTGGTTAGTTTAGTTTCTACTGGTTCAGATGTGCAGATCTCAGTCAAGGGATTGATTGAAAAGGTCAGATTTTCCACGGCTTCCAGCAGTTCCAGCTTGAGCTCGTCATCTGACATATCATAAGGGTTTTTGTCAATGAAGTTTGCTAGTGTGTCAGCAAAACATATGAGGCTGATTAAATGTTTTTTGTTTGTACAAGCAACTTGAGCCAGATGCCTTTTGGACATTTGCGTGATAATTGTGACAAATAGCAATTGTTGCAAGTTTCTGTTGAGCCAGGAACTTTCTTATTACAGTTATTACACCTGAGGTATCTGGACATGATTTCCAAGGAGATGATATTTTCTCGATATTTTCTCCGCCGAGTTCTCGTGTTGGTTTATCTGGGATGGGAAGGTCTTGCATTTCATTGACTGTTGTGTCAGGCGTCGTTGAGATGTACTTTCTGCCATTGTACGTCTTAACACGAACATTGAGGTGGTAGCAATGACCTTCCTCCAAAGGCAGTTTCTCAGGTTCCTATACGACAAACCGGATGGAACCGGTTTCATCAGACCCAAAGCTGTAATGTCATTAACTCACATTTTAATTGTCAACTGGTGATAGATATGTGTCGAAATTAGCGCCCTGGTACCTGAAAAGATAGTGGGCAACTAATATTTTAAGTTGGGTTTCCTACAAGAGATATTTTGAGCTTATGAACTCTCATGTAAAAGGTGTAGGTTTTGGCATGTAGTGTTAACCTTTTTTATAGAAAATTGGTTCTCCGCAGTGCAAAGTTTACCGTACTTGAGATGATACAGTACATATTTTTGTCAGTTCAGTTCATCCTCTTTTTAGAGGTGACACAAGTGTTTCCACAAGTTCCTGTCGCACATGACAGATCGAAGTTCCTCATCTTCAAGGCCAACATCCTCTTCGATTACTTTCTTTAGTGTCAACGACGGTCGACCACGCCTACGCCTACATATTTAAATTTCAATCAAAATACACTTAACTCATAACTTTTCAGGTTTCTTTACCTGCATAGGTGCCCTGCTGCTTCCAACGCCTCGTGTACCGTGAGCATGGCTGGAAAACGCCTCATCTTTGACGTGGATTCCGTCCCTTCCTGTATAAACAGGATTCTGAAACTGTCTCAATTGTTTGGGGTGATTTACGTAATACGTTTGGTGGAAAATGAGACTTTCTTGATGCAGGCCTTTATAATGTTGTAATTGTGCTGTATCTTTTCTACCCCTGTGCCTTCAGGGGTCAGTTGTGAGAAGGATATCCTGTCCTGCGACTTCTGCCCTGTGCTTTTCATTGCAGATGCTGTATCTGAGCATTCAAACAAATGCTCAAAGATGACCACTCCCTACACGATCTCGTCCCCCCTGTAGATCCGCAGCCACTGGTCGGTCACTCAGGAACAAACATAACATCTCCATCCCCCCAGCTAGAACCAAAAGACTACAGGACTCTTTCCTACATAAGGCAATCAGTTTGTACAACAATCAGTAGCGCCCAATGTGCAATAACGCTTGGATGTATATACTGATATACATGTATTTGATATATTGTATTTAGTATATAGGTGTTTTCTATTTTATTGTGTATATATAGTGTCTGACCAACAGAGGCCATGTAAATATCATCGCCATTCAGGCATGTTATTTTGTCTGTAAGTTGTGATATTTTTAATAAAGAATTGAAAGAATTGAATTGAATAGTGTAACCGATCGTTGTTAAAAGCTGTTGCAATACTTCCTCCTAATTGTTATCTTTGTTGTACTTGGAAAGTAAAAGTGACCGAAATGCATGTAGCTTTTTATGGTTATGAGTCAATGTTGGAGGAGGAAATGGCATCCAATTATACATATCTGTGGTATCATATTGCAGTTTATCACATTCGCATTGAAGGCCAACTACCCACCTTCGGCTTTCATTAGCATTCCTTCGTTGACTCGTACTTACAGTTTGGTGAAGCGGACCCGTACGCTCTTGCTGTGACGCGCCGACATTAGACGTCTTCAGTCACCGGGACCAGGGCCTGACGTGGTTAGGTAGAAGAATCAGCTGGACTTTATCCATTCCCTTCAAGTAGGATGTTGTAAGAAGGTAAACAATCTTATTACCTGTTGCTTGTGGGTCTGCAGAATCCTTTCACTTGGACACGGTCTTGTATCGGAACAGAACTAGAACCCTAACTGAACTAAGCGTGCACGCTCTAACTACGTATAATAACAACTTGTCGGAACTTGTCATAACACTGGAATCTTCTGGAACTTGAACATCCGGGGCCTTGTTCAGGGTCTTGACCCCTTAAATAACCTGGCTACAATGTCTTCAGGTGATTGACTAAATGGCCGTGGGGGTGGACTTGAACGTGAATGCATCCCATTTGATTCTGAGTGATCTGATATTTACAAATACTCATGGTGTAACAGTGGCCAGTTTCCTCTTTTTTCTGTATGTTTACTTGATATATGTAATTATGTATCAAACGATCTGAAAACCCTGTGTTATCGTAACAATAACACAATTAGCAATGTCAACGTGTCAATGAACTATACCTGTCTGCTAGAGTTAATGTACATAACTACAGACTTAACATTCCCAAGATTTATGGAGAAATGAAATTTCGACATCTTCAATTGAATATGAACTAAATAAATTCTGTAGGTAGATCCTTTGCTCACATCTTAGCAATTTATACACTAATCTTCCTGAAGTCCGCCTACATTAGATACCATTTTATCAATACAGGAACAATACAATTAAATCAAATACAGGAAGAACGAAAACAATTGTTAGACAGTAAATAATACAAAACTAGAGTTCCACGACCTCATACCTTCGCCAAATGATTTTAACCATTGTGATTGACGTATTAGGAGTGTTTCTCATCAATTATAAATCATACCAGTTGATTGTCTTAAAAAATGACATGTCCAAAGTATGAGCTGAACAAAGTATGAGCTTAACAAAGAAGGTTATGGTAATATTGATAATCAATTATGCAAATGAGGCCCTTATTAGCATAATTTGATTCAACGATGTTTACATTCACATATCTTCCCGATGCCACAAAAAAAGTATTAAATGCATGAAATTTCCGTCATTTACCAGTATGGAATTATAGTAGTTTCTCATTTAAGTATGCAAATTAGGCCCACATTTGCATATTTTCTATCTTCAACATTCCTCTCTTCCTCAGTTACAATTTGAATAGTCATATCATGGCACAAAGCAGATTTCTAAAGTTGCCTCATTAATTATGCAAATTAGAATCTGATTGCATAGTTCATACCAATTAATATTTCTCTCTTCCTCAGTTACATATGTCACATGTTTCCTATCATGGAATTTGGCGGATGTATAAACTCCTCATTAATTATGCAAATTGATTTGCATAAAAAGTATCTAATCATGTACATCATCACTTAAAGGCACACTATGTAAGATTTTGGCGCAAAAATTGAAATTATTATATTCTTGCGAATAAATCTTAATGTGAATGACAGGTACTGACATGTACAACCCCTTTTCAGCATATTTTCTTCATTATTTCGTCTATTTTTGGTGTTTGTGAACTGTGCAAAAACAAAACAAAAACTCCCGGACACCACCTCAACAGTAGTTGTAAACAAGATCCCATGCACTGGAGGACCCCTATGGTGGTCTAATCACTTAGCCACACTTTACTCTGCCAGATGTCATGAAGCTCCTCTTCTTTGGAAACACTCAGATCCATCAAAGTTGTTTTGTCAGGCTATTAAGGTGTATTCAATAACAACTCTAAATGAATGCATACAGCGCTAGAAATCCGGTGGACTTAGGCCGGTGATTAACCTGCGTCCTTTGAACAAATGTTTATACATCCCCAAGTTCAAAATGGAAAATTTATGTTTAGTTAAGGAGCTAGTTCGCCCAGGAGACTATTTTTGCAAAATAGATTTGACCGATGCACATTTTACGGTTGCAATACACCCTAGTCATCACAAATACCTTTCTTTTGCGTGGAAGAACAAGTTCTACTCCTTTGTTTGTTTACCTTTTGGCGTTTCCACGGCGCCCAGGGTGTTTACGAAGATATTGAAAGTAATTGTGTCCCATTTGAGGCGAAAGGGTATAAGATTGATTGTATATTTGGATGATATGTTAGTTATGGCAGGTGACAGTGCACGCTGTAGACAAGATGCCTTGACAACGAGAGACTTCTTAGTCCATGTAGGCTTTATTCCTAATGCAGGGAAATCAATCCTTGTTCCTACGCAAAGAATTATATGTTTGGGTTCAGGACTGGACTCAAAATATATGTATCTGTTCTTACCAGACGATAAGTTACAAGATTTGACTCAATTAGCAGAGTTAGTACTGCAAGCAGACCGTTTGACAGCTAGGGAGCTAGCGAGTGTTATTGGGAAGTTTCAAGCCGCTTCCGTGTCAGTGCTCCTGGGACCGTTGCATTTCCGTGGCCTACAAATGCTCCTGATTGCGTCCTTGCAGCAAACGAGCAGACGCTGGCAGGCGCAAGTGGTGTTGACGGACGATGCTCGCCGCGACCTACGCTGGTGGAGAGACAACCTTCCACACTTCAATCATCGTCCAATTCATTGTCCGGAGAGCGATGTGGTGGTAGAGAGCGACGCCTCGCTGCGGGGCTGGGGCGCTTTCTCAAACGGTTCCAGCACGGGAGGAGAGTGGTCCTCACTGGAAGGACATCGTCACATCAACCAACTCGAGATGTTGGCGGCCACGTTAGCGGTAAAGTCCTTTTGCAAGGACAGAACCAACGTTTCAGTCCGGATAAAATCCGACAATTCGACGGTAGTGTCGTACATCAACCGCCGAGGCGGCACGAGGTCTCCAGCCCTGTCGACCCTTGCTCTCGAGCTGTGGAGCTACTGCGTGGAGAGAAGTCTGCTTTTGTCCGCCGAGTTTGTACCGGGTCTCGACAACGGGAGAGCGGACCACAGATCGGGGAACTTCACTCGATCGACGGAATGGTAGCTGTCCCACGAGGTCTTTCAGGCCATTCTCATGAGGTACCCAGGACTCCGTTCGGCGGATGTAGTGGACCTCTTTGCATCACGACTGAACAAGAAGTTCCCCAGTTACGTCTCCTGGGAGCCCGACCCAGGGTCGGTGGGGACAGATGCATTCGCCCTGGATTGGGGGCAATGGAAAGTGTTGTACGCGTTTACTCCTTTCAACTTGATCGGCCGAGTGTTGTTGAAAGTCCAGATGGACAAAGTCAGAGTGCATCTGATTGCACCAGTTTGGGACACGGCCACGTGGTACCCTATGTTACTCGAGATGTGCGTGCAAGCACCGTTACGGTTACCGAGGCATCAGAGCCTTCTCACGCAGCCAACGGACGGATCGCCGCATCCTCTGGGCAGCACGCTCAGGCTAGCCGTGTGGGCTGTCTCCGGCGTCAATATCGACAGTACAAGTTTTCGGAGGAGGTTACGAAGGTCTTACTTGCCTCCTGGAGGCCTTAGACCACCAGTCTTTACGCGTCCGCATGGCGAAGATGGGCACGCTGGTGCGGTGCAAGGAGATTGGATCCCATTTCTGCACCTTTAGGCAAGGTACTGCAGTTTCTGAAGCACATGTTCAACAAGGGGTTACAGTACCGTACACTGAATGTTTACCGTTCGGCTATTTCCTCAGCCCACGTTACAGTAGAGGGCAGTCCCTTGGGGGCACACCCACTAGTGACTCGTTTTATGAAGGGCATTTTTGAGTTACGACCTCCGGTACCAAAGCATACGTTTATTTGGGATGTGGCAGTAGTGTTAAAGCTTCTTAAGCGATGGTCACCGGCTAAATGCCTTAGTTTGAAGCAGTTGACCCTCAAGGTAGTGATGCTGGTGGCTTTGACATCAGCAGGGCGGGAGCAGTCTTTGGCGTTAATAGATACCGCCCACATGGAATCCGTCAGGGATGGTTTGTCGTTCGGGATTTACAAAGTCACGAAGACGTCCCGACCGAATCAACCTTCACATTCTGTTGTGTTGTGTTCCCTGACTCCTTGTAGTGCTCTGTTGACTACGATTGATGACTAGGAAACACTGGATGAGCGGACTAAGATTTAATCTACAAACTTCTAGCTCTGTACATGTGATGGTGGAGTGATACAAAAGTAGGTCATGTGATGTGACTGAGAGTGATTCGTCCAAGGCCCCCTATGGCATGCTGGGCCTTGCCTGATGAGATTATCTGGCCATGTAACATCCCTCTTTCTTTAAGTAGAACAGTCTCTGGCTGGATTGTTTCTAGAGTCCTTGTCCAGCTCTTTTTCTTATGCTTGATCTCTACTTCTATTGAGTATGTATATTTTTGCTTGTTAGAAAAATATCTGTTTCGTGCAACTTTTGTTAGCTCATAGCATAACATGACTGAACCGAATATATCTTTGTGAACTTGTATTTAACGTTATTGGTGTTATAATGACACAAAGTGGTTGTTGTCCTATTGAGATCTGATACTTCTGTATAAGTAGTATACTTATACTTGTTCCTTTCATTGTCCGTGATTGTCCTTGACTTTGGCACTTGTTCTTGGGTTTCTTTCAACTTTTGGTTAGTACTTTAACAATAACAATGGGGTTCTGATGTTACACTTTGCATCTAACTTCTAAGAACAGTTCTAGTCTAATCGCTTTTCTCAGTTTTTTCTATCTGAGAACAGTTCTTTCTCTCGTCAGCGGTAACGCACTGGTGGTTGGATGTTCGACCTCGTTCTCGTTGACTTTGTCGTACTCGGCGTTGTCGCTGATGTCGGTTTCGTCGTACTCGGTGTTGTTGCGTTTGGTGCTGCAATAGTTGGTTGTTGCAGGGTTGACTCATGTGTAGTCTGCGTTGTTGTTGCTGCAGGTGTTGTCACTTCTGGAGTCGTTGCTGCAGGTGCTTTCACTTCTGGAGTTGGTCTAATGTGTACTCTGTTTCTTCTCAGTTGTCTCCCGGCGTCGGTCTCTACAACATATGATCTCGGTGTTGTAGCTTTGTCAATGACTTTGCCGGGGCTCCACGTTTTTCGGATAGGGTCCTGTATGTGGATGCTCTGGCCCCTGGCCAGTTCAGGCAGACTCTTTGCCTGGGTGTCGTAGTGTTGTTTCGCTGCTTGCTGTGCCTTTTCCAGCTTGGCCCTTGTTTCTTCCTGATCAAGGGGTGCAGGTATTTTGGTCGGCAGGATGTCTCGGTACTTCCGGCCGTTTAGCATCTCCGCTGGCGACTTCATACCTGGCTTAATCGGTGTGGTGCGGATGGCTAGCAAGGCTAGGTTTGGGTCTGATCTTGATTCTCTGCATTTGATCAGCGTTTTCTTCACCGTCTGCACATGTCTTTCTATGAAACCATGCCCCTTTGGGTAGTGCGGTGATGATGTTGTGATTTAAATCCGTACTCGTTGGCCAGCTGCCGGAACTCTTTCGCTGTGAATTGTGTACCATTGTCGCATATGACTTCTCTTGGGATTCCCTGTTCTGCGAATATATCTCGTATGCTGGATGTTACTGTTGATGCCTTCAGGTTGGCGAGACTCTTCACAAATGGGAATTTGGAGTAGTGGTCTACCAGGAGTAGAAACCATTGGTCATTGGTGGTAAACAGATCCATGCCTACTGTTTGCCATGGTCTGCTTGGTATCTCCGTTGGAATCATCTCTTCTTTCTGTTGCGAGTTCTTGTGCCTTTGGCATGTGGGGCATGCTGCAACTGCTTTCTCGATTTGTTTGTACATGCCCGGCCAGTAGACTGCAGATTTTGCTCTGAGTATGCATTTCTCGATACCCAGGTGTCCTTGATTAATCATCTCTAGGACCTCTGCTCTCATGGACTCGGGTATAATCATCCGGGACCCAGCCAGGAGGACTCCATCCTCTACCGAGATGTCGTCTCGGATGGTCCAGTATTCGTGTATGATTGCTTGTGTTTCTTTTCTTTTCTCTGGCCATCCCTGTGTTACTGTCTGGGCGAGTAGTTGGAGCTCTTCATCCTTGCTGGTCTCCTCTTTGATCTGCTCCAGTTTCACACTTGTCACTTTCACGAGGTGATGGATCTGGACTTTGAGACCATCCATCTCTTGCTTGTCGTGCTGTGACAACCTGGAGAGTGCGTCTGCTAGTAACATCTCTTTCCCTGGTTTGTACCGGATGCTCATGTCATAGCTTTGCAGTCTCAGTAACAGGCGTTGCAACCTAATTGGTGCCTTTGTGAGGTTCTTCTTGTTGATTTGTTCCAAGGGTCGGTGGTCCGACTCGACTTCGAAACTTCTTCCGTACAAGTAGGTGTGGAACTTCTCACAGCCGTATACCACAGCTAGTAGCTCTCTCTCTATGTTTGCGTACCTTGTTTCTGCAGGTGAGAGGGCTTTGGAGGCAAACGCGATAGGTTTCCCCTCTTGTATCAGTGCTGCTCCAACTCCTTTGATTGAGGCATCCACCTGAAGTACGACGGGTTTCTCCCTGTCATAGTATTGTAGTGTTGTCTTGTCACTGATGAGCTGCTTTATCCTGTTTAGATCTTGAGTGTGTGATGCACTCCACTCGTATTCAACATCTTCTTTTAGAAGTTCACGGATGTTGGCTGTTCTGTCCGCGAGGTTGGGGATGAATGCGCTCATGTATTGAACCAGACCTAAGAGACTTCTTAGTTCCTTCTCATCCTGAGGTTCTTTGATGTCATTTATGGCCCTCACCTTCTCGGGGTCTGGCTTGACTCCCTCGGCTGAGTAGACCATTCCGAAGAACTTGCACTCACTTTCCTTGATTATGCATTTGGATGCATTCAGCTTGATGCCAGCTTGCCTGGTCTTCTCCATTGCTTCATGCAGATGGAAGTCGTGAGCGTCGTCTGTCTTTCCGTACACCTGGATGTCGTCAGCAATTCCGATTGCTCCTTTGCACCCTTTGTACGTTTCGTCTATCTTCCTCTGGAAAACGTCCTGCGAGACCTTGAGCCCGAATGGTAAACGGTTGAACTTGAATCTGCCATAGGGGGTGTTGAAGGTCGTGAGCAGTGATGATTCTTCGTCTATCTTGATATTCCAATACCCGTTACTGGCGTCCAGTTTACTAAACACTTTGGCTCCTGCCAGAGAGGGTGTTATCTCCTCTAGAGTGGGTGTCGGGTAGTGGTTCCTCTTGAGTGCCCTGTTCAGGTCTCTGGGATCGAGGCAGATCCGCAGTTTGCCATTAGGTTTCTCCTTTATTACTATGGAGTTTACCCAGTCTGTTGGCTGTGTGACCTCGCTGATGACTCCTTTTTTCGTCATCTCTTCCAGCTGTTTCTTCAGCTTCTCTCGCAGCTCTAGTGGCACTCTGCGAGGTGGATGTATCACTGGTTCTACGTCTGGGTCAACAGTGATGTGGTACTCCTCTTTAAAACATCCCACTGTGTCATCAAAACACTCCGGGTACATCCTTATTAGTTGTTCCTTGTTCTGGATGGCAGGGCGGTCCTTGATCGGCACCGTTTCTTTGATCTTGCCATCCTCTGGGGAATTTTGTATCTCGTGGATTGTGATGATGCCTAGCTGCTGGCACGCTGCCAATCCGAGGATGCTTGGTCCCTTAGATTTGGTCACAAAGAAAGTACACTTGACCTCTCGGCCATTTTCCAGAGATGGTTATCTTCCCCAGGTGTGGGATTTTGTCCCCTCCGTAGGCTGACAAGATAGTTTTGCTCGGTGTGAGTATTCCAGCCTTGACTTCCCCACCTTTTGTCATGTTTTCCGGGAATATCTGTTGATAATGTTCTACCGGCATGACATTGCTTTGAGCCCCTGTATCTATCTTCAATCGCAGATTGATGTTTGTTGTCTTCTTTCCTCTCTTCTTCTTGATTTGGAATGTTGTATATGCTTCATTGCTGTGTACATTATTCTCATGCTCCACTTCATGGACATATATGGCACCTACCGACAGTGTTTCTTCCCCTGAGGAGTACTGCTCTTCTTGCTGGTAGTGCACATGTTTTGGAGTAGCCTTTTTGTAACCCCTGTATTCTTGTGGCTTGGATTTGCCCTTTGACCTGCACATTTTCCGCCAGTGGTTTAGTTTCCCACACCCATGACAAGTGGAACCATTTGCTGGGCACTTCTTCTTGTCATTGAACTCGTGCTCTGTGCCACAGTTTCTACAGGTTTTTGAAGTTGAACCCTGTTTCTGTGGGGGTTTGTGGCTTGCCCTTTGTCTTGGGATTGGAGTGTGCTTTCTGTTGGAGATAGCGTCGATTTTTGTATCTTTGGATTTAGTCGAGATTGTTAGAGTTGTCATGCACTTCTCTGTAGACTCATGTCGTACGGCTTCCCCTACGGCTGTCGCAAGGGTTAGTTCAGGCTTGCCTATGAGGGTCTTCTGCACCTTTCTGTATGCACATCCCCAGATCATCTGATCTAGCAGTCTCCCGTCTTTCTCTGTCTTGTCTTTGAAGTTGCATTTGTCTGCCACGTTTCTTAGCCTTGACATGTAATCATTGATGGATTCTTCGGGCCCTTGCCTCATACTTTGGAACTCGTATCTGAAAATCCTGTGATTTGTCTTAGGTTCTAAGTGTTTCTCGAACTTCTCTAGGATTTTCTTTGGATCTTTTTCCTGTTCTTCAGTTAGTTCCCAGCTATTTCTCAGATCGAGCCCTTCTGATCCTACCCAAAGGAGTATGTAGCTCACCTTTTCCTCGTCGGTGGCGTCTTTCAGGAAGGTCTTGAATGCCAGTTCGGTCCTTTGTTTGAATTTCTTGAACGTTTTGACGGGGTCGTCAGCGTTCCAATCCATTTCAGGAATGAGGCCTGCCCACATGGCTTGCTGGGCCGCCGCCATCTTGAATCCTTTGTCCTTAGTCGAGCGGGTTGTTTCCTGGTTTCTGCGGCTTTCTGGGGACTTCCTCCCTCTGCACAGCTCAGGATTTCTGGTTTACCGCTGCCACCATGTTGTGTTGTGTTCCCTGACTCCTTGTAGTGCTCTGTTGACTACGATTGATGACTAGGAAACACTGGATGAGCGGACTAAGATTTAATCTACAAACTTCTAGCTCTGTACATGTGATGGTGGAGTGATACAAAAGTAGGTCATGTGATGTGACTGAGAGTGATTCGTCCAAGGCCCCCTATGGCATGCTGGGCCTTGCCTGATGAGATTATCTGGCCATGTAACACATTCATTGTTTTTAGCCAAATTCGAGCAGAAGGAAATATGCCCTGTGTTCTATATGCGGGCTTACCTGTCGAGAGCAGCCCAGTTTCGTTCGGGTTCAGACACACGTGTATTCCGCGCACTGGTCAAACCTCATCACGCCGTAGGGTCGGCCACAGTGGCGCGGTGGCTAAAGTTGGTCCTTGCGGATGCGGGTGTAAACACCAAGGAGTTCTCGGGGCATTCGGTCAGGATTGCAGCGACGTCAACGGCCTACAAAGCCGGGGTGTCAGCAAAAGAGATTATGAAAGCAGCAAATTGGTCTAATTTCTCTACATTCGAGAAATTCTATAACAAGCCATCTCAGCGTTCAGGGTTTGGTAGTTCAGTACTAGCCTCAGCTTCAAAATCATGCTGATGCACCACGCCACACTTAGAGGAGAGACAACTTAAAATTAGGACAAACCTTCGTGCAGGACACTTGTAGTTGTCTCTCCTAGTGTGCCGTGGGGGATCCCACCCTTGGATTACTGCAGCAGATTCAAGTGTTCCCGCCCTGTGGATTATTCGGCCAGTACTGGTCGAAAACGACTGAATTCTGGGAGGATCCGGAATTGGGACAGTTCATTTTCACTTCCGGGGGGGGGGGCTGTGAAGAGCTCGATGGTTGGCCAGAGGCAAGAATTCATGCTGATGCACCACGGCACACTAGGAGAGACAACTACAAGTGTCCTGCACGAAGGTTTGTCCTAATTTTAAGTTTTCAATCATTTGATTTGTAATTCTTTAATTCCTGGTTTAATAAAAGTGTAATCTACAAGATCACAAGGTATTCATCTGGCACTTTTCGCAGAGAAACACTGTCAATATAATTGATAATTTCAATCATCATTTTTTAATCTTTTCTAAAGTAGACTGAGCCTCACAAATTTAACATCATTAGTAAAGTTGATGCCTGAATTTGTGTCCACAGTTGCTGTTTCCCATGTTACACCTGGCTGTCATCTAGCAAAGGAGACGGTAGGACAATAAGGACCTTAGAGGCAGGTCCTGATGGAGAAATGCGGTAAGTCCCGCAGGTTTTTAACTGTCATCTACTAAGTGAGTGAATACAAAAACTGAGTGAGTGAGTGAGTGAGTGAGTGAGTGAGTGAGTGAGTAAATACCTTAAAGAACACGTGAATGAATGATCCGTAATTTTTGTGGCTTTGAAGGCAGCAGTCAATGCGTGTGATGAAACACTGAGGACAAAATTGCAATGTTGACAATGATTATAAGTAAGGGGGATACTGGTTTACTCAACAATAAGACGAGCATCATACCTGTTATAAGATATGTTTAAAAACGTTATGATCCAGACTCGTAACAGGTCAAAATTACACACCATCCTATGAAATATGTAATAGAAGCAATTCTCTCTGTCTTAGAATGTCAGAGTACGCCTTGCCAACGTTTTCGTATCTTCTGTACGACGACCATCTGCTCCTGTCAGCCGTGTGTAACTCCGGTGTGAGACACTTCAGCCGGGCGCAGCGCCTGGTCTGCTGCCTGACCCAGACCACCCTGTGGATGGTGGGCAGCGCCATGTGGTACGGGTTCAAACTGGGTACACACGATGTCATTTTGTTCGACGCTGGTGTCACCACTCTCCGTCTTTCGGAACTGATGGGTACTGCAGCATCGTTCACAGTGTTCCTGCCAGTTTACGTCATCCTTGTGCCGATGTTTTGCAAGCAGTTTCAGCTGCAGACCACTCCAGGACTGTTGCAAACGGCAACATCTCCATCCAACTGCCGATTTCCGTACAAGACGGTGGCGTGGATCCTCGCCATCCTGACGTCTGTCAGCAGCAGCTTCTTCGTGATCATGTACAGTCTGCAGTTTGGAGCTGAGAGAAGCCAGGCCTGGCTGAAGGACTTCGTCCTGACATTCCTGTTCTCTACATTTCTACTGGAGCCTGTTCAGGTTGGAATCAGTCATGCGTTTTTGTTTGCTCAGATGTTATACCGTCAGTGTTATTTAACCTTCTTCAAATACAAGGTACTACTAGAAATGTGCTATCTGGAGAACTTTTGAAAGTTGGACTCTAATAATGTCGAGGTCAGGAAATCTTGTGACTTAATCAATTTACGCACATTGCAGATTTTTATGATCGCCTACACAAAGGTAGTCGTCATCGCACCCATTGTGTGGTATGTGGCAGCTTGTGTTCGGGGAGTTTTTGGGACGAACTTATCGGACAGAGAACGTTCTCCGATCGGTGTTATTCAGAAGAAGAGCAGGGATTATGATGGCAAGTCTCTAAAGTTACCGCAGTGGACGCCTCTATTAAATCCTTCCATATTATCTTTCTTCAGAATGCATCAGTTAACCACTTAACACGATTAAAATATCGTTGATGCCAATAAACAAGAATAGCGTAATCAAAACTGTCTATTGAAATAAAAACATAATGCGTTTTCTTTGGTTATATTTTCAGAGAAGCTTAATGTCCACAAATATATTATGAAGAGAAATGGTTTTCTTCAATCTAAGATTAACATTTCTTCGTTCATGAGATGTCATAAAACTAACGTCATTGGTGTTCTAGATTTCTGATTTTTTAAGTTCCTGCTCGGATGGTTTTACCACCAGCCCCGAAGAAAACCGACCATGACCCGGACTGGACCGAGAGGATGACTAAAGGTAGAAGCATCCTGGTGGTCCTGGTGTTTCTGCTGATCTTCACCGGAAATGCCTTCTACATAGGGGTTCTGGGCTTCGACAGACACGCCTACTACGTCAGGACCTCGCTGGAGAACAGCTTCCTATCCGGATATGAGGAGGTATGATTAGAAAAACGGTGGTCCTCAACCTGACGACGATGACCTCTTTCATTGACCATCCGAACAACAACAGCATCTGAACAACTATTAGCAAGTTGCACAAATTTACAGACAAATTGCCGCCTTATGTTGTTATTTTTACACGGGATTACACTGAAATACCCAAATTTCCATCGGCAGGTCACCACAGCAGACGGTGCTTGGGGGTGGCTGTCGTCTGAACTGATGCCGTCCCTTCACCCAGAGCGCGGATACAGCGGGCAGAAGCTGATGTGGCTGGACAAACAGTTTCCGGTCGGAACAAACGCATTCCGGATCGGTCCTGTTCGCCTGGAGAGAACCACCAATTATCCAGGTGACAAAGCATCGGGATCCCAAAGCTTTGTTCGTCTCATTTAATTTGTAATATTGGTCAATTAGCATTAACTCATTAAGTCTTGATTGGGTTGTTCATTCAATTGCAGGAAACCCAATAGACATAGACCTCGAACACAGTAACCAAAGGCTCTATCCTGAACTGTTTATGAATCTACAAAACGAAGCCCTTGGCCGAGAAAGTGGGAGAAACTGTTCACACAATGGGACTTCCAGTAAAGTCGACGAATTCAGGTATATCAAACACATGTTTGCAGTATTTGATGCTGATGAATTCTTGGCTTGCCAAGTTTTATTGATGACAGCACATGTCTGTATGCAGAAAAGATCTGCTCAACTTTATTCATCGATTTTTAAATCAGTTTTATAACCTCTTGAATTTTTCGTCAATATTCGCAATCCAACTTTGATGTATCTATTTTCTGCCTAGCTTTCTGCCTAGCTTATAAAGTACTGTAATTGTTTTTCAGAAACGGGACCTCGGCGTGCTACACCACAGTAGACCTGCCACGAGATGCTGGTCAGGCTGCTGCAGTGATAGAATTCCTCAAACAAACCAACTAGATCCTGATGGTTTCAGACACTCTCATCCTCCGGATCAACTTCTACCACCCTGACGTGAAGCTGTTCAGCACCGTGGTGTTCAGGCTGCAGTACATCCCAGGGGGCGCTGCTTATCTACATCCCAGTATCCAGACCTTCCGTCTGTTCCAGTACCAAACAGCAGACGACTTCGTCCAGATGCTTTTCCACATCTTGTTCGTTCTTTTCTTCATCTACAACGTCCTGAATGAGATTTGGAACATACGGAAGAGCGGCCGTCTGTACTTCAGTAGTTTCTGGAACATCTTGATCCTGTGCAACATTGGCTCGTCGGCAGCCGTCATTGTGACATTCGCACTTCGGTATATCCAGGCAGCTGCCGCATTAGGTGATATACGACAAGCAAAAGGTACATGGTGAAAAAATTATCCTAACAGTTTTCTTGACATTTGTGGGAAAGCACGTCCGTTAAGGCAAACTACGAAACAGTATTTGTTTGCATATGTGTGAAATGTAATATACTGTTTCCCTTGGTGTTTGTAGCTAAATTTTTTAACACATATTTTTACACGTGGAATTCCTTAAAGGGGCTGTTCGGCATCAATGCGTTTGTGGACATCAGTACCGTCAGCCAATGGGACGCAACCTTCAAGTAGGTCCTGTCCATCTCCATCTTCATCAGCACCTGCAGCATCCTCCGGGTCCTCAACTTCTCCAGGGGTGTCGCTACCGTCTACGCTCTGCCTCGTGTGCGTAGAACACATCTTGAACTTTTCTGTCCGGTGTGTCAATGTTGTAGCCCATTCTGTGCATCCAGTCGTTTGTAAATGAAAAACAATTTTTTCCCGTTTACACTAGTTGATATACGGAGAAGCCTTTGGGTTTGCGGTGAACATGCTAGTTGTTATAGTTGCCTACGGCTTCAGTGGGATCCTGATATTCGGCAAAAACATGGAGAGCTTCTCCGGCTTTAAGAAAACGTCGTACGTGCTGTTTGAGATGGGCTTGGGGAGGCCATTCGTCGGTGTCTTTGCGGACGACATGAAGGCAGTGGATCGTGTCATAGGACCTCTGTATTATTCCACATTCGTCATGCTCTTCGTCTTTTACCTGGTCAGACAAAAATCAGCTTATTTTGTTCGAGGTTTTTGCTTTGGCTTCTTTTGCATATAACCACCAACCATAACATTACATCCAAGAAGTGTTTCTGTTTAGCTTCAACAACCTGTCTTAAACAGCATTATATAGCCTTAATACGTCTGTTTATGTTTCCTACAGATGAATCTGGGAGTCGGGATGCTCTGTAACTGGATGAGCTACTGCCAGACGTCTGACGACATCGGCGTGGACACGTCGATGAGAGATTACTTCTGGAACTCCTTCAGGAGTCTTCTGGAAATGCGTCACCAGTCCCAAGACTTTGACGGTAATACAGTCTTTGTTAGCTCCTGTTAGATGATTATTTAGTGACCACAAATGTGTTATCCCAATGACAACGATTAACTGTATTTAAAGATATCGTCTATGTGATACTAGTAGGTTTATATAATCTCCAAGCAGATCTACACCGGGCGCGAAAATCGTATATGCTATAGCCAGAGAAGGTCCAGTCAGCCAGAGAGGGTCCAATCAGCCCGGGCTGCTTGGAGATTAGGTCTAAAGCTATCACATATGCCCAAAATTGATAAGGCATATTTACCGTAGCCCTTTACCAAAATATTGAGTTCTTCATTACATTACGAAAAAGATAAACCTTTACTTTACTTTACTTTACTTTACTTTACTTTACTTTACTTTACTTTACTTACTTTACGGACGGAAACGGTACTGCAGGAAGTCGACAGGGTGACTGACCTGAGGTACAAGTTTGAGTGCAAGAAGCGTCGACTGACTCGCGTTCAACTGACTCGCAGTTCCAAAAATCTCGTGTAAACTCTGAGTTTGAACAATTCGATCATCTTGACGTACCAGAAAAGGACACAAGCTCGACATAGCTGAAATATCATACGACAAATAATAAATGATTTCAACAAGCGAGCTTCCGCTGCTGACCAAACGTTTTAACTAAGACATTTTAATAAGAGATTTCAACAGGTATGATGTAAGTTTGACTACGTTTTGGCCCATATGAGCTAATGAGCTAAAACAATTAGGATTGAATGTTTAATACTAAGGTATTTTTTGCATGTATCTGCCTATTCTGTTTGATTGCAGATTGAAGATATGATCATGGCGTGACCAGATACTTATGTAAATAGTATGGTAAAAATAGGCTAACCCTTTGTTTGTACCAAATCATGCCTTAACATTTTTCATGAGCCAATGGTTTATTAACTAGGATCAAAATTTAATGTATTTTTTAAGGTACTTTATGTGAATATTTCTTATTCTTGGGTAATTTGCAGACAATATTTAGTCCATTTGCATAACTATTATTTTTAATTGTACGTGTACTAATGGTGTAAACTATGAACGATGTAAATATTCTGATTGAGAACAGTTACAGTCTAGGCTAACCTATGTTTGGTACCAAATATGCCTTTTAAGAACCAAAAGCCAATAAACAAAAAAAGTGTTTGACATTCAGATTCTTTGCATGTAATACAGATGTGGTAACATATTACATAAATAATGTACACAAATAAATAATATTCGTTTTTTTCGGGGAGATACAATAATCTGCTAACATGAATAATATTCCATTCATAAAATAAAGTACCTGTGACCTTCGCGAATGTCAGAATAAAGATGAAATGACAGTCTCTATTACTCTGCTATATCGTCTTCAAAGAATATATTCAAACCTCAATCAAAGAATGTCGCCAGGAGAAAACTGTATCTACAAAGCGTCGGGCTGATGTTGGGAAACATTCGCTTAATAATTGGGATTTTAACAATTTAAAATAAAACAAAAAATAGCACGATCTGTATTAAAATGGCAGCGCTCGTAATGTCAACAAAAGACACAAAAACACAGATACACGCATAAACACACACACGTACACCAGACAGACACACACACATACACACCCACACACACGTCTACACACAATAGCACGCACGCGCACATACACACACGCACACACGCATTGTGTTGTAATATAGCCTTCTGTAATGACGTGAGGGATAATTGTGGTCCTAAACTCCAGAAGGCAGTGTTATTTTTCATTAGATTATATATCAATTAATACATAATCAGCTGATTTTTTGCAAAATTCTGCTTGTGGTGAATTACACAAGGTGTGTTTTTTAATATTATACCCACTAACCCCCTGCAGACCTTACCCATGTATTCCCTATGCGTTAACATACATATTTGATCATGGATATTATCGGCATATATGAGGGTGGTTAAGCACAAGAAGAAGGCAAATTGTTGATAAGATAAAAAAGAACACATAGCAAGACGAGTTTTTCTTAACCACCCTGACATTAATTTTGTAATCTAACTTTTGTCAGTCCTTGTCTGGCACATTGTATTGAGCCATAGGCTGAGGTTGTTTGGAGGGTCACCTGGGGAGTTTGGTAGATACTGAATGATTTTTGATGCGCACGGTACTAGTGGGTACTTTATCGTATACTGTAAAAAATATCCATTTTTACTTCCTAAAATCATCATCTATTGGAAAATAACTCACCCCTCTGGAGTTGAGGAGCACAAGTCTAACTGACGGACATATCTGTATGGTCATTCATATGCCTCTTTGCATCATTCTTATCAAAACTTCACACATACATCCCGGAAAATAAAAATGATAAGAAAAAGATGGTGACTCGAGAAGAAGTCGTAAAATTCCCCTGCAACATTTTAGTGCCACCGCATTAATTTTTTGGTCACTTCGAGGGATGCCGTATGCAGCATCGGCATTCAATCCTTATACGTACATCTGGAGAAATATGATCATAGTACATGGCACACACAGACACAGACGCACAGACTTGCCAACGGACCTGTATAGTCAAGAGATGGATGAAGTCTTGTTCATGCTAGTATGGTAGAATAAACGCAAAATATGAATGTTTTGTCCCTGTACCTATTTCTACTTGTTAACATATCGATATCATCTTTTTGTGCCTTACTCCCTCCTACCCGTCTGTAGAGAAGTCGAATTGTTATTCAGACCATAAAGAGTCAGTTCTAGCCGACGCCCAGACACCGACAGTGTATTCATGGCCGGGCGACAGAAACAAAATGGCGGACAAAATATAACGAGTATGATAGACAGGAGGAACTGATCTCTCTGCCAATGGTTTCATTTTCTTGATAAACCAGCTACTTTAATTTGTTTTTGGTGGTTAAACGTAACTCAAATAAATTTACCAGAACATCTTCTGACTTCAAAATTTGATCCAGTTGCTTGAGTAACTATTTTTGGCGTATCTTACTACCTGGATGTCTAACCTTCATCAACGTATCTTCTGACTCCCTTGAATATATCACACTAACTTACTTTTGTGTTTACTATCGTGGATTTTTCCTTCTCTTCTGCTGGATATTCAGACATGTATGTTGACTGACGGCATAGCTTTGTGGTTATTCGTATTCCTCCATGCACCATTCTTATCAAAACCTTATACATACGTCCCGAAAAATAAAGAAGTTGACTCGAGAAGAAGTCGTTAAGTTCCCCTGCAACAACTAAGTGCCACCACATTAATTTTCTTTGAATATTTCATGAGCCACTCGGATTGTTGCCGTATGCGGCATCTGCATTCAACCCTCATGTATATATAGAAATATGATAGTATATGGCACACACAGACACAGACTTTCCAACGGACTTGTATAACCTATACATTGATGAAGTCTTTTTCATGCTAGTAAGGTAGAATAAACGCAAAATATGAATGTTTTGTCCTTGTACATATTTCCACTTGACGGATCATCTTTTGGTGCCTTACTCCCTTCCACCCGTCTGTAGGAAAGATGAATTGTTATTTAGGCCATAAAACCGCAATTCTAGCCGACGCCCAGAATAGGGCAATGTGAATATAGCTAGGCGACAGAAACAAAATTTCCAAAAAAGTATAACAAAAAAAAACTACCCAGTAACATTTTCAATGACTTTTTAAGAAAAAATGTAATTGCAAAGTAGTAGAAGCATGGATACATAAACGACAATAGCTTTACTCCACTTGTTTGCTGTTAATGTATAGGCTAATCTTCCCTAAAAACTTGTCATGGTTTCGTCCTTGTTGTCATGACAACATGACGTTTGTTTGGGCGTTGCGCAGATCCGAGTCTTGACAGCAGACGTGAGGAGAAGCGCAGAGCGCCGCGTCTGGAGTGTCGCTGGTCCGTACAGCGAGAGGTTTTTTTTTGCCTTTCTGGATCTAGCATCTATAAGAGGGAAGAAAAGGAGGTAAAAAGGTCGCTGACCGGGCCGGAGATATCAGTTGTCCGGCCCCCGTCGCGTCTGCTGCCGTAGACAATGAAGAACCCGATCGTTAGAAGGATGGCTTCACGGCACGGTGTTCTCGTCAGGTTCACATGTTGCATCATACTTATCTCTGCAGTACGCGTGAAAGGTAGGCACCGCCTTTATCATGGAAAAACCACTCGCAATAAATAGTTGACTGTGCCCTACGATAAATAAGAGTCGGTTATATGCTGCAATAACCATCAAGATCATTACATTTGGCAAGATCTTAGCTTCCTTAGCAGGCAACGTCTTTTCTAAACAGATTTAGATTGAAAATTATAGATGAACTATAAGAATTGCCGAGGGTCCAATGTTCAATTTCGTTTCTGTTACTGACATAAAGGTATACAAAAAACCTTCTCTACATTCGTTGCGTACTACTCGTGTTGGAGAAGGGCAAGGCTGTTAGGGCCATTATTTAGCCATTGTCATGTCGGGTTGGGTGTGCCTCCAACAGAGGTTTATTAGGTTTTACAGTTTGCGCATGACTGAATTCTCTTAGTATTTGCATATGAAAAGATGCTGTTTGAGAGTTGGGTGTGCCCCACCTTCAAGTTCTAGCGGGCACGGATAATAGAAACGTCAGAACGATGTTTTAATACATCATTCATTTGATATTGACACCATTTGCGGCATAAAAATTAGACGAGAAATTTAGTCATGATATATATCAACTTAGGTACATGTAAGAAGTGTGTTAACTTCCGTACTATTATGAAACAGAAATAAAAGAAGTATAGTATTGTGTGACTTCGTCGAGTTTTTAAACAAAGCACGCAGTGAAATTTGGATTTTGGATTTTATTAGAATTGCAACAGTGCAATACACGTGGGACACATTGCTGATGTAGTCACTCACACACATAATACTGTATACCCGTTTTTTACACTTGGGTCGAGTGAGGAAAGTTGTGTAAAGTGCCTTTTTCCCAAAGGCACAAGATCAGTGGCATCAGGGGATTCGAACCCTTTGGGTTCTGGGTCGAAAATACTGGCGTTACGCCACACGATCACGCTAAGATACTGCTGTAAAAGGCTAGTGCTTGGTGAAAGGTAAAAAAATACAATAAACTAGTCAACTATGAATGAAGAGTAAGTGTTGCTATGTTGCCCGACTAATGCAAAAATATTAGGTAACGACCTATGCAGCAATGCATAGTTACGACAATGGTAGATAGGAAGCACTGCTCTCTTTGCCAATGGTTTCATCTACTTAAACCGACAGCCACAGACGAGGACGATCTTGGCCATCCACTTGGGATGGAATCTGGTGCTATACCTGATGACAGTATCACTGCTTCCTCCGATAGTCCTGGTACGGAGCCTTACCGCGGGCGGTTAAACGGAGTTGCCGGTGGAGGTGCCTGGGTAGTCCGGACCAACGCCATCGGACACTGGTTGCAGGTAGGCATGCATCTTCATTAACTCATTGTCTACCTGTTGGAAAAGTCACTTTTATTCAGTAAATACGTTTATCAGGTTGGCGAAACGAATCATAGGAATCAAGCGGTTCTTATGACACCAGCATAAAAAGGTTTATCTAGCAGACGTTTCCGTAACTTCATTACCTTCGCCGAGAAGGTTATCCAGAGGGTAGCGTTTGTTTGTTTGTCGTTTGTAGTGGCACAGAATAACTCAAGAACGCCTTGATTGATTGTCTTGGTATTTAGTATGTTGGTAGGTTTTGATGAGACCTAAAAACGATTAGATTTTGGGCCCCCTAGCGGCTTCTTACGGTACTGCAGCGGAACTTCCTGGTTTGATATCTCGTGTTCTGGACATGCTATGGAACTTATTTTTGAGTGGTAGATAGATCTTTGGACAGAGAGTAAGTGGTGTGGGTTTGGGCCCCCTAGCGTTTTTTTTGGAACTGCAGGAGCAGGTTTGCGTCTGACTTTGAAAGGGAATAACTCAAGAAGGGCTTGATGGATGGTAATGATTTTTGGTAGGTAGATAGCTTGAGTGATGATGTACATGATTAGACACCTCTTATGCAAATCAGAATCTAATTTGCATAATTAATGAGGAAAGTTTATACATCCGCCAAATTCCATGATAGGACTCTGAAACATGTGACATATGTAATTGAGGAAGAGAGAAATATTAATTGATATGAACTATGCAAATGAAGACCTCATTTGCATAATTAATGAGGAAATACTATAACAAGATGGGCTTGATGGATGGTCATTATTTTTGGTATGTAGATAGCTTGTGTGATGCTTAGAATGATTGGACAATAATTATGCAAATCAGATTCGAATTTGCATAATTGATGAGGCAACTTTAAAAATCCGCTTTGTTCCATGATATGACTATTTAAATTGTAACTGAGGAAGAGAGAACTTTTTATAGATAGAAAATATGCTAATGTGGGCTAATTTGCATACTTAATGAGTAACTTCTCTAATTCCACACTGGCAAATGACGGCAATTTCATACATTCAATACTTTTTTTTTTTGGCATCGGGACGTTATGTGAATGTAAACATCGTTGAATCAAATTATGCTAATAAGGGCCTCATTTGCATAATTACTGAAAAATGTTAGCATAACCTTCTTTGTTGAGCTCATAATTTGTTAAGCTCATACTTTGGACATGTTATATTTCAAGACAATCATCTGGTATGATTGATGAGAAACACTCCAAATACATCAGTCATAAAGGTTGAAATCATTTGGCGAAGGTATGAGGTCGTGCAACTCTAGTTGTTTCTTCATCGGGGCAGCCTGATTAGATGGTTTTACTCCTTGTCGAAACACAATATGACGGCTAGGAAAACCTTTCCTAGGTTGTGATGTTTTTACTTGGGATTTTATGCATTTGCCGCATTCAAAATACCTCACTGCATAATCATTATCCGTCTATATAGTCTGGTTTCACCATGTGATACATGTATGTCTTCAAGAGAAACATAACTCATTTCGTCTTGCTTCGTATTTTGCATTCTGAAACAAGAAAAACTACATGCGCATTGCCCTTTAGGTGGATTTAGGGGAGATGAAGCGCGTCATGGGCACCATCATTCAGGGTCGCAACAATGTCGACCAGTGGGTGACGTCATACAAACTCCAGTACAGCAAAGATCAGATTACTTGGACGACAGATGCCGGCAGCGATGGCTTGGAAACGGTATCTGAAAAATCATTTTGTTTTTATTTTCAGATTAAACAAAATATTACAAAGGATAAACTTTGTTCTAAACATTTTATACAACAGAGCCGTTTTGATCCAATAGTTTTATCTGCGCAATTGATAGTGAAATATTCTTCTAGATCTAGAGCGTCTTCATTTTATTTTCATTTTATTTATCTATTTATTTTACCAGGGAAAATCACAACTCAGGCCTGTGGCCAGTTTTTCAGGTGTCCCTGGACACATACATATGCATAAACAAAACAAAGTATTACACATATTATATTATAAAGATAAAACATCAATTTCGTTCAAGTTACAATATAAGTGTCTAGCTACAGTCAATTTTTAAAAGCCGTCAACCCGGTGAATCGTCTTTGATTAGCAGAGAATCCATTCCATAGTGTTGGCCCCTAGTACTGTAAACTGTCCTTAAAAGACTGTACGTTTGCTTGCGGTATCGTCAGCATATGAGGATCCCAGTCTCAGAGTTGCTTCGCAGCTGCCCTTGTCCGATCTTCTAATCTAAAGTATCCGTTTACGTTCCAGGTCTTTCCCGGCAATGTCCTCCGGTACATCCCTGTCACTAACCTACTGACCAGCCCAGCTGATGCCCGTTATGTGCGTTTCCTGCCTCAGACCTGGAATAGTTCCATCGCCATGAGGGTGGAGATTGTGGGCTGTAATACAAGTAGGTTATAGATTAGATGTGGCTAAACATTCCTAACATCTTTAACTGAAATCTAAAATTCTTTTTTTTTTCATAACCAATGTAGAAAAGAAACGTTGAAAGATGAACGTTTGTCGCGTAAGGATAGGCACAATACAGTACAAGTTAAGTTGTTACAAGTAAAGTTGTCAGCACTGTTTAATAATGAGAAGCACTCTCCTTGCAAATGGCTTCATCTACTTGATCCCCCAGCTGCAGTCCCCCCAGTCTGTCCACATCTGCTTGGGATGGAATCTGGTGCCATACCTGATGACAGCATCACTGCTTCCTCAATCTGGGATCCTCGCGATCGTTATATGCCTTACTACGGGCGATTAAATTTATACGGCGGTATATCAGGGGGCAGCTGGGTTCCCAAGAACCATACTATAGGGCAGTGGCTGCAGGTATGCATACATTTTCACAAACTTAACAAGCGTATTTTGTACATAAGGTCCATGGTGGAAAATAGATTATCAGGTTGGTGAAGTGAATCAGCCAGAGATCAAGCAGTTGTTTTTTTAAAACAAGCTTGAAAAAAAATCTACCTGCCTGACGCTCGGTGACTCTTTAGTTTCCTTCATCACTGACTGGACAGAACTACTCCTTGCCTCAACACCACCCATGTCAGCAAAGACTATTTTTCGAGGGTCTGATCTTCTGACGAGCGATTTCATGCATTTGGTGCATTGAGGATATCTCACTGCAAAATCAGTATCTGTTATTGTGACCTAATTTCAACATACCGAATATATCTCCAAGAGATAGTTAGATCTGCTCTTCTTGCTTCTTATTTTGCAATCTATATCGAAAAACAAATACATGTGTAATACCATTCAGATGGTTTTCATGAATTTGCTACATTGAGAATATCTCACTGCAAAATCAGCATACAGAATATGTCCTCAAGAGATAATTAGATCCGCCTCTTCCTGCTTATAACTTTGAATTCTATGACGAAAAGCTACCATTCCCTTTCAGGTGGATTTAGGGGAAATGAAACGGGTCATGGGCACCATCATTCAGGGTCGGCTTCTTATTGGAGCCCCGCGGGTCAACCAGTGGGTGGCGTCATACAAACTCCAGTACAGTACAGATCGGATTACTTGGACGACCTATGCCGACAGCGATGGCTCAGAAATGGTATCTGAAAAATACAAATATGAAGTGACGAAATGACATAAATCATTATTTTTTTCCTTTACATTTATGTAGCAGAGCGGGTTTGATAGATTACTTTGATCTTCGCTTTTGATACTGTTGGTCTCGAACGGAATGTACGGAGACATCTGGGTCATCAATGATAATGATCTATAGTAGATTAAACTACATTATACCATACAGAAGAGTAGAAAACTACTCTCATTTGATTCATCCGTTTACCTTTCAGGTCTTTCCAGGCAACGTCAACAAATACATCCCTGTCACGAACCTACTGAACAACCCAGTTGATGCCCGTTATGTGCGTTTCCTGCCTCAGTCCTGGTTGGGAGCCATCGCCATGAGGGTGGAGATTGTGGGCTGTAACACCAGTAAGTTTTAACACGGATGAAATGTTTTTAAACATTTCTCAGATCTTAAAGTGTTACTTTTGATTTATTCGTTTCCATCCATATTCGCTGAAGAACGGAAGCATCTAAAGATGAATATTTCAATACTTACATTTCCTTTCCCAAAGAATCATTGTATTGCGATAGTTCATCGAGTAGCTTTAACAAACACAGAGTTATAATTAGATGCGCAGCTATCAAAAGTAAAAAGTCTTTCCATAGAATATAACCAGCCCTGTGACTGATTTGTTAGGTCGGTTATGTCGTTTGACTTTAGTATTGTGTGACTTCGTCGAGTTGTTAAACAAAGCACGCAGTAAGATAATGCTGTAAACGGCTAATGTTTGGTGAAAGGTAAAAAATACAATAAACTAGTCAACTATGAATGAAGTGTTGCTATGTTGCCCGACTAATGCAAAAATATTAGGTGACGACCTATGTAGAAATGTATAGTTACGACAATGGTAGATAGGAAGCACTGCTCTCTTTGCCAATGGTTACATCTACTTAAACCGACAGCCACAGACGAGGACGATCTTGGCCATCCACTTGGGATGGAATCTGGTGCTATACCTGATGACAGCATCACTGCTTCCTCCGAAAGTCTTAGGCCTGGTATGGAGCCTTACCGCGGGCGGTTAAACGGAGTTGCCGGTAGAGGTGCCTGGGTAGCCCGGACCAACGCCATCGGGGAATGGTTGCAGGTAGGCATGCATCTTCATTAACTCATTGTCTACCTGTTGGAAAAGTCACTTTTATTCAGTAAATACGTTTATCAGGTTGGCGAAACGAATCATAGGAATCAAGCGGTTCTTATAACACCAGCATAAAAAGGTCTATCTGGCAGACGTTTCCGTAACTTCATTGTTTCTTCATCGGGGCAGCCTGATTAGATGGTTTTACTCCTTGTCGAAACACAATATAACGGCTAGAAAAATTTTTCCTAGGTTGTGATGTTTTTACTTGGGATTTTATGCATTTGCCGCATTCAAAATACCTCACTGCATAATCATTATCCGTCTATATGGTCTGGTTTCACCATACATGTATGTCTTCAAGAGAAAGAGAACTCATCTCGTCTTGCTTCGTATTTTGCATTCTGAAACAAGAAAAACTAGAGTTCCACGAACACATTATCTTCGCCAAACAATCAAGGCTTATTATGGAGAGTGATTAATATTTACATGCTTATCACCCCCTGCAAATTTGATCATGCACCATACCATTTGGAAGTTATGATGGGGCGAGTGAGTCCAGTCTAGAGAGGGTTAAAATCATTTTGTGGTACAGGACTAGCATATGTGTAGAGTGTGCTGATATATGTTATAACTGGTCATGAAAAAATGCGTGTTGATATTAAATGGGCCACAAAGGTTTGATATTGAAGTGTTGCAAGTTGAAAGTGATGATGAAATGGTACAGTCAATATATATGAATAGAATAAATCTTTATTCCATATCATACACATTTTGAAAGACATAGTACATGTGACTTTTCCGCACCTAGCAGTGGTGCAGTTTTGGTGCAGTGTACTCTCCAAGCAGGGAAGTGGGTCTGGCTGGTTTTTGACGTGTTTTTAGGTGTTTTTGTCAGGCCTTTTATTTTGTCCCCTTTTAGTTGAGTCGCCAACCGTATGTTGAACAAAAATACCTAAACTGAACACGTTAAAAACCATCTGGACCCACACCTCTGCTTGGAGAATAGTGGGTGCCCATCTGTTTATTTCTTTGACCTACATGTACGTTTATGCAAGGCTATCTGTTTACATGACCTGACACTGTTCCATGTCCCATAATGAAATGCAGTGGGTTAACAAACTTTCCTCACTAATTATGCAAATTAGCTCATGATTTGCATAAAAAGGCATTGATTATGTAAAGCACCACCTGAGCTCTCTACATACCAAACATCACGACGATCTGTCGACCCCTTCTCAAGTTATTCATGGCCGAATGTCAAAACAAAAAGACCCACTGCAGTTCTAAACAAGCTGCTAGGGGGCCCAAATTTACAGAACTTACTTTGTGTGGAATGAACTATCTACCGCACAAAAATCATGACCATGGCACTTTCAGAAAATATGCCCCTTAATTTTGAAACTCCGCTGCAGTACCTTAGGTACCCACTAGAAGGCCCATTATCGAACTCGACCTTCCTTTCTGTAAACTCTACCCATCCACTAAATATCATGCAGAGCCATCAACACCTCGAGTTATGTTGTCCACATACAAATACACATCTACACAAAGCCCGCTGCAGTACCGACGGAAAATGCCAGGGGAACCATTTTTGACCTTGACCTCCGTGTTCACAACATCTACACACCTGCAAAAAATCATGAAGATCCATCGACGTTTCCGTCACTTTTTTTGCCTACATACAAACACACAAAACTGCAAAGTCCGCTGCAGTACTGTTGAAAAACGCAAGGTGAAACATTTTCAAACTTGACCTTCCTTTGCAGAACCACTACACACCTACCAAAAATAAAGATTCATTGAAACTTTCTTGAGTTATGCTCCTGACATACATACAGACACGCAACAGATTTTTCAACCAAAAACATAATCTTCTCCGAGTACAAGTACTCGGCGAAGATAACTACATGCGCATTGCCCTTTAGGTGGATTTAGGGGAGATGAAGCGCGTCATGGGCACCATCATTCAGGGTCGCAACAATGTCGACCAGTGGGTGACGTCATACAAACTCCAGTACAGCAAAGATCAGATTACTTGGACAACAGATGTCGGTAGCGATGGCTCAGAAACGGTATCTGAAAAATCAAAATATCACATTTTTTTCATTTTCAGATTAAACAAAATTCTACAAAGCATGAATCTTTTTAAAAACATTTTATATAGCAGAGCGGTTTTGATCCAATAGTTTTATCTGCGCCATTAATTGTGTGTGTCTTGGACGGATTGTACGAAAACTATTTGGTCATTGATAGTGACAAAGATATTCTTCTTGTTCTAGGGCGTCTTTTAGATCTTCGTCTAGATCTAGAGCTATACAGAAGAGTAGAAGAAACTCCCATCTTAAGTATCCGTTTACGTTCCAGGTCTTTCCCGGCAATGTCCACTGGTACATCCCTGTCACTAACCTACTGACCAGCCCAGCTGATGCCCGTTATGTGCGTTTCCTGCCTCAGACCTGGAATAATTCCATCGCTATGAGGGTGGAGATTGTGGGCTGTAATACAAGTAGGTTATAGATTAGATGTGACTAAACATTCCTAACATCTTTAACTGGAATCTAAAATTCTTTTTTTTCATAACCAATGTAGAAAAGAAACGTTGAAAGATGAACGTTTGTCGCCTAAGGATGGGCACAATACAGTACAAGTTAAGTTGTTACAAGTAAAGTTGTCAGCACTGTTTAGTAATGAGAAGCACTCTCCTTGCAAATGGCGTCATCTACTTGATCCCCCAGCTGCAGTCCCCCCAGTCTGTCCACATCTGCTTGGGATGGAATCTGGTGCCATACCTGATGCCAGGATCAATGCATCTTCAACCTGGGGTCATCTTTATATGCCTTACTACGGGCGATTAAATTTCTACGGCGGAGGAACAGGGGGCAGCTGGGTTTCCAAGTACAAAACTATAGGGCAGTGGCTGCAGGTATGCATACATTTTCACAAACTTAACAAGCGTATTTTGTACATAAGGTCCCTGGTGGAAAATAGATTATCAGGTTGGTGAAGTGAATCAGCCAGAGATCAAGCAGTTTTTTTAAAAACAAGCTTGAAAAAAAATCTACCTGCCTGACGCTTCGGTGACTCTTTAGTTTCCTTCATCACTGACTGGACAGAACTACTCCTTGCCTCAACACCACCCATGTCAGCAAGGACTATTTTTCGAGGTCTGATCTTCTGACAAGCGATTTCATACATTTGGTGCATTGAGGATATCTCACTGCAAAATCAGTATCTGTTATTGTGACCTAATTTCAACATATCGAATATATCTCCAAGAGATAGTTAGATCTGCTCTTCTTGATTCTTATTTTGCAATCTATATCGAAAAACAAATACATGTGTAATACCATTCAGATGGTTTTCATGAATTTGCTACATTGACACTATACGAAATGACGAATTTGCGGGGTGGAAACCGTGTTTCACGTGCCTGCAGATTCGAGGTTTCCGTGACTCTCCAGGTCGTGTCGACCTGCCCAGCACTTCTGCACGGGGCCCGCGCCGTCCTGGGATTGCACCACTTAGGCTGTGCATGACGTGTCGGCGCCCTGTTCATTCCCGTGCAGCCGGTGGGAAATTTGTATGAACGTCCTGGGCAGTGGACACGTCCGTGCTGAATATCGATGGTTGCTGCATATTTTAGCGGCAATTATCACCTAATTATCACCTAATTATCCTCCCAGGTTTGGCCGGACCAGGTTCTGCTGGCAAAATGACCTATTGTAATTGAAATTAGCGTTGCAGCCACTGTTCCCCCCCCCCCCCCCCCCCAATCTTCCCCAAGCGCTTTCCACTTCCCCGGCCCAAAAACCCTAAAATATACTTTTATTCGCTCAAAATGGTGATTAAACTTTAATTGATTTTTTTCCGTTCATCCACGTATGCCACTGTTTGCATTTTGTGGTAAAGTATCGGCTCCAAAATTTCCAAAGAGTGTGTTCCTTTTTTTATCTTGACGGGTCGGCCGGTCACAGTCGCTCGGGTCAAATGAAATAAAGTTCTCAGTGTGGGTGTCCGTGATGCTGTCATCCCTACACCTTTCCATCTAGATGCTTCAGATAAACTCGCAGATACTCCCAGCAGCAAACATCAAAGCCACATGAGCCCGCTTGATCTCGCATCAGTTGAGAGAGTGTCGTCCACAGTTACTCTTGCAACAAGTTCTAACTGGGTCGTTGAACTAGTAGGCTGTTGCCTCGGACGACCCAGGTCGCGAGATTTACCAATGTTGATGTAACGTTAGAAGCACGACCCAAAGCTTTCAGTGTTCCCAGCGCAGTGGCTGCCCATGCCTAGCCTCCACCAGTCTCTGCGGGTCGCTGGGAAAATAGTAGAAATTGGCCAAATAGAGTCAATTGTTTGAAGGGAGTAGGCTACGGAGAGAGGGTCAAATATGCAACAGCGGATGGAAATGTTATCCTCCATGGCCAAAGTCCCCCGGCAAATGTTCTCTCTATAGCCGACGCTGTTAGTCTGGTAGAGACTAGCCCATGCCTGGCAAAGGAGCGGAAAACACATCTCCACACATAGTCTGGTCACCAGTCTCCGGAACGGCTTAGTCTGCTATGCACTGCCACGTGCACTGATCCGTTTTTGTCAGTTCTGCCTCTCCGTACACCGAGCTAATTGATCCAAGTCCGTAAAATCACCCGGCCGTGTGCGGTATTCTCACTGGGCGGACGGGCATTACCCCCAGCGCCGTAGAGATAACGCGGAGCTCCCGATGGTATGGTTTCCAGGCTAGTCCACACACGAAGTCCGGCAGTCCTCATCTGTGATACGTTTGGCTACTAAAAGATTTGAAAATAGTGACACGGGGGTTGATTGGCTGTTCTTTTCACACCATATACTATGTAAATTTCAATTGCATGGCTGACACAGTCACGTTTTACAGAACCCTGCACGAATAAAGACACAATGAGTTGTAAAATACCACTTGCACGCTCGTCAAGTCTTTTTTGTAATTATTCAGTGTTTTATTTGAGATGCACACTTGCAAAACATTAAACTTCCATGCTTACGGGTTAATAGTACGTAGAAATGCACTTTATTTACGTGTTTGAATAAAATAATTCTTCAATGTGAAACCAAAACAGACTACAGACAGAAATGTTTATCACAAGTTCGTTTCATTTCAACACAGACCATTGCAATTGATTTGTCCCCTCCCCGGTACATTTGAAAGCTAACCACTGTGTAGCAATAATAAAATCTTGGTTAAACGCCATATACATACATATCCAGCATGGATAAAACACTTACAAGTTTTATCACATGAGGCAATTATATAGGTTACATCGTCAATAGCGATCATACTGTCTTTCGGGATGAATGTTTAATCCGATCAATTTTGTGTGAACGACGTAATTCTCGGGTGATGCATATGGTGACGCGACGCCATTTTCATGTTTTCTTTGTTTCGACAATTTGAGGCTCCGTCCTTCTACCATGCATGCGCAATCATACTACAGTAACTATAGACTGGACATTAGAAACAAAAGCACACAACACAAGTACTAGTATTCTGTGTATTTTCAACTCCTTCTTTTTACTGGAAAAATGTACAAAAATCAACATGGACGCCGCGACAGATTCCAATACACATCTTACTACGTTATGCACAGCTTGTATCTTTAATACAAATGATCATTTAACATACACCTGTAGTTGTTTTACGGGGTTTGTATCAGAAATGCCGATTGGAAACCTCCCCGGGACCTCCCTGGCATCTCTGCGGCGTTGGGAGTGGTACCCGCCGCCCAGACAGATCGGGTGGTAGTTCGCTCCCGCTACGATGGCGGCGAAACTAAAGCTAAGAAGACCGGGCTAACAGAACGGCTCAATATAGCACACTGGGTCCAGTAAAACACACCTATGCCGACACGTAGAGACTTGAGATACCAGGCAAATCTCCTTGGTACACCATATATGTTATCCCAAGAATATCCTTGGTTATCCATGCAACTTTTAGATTACTCTGAAACCCATACTATTGCCAGGACCTCCACGTACGTACAGAATTTCGAACAGCTTGTCTGGTGCGCCCCTAACTCTCCTACCCTGGAGAAACCTGACTAGGACCGGGCTGCTAGCGAGTCCTTTCAGCGGCCCGAGACAGTCAGCCCGCCCGCCCGATCTAAATTAACACTCCTGACTCCGGGGAGTTGTAGCCCGGGGAGTGGACCGTGCCTTTTACCGTAAGGGCCGGTCAACTCTCGGGCTTTTTTGAGAACTCCCCCGGAGGGCTTATACAATTTCTATCGGCAGGCTAAGAGCTTTGGGCCGCCGACTAAAAGGCGCGATAACAGTCTGGATCCCAGCAGACTTAACCGTTATCGTTCGCATTCGGTAATATTCTTTTCAATCCTACTACATTCCAGAGTACAGACTTTGACCCAACAGAAATTTGTTTAGTCCTGTGCAGTTCCATCTTTATTGGCATCCATTAGTGGTTTTTGTTAAGTGTCGAACACAAAGTCACAGCAGGTTAAGATCATTTACCTATCATTGCCGTGTAGTTCACACACCGTGGCTTACATGTATATGCGTGAGCTAAAGCTTATTGTTATCTACCCAGCGTAGGCACACGCGAGTGTGCGGGCCTGGGATTCAACGCACAGCTAACTGTGCATGAAAACGCAGAATTTTCCCAGTAGGCACACGCCGGACCCGGAAAACTCTTCACAAGTTCCTGCCCGCCCCAGTTATAACGGACGTGCACAGACTCGGAAAGAACCGGAAATCTGAGCTTTCACGCAGTGTGAGAATATCTCACTGCAAAATCAGCATACAGAATATGTCCTCAAGAGATAATTAGATCCGCCTCTTCCTGCTTATTTTTTTTAATTCTATGACGAAAAACTACCATTCCCTTTCAGGTGGATTTAGGGGAAATGAAACGGGTCATGGGCACCATCATTCAAGGTCGCCCCCATTTCTACAATTGGGTGACGTCATACAAACTCCAGTACAGTACAGATCGGATTACTTGGACGACCTATGCCGACAGCGATGGCTCAGAAATGGTATCTGAAAAATACAAATATGAAGTGACGAAATGACATAACTCATTATTTTTTCCTTTACATTTATGTAGCAGAGCGGGTTTGATAGATTACTTTGATCTTCGCTTTTGATATTGTTGGTCTCGAACGGAATGTACGGAGACATCTGGGTCATCAATGATAATGATCTATAGTAGATTAAACAACATTATACCATACAGAAGAGTAGAAAACTACTCTCATTTCATTCAACCGTTTACCTTTCAGGTCTTTCCAGGCAACGTCAACAAATACATCCCTGTCACGAACCTACTGAACAACCCAGTTGATGCCCGTTATGTGCGTTTTGTGGTTCATTCCTGGCATAAACACATCGCCATGAGGGTGGAGATTGTGGGCTGTAACACAAGTAGGTTTTAACACGGATGAAATGTTCTTAAACATTTCTCAGATCTTAATGTTCTTAAACATTTCTCAGATCTTAAAGTGTAACTTTTGATTTATTCGCGACCATCCATATTCGTTGAAGAACGGAAGCATCTAAAGATGAATATTTCAATACTTACATTTCTTTTCCCAAAGAATTATTGTATTGCGATAGTTCATCGAGTAGCTTTAACAAACCCAGATTTAGATGCGCAGCTATCAAAAGTAAAAAGTCTTTCCATAGAATATAACCAGCCCTGTGACTGATTTGTTAGGGCGGTTATGTCGTTTGGCTAACATTTAAATTGAACCATAGACAAGTGTACTTACGAATATTGTAAACAGGAGACAGCACTTTCTTTGGAAATTGAATTGATTCATCTAATTGACCCGATGCTTACTTTGTCCAATGGTTATCTCATGTAACCTTATTCAGAACGAGCTTTTTTGGACATCCTGGGACGAGGGGGTCTTTTGAGGCCCTCCCCATCTAACTCCTGAACTGCTCATCGCATGACCATAAAAACAATGTAAACGTAAAATTAGACAATTAAAACAAGTTTTCTGTAATTTTGACGTATTATGACGTCATTTATGTTTTTATTGGCTGCAACCGTGTGAAAAAAGGTATTCCCCTAAGACTATGTTAATGTTTCCTAAGGCTCTTGTTGTCACTAGCAGCAGCAACGATAAAACGACGTCATACATTTTAACGCTATCAGCTGGGATCCGCCATCTTGAATTTTCAATAATCCATTTTTCAGCAAATAACCCCAAAACAAAATCGACAAAAACAAGGTCGTGATGAATCAAAAGGGACAAAAACCCGGGTTTTCATTTGCTAATGATATGATCTGGTATCTCGGATTTTGACCAATGACGTCATAAAATTAGCATAATTTAATCAAACCATGAAATAATACATATATATAAGATGTAACAAAATAGGTGTGATTTAGCAAAACTACATTGTTGAACCCGAAATAATTGAATTTTGTAAAATATACGTCAGAAACCCGATACCATGGAAAACATACAAATCATTAACTTACTCAATTATCATGAAATTGAAGTAAATTTTTGGAAACGTCACCAAAATTTTTGGCTCTAGCATAAGCTACGCCAAAAATAATCACTCAAGCAACTGGATAAAATTTTGAAACAGTCAGACGTTTCAGACAGCATCCGCTGTCTTTCGTCAGTGACTAAGAATAGGACTGGGAAACCAGGTTTTATATCCAAGCTGTGAAAGATATGTTAATGAGGTTAAGACAAATTAGGATGTCTTGACGTAGTCTTCAAAAGAAGATTTATTCAAGACAAGTTTTTATGCCAATAGTTCAATTAGATACTGTTGTTTTAGTACAGTAACTAAGCGTTGTTCGTCCGGAGATTGGGGGTGGGGGGTGGGCAGTGCATTATCCAAAGTGCCTGAAAGTTCAACGCGTAGACCCCCTTTCCTGTTGAGGATGGGATTGTACATCCTCTCATATATTGCTTCTCTAACTCCCTGTTCGAACCAGCGGGCTTCACGATCTAGGATGTCCGTGGATTCGAGATTGAATGAGTGTCCCTGATTATGTTTTAGATGGTGGAAAATGGCAGAGGAGTAGCGGTTAGCGTCTTTTCTGCAATGTTCATTGTATCTTTGTCTGAGTGGTCGACTAGTCTCCCCAATGTACATGTTATTGCAGTTCGGTTCCTCACATTTCAGTTTGTAGACGGCATTGGCTTTGATGCCTTTTTCAGGCTTGTCTTTTGGATGGACCAGTTTCTGCCTGAGAGTTGAGTGAGGTTTGAAATTAGTGGCAATGTTGAAGTTTTTGAGGATTCGTCTGAGTTTTTCCGATACTCCCTGGACGTAGGGAATTATAATTCTGACCTTGTTTCTGTTGGTCAATGGTTTGCACTTCAGTGTTTTCTTAGACTGGTCAGAAGGTTTGAGGGCCTTGTTGAAGGTCCAATTTTGGTAGCCACACTTGGCTAAAGCCGCACGGAATGTCTGTGTTCGTCTGTTTTCGCTTCGTCTGAGGTGATGACGTTGTCTGCTCGATGGAAGAGAGTTTTAATCACAGCTAGTTTGTGTTCCAAAGGGTGGTGCAAATCAAAGGCCAGATATTGATCAGTGTGGGTCGGTTTCCCGTACACTTCGAACTGAAGGTTGCCATCCTTCTCTATGATGGTTTTGGTGTCTAAGAAGGGAAGGATGTTGTTTTGACACGACTCCTGTGTGAACTTGATGTTGTCATCTACCTGGTTAATATGGTCAAAGAAGTCGTCCACTACTCTCTCTTTTAGCCTGTGTTGACCCGCCGACCCAAGCCAACACTACCGGGCCCGTGTGCGACTGTCCTTATCTGCTGGGGGAGAGCTGCACCTATCCATGTTACCCGGGATATCACGTCATTTCTGGTGACGTCATAACCAGAACATGTACGGCAAATGGGTCATGGACAGAGTCGGATCTTTTCTGCCAAGGTATGAAGTAACAACGCCTTTAGAAAAGCTACTTTTTAAGTATCAGATGCGGTTAAAATGACACTTTGCTTCGAACATTTTTAAATGTTAAAGATATGACCAATGGGTTTTTAAAAAACCCTTGGTTATACCTATAAATCAGTTGCTCGCGGTGTTTTTTTGTCCAAGATGGTGCATATAAATATCTAATGGTACATATATGATACAGATACCAAGTACAGTGTAACATATGAAGCTATCTATGAAACGGTTAGGTTAAAGAAGAACTTTTCTCTTTGCTCTATTACATTATCTGCTTTGTTGAGTGTTATAAAGCTGTTTGTTTTCTGGTCTGCAGATATTGATGAGTGCCTCTTTGGAATTGGCTGTAGTCAGACCTGCATCAACAGTGTAGGGAGTTACAGTTGTTCCTGCATTGAAGGGTTCGTACTGGGCGGAGACGGGCATGGTTGTTATGGTAGGGTAGCTGTTGTACTTTCTTCGTTATTCTTGTATGTCTGACGCTTCATGTAAAGTTAAAATCATTTATCAGCATTGCTGTACCGACGTAACAAGCCAACACGACCTCGAGTCTGTGATAGATTACATGTAGTACATAGATCCAACTTTTTTGCAGAAGATATCCAGGTTGATTTACTTCACATCCCACATCTGAAAGTGCGAGAACACAATGAACTTTACAGTACCGAGAACGAAAGTGACAGTTAAGACGTATATTGAAATAACTTCCTCGTCCTTCTCATAGAACGTACAACATTACCAGCATCAACATCGACAACAACAACAACTAAACCAACTACAACAACAGCGCAGCCAACTACAACGCCTACAACATCTCCTGCTCAACCAAGCAGCTGGTTCCCGACCCAACAACAGACCAGCACAGCTCGTCTGACGGAGACGTCCACCATGTCCACTACAGATGTGATGCCTACAAGCTCAACAACAACCGTCAAAACGACAACGCGTTACAACTTCGAAGGTAAGGAAAACGCCACCACGTTTAATGAGTTCAAAAATATGTGCGATGTTGAAAAGTAACATGTTTTGTTTATTTGATATTGTGGATAACTTCCTCCTGAGGCAAAGTAGAAAGTCTTATCTTGACAATATTCTTTTATCAGCCTTTCAAAAACTTTTACCACAGATGTTGACTTAGAATCATCTGATTATTTGGATGATGAAGCTTCCAGCACGTCGCCCATGACCACCCTCCCCACCCTGCCGCCCAGTACAGCTGAGTCTACACCTCCGCCTCCTGTTGTCATCACCACTCAAGAATCGTCAACCCAGACGCCCTTTCTAATAGAGGTCATACTACAGATCCTGATATCCGATTTTTAACGATTGTTTTGGCTTTATTAGATTTGCAAGTTTGATAAACCAAATGATACTGGCGTCCTTTTATTAGTATGCTGTAAAAAGTGGTATAACGGGAGTCGCCCAAACACGTGACGTTTTTTTACGCGCTCGAACTCACGGCGCTCCATTGCTGGTTGCCAGAGAATGGTCATGTTTTAATGAATGAATTTTGAACACATTCATCTAAAGAACATACTTGGACAAGAAATGTATTCATACTGTTCATGGGCCCTTCACGCTCCGCGTTAGAAGCAGCAAACGCTGTGAGACGTTTTCACGAATGTACCTTCTGATTTAGTGCTACGCCAGATAGTGTGCCTAACTTATTACGCTTTGGTAATTTTGCTCTCTTCGGAAGTTGGTGATGAAGTTAGGGAAATGTAAATAAGGCTTGAAGTCTGCTATATTCTAGCTTTCTTTTGACCGGAAAATTTTGACTGTGTGCACTTCTAACGTCATTTGAGAAGGGCTATATCTAGTGCATCCCAGCTCATGTTTTCACGGGAAATAGGCTACTACGCACTTTGCGCGCGGCCCGCATACGTCTTGCATGCGACCCGACTTACAAAATCATTACGAAAAGGCGACACCGCTTACATCAACAATACTCCGTCTACTTATTGGGAAATATCTTCGCCATCTCTGTATTCAGTTTCCTTTTCATAGACGGTACCAATCACATGTTAGAGCGTTACAAAGCTCTGCGTTGAATTGCCGTCCGCCACCATCGCGGGCCCAAAAAAATGGCGGGAAAACAACGTGGCCAGACGGCGGCGATGTTTACGTTGTTTTCTTTGGTCGGTTTTCTTCTCAACAAACACTTAAAGACCCAATTTTGTGTGTTTCATGAAGTTATATTTCTTATGTGTATGATAGTTGTGTATCTGCTTGGCACAGGTCGTATATTTAGGTGCCGGGCCGTCTAGCTACACAGTGACCCTCTACTCAGCGTTGCCATCATTATTGTCAAAATACTATTCTCGACAAAACAAGAAATAAATATGTACAGATATGTTTTGAATGCAAATAACAATTATGTGCATGAACTTGCTTTATTTACCTTCCTTTAATATGAGCATAGTCAGTGGACACAAACACGACGTACTTATGCATAAAAAGATCACTAAAAACTCCGTCACGTGTTAGGGCGCGTCATGAGTTAGGGCAGTCCCCGTTAACAATTCATTATTGGCAGGATGAGATTCCTGTTCTCATCAAGACGCTCCGTGAAAAGGTGAACTACTTCAGCGGTTCTCTGGATGATCGCAAAGAGCTTCTGAAAGGTTGGGGTTCTTTATTTTAAGTCCCACTCTCACTGGACCCGTGGCATGCTGGCGGCGTCGCTGCGGCCGATCGAATTGACAAAGCATTCAACGGATTTCATGGATAAGAAACGAATCTTTTAAAGCTTTGTGTGTTTTGTTGTCTTCTTGGTCATACTTGTACGTTTTGAATGATATTCCCATTATAAAGTCAAGGGTAACACAAATGCAGTTAAAGGCACCCAGAGCATTTTATGAAACTTGAAAACTGGAAATATTCTAGTTACTGTAATCTTTATGAATTTGACAATTAATGCCACTGTTTACCACATTTGCGTTCGGATTTCTAATCAAAAGTGCTCAAAAACGGCACAAAAATAATCTACATGGTGATCTTTTAGTTTCACGCGCCTCCTGTAAATACTGTAGATACCATATCCCCGCCCACGTCCGTCGAAACGTAGAAATGCAAAATCAAAACATAAAAATTCAAATATTTGACGGACATGCAGTCACTCTCTCATTGGTCGAACCTCTTATTGTGATGGACTGTCAGGATCAGTCTATTAGGGCTTGGATTTTCTATTAGTTCTCACCAACAACGACATTGTATCTTTGCTCCTTTAATTTTTACATGTAATTGTATACTGTTATTCAAACTTATTATGTGTAGGAATAACTAGAAATTTGAGTTTTTTTAATTCAAGTTTCAAGCTTCATAAAATGCTGTGGATGCCTTTAAGGACGCAGCGACGCCGCCAGCGTGCCGCGGGTCCAATGAGAGGGGAGCTTTACGGTCCTTTCTTGGGGAAAAAAACATATTATTAATGGGACTTTGTAGTTAGTTCTAGAGATATTGCCAGCACATTTCTTGATGCGGTTGGAAGTATTTTTCTTATACAATCCTATGTTTATGAAGATACCAACTTATCAACAGGACTTTGCAGTTAGATCTAGAGATAATGTCAACAAATGCCTAACACATAATGCGGTGCATCAACTATAAACAAGCTAAATATGCAACCAACGTATCAATTGATAAGCAAACAAAGAAACTAAATATACAAAGACACATAGCATGTCGTCTAATCTGTTTCCTACACAATAGGAAGTTGATAGGAAAGACTAAGGTGAATCAGTTCACATTTTTAATCATCATTAGATTTTGATTGCGTTGCCATCATCTGCTACATCTATACATATCTATCCATGCATCTAACTGACTGCATGTTCCACACAAAACACACAGAAGTAACTGACGCGTCATCCTCGGTACTGCGGGCTCAGAGCAGTAGCAGGGAAGCGGTTGCCATGGAGACAACCATTGACCTTTCCTCCGGCGTCACAGATGGGCTGGGGAAGCTGATAGACGTCCAGTCTACCGACAGGTCACCGGTTGAGCAGCTGCTGCAAAAGGAAAAGGAACAAAAACGTCTGAAATCTCGGGTAGATGTCTGTCTCTCCTATCTACTATTATGGATCAGACTCTTATTCTATTTACCAGGAACCATATCTTCATTGTCTGTACCAAGAGCTTTCTAGATGACAATAGTATTGATGCCTATTTGCAAGGAATCATATCTCCATTATCAGTAGGAAAGACTGTCTAGACGGATATTTAGGGAAAGATCAGCATGCCATTAACGACCAACCTATGGAGAGGTTTCAAATGACCTAATGATCTATCAAAAACTCATTTTGCTGAGGGAATTTTCCCCGAAATACAGGTGATAGGTGAAACGAGAGATCTACTGGAACTGCTGGATGCGGCAGCAGACAAACTGTTGGACGAGACACCACCGGAAGGAGAAGTTACGCACATCCGGTCTGACGGTGTGCTCACGGCCGTGACGAAGAGTATGCCTGATGTCGGCATCGTTCCTATCAGTCAGGATGTCGGCTCCATCCTATTCACAAAGGAGGACAACCTTCCTGAGGATTCCACTATGAAGGTGAGAAAATATTCCTAAAACTGGGCCGTTCTAAATCATTATGTATCTGTCCGCATTTAGCCCTGCTGATACGTTACTGTAACAATCATGTACACGATTTTGTAGCTGGGAACAGATCAATCATGTCAACAAAATGTAACGAGCTTTAACCCTTTGACTCTCACAGGTTGTGGCATTTGTTGGAGATCCATTTGTGTGGAATGTAAGGAAAATTGAAGCATCTTCGTCAGTCATCATGGTGACAATCACCAAAGATAGAGATGACCAATCCATCAATACTGACGCGTCAAACCTGCAGCCAAACATCACCGTCATCATCAAACAAAGAGTGAATTTGGGGACCACGGGTGACACAGAAGAACAGTATCATGATGCCCTGCCAGCATCATACAGGCAGAACCTCGATGATGCAGGCAGATCATTCCCTCGGACCAAGGTTCCTAGTCATGACACTAACATGAAGTATCACGCCATGTACATTGCCGATGGAGGCCAGGTGCCCCTGCTCAGATTCTCAGTCGATGACGTCGACACGGAGCTTCAGGTGTACTTCCGGTTTCATGACTTCCCAACTGAGGAAGAATACGACTACAGAACAACTGTCAAACCTCCTGAAGTCACTGATTATGACGGTTTCGACATGCCATTTGGTCTGGTTTACTCCAATTTCAATATATCACTTATTCCAGAGATCCGAATGGACAGTGGATGGCTCATAGTTGGCGTGAAGAGAAAAGGTAGACATTATGTGATCAATCCAATTTTTCTTCAAGCGGCTCGACATTGTCATTTATATTTACAGATGTCAAAAATGAGCAACGCAGTGTTAACCTTTGGCTATTGTGAGAAATTTCTATCATTAAGCATCGAAATATAACTGTGAATAAAGGCATTACTTCCTCAGAAATTAACACTAATACCTCCCCATGTTTGGTTGTGTCCTAGGTGGAGACCTCCCCCACGGTGGTTTGAGACGACTCCTGACGTCAGCGGTCCCTCAGACCCCGCCCCCTCCAGGTCGTGATGGCAGCCCGGCAGGATTCACACTGCAGACTGCCGCAGTCTCCTGTCTGATGCGGGAAAACGAGAACCAGACCTGGGATAACCGCCGCTGCAAGGTTTTACAATTTACTGACTAACTGATATGATGGAATGTTACTATTGAGTTGAACTGGTTAACACAGTCAATTGTAGGAGACTTACGTAACAACTCCTGGTCCTTTTTTAGAAAATGCAGTTCAGAAAAATGACACCACTCTTGTTTCAGCTGTTGATTTAATAATCATAATCATTCACCGGATTCTACAATAGCGAAACATCCTGTGGCTACAATCAATTGATACCTTTTTTGTTTCATACGTTGCTTTCTGCACCATTTGTACCGCAGGTTGGGGTTGAAACGAACGAGACGACCACTCGGTGCACGTGTGACATGACACCACAAAGCGATGGGAAAAGCTCCAGGGTGATTCTGGCAGCTTCTTTTGTGGCCCTCCCTAATTTCGTGCACTTCGACAAGTTCGGTACCAACATTGACAAGTTGTCCACTAATTCGACCGTGTTTGGTACGATCGTAGCGCTGTGGATGATATTTTTGATGTCTCAACTATTGATATTTCATTCGAGCATCAGGGTACGTTAACGTCAATATGTTTTTTTTACCTTCTATATGATATTCTAAGCTTAATTTCGATATTTACGTTGGCTAGTAAGTTGAACTTTCGTCTCTTCAACCGTACCGACCAAGGGCAATAACATCATTATTCGATTCCATGGAGGCATAGAATGTCTGTATCAAATGTTTATAGATATTTAAAATTTAGTCATCTATGCTTTTTTAAGATCCACATCGCTATAAGTACAGCAGTAGCCGACAGCCTTGCTCTTTGACATTCAGCAAAGCTTGCTAAAGCACACCCCAACATGGCTGTTGTTCCCAAAGTCTCCACAATCTCATCGGAGGTTCCCGGTGCGGACTACGTCTACGTCGTGTCTGTCCGTACGGGAACACAGCCTGATGCTGGCACGGCGTCTGTAGTCGGGCTGATGATCACAGGATCAGAGGTCAGGACAGCCATGGTCACTCTCAACCCTGCAGGCTTGGTGAGAAGTGTTGTGTTTATGTTTTTGTGCCTGTGTCTCTAAACGCGTAAAAGATGACAAGGGACTTCATGAAGCATTTGTTTGATCTGCAGCTGTAACAAAAGATCATAAACATAGTAGTACAGACACGTTAGTGGAGATTTAAGTCGACCGCAATTGAGAAATATTAACTATAACCACGAATATCACCCTTCTAAATGTCTTTAGATCCTGGCCAGAGGTGGTGACACGTACCACATCATGACGACACCGGTCTCCATCGGCAAGCTCCAGTCTGTGCAGGTCTGGCACGACAGCTCCGGGAAGGGCGCCATGGAGTCACTCTTCATAGACAGCATTAAGGTCTGGGACATGCAGACAGCACAAGGGTGGGTACAGTAGTGATTTTTAACCGTTTTATTTCCAATTCTTTCAATCCCTGGTTTTAGGTGGTGGCTCCATTCCAAAGTGTAATCTTTAAGATCAGAAGTTGTAGGAATTCATCTGGAACTTTTCGGTTCTATGATTTTTTTTCTACGAAATATCAGGAAACACTGTCAAGATATAATTGCTGACTTGAAACAGAAAAATTCCCATCATTTTATACATTGCAGATGAACGTCGTTGAAAGTACAATATACATATGAACTGTCCCTGCTCCTAACACATTTGAGATCATGAGCAAAGTTGATGTGTTTTTGGTCTACAGTTACTGTTTCCCATGTTACACCTGGCTGTCATCTAGCAAAGGAGACGGGAGGACAATAAGGTCCTTGACTGCAGCTCCTGATGGAGAAATGCGGTAAGTCTCGCAGGTTTTCACCTGTCCTGTCCTTCATGGATTCATGAACGAATGATCTGTAATTCAAGTAATTTCTTTGGCTTTAAAGCAGCAGTCAATGTACTGAGTGAGAAAAGATTGCAACGGGACTGTGATTTGAAGTAGGAATAATACTGCTTTACTCTACATCTATGACCGAAACTCGTAACCGGTCAAAATCACATGACAATCTGCATGATGTAATAGAATCAATTCTCTGCATCAATGCCTTGAGACATTGGTTTCTTTTGAGATATGTGGTTATATTTATCTTAGGATGTCCGAATACACCCTACCGACGTTTTCGTATCTTCTGTACGACGACAATCTACTCCTGTCAGCCGTGTGTAACTCCGGTGTGAGACACTTCAGCCGGGCGCAGCGCCTGGTCTGCTGCCTGACCCAGACTACCCTGTGGATGGTGGGCAGCGCCATGTGGTACGGGGTCAAACTGGGTGCACACGATGTCATTTTGTTCGACGCTGGCGTCATCACTCTCCGTCTTTCGGAACTGATTGGTACTGCAGCAACATCGTTCATAGTGTTCCTGCCAGTTTACGCTATCCTTGTGCCGATGTTTCGCAAGCAGCATCCGTTGGAAGATCAGATTCCTTCAGGACTGTTGAAAACGGCGACATCTCCATCCACCTGCCGATTTCCGTACAAGACGGTGGCGTGGATCCTCGCCATCCTGACGTCTGTCAGCAGCAGCTTCTTCGTGATCATGTACAGTCTGCAGTTTGGAGCTGAGGGGAGCCAGGCCTGGCTGAAGGACTTCGTCCTGACATTCCTGTTCTCTACATTCCTACTGGAGCCTGTTCAGGTTGGAATCAGTCATGCATTTAAATCGTATATTTGTCCTCATATCTTTATTTCAGATTTTAGAGCGCCAATGGAACGAAATGTATGTAACTTCCCTAAAATGAAATATAATTCTAAAAATGAGTTGGACAAATCAAAAGGGGGCTTTGACAATTTTCGTAGTCAAGTGACGTAAAAAACGCTTGTGACTTAACCAACATGCCCAACTTTTTGCAGATTTTTATGATTGCCTACACAAAGGCAGTCATCATCGGACCTATTATGCGGTCTGTGACAGCTTGTGTTCGAACAGTTTTGGGGACGAACTTATTGGACAAAGACCGTTCTCCAGTCGGTGCTATTCAGAAGAAGGGCATGGAGTATGACGGTAAGTATCTACAAGTTTCATGATCACATGTAAGAACTCGGCAGATTGCTACGACCGCAGTGGCCAGTCTGTTAAATCATTCCACATTGCCTTCCCGCATGACGTCGCGGTGGCGCAGTGGTGGCAGAGTGTTTGGCCTAAAACCCAGAGGTCCTGGTTTAAATCCGGAGTCCCCTGATTTGTCTCGTTGACGTTGTGCCCTTGGGAAAAGCACTTTACACGACTTTCCCCACTCCACTCAGGTGAAAATGAGTACCTAGCTTCAGTTAGGGACGTCCCTTGGATAGGACGTTAAATTGAGGTCCAGTGTTTAAAGAAAGCCACGCCTCAAATACATTATAAAAAGACATAGTTACCTTTTCTGTAAGATTTACATTTCTTTGTGAGATTTTATAATGATAACGTCATTGTTGTTCTGAATTTCTGATTAAGCTTTGGTGTTCTGTATGTCTGAATAAGTTCCTGCTCGGAGGGTTTTACCACCAGCCCCGAAGAGAACCGACCATGACCCGAACTGGACTGAGAGGATGACTAAAGGAAGAAGCATCCTGTTGGTCCTCGTGTTTCTGCTGATCTTCACCGGGAATGCCTTCTACATCGGGGTTCTGGGCTTCGACAGACACGCCTACTACGTCAGGACCTCGCTGGAGAACAGCCTGCTATCCGGATATGAAGAGGTACGGTTACTTGACTTTCTCATGATGGCGATGATGACCTCTTTCATTAACCATCCGAACAACAATCATTGACCATTGGAACAACTATCCGTCTGTAAGCAAGTTTACAGACAAATCGCCGCCCCATGTTGTCATATTTCTACCGGGAGTCTGTGCACTAAAATACTGTAATTGATTTCCCTTCTGCAGGTCACCACAGTAGACGATGCTTGGGAGTGGCTGTCGTCTGAACTAATGCCGTCCCTTCACCCGGAGTTTGGATACAGCGGGCAGAAGCTGAGGTGGCTGGACAAACAGTTTCCGGTCGGAACAAACGCATTCCGGATCGGTCCCGTTCGCCTCGAGAGAACCACTAAGTATCCAGGTGACAAAGCATTGCGGATCCCAAACCTTTTTTTGTCTCATTTCATTTGTAAAATTGGTCAATTAGCATTTATTAATTAAGTTGTTCATTCAATTTCAGGGGACCCAATAGACATAGACCTCGAACGCAGTAACCAAAGGCTCTATCCTGAACTGTTTATGAATCTACAAAACAAAGCTCTTCGCCGAGAGAGTGGGCGAAACTGTTCGCACTATGGGACTACCAGTATTGTTGACGAATTTAGGTATATCAAACATATGTTTACAGTATTTGATGCTGATGAATTCTTGGCAAGTTTTATTTATGGACAGCACATTTCTGTATACAGAGAATATCTGCTCAAATTCCATTATCGATGTTTTTGAATTAGTTAAATAACCTCTGGAATTTTTTCATGGACAATTTATTCATCTTCCTTTCTGCTAAAAAAAACTAAATTGCTTTAATTGTTTTTGCAGAAACGGGACTTCGGCGTGCTACACCACAGTGGACCTGCCACGAGATCCTGGTCAGGCTGCTGCAGTGACAGAATTCCTCAAACAAACCAACTGGATCCTGATGGTTTCAGACACTCTCATCCTCCGGATCAACTTCTACCACCCTGACGTGAAGCTGTTCAGCAACGTGGTGTTCAGGCTGCAGTACATCCCAGGGGGCGCTGCTTATCTACAGCCCAGTATCCAGACCTTCCGCCTGTTCCAGTACCAAACAGTAGACGACTTCGTCCAGATGCTTTTCCACATCTTCTTCCTTCTTTTCTTCATCTACAACGTCCTGAATGAGATTTGGAACATACGAAAGAGCGGCCGTCTGTACTTCAGCAGTTTCTGGAACATCTTAATCCTGTGCAACATTGGCTTGTCGGCAGCCGTCATTGTGACATTCGTATTTCGGTATATCAAGGCAGCTGCTGCATTGGGTGACTTACAACAAGTGAAAGGTACTTATGACAAACTATCCTAACAGGTTTCTGACATTTTGGAGAAAAGTTATCCGGAGAAATGCAAACAACGAAACCGTTGTTTCCCATATGATGCCATATGTACAAAGTGTACTTGATGACTTTCCTAACTGGTTTCTGACATTAGGTCGCAAGCATATCCGTTAGTTCAAGCTACGAAACCTATTTTACATGTGAAAAGTACCATATGTTGCGTGGTTTGTTTGTTTGTTTGTTTGTTTGTTTATTGAGATCTCCATTAGATTGTACATTGTAAATCTATTCTTCCTGGAGTCCAGAACAATGAAACAGAACAAATGTACATGAAAGTGGTGTTCATGGATAGAGTTTAGAGATCTTTAATTTGTTACAGGGCTGTTCGGCATTAATGATTTTGTGGACATCAGTACGGCCAGCCAATGGGACGCAACCTACAAGGAGGTCCTGTCCATCTCCATCTTCATCAGCACCTGCAGCATCCTCCGGGTTCTCAAATTCTCCAGGGGTGTCGCTACCGTCTACGCTCTGCCTCGTGTACGTAGAAATCATCTTCCACATTTCTACCTGAGGTGTCAATGTTGTAGTCCATTCTGTTGATCCAATTGTTTGTAAAACCAAAGTAAGTAGTTGTTTATTTTCCGTTTACACTAGCTGATATACGGAGAGGCCTTTGGGTTTGTGGTGAACATGCTGGTTGTTATAGTGGCCTACAGCTTCAGTGGGATCCTGATATTCGGCAAAAACATGGAGATCTTCTCCGGCTTTAAGAAAACGTCGTACGTGCTGTTTGAGATGGGCTTGGGGAGGCCGTTCGTCGGCGTCTTTGCGGACGACATGAAGGCAGTGGATCGTGTCATGGGACCTCTGTATTATTCCACATTCGTCATGCTCTTCGTCTTTTACCTGGTCAGACAAAAATTCAGTTTATTTCATTCTGACTTTTTGCTATATAAATATACTACCACCAACCACCAAAAAAAAAATTCATACATGTAATAAGTGTTTCAGTGTCAGCTTTAACAACCTTTCTGGCATTATCTAGCCTTAATACGTCTGTTTATGTTTCCTACAGATGAATCTGGAAGTCGGGATGCTCTGTAACTGGATGAGCTACTGCCAGACGTCTGACGACATTGGCGTGGACACGGCGATGGGAGATTACTTCTGGAACTCATTCAGGAGTCTTCTGAGCATGCGGCACGAGTCCCAAGACGTGGACGGTAATACAGTCTTTGTTACCTCCTGTTAGATGATATTTTTGTGTCCAAAAATTTATCATTGCAATGACAACGTTTAACTGCATTTATAGATAGAAGATATTCGTCTATGTGATACTGGTAGGTTTATAGCTATCACATATCCCCACAAATGATCAAGAATCTTTACCGTCGCCCTTGACCCAAACATTGTGTTCTACATTAACTTACGGGAAAGATAAACTAAAACCCAGGATATTTTGTCGTTTCTGCAGATGAATCACCACTTCCTGACCATTTTATGGACGAGACCCTCCAGCGGACGGAAACGGTACTGCAGGAAGTGGAAAGGGTGACTGACCTGATGTACAAGTTTGAGTGCAAGAAGCGTCGAGTGACTCACGACGATGATGAACCATGCAGTTCCAAAGATCTCGTGTAAACTCTGAGTTTGAACAATTTGATCATCTTGACGTACCAGAAAAGGACACAAGCTCGACATAGCTGAAATATCATACGACAAATATAAATGGTTTCAACAAGTGAGGTTCCGCCACTGATTAAACGTTTTAACTAAGACATTTTAACTAAGGAATTTCAACAGGTATGATGTAAGTTTGACGACGTTTTGGCCCATATGAACTAATGAGCTAAAACAATTAGGATTGAATGTTTAATACTAAGGTATTTTTTGCATGTATCTGCCTATTCTGTTTGGTTGCAGATTGAAGATATGGTCATGGTGTGACCTGGTACTTATGTAAATATTATGGTAAAAATAGGTTTACCCATTGTTTGTACAAAATCATGCCTTAACATTTTTCATGAGCCAATGGTTTATCAACTAGGATCAAAATTCAATGTAGTTTTTTAAGGCACTTTATGTGAATATTTCTTATTCTTGGGTAATTTGCAGACAATATTAGGCCATTTGTATAACAATTATTTTTAATTGTACGTGTGATTGTGGTGTGAACTATTAACGATGTAAATATTCTAATTGAGAACAGTTACAGTCTAGGCTAACCTATGTTTGGTACCAAATATGCCTTTTAAGAACCAAAAGCCAATAAACAAAGAAAAGTGTTTGGCATTCAGATTCTTTGCATGTAATAACGATGTGGTAACATATTATATAAATAATGTATAAAAATAGTATTCATTTTTCGGGGAGATACAATAATCTGCTAACATGAATAGTATTCCATTCATAAAATAAAGTACCTGTGACCTTCAGGAATGTCAGAATAAAGATGAAATGACAGTCTATTACTCTGCTATATCGTCTTCAAAGAATATATTCAAACCTCAATCAAAGAATGTCGCCAGGAGAAAAGTGTATCTACCGAGCGTCAGGCTGATGTTGGGAAACATTCGCTTAATAATTGGGATTTTAACGATTTAAAATAAAACAAACAAAAAAATAGCACGATCGGTAGTTTTATCGTCATCAACATAACCTAGTAAGATAAGATAAATATAAATCCAATATTCGCTTGCAATCATACCGACATGCGACACACGGGTAAAATAACTGCCCTGTACGAACAAAATGGCAGCGCTCGTTATATCAACAAAAACACACAAAACACAGATACACGCATAAACACACACACACACGTACACCAGACAGACACACACACATGCACACACACACACACGTCTACACACAATGGCACGCGCGCGCACATACGCACACACACACACATTGTGTTGCAATACAGCCTTCTGTAATGACGTGAGGGATACTTACGTGGTGTTAACGAGCACAAGTCTAACTGGCGGACATAGCTGTATGGTCATTCGTATGCCTTTATGCATCATTCTTATCAAAACTTCACACATACATCCCGAAAAGTAAAATGATAAGAAAAATATGGTGGCTCGAGAAGAAGTCGTAAAATTCCCCTGCAACATTTTAGTGCCGCCACATTAATTTTCTTCGAATATTTCATGGGCCACTTTGAGTGTTGCCGTATTCAGCATCGGCATTTAACCCTCATGCGCACATCTTGAGAAATATGATAGTACATGGCACACACAGACACAGACGCACAGACTTTCTAACGGACCTGTATAACCAATACTATCGTGTTCATGCTAGTATGGCAGAATAAACGCAAAATGTGAATGTTTTGTCCCTGCACTTATATCCACTTACCCTCCTTCTCATCCGCCTGTTAAGTTAGTTAAAATCCTCCCACACCATCATTGATGTATAGGGCGGTGCCCATCTCCGTCTCATAGCCCTGGGCCACACTGTGGTGCAATCACTGTAGCAGGGGGCTAGTCCACTGGCAGTGAAGTTTGTTTAACTATCATACTGTTTCCGACGTATGTACCATTTTTATAAAGTCTCTGGTATGACTCAATGCGCCTCTTGTCCAGAGGTGTCCTACCTGGGGCTTGAACCCCAGTCCTTCTGGTCCAAGTAATTTGAACCAGATGTGGTGAGAGGCAGAAGGCGCAGAACACTACACCACAGGGACACCCCCTCATCCGCCTGTAGAGAAGTTGAATTGTTATTCAGGCCATAAAACCGCCATTCTAGCCGACGCCCAGGAACGGGCAGTGTGATTCTGACTGGGCGACAGAAACAAAATGGCGGACAAAATATAACGTGTATTATAGACAGGAAGCACTGATGTCTCTGCCGATGGCTTCATTTTCTTGATAAACCAGCAATTTTAATTTGTTTTTGGTGGTTAAACTTAGGTCACAGCAAGTAATTTTGATGGATGACATCAGCGCGCTCATTAATTTTCGCCTGATTTCGAAATAAAAAAAAAAGAAATTTCATTGCCCTCCGACGGTGGTCAACATCCCAAAAATGGGCAAATATGTTGTAAACGTTGACAGTCTAAGGTGTTTCGTTGCGTATGAAAACACAGTGAAGTTCCTGCCCATGATGGTATAACAAGCTGTTTTCTGCGCAGTTAATTGAGCTTCGGGGATTTGCATAAAATTCTGAAAACCCAAACCATTTCCCATTCACTCCATTATAAATAAGATGGCATAATTGCATTAGGCATTTTCGCATACTCCTGCTATTTGCATAAAATAATGCCAATGGCAACAGGAAAAACCAGTTGAACAAGTCAAAGTCACTAACTCTTATGGATTGTATGCAAATGTCATTCAAATGTAAATCCAGTATGGGAAGTTTCTATGGCAAGACAACACCATAGGTGCTCTTACTGTCCTTTGTTTTTGGAAGAGCTGTTGCCAGTCTCCATTGTCATTTGTTGTGATAGGATACAGAAGAATAGAATTGCCATTTTTTTGCTAAGTTTGCCGTCCTTTGCATTCAACATGTGTAAATAAACTGATGATATGCTTATGAATTCAATATGTTACATTTTGTATAACCTGGGAGTGAGTGAATTTGACACAAAGTGTGTGTGTGTTTCCTTCAAGTGCCATCCTGGTAACCACTACAACCCCCTTCCCCCCTCAGTGTTGCTCATTTTGTCCCCTAGGGTTAATGGACTACTCCTTATTATTGCATAGAATACACTGACAAATCAGTTATGCAAATAAGCGGATTCTACTGTATAATAACAAGCTGTTTTCTGCATTTGTTCTAGCAAGGACATTATATAAATAAGGGGGGGCTCTAGTTAATTGATCTGTATACACAAGGTATTTCATCGCATATGAACACCCAGTGTAGTTGCTTCAGATGATGGTACAACAAGCTCTTTTCTGCATTTGTTGTAGTTAGTCTATTGAGATGTATACACATCTACAAGGGCATGTTTACTGTTGAATCAAGGAGGTTTTATATTATATATGAAACCTCATTGGTTCAATACAGGAATAAAAGACCTGTTGGTCATGATATCATATTTCGTCGCCTCAATTCTTGTTTAACAAGATTTATGATCTCAAAATTTGAGAATATAGTTGTTGTTTTTTCCCCGACTTTTTTCGTTAATCTTGGAGTCTGCGGAGGATGTCATCCATAAAATTTACTTGCTGTGGCCTTAACTCAAATAAATTCACCATACATTTTCCGACTCCCTTGAATTCATCACACTAACTTACTTTTGTGTTTACCATCGTGGATTTTTCTTTCTCTTCTGCTAGATTTTCAGTCGTGTATGTTAACTGACGGCATAACTGTATGATCATTCGTATTCCACTAGGCATCATTCTTCACACATACATCCCGAAAAAATAATGATAAGAAAAAGATGGCGACTCCAGAAGTCGTAAAATCGCCCTGCAACAACTTAGCGCCGCCACATTAATTTTCTTTGAATATTTCCTGAGCCACTCGGATTGTTGCCGTATACAACATTGGCATTCAACCCTCATGCGTACATCTTGAAAATGATGATAGTACATGGCACACACAGACACAGACGCACAGACTTGCCAACGGACCTGTATAACCTATACATTGATGAAGTCTTTTTCATGCTAGTATGGTAGAATAAACGAGAAATATGAATGATTTGTCCTTGTACGTTTTTCAACTTGACGGATCATCTTTTTGTGCCTTACTCCCTTCCACCCGTCTGTAGGAAAGATGAATTGTTATTCAGGCCATTAAACCGCCATTCTAGCCGACGCCCAGAATAGGGCAGTGTTATTTTGGCTGGGCGACAGAAACAAAATTTCTGACAAAATATAACAAAAAAAAATTACACAGTTACAGCTTCAATGAATTTCTAGGGAAAAGCGTGATTGCTTAGTAGTAGAAAAATGGATGCATAAACGACTATAGCTTTAATCCACTTTTGTGTTGTTAGTGTATAGGTTAATCTCCCCTATAAAAAAATGGATTCATGGATTCGTCCTTGTGGGCATGTCGTCAAGAAGTTTGTTTTGACGTTGCGCAGATCCGAGTCTTGACAGCAGACGTGAGGAGAAGCGCAGAGCGCCGCGTCTGGGGTGTCGCTGCTCCGTACAGCGAGAGGTTTTCTTTGCCTTTCTGGATCTAGCATCTATAAGAGGGAAGAAAAGGACGTAAAAAGTTTGCTGACCGGGCCGGAAATATCAGTTGTCCGGCCCCCGTCTTGTCTAGCCCCATAGACCAGAAGAACGCGTCCGTTAGAAGGATGGCTTCACGGCACGGTGTTCTCGTCAGGTTCACCTGTTGCATCATACTTATCTCTGCAGTACGCGTGAAAGGTAGACACTGTCTTTGATTATCACGAAAAAATGCTTTCATATGAATAAGATACGATGTCATTTTGATCGACGTTGGCGTCATCACTCTCCGTCTTTCGGAACTGATCGGTACTGCAGCAACATCGTTCACAGTGTTCCTGCCAGTTTACGCCATCCTTGTGCCGATGTTCCCCAAGCAGTCCCCGCTGGAAGATCATATCCATCCGGGACTGATGAAAACGGCATCTCCATCCACCTGCCGATTTCCGTACAAGACGGTGGCATGGATCCTCGCCATCCTGACGTCTGTTAGCAGCAGCTTCTTCGTGATCATGTACAGTCTGCAGTTTGGAGCTGAGAGAAGCCAAGCCTGGCTGAAGGACTTCGTCCTGACATTCCTGTTTTCTACATTTGTACTGGAGCCTGTTCAGGTTGGTTTCAGTTTTCTGAGATTTTACAGCCGCGCGTCAGCTGCACGAAATGTAACTCATAGAGTACAAGGTACTGCTAGAGATGTGCCGGATAACTCTAAAATCTTAAAAATAATCTCCTGGGCAGGAAAGCTTGTGACTAAACCAATGTACACACTTGCAGATTTTTCTGATTGCCTACATAAAGGCAGTTGTCATCGGAACCATTGTGTGGTCTGTAACAGCTTGTGTTCGGGGAGTTTGGGGGACGGACTTGTCGGAGAAAGAACGTTCTCCTGTCGGTGTTGTGCAGAAGAGGAGCAGGGATTATGATGGTAAGTCTCCACGAGTTTCACATGTAACTTTTTGTAAGACCACGGTAGACTACTCGTGATCGAAGATGAAGACGAAAAGTTCCAGTCGATACATGATGCACAAAATGACTAATATCTAGTATCTAATACCAGCCCAGACGTTGAATAGCCGTGCCTTTAACTTAAGTACTCGAGTTATCAACCAAGTATTGATGTGTTCAAAAACTCGTATTTTTCCGGGAACCATTATAATTGAATGGAAGTCGTTGCCATCTTATACTGTAGAATAGCTTTAAATAGCTTTAAAGAACGGTTGCAGTCAGACATTCAAAGACTAGGTATGACAGGGCGTCCATTGTAATATAACCAGCTGAAGCCGGCGCGGGTTCCTGCGAAGCTGATGTGTCACGCCGAATGGTGGTTATTCCGGCCGGCTATACAGATACAGACCGCAGTGGCCAGTCAATGCTTTCGGATAATTATTCCACATTCCACAATGACTTCCTTCGCAAATAATGCATGTGTTATGATATCTTCTATAAATATTAAAAACAAAGAGGATCAATGATGATGACATTACCAATTATTAGCGTAATTAAAACTAAAATGTTCTTTCAACTTAATACGTGGTGCGTACATGTTTTTGTTTAAAGTTGTGGCTTTAAGATATCAATGTCTACAAATACATCATGTAGAGCCATGGTTACCCTCACACTAACATTGAAATATCATAGTATCTCATAACGCTAACGACATTGGTGTTCTGTATTTATGAGTAAGTTCCTGCTCGGAGGGTTTTACCACCAGCCCCGAAGAAGACCGACCATGACCCGAACTGGACCGAGAGGATGACTAAAGGTAGAAACATCCTGGGGGTCCTGGTGTTTCTGCTGATCTTCATCGGGAATGCCTTCTACATCGGGGTTCTGGGCTTCGACAGACACGCCTACTACGTCAGGACCTCGCTGGAGAACAGCCTGCTATCCGGATATGAGGAGGTACGGTTTCATCACTTCAAATGTCCTTCTCACGATGGAGATGATGACCTTTTTCATTGACCATCCAAACAAAAATCATTGACCATTGGAACAACTGTCCGTCTATGAACAAGTTTACAGACAAATCGCCAACCTATGTTGTTGTTTTTTTCTGCCGGGCGTCTGTTCCCTTAAATACTGGAATTAATCTCCGGTTTGCAGGTCACAACAGCAGACGGTGCTTGGGGGTGGCTGTCGTCTGAACTGATGCCGTCCCTTCACCCAGAGCGCGGATACAGAGGGCAGAAGCTGAGGTGGCTGGACAAACAGTTTCCGGTCGGAACAAACGCATTCCGGATCGGTCCTGTTCGCCTGGAGAGAACCACCAATTATCCAGGTGACAAAGCATTGCGATCCCAAAGCTATTTTGTCTCATTTGATTTGTAAAATTGGTAAATAGGCATTTGTACATCATGAAATCTTAATCGAGATGTCTATTCCATTTCAGAGGACCCAATAGACATAGACCTCGAACACAGTAACCAAAAGCTCTATCCTGATCTGTTTATAAATCTACAAAACGAAACTCTTGGCCGAGAGAGTGGACGAAATTGTTCACACATTGGGACTACCAGTATTGTCGCCGAATTCAGGTATTGATGTTTGCAGCATTTGATGCTGATTAATTTTTAGCAAGTCCTATCTATTAATTATGGACAGCACATTTCTGTGTACAGAGAAAATGTACGCAATTTATTTCCCTCATCATTTCTTTACATTCAGTTTTGTAACCTCATTTTTTTCATGGACATTTGTAACCCAACTTTGATCTATTTATCTACCTTTCTGCTTTACTAGTATTGTAATCGTTTTCCAGAAACGGGACTTCGGCGTGCTACACCACAGTAGACCTGCTACGAGATGCTGGTCAGGCTGCTGCAGTGATAGAATTCCTCAAACAAACCAACTGGATCCTGATGGTTTCAGACACTCTCATCCTCCGGATCAACTTCTACCACCCTGACGTGAAGCTGTTCAGCAACGTGGTGTTCAGGCTGCAGTACATCCCAGGGGGCGCTGCTTATCTACAGCCCAGTATCCAGACCTTCCGGCTGTTTCAGTAACAAAAAGCAGATGACTTCGTCCAGATGTTTTTCCACATCTTGTTCGTTCTTTTCTTTATCTACAGAGTTCTACACGAGATTTGCAACATACGGGAGAGCGGCCGTCTGTACTTCGGCAGTTTCTGGAACATCTTGATCCTGTGCAACATTGGCTTGTCGACAGCCGTCATTGTGACATTCGGACTTCAGTATATCAAGTCAGCTTCTGCCTTGGGTGACTTACAAGAAGCAAAAGGTACTTGTAACGAACTATCTTAAAAGTTTATGACATTTTACATGAAATCAGATCTGTCAAGGCAAACTACGAAACCGGTATTGTCAAATGTAATAGTGTTATATGCTGTTCCGCTTGATGTTTATTGGTCTAGTTTAGAAATTGTCAAGATACCAAGAGACATTCACAGTGACGCTTTTTGTCACAGGGCTGTTCGGCATTAATGAGTTTGTGGACATCAGTACCGCCAGCCAATGGGACGCAACCTTCAAGGAGGTCCTGTCCTTCTCCATCTTCATCAGCACCTGCAGCATCCTCCGGGTTCTCAACTTCTCCAGGGGTGTCGCTACCGTCTACGCTCTGCCTCGTGTACGTAAAACTCATCTTGAACTTTCGGCGGAGTTTCCATGTAAGACATCACGAAATCGCCGGCAAATGCACCCGGATACACGGCGACATGCCGACCTGCGTGCCGATTACCGGCGCTACGAACGTCCCATGCTCGCATGTAAATGTTTCCTGACTTGTGTGGGTCGACTTCTTCTTCGGGCAGACGGAGCTCTCTTCCGCCTAAGTCGAATTTTGCACCCGGTGGTCACTATTCTTAGACGAGCGAAGGAATAGGCAGCGCTACTCTAAGGCTTGCGGTATAAGTGGTGCACGGTGGTACAGGTGGTTTTTATACTAAGACGAGCTAAGGAATGGGCAGCGCTCTTGTGAGGCCCAAGGCACCGAATAGGTGGCCAATCCTTCTACGGGGCAGACGGAGCTATCTTCAGCCTGGGACTAATTTGGCACCCGGTGGTAGAGGATGTCGCTATACTTAGACGAGCGAAGAAATAGGCAGCGCTACTCTAAAGCTTGTGGTATAGGTGGTGCACGGTGGTACAGGTGGTTTTTATACTGAGACGAGCTAAGGAATGGGCAGCGCTACTCTAAGGCTTGTGGTATCAGTGGTACACGGTGGTATAGGTGGTTTTCATCATATACCACCGTGTACCACTTATGGCTTGTGGTATAAGTGGTACACGGTGGTATAGGTGGTTTTCATACTTAGACGAGTGAAGGAATAGGCAGCGCTACTCTAAGGCTTGTGGTATAAGTGGTACACGGTGGTATAGGTGGTTTTCATACTGAGACGAGCGAAGGAATAGGCATCGCTTCTCTAAGGCTTGTGGTATAAGTGGTACACGGTGGTATAGGTGGTTTTCATACCTAGACGAGTGAAGGAATAGGCATCGCTACTCTAAGGCTTGTGGTATAAGTGGTACACGGTGGCATAGGTGGTTTTCATCATATACCACCGTGTACCACTTATGGCTTGTGGTGTAAGTGGTACACGGTGGTATAGGTGGTTTTCATACTTAGACAAGTGAAGGAATAGGCATCGCTACTCTAAGGCTTGTGGTATAAGTGGTACACGGTGGTATAGGTGGTTTTCATCATATACCACCGTGTACCACTTATGGCTTGTGGTATAAGTGGTACACGGTGGTATAGGTGGTTTTCATATTGAGACGAGCGAAGGAATAGGCATCGCTACTTTAAGGCTTGTGGTATAAGTGGTACACGGTGGTATAGGTGGTTTTCATACTTAGACGAGTGAAGGAATAGGCAGCGCTACTCTAAGGCTTGTGGTATAAGTGGTACACGGTGGTATATGTGGTTTTCATCATATACCACCGTGTACCACTTATGGCTTGTGGTTTAAGTGGTACACGGTGGCATATGATGAAAACCACCTATACCACCGTGTACCACTTATACCACAAGCCTTAGAGTAGCGCTGCCTATTCCTTCACTCGTCTAGGTATGAAAACCACCTATACCACCGTGTACCACTTATACCACAAGCCTTAGAGAAGCGATGCCTATTCCTTCACTTGTCTTAGTATGAAAACCACCTATACCACCGTGTACCGCTTATACCACAAGCCTTAGAGAAGCGACGCCTATTCCTTCGCTCGTGAGCAGGACCTCCATAGGAGAAAGATACCATGCTGGCTTTCAAATATCAGTAAAATCTTGGAGGAGCCAGGCTTTGCCTTCCTTTTACTTAACAAAGATCGAAACACGCTTTCCGCTCAATCTGAACTAAAACAAAGGCTAAAAGACAACTTTCTTCAACATTTTTACTCACAACTGAACTCTTGTGGTGAAAATGGAAAGCATGGAAACAAATTAAGAACCTATCAAAAATTTAAGATTACATATGAAAAAGAAAAATATCTAGATATACAAAATTTTAACTATCGTCAAGCTATGACTAAACTAAGGATCAGCGATCATCCACTGCAAATTGAAGTTGGTAGGTACAACCAGACTCCACCAAATGAATGAATGTGTACATTCTGTGACAAGGATTGTATAGAAGATGAAATACATCTTATTTTAAAATGCTCACTATACTCAGACATGCGCAGATCCCTCATAAGTTCAATACAACTAGACAAGAAATATGCGCATCTTGCAAATAACGAGTTATTCACATGAATCATGTCTTCTAGAAACTACGATATAATTGAAAAACTATGTGAATTTGTGTACAAATGTTTCAAGAAGAGAGAAGAGACTCTGTAGATTTAGATGGAATATAGCACAATGTTCCTTTTCTTTTACTCCATGTTAGCTAATGCATTTAGCCCATGTTGGGCATGAATATGCAATAAAGTTCATTGTCATTGTTAATGTTTCCTACAGATGAATCTGGGAGTCGGAATTCTCTATAACTGGATGAGCTACTGCCAGACGTCTAACGACATTGGCGTGGACACAGCGATGGGAGATTACTTCTGGAACTCCTTCAGGAGTCTTCTGGGCATGCGTCATAAGTCCCAAGACGTGGACGGTAATACAGTCTTTGTTAGCTCCTACTAGATGATATTTTGTTAACCACAAATGTGTTATTCCAATGACAACGTTTAACTGCATGTATAAATAGCACGTCTTTGTGACATTAGTAGGTTTATAGCTATCGCATATCCCCACAATTATTCAAGAACCTTTACCGTAACCTTTTACCCAAATATTTGTTCTACATTACATAACGGTAAAGATAAACTATAAAATATCATCACATTTTGTCTCTTCTGAAGATGAAGCACCACTTCCTGACCACTTTATGGACGAGACCCTCCAGCGGACGGATACGGTACTGCAGGAAGTGGACAGAGTGACTGACCTGATGTACAAGTTTGAGTGCAAGAAGCGTCAACTGACTCACGTTCAACCAGGCACTTCGCGAGATCTCGTCTAAACCCAGGGTTTGAACAATTTGCTTGACCTACCAGAAATGTACATAAGCTTGACATAACGGAAATAATATAAGACAAAAGAGTACTAGTAAATTATTTCAACAAGCGAGGTTCCACCTCAACTGTTTCAAACGTATTAGCTGAGACTTCTAACTATGACATTTTAAAAGAGATGATATAGAAATGTTTGATATTAAGGCACTTAATGTAAATCTTTCTATTATGTTCCATTGAAGGTCTGAACATGTTGTGATCAGTGTAAATATCATAATTGTCATTACCATAGTTGATAGCAAAACCAATCTTGCCTTAGCCTGTTTCATGAGCCAGTAGCTTACAGACTAGGATCAAAGGTGTAAACCTTAAGATCTTGTCTGAATCTTTTTAATGAGGCAATAGGTTACGGACCAGGATGAGAGATCTGATAAAAAATTATTTTGCATGAATCTTCATTTTCTGTTTAATTGAAGACTACAGATATAATTATGGTGTGACTAGTTACTGATGTAAATATTGTAATATAAATAGGCTAACCCGCGTTTGGTAGAAAATTGTCTGTCTCACATCTGGGGTTGGTACCGGTACCGTGTACAAAACCGGTATTTCTTAAAGGTGCCCTAAGCAATATTAGGGCGCTGAAAGTCACATATTCAAAATCAATCTTTTTCTGATTTCTATCCATTGTAAGTTTAGATAACATTATCCCATCGCATATCGACCATCATGGAGCAAAAATGCAATGTCGTTGTGTGGTGGGAACTCATTGAAAATCTGAGCACTTGGAGGCCAGCCATCATTTCAAATCTTCCGAACATGCACGATTCTGACCGATAAGTCCCGAACGCTTCCGAAGAAATAATCACGTGGTCATGGCTCAACGTGCTTGGGTATTGTGACGTTACGCGGCCGGAAGTTACCGAAAATTGTCGACAGAAAACGGTTACGGCTGGATTCTGGGCTGATGTTTGGGGGGACCCAATAAATAAAATACTCCTTTTGTGGCTTGCTTCTGTGTTATTTTTAAATGACCAAAGTATGAAATAATGATGCAGATGTGCTTATATGTGGAAGTAAATGTCAATTTCAACTTCACCAAACAGAATTGTTTACGCCAGAATTTTTCAAGTTTCACCCCCTGAAATCGCTTAGGGCACCTTTAATGGACCGGTCCAAAAAAAAACGGTCCGTAAAAAATCAGTGGAACGGCCTATGGACCGATTAAAACATTCACAGTACCAGGCCACCAACAGGCGGCCACATAACTGGTCTAAGAAAATACAAAACAGCAGATTTAACGAGTCGTTTTCAAGACGTTAGCTGTGAATCATATCTAGAAACACTTAAAGGATGAGTAAACAGATGGCGAGGAGAGTATAGTTACAATTTTGAGACACAGTGCAAACCTAAGAAATTATATCGTTCCAGACATGACGTTTGGAGACTTTCACGTGTGTCTCGCTTTCCAAAATATGGTCCGGACCTGGACCTGACCCTCTGGACCTGGACCTAGACCGGACCTGAATTTTATGTAGCGGTAACCACCCCTAGTTCGAATCCTTGGCACACCCAGTCGTATGCTCTTAGGAAAGGCACGCTACGCCTATGTAATTCCTGACTAAACTTTGATGTATTCGGACACAAGGTAGAATAGTGAGAAAATTAAACACTTATTGATATCTTAATAAGACAAACTGGTTAAAATGAATGTGTTGTCCTCTCTGGTGGGTAGTAAAGTTGGAGACTCAGTGTTTAAGGACAGACACACCTTGAGCACCCACCACATTTATAAAAAAGAGTAGGGGTCCTGGTGTGAGTCGATCAAACCTTAGTCTTTTTACTGAATTGACACCTGACCTATCATCTCAGTCTTTTCACAAGTGTAGTAAATCCTCATGATATAAATTAGCACATCTTTTCGCTTCCCTGTCTACTCACTAATGTGAAGCAAATAAACAAGACAATTATTTAGATTTAGACGCAAACAACACAACCATAGCAAAATAAAGACATCCCTTAACCGTTGTCTTTATGATTTTAATACCGTTTGCAATTTTAGTGACACAAATATGTACATCTTGATTACAATTAATGCGAAATATCGCAATGTCTATATTGAAATTATACAAATCACTAACCAATTTGAAAATGACTTAATGTCCAAGCGTTGCAGTGTGTATGAAAAACATCCTGCGCGTCGATTTGTAATTTTCTTTTTCTTTAGCAGCACCAGACGCAACAACGCAAAACATACTGTCAGAAAACAAAATAATTAAACATGTTTATAAAACGCACGGGATAATTTCGCTATACACTCAAACGTGTTTCCTTGGCATATCTTAAGTTAGCATTTAACGTCTAAACCATCATTAGTAAAATTCACTGAAAAGACACAACAATTTGTTGTCGTTGTGCAACTAAGCAATCCTACCACTAGTGCCAGGTATAACTCATGAAATCAACGTCATAGTTTTAGGTGACGTCACGCTAAATGCACGCGTCCGATTGGTTAAGCAGCCAGCACTTAGACCTTGCTCTCTCGCGAGAAAATGTGGCGAAAATCATTTGATAATCTGACAAAAACGAATCTGTAAAAAAGTTTAAGACCCTGTAAACACAACTTAGCAATGATAAGCTCTTAATCTTAAACAGGGCGCGGTCACCTTCGCCGTGCGTTTACGTCATGGGATTTTCGTCATGGGACCTACGACAGTCTTTTCCGTCTGCTAAAATTTGCACCAAATAGCCTCAAAAGTCCTCTCAATTTGCTGTCCAAAGCTGTCGTGCGATGGAAGTGATCGGGCCCTTAACAAGTTTTTTCTAAGCACTGCATAATTACCTTCGCCGAGAAGGTTATGCAGAGGGTAGCGTTCGTATGTATGTATGTGTGTGTGTGTGTGTAATGTACAGCATAACTCGAGAAGGCTTGGATGGATTGTCTTGATATTTAGTAGGTGGGTAGGTCTTGATGAGACTCGGAAATGATTAGATTTTGGGTACCCCAGCGGCTTATTACGGTACTGCAGCGGAACTTCCTGTTTTGATATCTCGTGTTCTGGACATGCTATGGAACTGATTTTTGAGTGGTAGATAGCTCTTTGGACAGAGAGTAAGTGCTATGGGTTTGGGCCCCCTAGCGGCTTTTTTGGAACTGCAGGAGCAGGTTTTGCATCTGACTTTGAAAGGGAATAACTCAAGAAGGGCTTGATGGATGGCAATGATTTTTGGTAAGTAGATAGCTTGAGTGATGATGAACATGATTAGATACTTTTTATGCAAATCAGTATCTTATTTGCATAATTAATGAGGAAAGTTTATACATCCGCCAAATTCCATGATAGGACTCTGAAACATGTGACATATGTATGTGAGGAAGAGAGAAATATTAATTGATATGAACTATGCGAATGAAGACCTTATTTGCATAATTAATGAGAAAATACTATAACTCAAGATGGCCTTGATGGATGGTCATGATTTTTGGTATGTAGATAGCTTGTGTGATGCTTAGAATGATTGGCCGATAATTATGCATATCAGATTCAAATTAGCATAATTAATGAGGCAACTTTAAAAATCTGCTTTGTGCCATGATATGACTATTCAAATTGTAACTGAGGAAGAGAGGAATGTTGAAGATAGCAAATATGCAAATGTGGACCTAATTTGCATACTTAAATGAGAAACTACTATGATTCCATACTGGTGAATGACGGAAATTCCATGCGTTTAATACTTTTTTTGTGGCATTTGATGAGAAACACTCCTAATACGTCAGTCACAATGGTTAAAATCATTTGGCGAAGGTATGAGGTCGTGGAACTCTAGTTTACTTATACAATCTGAGTTATGGTGACATCTACGCGCGAACTGCTGTCCGTTGCCTTTAAACAAAAATTGAATCTTGTCATTTTTTTCTTATCTTGCGACGGTTTGAGACTTTGAAAAACAGCTGAGTACATCTCAAAGATCCCCGTCTTGTGCCCTGTTGTCAAGTTTACTGTACTTTGAACTCCTGGGACCGAGTGGCTTCTCCGACTCTCGCGACAAGTGATCGTAGCCATTCTTGTTACCATGGAGATGGTCGTAGCCAATCCCTTGCTTCCTGATGTCCGTCTCTGAGGAACCGTGTAGGTGATCGTAGCCGAGCTGTGATTGGTTGTTAGGAAGAGTTGTTGCCATGGGGACGGCGTATCCGTCTGCATCTTCCAGTTCTTGAGCACGCGTTGCCATGGGAACCTCGTTCCCATCAGCGTCGCTTCCCGCCGTGCCGTGCCCGGAGTCACGTGACGCGGCTTCCTACCATATTAAACGGCTTTTGAATATGGACTGTATTGGGGCTGGTACTTAGTGGTGTTAATTATTAAAACCGTTATGTTTCATTAATTTTTTGTACTCCTACGAAACTTGTTTTACATTACTTGATTCGGCTCTGCAATGTTTCTTTATGTGTCACGGACCTGAGTTGTTAAATTAATGAATATATGAAAAATGAATAATTGAACCCAACATATCTAATGAAACAATTCATCAAGATCATACAAGTCCACTTACAACATCTTGACATTGTAAAGAAGTCTCCAAGTCAACCGTACAAACCTTCAAAATGGACCAGCTCAACATGAAGTCACACGTTTGTTTACACATGTATTGCGGTGACTGATAATTGTTTTTTCGCTATTTGTTAGTGAGATAAGACCGCACTGCAGGTGTCCCCTCCGTGTTGACAGTAACCACGTGTCGGTCTAGTGAACCGACCGACCCCTCGGGCTTGTACCGGGGGCAAACAGCCGCTCTTCCGCCGGACATCTGACGGTGAAGCCGTTACATGTATATACAGCGGCCACCAACGACGCCGAGAGCGCGTGTGTGTCTGTCTTTCTGTCTACCTGGGTGTGTTCGTGTATATGTATATGTATATATGTGTGTGCGTGTGTGTGTGTGCGTGTGTGTGTGTGTGTGTGTGTGTGTGTGCATGTGTGTGTGTATGTCTGTGTGTGTGTGTGTATGTTTGTGTGTATGTCTGTGTGTGTGTGTGTGTGTGTGTGTGTGTGTGTGTGTGTGTGTGTGTGTAATGTATTAATGTGCGTATGTTGTACAGTATTGTCCAGGGACACCTGAAAAACAGGCCGCGTGCCTGGGTGTGATTTTACCATGGCAATATAGATAAATAAAATGAAATGAAATGTAATAATAACTGGGAGTCAAATTTAATTCTTAATCTAAAACTGGTGAGACTGCTCCTGACCTACTGTCAACCTTGGTTGGATAGTGTTTGGGAGCCATGTTTGGCTATGTGTAACCGGGGCTTAGGTTTAGCTGTCCCTGCCAGTTGTATGAGTCTGTACAATCGGACCGATAGCACGCGACGGTGACTACTACAGACGCACAGAGTGCGGAGGTGAAATTTTACCAACAAACAGGCGGCATTCTCCTGTCACAAGTCCTCCGAGTCTGTTTAGTCTTCAACCGAGAGATAGAATAAACCTGTGGATAGAAGTGGTAACTGTTCCAAACTTTGACACCTTCAAAGCTAGGGTGGATAGATACATAGAAAACCACCCAGTGGTGTTCAACTTCATGATGTTAGGTAACACACAGTTACCAGATATGTGATATGCCTAAACACCTCACCGAACTCATCCGAACTCATCCGAACTCACCCGAACTCATCCGAACTCACCCGAACTCATCCGAGTCTAACAAGCAGTATAAATGGGGCAATGGCCGCTTCTTTATTCTTAATTTCGGAGGGCGATCCGACCCGAGGGAGGGCTGGGAACGAGTTTCTATCTATGTCATACCCGCCCGAGAAAACATACATTTCAATGCGAAATTCGCCAGAAGTTGAGAAAAGTCGGTGTCCTCGAACAAAAAAATTGTAACAGCCGCACATTCCAGTATTCCAATTTTTGATAGCGGGGCGCTCGGCGCACTCGAAATGCATTCTCAATATTCTATAGAAGCCCGTGTGATAACCCAAAGTTATCACCTGACCCTGTCCGGAACACCCGTATCGAACGTTTTGCGGCCCATGTATTACATGATACATTGTATCCACTCGTCTTCTTTGTTCCTGACTTGGTTGTTTCGCATGAATATCAAAGTAAACCGCATTTAGGCGTGACACAGTAGTTCTGGAAACGCCACCGCTTCATGACTCCGACTGAATTTCTGCCAAGTCGAGAAACCGAGGCACACCGGACTTGGAACTGTGTCAATGGTCCCGTCATGCCCGACAGTAACCTTTGACCTTTTCTCTGTGTACGACCTAAGCATGATAATACAGGGCAAGGGTCTAGCACAGGGACACGTAGTCTGGATGCCAGGATTCCAGGGCCTACACAGGCGAACTCCTCGGCTTTAGGCAATTAGGGTCATGCAACATACCCCCAAGGAAATTCTACAACAGAACTCCCTGACAAGTACGATAGATATTGTAGACATCGATGGTCTGGCATCCAGGCTACCAACTCCTCGGCTCTAGGGCCAACATGCCCCCATGGAATTTCTTAACAACAGGCCTCTCAGAGTTAGACCCTGCTATCGGGGGTCTGGTATCCAGGCTAAGGGGCACTGCGTGTCCGTCCTGCTGCCAGGATATGGCTGTATACGGGGTCCGTCCTGGTCCTGATGCCCGGACATTGCTGTACTGACCAGGCTGTAGCCGGACCAACAATATACCCACCAGCCGAAACAACACGCTTGGCCAAGATTTCAATATGAACGATTTCAATGCGCTGTTTTCAAGATATGTATCTGTAAGCCGTTTACTTCACCGAAATCTGCAGAGAAGGTAAGCTGAAATTGAAAATGTTCCCAAACATGCTCTCACACATAGCTCTGTGAACGAGATTTCCTGGGATACAGTATTTACTATTTGGAACAATACAATGCACGAAAGGGCCTCGAATCAAGCGATCGGGAACCTAATATTCGAAGGAATCAGAAATTATACGGGGCCGTATTGTACTTACACAACTCAAATGTACCCGCATCAATTATCTTTACCAACAAAAGGGAAACAAGAAGCAAGTTTGGCTAAGCAAAGGGAAAGTTTTAATGATTACACTTTCCGAAAAAGAACGCCTTAACTATAGATGAACTATATGTAATGTCATGAGAAACTATCAACATCCTTCAGGAATACAACAGTAACATTCCATAATCAAAGGTGAAGATGGGGCGGAGGGTGGGCTGAAAAGAACCTACCCGGCGCGCTCCACTCAACTAACTCCGGTCACGTGGCTCACGTCACGTGGGCGAGTGGACTGAACCATTTTGTTTTGTGGGTAATAACAAAAAATTACCCTTTCGGGAAACTTTTTTCCAAACCTGCATATGTAAGTGGTACCTTGAGTCCCAGTATGTGGATGCTCATTAGCCTGCCGGGAAATGGATTACTTAGCCACATCACTTCAGCATTGTATCTAAAGGGCTGAGAAGTCTGAAATGTTGAACTGTGAATGGACGCATACATTTCAACATTCACAACCCATCAAATAGTAAACAATACTGAAGTCCTCTGGGTCAGGTTGGGATACCTCCACATCAAGGTGTGCAGCTTAATGCAGGTAAATTTGAGTCATGTAAATACTATACGGCCCCGGATTCTTTCGGATCTTACGTTCCAGATCCCGTCCGGATACTTCGGGATACGTCAGGATCCGAGACCATTCCATGCAGTGACAGACGATCTCTATCTCTATAGTGTTTCCCACCATAGCCACCCCTTAACTGCCCAGAATTCGCAAGCAGTACAGGCAGAAAAGATTTTCAATGGTTTAAAACCTTGTTTTTATTTGGCGCTAACTGTCGAGTCCCCCTCAAGAGTTTGTTCATGGTACTGAAGTGCCCTCTGGTGATCCTTTACTACAACCTTGAACCTTTCGACAGTTCCAAGGCTGCAGTATCGCAACGAATCACTAGTCGGCGCTTTAGTACCATGATTAAACGCTCTAGGTACAAAGTGCATAATCTCCAAGCAGATCTACACAGGGCGCGAAAATCGTATATGCTAGCCAGAGAAGGTCCAGTCAGCCAGATAAGCTGGAGCTTATCTGGCTGACTGGACCTTCTTTGGCTAGCATATACGATTTTCGCGCCCCGTGTAGATCTGCTTGGAGATTACAAAGTGCAGCAGAACAGTTTTCGACCTTTGGCCATTTCTATAGTTAAGGGCCACAAGTTGTCTGGCTTCAAAAATGTTGCACATTAAACATGAGGCGCAATTTCCTCTGCAAATAAACCCCCTAATGCTTCGGTCTCATTTTTAATCCGGGGCCCGGCAGGGCTGATTGTGAAGACGAAAAAAAATTAATATCAAGAAAATACACAATAACGTTGGGTAACATAAATTCGGGATTTTTCCGATAATGGTTGACTGAAATCAATGTAGCAGAACAATAAACCATTCTTTTTTTCTATAATTCTGTCAGTATCATGTACTATCTTTGCACTAATCATATATATGGTAGATTTTGTCTCTAGTCGTGCTGACACCATAATATTTCAACTTGAAACTATCGTCCGCCGCACACACAATGACGGTGCTGTCGGACAGGGGGGCACATTAATTCGGGAGAGAAGATTCGTCTTGAATATCTTACCGCTAATCACATTTTATACAGCAGCTATTCGTTCCATCCTTGGCTTGAGGAGAGTGCTATGGATATAGACGTGTCCAAGTAAAAAAAATACACGAAAAAACGGCCGTACCGCACACATCAGGCCAGTTCGGGAACAACCCGTGTGTTGAGTCGGTAGAACTTCACTCAAAGTCGGCCCATCGTCATCATCGGGCAACGTGTAACGTTACATTATTCATGGCAAGTTAGCTGGATGCCGTAGCAATGGTAATACTACTATGTCCATGTGTTCCTTGTTGTGTTAGGAGCAAACTTTGAGGAAAATATCTTCCTCAGTCCACTATCACACGCAGCATTTAGACAAAAAAGTGTTCCTCACAAACCTTTGTCGTCTGCCTGACAACAGGATTCTGGTTAACAATATGGCGGCGGGAAAATACACGTGCCGTAGGTTGTAGCAACAGAGAGGAGTTTTGATGATTGATCACACTTAGAATCCAGTTGCAGGTTAGCAAAAGAGATTGTAATAAGTTGTCTTGTAAATAACTGTGTTTAGCAGGAAGCGGATGTGACATTTTTCTTATAAACCAGCCGACAACCATGTTGTGTAATTCTCCCACGAAGCCCTCAGACTGTGACAATAAGGGGCGGAGAATTTTTGACGTAGCCAACTTCTAATGCATGGTTATCGAAGCTTTTCAGACAGTGTTCTGAATACGTTAGTCTGTCAAGTGTGCATTTCTAGCGGTATTACTGATGTTGCATCTAGCACATATCCCTAAATACCCCGTTTTCGAAAAATCCCGAATTTAAGTACCCCGCGAATTTATGTTACCCAACGTTACATGGTTTGGAGTAATATTTGTTACGATTTGTATATTCTTCCTTTCCACAAGCTTCCCGACCGGGCCCTGATTGGAAGTGGGACCGAAGCATAACCAGAGCCCTTGGATTGATCCTTCAGGCTCCAAACAGCAGAAAGACGATCACTCCACCATCTTTATAGTATTTCCCACCATAGCTACCCCTAAACTTCACACAAAAATCTCAATAAGAAAGGATTTCCAATGCTTTAAAACCTCGTTTTTATTTTTAAGTGCCGACTGGTTATCCGTGACGGTACTGTTTTTATTTGGCGTCAATGATAACGGTGCTGCAACCATAAAACTTTCGACAGTTCCAAGGCTGCAGTACTGCCACGAAACACTAGTCGGCGCGTCAATACCATGATTAAACGCTTGAGGTTCAGTCCTGGCTGTTATCATAAAAACTTTATTCTAACCTTTATCAAATTGCGGTACTAGACTGAATAAAAGTTCTAAATGACAAATATGCGGCTCCAGATGTATGGTATATATACCGGGTAATGGATACTTCTGTTTTGTTCTTTCACATCTTATTGGCGACGCCTCAGGGGCGAGCCAAATTTTTACTATATTGTGTGCAGATTGCAAGAATTCTAGGAATTGTACAGGAATGTAAAAGTCCATGGGATGATAACTCAAGAATGCCTGGATGTATTGTCTTCATATTTTGTAGGTGGGTAGGTCTGTGGGAGACCATGTAAAGACCATGATGGATTTTGGGCCCCCCAGCAACTTTCTATGGTACTGCAGGGGAACTTTCACTTTTCAAATCTCGTCTTCTGAACATGCTATAGTCATGATTTTTAAGTGGTGGATAGCTCTTTGTTAGGAAAATATGTCCTGTAGATTTGGACCCCCTAGCGGCTTTTTTGGAACTGCAGGAGCTGATTTTGACTCAAACTTTGAAAGAGAATAACACAAGAAGGGGATCATCATCATATCTTGCCGCTCCACGGCTGTAGCCACTGACGGGCAGTCGGGTTGGCCTCACGTAGATCTTCGTCCGTACATGTAGTTCCAAGTTAACACTTCTGTTGAAGGTGCTGTATAGTTTGGGGGTCTGCCCCGCAGGGGCAGGCTGCACTTGAGGCCTTGCCCCATCTGAGCATGTTGTCGCCGGTCCTTGCTACCTTGGCTCTGGCTCTGTTGAGAGTGACCTAGTCTCTCCTTGGTAGGTCTGCTCCTGTGGGAAGTGACTCACTAGGGAGTGGTAAGGCCTCGTTGCTGTTGGAGTCATTCTCCTTCCATCTCTCCAACCTGAAGGTGTTTGGCGGAAGTGCTCCGAGACCTTCAACGGTCAGGAAACTGTGGCGTGATTTCAGCCGTCTAGGGACCTCTTGGTGCCCATACAGTGGGTGTCTGGGGTCACTCAGTAGCCTGTCACGCTCAGTTTTTGCTTGGCCTTCTCGACAAGAAGGGGATGACGGATCATCATAATTTTGTATAGTGTGTAGATAGCTTAAGTGATGATTTACATAATCATATGCCAATTATGCAAATCAGATATTGATTTGCATTATTAATGAGGACAGTTAATAAATCAGCTGCATTCTATTATAGGACTCTCAAACACATGACATATGTAACTGAGAAAGAGATAAATATCAAGATATCAATTATGCAAATTGATACTTAATTTGCATAATTAATGACAAAATACTATAAATCCATAGTGGTAAATGATGGGGATTTCATTTTTTTAAGTAAATGTGGCCACTATTAGACACAAATCTTGCATAGAGGGCCTCATTAACATAATTTATGAGGAAATGGTATCTTTTTTTGTGAAAACAAGATTTTCATACATTGGACAACTTGTGTTATTTTGGTAGAGAAGGTGATCGACTGATATGATTTATGCCGCTTATGCGAGGTCCTTATTTGCATGTGGGTTAAAAAGGAAAACGTTAACAGAGACCACCGTCGCCATGGCAACATCTTTTTATGTTCTTGTTTGTCTTTGGAATTGACTTTGGGATTCCACGGCGTGGGGGGGGGGGGGGCAAAATTCACCCTGACCTCCTTGGCACACACAGGCACACACACGCACCAAAAACAATACCACCATTCTCCATGGAGGTAATGGTACTTCTTACTATAAAATTTCAAGGAAAGGTTTAAGGCTATTTATTTATTTTATTTATTTATTTATTAAAATTTACCACAGATGTGGAAGGGGTGAGAGAACAGGCATGATGCCTTTTCTAGCCCCCACCCCACAGAAATATATACATCAGGTATAACAAACACTTAAACCTATACAATTATACAATAACATAAGCAATAGCTTAACGTACTCAGTCATATCGCACAATACTACACAACAACTTAGTAAAAACATGACTAAAATTAAACATATTGCACTTCATCCGAGAGGCACTATCACTAACTACCGCGGTCTTAACGCCAGACACGTAGCACATCTGCAGGCAGATGCCCATGTGCAGAGGTTGTGTGTTGCAAAATGCTCTCTAAACCTGTCTGAAAATGACGTGATAAGCAGCCGTTGAAATGACAAGAGTTCTGACTGTTGTGAGGCCAACATCCCCATGTCTCTAACTGAGACATCGAGGTTGTTCCACTCGGTAACAAGGCGGGGCATGTAGGACGACGCAAATGTTGAAGTTTTACAACGAATTGGCATTAACATGTGAGACAGGCTACCTGTTGTTGGTCTAGTGGAGAATGATACATATTGGTGCATGTCTAGATCATAAACATTTGCCATGGCCTTCACAAACACCATTATGTCAGCAATCTCCCTTCTGTACGTAAGCGGTAACATGTTGAGGAATGTTAGTCTAGCCTTGTAATCTAGTTCACGGGCATCTGCATTAGCACTTATAATGAACTTAGTTGCCCGCCTCTGCACGCCCTCCAACAGTGACATCATATTGCGAGACAGAGGTGACCAAATCTGACAACAGTATTCAAGCAATGATCTAACAAGTGTTATGTACAATGATTTACGTACTACACGGCTGGATTCATACCCGACCGTGCGTCTTATGAAACCAGTAATAGAATTGGTTCTCGCCACTATGTTCACAATATGACTGTTCCACCGCAGGTCAGACTGGGCAAGAACTCCCAGGTCATTCATACTATTGACTGTGGATAGGGCAATATCTGACATATAGTAGGTAAAGTTTACTGGGCTCCTGGAACGAGTTAAACGGTGGACCATGCACTTCGATGGATGGAAAGACATTCCCCATCGAAGGCTCCACTCATACATGGAAAAAATATCATTCTGTAGCTTAAAACAATCACCAGGGTTACATATCTCTCTATAGCACTTAGAGTCATCTGCGAACAGGGCTACAGTGGAGTTTTGGGCTGAGCAAGGTAAATCATTAATGTACAATAAGAATAACATTGGCCCCAGAATTGAGCCCTGTGGAACTCCAGAGCTAACGGGGAGACACTCTGATAGACTACCTTCAACTACCACACGCTGCCTTCGGTTAGCTAGGTACGAGTGAAACCATGACAGCAGTTTGCCGTTAAACCCATACATCTGAAGCTTGTGAAGTAAAAGTGAGTGAGGAACAGAGTCGAAAGCCTTAGCGAAGTCAAGAAAAAGCATATCGACTTGTCCACCTCTATCAAGAATGGAGCCTACATTATGATATACCTCAAGCAGCTGAGTGGTAGTTGAGCGCCCCTTTACAAATCCATGTTGGAGATCGTGAATTGATTCGTGCAGAATTGGGAATACCATGTCGTACATGCACCTCTCCATGACCTTACTCACAATAGACAATAAAGAAACCGGCCGATAATTTGACACGACTTGCTTATCCCCCTTTTTGTAAACAGGGGATACGTTAGCCTCTTTCCAGCACGAAGAAACCACGCCTATAGTGACTGATTTGTTAAACAGCAAGGTCAAAGGGAGTGATAGTACCTGGACACAATACTTTAACACAAATGGAGAAATATTATCAGGGCCGACAGCCTAACTTGTGTCTAGATTGACAAGCACATCTCGGACAGAGTCGACATCAAACAGAAGGTTACAAAGGCTATCAACAACTTTGATATCAATAGTAGGTTTCTGAACATTCTGGTCAGCTTGACTGAAAGTAGAGAAAAAGCTATTTGATAACAATCAATAAGGAACCATCTGGCGTGGAAATATAGTTACAGTATTGTCTTGTATATTGGTCACCACAAACTGTCCATCCGGGCCCACAGCAATGCCCCATGGGTTTGTAATGTTGACAACAGTGCGGACAAACTCCCCGCGGCTTGTGAACATGTCGATCTCCCCGTTTGCCGAGTCAGCCACGAGAATGCGGCCGGATCTGCTGAAGCAAATGCCTCTGGGTTGAACGTGTTTTTCTTTACCGAGCCCAACGCCTCCAAATGTAAACCTCCGCTGTCCGGAATGATCGTACACGTGAACGATGGAATGAGAGCTGTCCGTGGCAAGGATATTGCCTTCCTGGTCGGTTGTGACGTAAGAGAAGTCCAATCTTTGCTCTGTTTCGAAGCGACGATAGATTGTACCGTTTGACTGGAGAATGAAGAGTTGTGTAGAAGCCACCACGACGATTCTGTTGTTGCGAAGGTCCACGGCGATGCTGGGGTAGGGAGCCCAGCGGTGGTCGACAAAGGTGGTCATTGGCAGGCCGCTTTTGTTGTACTGTACAACATGTAAACGCGGGCTTACTCCTTTTTCATCTGAGTATCCCACGAGCCAAAAATGGCCTTCTACATCAATTGCAGCACCGCAAGGTTGGATTTTGCGTACCTCTTCACCGGGCACGACCGTTGTAAAGAGGCGGAGAAAGACGCCATCCATGCTGAAGATTTGGACTCGTTTGTTGCGCATATCAGTCACGAAAATCTCCTTGTCAGCAGACACGGCCACTCCGTAGTTGCGGTTAAACCTTCCCGGTTCTGACCCTTCCCCGCCAAAGACGACTGTCGCTGATTCCGAATATTCTTTAGGAGACCCAGGAAAAGTGATCACTATGTAACGTGGTCCGTGAAATGAATACATGATAAATTAGTAGAAGCTTTTAACGAGCTACAAATGTTCCTTTCCACATATAAACTTATAAAAATCACAGTCTCTGCGCAAAATAGAAATGAATTATACATAACCTTATGTATTATTGAAGTAAAGCATAAAGAAACTATGGTAACTGGTCACCGGGCAACATAAAACATAAAGTCTTTCTAATTCAATTTGTAAAGAATATGACATCATTTAATGGTTATTACATGCACGTCTAACTTTACCTCGGGAGGTTGCTGGTAGTGTGGAGTTGTGCATGTAAGAACTCTTTGCAGAAGTAGCACTGTTGTGGGTAGGATGTCCAGGCGTAAAGTGATCAGTGGTGGTGGCAGTGTTCATAGCTTGTGTCGACTGAAGGCGGGAGGAGATATAAAGTTGGCAGCGATTCAACCCAGTCATATAGATCATGTATAGCCGAGTGGTACGTATTAGAAAAAAATATGTTATTGTTATTGAGAAAAAATCTCGCTCACCGAGGACATCAAATCAGCCATCGCAGTGCCATCAGTATTAACAAGGGTGACGGTACAGCCAACGGCTGTTGTTGGCTGTAGGTAAATCATAAAGCAGATTGTATCAAATTGTAATAGAAAATGGTCTGATGTCAAATTTAGATAGGAAGATAACAGAACAGTGATTGCAGGGGTTAGGTGTGACAGGTCGGTGAGTGTGATATGACAAGCTGCCACCAGTTGTAAAACTAGTATGTTACGACGAAGGACGGTTATACCGGCTATACGTATATAGAAGTTGTTGCGTTACATAAATACTGAAAACCTTCAGAGAATCTTTAAAGCATAACTTTGCTACACACTATTTGTATCATAGGAATAAGAAGATGCATTTGGCATTATAAGATCCTGGATCTGGAATTTGAAAACGTGGGCGTACCTTGTGGACATCCTGCGCGTTCTTGGTGAAGTATAATCCGGCAAAGGTAAAACTCACAAGCAGGATGACAACTGCTAGAGCATAGCTGCGGTACATCCGGTAATACATGTACATGCACCCCAGAAAGCTACCTGTAATGTGATAGGAGGGAACGAGATAAGCCGCTTTACGTTTAACACTGAAAAACGGTCAGACCTCGCTCTATACATGTCCAAGCGTGCTTTATTTCAAAGGCTCTCATCTTTGACATATTTCCCACGATTCAGATCACAGCGCATGCACGGTTTAAACCGTGAACCGGCTTACTAACGGTATTCTTCATGTTATGCAAGAAAGGTGGAAATAAACTACACGGAGAAACATGTGCCAGAAAATAGACACCAAGTAATAAGGGCGTGTGTCTTACCGCAAGTTAGTTGTCCAACGTTTGGCCGGTACATCGGGTTTTCAGCGTTGTGGACGTACATCGGATTCTGGATCGGCGGAACTTGCCGAGCATCATGTGTGTCGCCATCATTCCCGACAGAGGCACCGTCAGCGCCGGCCGCATCACCCCCCTCCAAGCTGGTAGAGACGTCATTTCTGCTTCTCGTAGACGTTTCCGGTCCTTCCGAACGTTTCGTAAGAAATGTCACGCCTCCCTGGCCCACGTAGGCAGCGGCATACGGTTCAATATCGACATCAGGAGGGTCGACTTCGGCCACTGGTGTGTTCCCTGTTAAAGTACCACCTTCTGTGGGTATGCTGTTGCCATTATCTTCCTCCTCCTGGTATCTGATAGCGTATGGCTGGATGAAAAAGTTGTCAACGCTGTCACCTTGCCTCACAGCGGTTTCGTCCGGGCACTGGGATGTAGCGTCGCTTGGCAGACAGACGATGACATTACGCTTGGCTGGTTTGAAGGCAGTTTCATCCTCATTAAGATGTGTAACAGCGGGTGGCTGGCGGCATGGATTGCCATCATTGCTGCCGGGGTTTAAAGCAGCAGCACTATTCCGATATGCAGCTGAACTGGTAGCAGTGGCCATTTCGCCATTTGTAACATGGGTAACGGTGAGGTGAGCGCTGTCATTGTTGGCTCGCCATGAGGCTGACTCACCATCTTGTAGATCTGTAACTGCATATGGCTGGATGCTGGGATTCTTACCAGCCGCGTCTGGAGCAGGTTCAGGGGGAATGTCTGGTTGGTACATCGGCGCGGTTTGTAGGTACGTTGGGCTCGGGTTCCTGACGTTTTCTCCGTTCGTTTTACTTGAGTTCGGGACGGATGGCCTGTATGTGGTGTTCAGGTCCCTGGTGCTTGGCAGCTTGATTGGCTTGTAGGAGGGGTTCGGGTCCCGGACACTTGGCAGTGTGGTTGACCTGTACGCAAGGTTAGCCTCCTGGGTGCTTCGAAGCGACATCGGATGTGGATGATGCGTGTTTGGAGTTGGAGAATGGCGGATTTTATGCGCTTTTAGACACTGCTTTAAGACTTTGCTGTGAAAAGACAAGAAAGGCAAGAATCAGGGTACCTTGGTTTACATAGTATCAGGTAATGATTGTTGTCAGATTCAAGTTTTGCTCTCAGACCATTGTTTTCCTCTTTGTATATTACTAACTTTTAAAAGACGGAAATAGGTGCGGTCTATTAAGCGAAATCATGACAATTTGGCAAGTTGAATGAAATACAAAATAGAAAACATGTTTAAGCGAACAAAATTACCTACCAATTTCGGGAACCAGACAATTTCAATCAATTCTACATTTATACCTGATTGTTATGTCAACAAGTGTTGATGTACGTGTACAGATTTCATTATAACATACTATTCTGACTTCGTGTGTGGGGGTGGTGGTCTACTGTATTTTACCAGGCAATTCATTACCTCCAAGAAAAATGGAGGTATTGTTTTGGAGTGTATATCTGTGTGTGTGTGCGTGTTTGTGTGTCCGGATATTTGTCAGCATGGCTTAAGAACATTTGGATAAATTGTGATGACATTTTGTATGTTGGTACGTGTTGAGAAGACATTGAAGGTCAATGAGCCCCCTGGTGTGTGACGTTGGTACCACAGCATAACGGTTGGCTTTGGTATTTTTCATGGACATGCTATGCGATTTTTGTTGTGGAACATAGCTGTTGGTGTAGGTTTAGGCACCCTAGCAATTGGATGATTTTTGTGACAAGACATTGGAAATAATTTTGCCGGTCTGTTGTGCATCATCAAGCGTCCGGATTTTCCTTCCTTTCTTTCGCCTCTGTTGCGTTTTGTGGGCGATGTTGCTATACCTCGCGCCGTGGATGACTTAAAAGAGTAATAGACATCTATAATTCGCTCGATTATACGTAAGCTTTACGTCTTTTTTGCCGAAACATTTTCAATAGGTTTTATCCTACGTTGCGCGTTTTTTTTTCTTTTTGTTGACATGAAAATATTGTTCATTCCCTCAACCTTACCCAATTTACAGAGGTTGAAAAAACAACTCAGTTTTGTACCTGAATGGATATCTTTTCATTCCACACTCAGTTACTTTGCTTCAGAATAATCCCAATGAAGAGAAGGTCACTAGGATTGCGGAGGGGTATGCCCCTTAACTTAAATTTGTACCAACGTTCGGGCGCACATGTTTCTTTAGAATACAAGAAAATCTATGTTTTAAAAGTTGGGTAATTTTCTTTGTGTTGGCATTGATACGTATGCATGTGTGTGTGTGTGTGTGTGTGTGTGTGTGTGTGTGTGTGTGTGTGTGTGTGTGTGTATTCAGTCTAAGTTGGTGAGCCCACTACTACGGCTTTCTCTCTGGTTATGGTTACTGATACACATACATGCATAACGGGTAACAGTGAACTTTCATTTCATATAATCCTTTTACAATACTGTTGTAACTGTTAATTGTTTGCCGTCAAGCAAAATGTTAATCTAAATAAAACCTGCTTTTCTATGAAAAAGGAATGTCAGCAAGGCTGTATGCGAAGATTATTTCATGCTTACCTTAAACGGAGAACTGTTCTATATAACGCCCTAATACTCTATGGAACATGGCACCGCGTAAAAGAGCGCGCCGCTTCCGGGTTCGCCGAGTTGTGCTCTGGACGCCGTGAGAGACGGACGCACGGAAAAGGCGCTCCCGCAAGTCCGTTGTCTAACTTCTGAAATGCTATGAATTGCATATCCTACACTTCAAGGGGCTATATTATGATGGCATTATGAATAAAGGGAGTCGTTTCCCCGTTCCATACAAGCTGTCCTAATCCGTGTACGTGCACCAGCAGTCTAAATGCATATGGAGTAGTTTTACTGCATAAATAACATCGTCATGTCATGGGATCAGAGAATGACCCCTTCTTTTCTGAGAAAGATCGGAATGCCGCTTTCACCGCAATCTTTCGTCTGAGATGGGATAACGCTTGAAAAACATGTCAAAAAGTCAGCGGCGCACCGGCACGGAGACCGCAAACGGGCTGATGGTAACTGGCGCATCGACTCGGTAAGTTCCTCCGCTTGTTTCGTAAGCCAGTTTATGAACGAAAGCACCACATGTTTTGGCATTATAACATTAGCTGTGAACGTAAGCAAATAAGGAAAGTAAATTTGATGGGGAACATCATAGGTCTAGCTATGAAAACGTTGTGACTTGTATGTTTACATATCAGTTGGGCTGGGGGTGAGGGTGCAAGGGTCACAGTGCACGTTCCTGCAACAGCTGAGGGCAACTTCGTAGGGCGGCAATGTACCCCATGCTGGAGGAAAACCCCACGGCATCTCAACTATCAGTCTCGGCAAGATGTCGAAAGAAAACAGAAACGTCATTACCGATCTGTTTCATTCAAAGTACTAGTAGGGCGATTTCGGAAACGTACGGGATTTTCAGTGCCGTCGAACAACCTGACTGTGAACGGGGAGGGGCGCTATCGGCGAAAACCCTGACTGTAGCTGACTGTTGGATTGCGTATATGTTCGGTGATTGAGGTAATACTAATTGATATTGGTCATGTGTGGTTCCTGACTCTATCTATAACAAACAGAGTCTTTGTAAACTGTTAACTTCAAGACTACAACCGGGGTTAACGGGGGATTTATAACTATTCTGAAATATCGTCTGTAACGGCCATTTGTTATCATCAGAAGCTGTAATTTTCTTTTCTACAAATAGACATCTTTATGATACTTCTTGTGCTTCTTGAATTAACCCTCATCCATGTTCCAAACCAAGTGTATATATTGACATGGATGCCTGGAGAAAAGACACTAAAATGTATTGGAGGCATAGTGAAAACGCACCGTATATTCGAACCCACATGTTGACAAGAAGCTAGTATGTAACTGCAAAGAAACACAAATAAATATCCATGTATGCTCTGGATACATGACATAAGTTGAAACTTGCAACAGATGGTTTTAACTTCAATAGCGAATTTATGTTAATTTAACATTACTACCAACCTAGTTATGATGTAAAAGTTATAATGTACACCACCATGGTTTGACAATGTCTAGTAGAATTGAAGAGTATTACAGTTATCTCTAAAACCTTTCTACTAGGGAAATTCTCAAAATTGTAACTGTTATGAGTCAAACTATGAAGAGACATGGCCTCAAAATTTAGTAACCTGTCAAACATGATAACCATGATATGATAACTGATGATTGAACCATAGGGTTGCACATGAAAGCTATTAGCTGTACACAAATATCTGCATAACTACATGTACATAGACTACAGCAGTGAGATTATACACATATAACATTACTGAAACCCACCACTTCTGTGTAGACTTGAAGCAAAGAGTGCTAAAAGCAAGTAAATTTTGGAAAGACAAAAAAGACATGGTGACTTTTGCTTTTAAGTGTGCTAACCAATGCAAATTATGCAATACTTGTGCACTCAGTGTTACTCATCTGCATATCATCAAGGGGATTAAAACCAAACCTCCTTGCCAACATACACTGCTATTTATCCATACATCATTGTTTCATAATTGCAAATAGTAGGGTTCAAAGTCACACAAGTATTACCTATGTCCTCACAAAAGTATATTACCTATGTACCTAGGTCACCCTGTAATAGCATCAGTCTCATTGTACATTTTCTTTCTCCATACAGAACACAAATGTCCTGACTCTATGACAGACCCCTAATGCTTACAACTGTACCAGAACATCCTGAGAGACAAGAGCAGTATCCATCAAGGTGGCTATAGAGTACCTACATCTAATTATAGGACAGGACAGGACATGACAGGAGTTGGAACTTGCAAAAGATGGTTTAAATCCCAATTGCAAATTTACATCAATACCAATCTAGAGTAGAGTAGAGTTATCTAGTTATCATGTAGTATGTATGTACAGCACAGCAATACTTGACAAACTGTCTATTAAAATTCAAGAGTATTACAGGCAATTTACATATCTAAATCTTTGCTGTTAGCAAAATTCTATACTATGTTGGACCAAGCAAAATTATAAGCAACTCATTATGTAGCTCTGTGTGGCTATATTTGCGCTGTGGGAAGGGACGTTTGAAATTTCGAACGCGGTTATTTTACCCCCCTCCCCAAAAACTTTCCGTAGCGTGACTTGCAAAATTGAGTCAGTTCGTTCACCTAACCTCTCAAATGTCTTCTTCTGTTGAACTTAGATTTACAGTAAAGACTTGATAGAATGTCCAACGTCCAGGATACAATAATTCAAAGCTTACACGGTTTATTTGTTCCTTGTTGCGTTCTTATAGACGATTACGTACATTCAATGTCGTGTGATCGGCAGCTACTGCCGACATTTCCCAGTCATATCTATCCGTACAAAAATTACAAAAATGCAGCGAGTACTGCTAGTATTGTACGGACAACAGGTAAGTGCCGGCCCTACTCATGATTTACTCAACTTTGCCGTGTGGCTGCGCCACGCTAAAAATGAAATATATATCTGATATCCAGCGTGATCGATTGTAGTGTTGTGAAATGTAACACTTTTATTGTGTTGGGTTTTGTTGTCCGGTCGGCACTACGGCACTAGTGGCAGTACGCAGTTGAGGTGTATATTCATTAGATTTATTGTGTTAGGCTTTCCTGTCACCGTTTTGTAACCTGAAAAGCTTGGCAGCGGCGGTGGCTCGTTGTACCGCGGGAGCATCTCGCTTTTACGTCTGCCCGCCATGACGGTCAGTGTCGAAATGAGTGGTGTGCCTTCAGACAGGAAGGTAAAGCACTTATATACCCATTCTGAACCAGCGTTTGGAGCGCCGTTCCACGCCCCGAAGTTTGGAAGGCACCGCCTTCTATACCGAACTTTTGCGTTCGGTTAGCTTTAAAAACAACATTTTTGTTATATTTTGTACTCACGGTATGACAATTGCAGATCGAACTCAGCGCCCGGATCGTCTCGAGGTTCAGGTTCAGGTACACAATTACACAAACAAGGAGACAGACGTTACGTCTGCGAAACGACGGCGGTTCTGTGTTCACTCGTGACACATGTTTTATATTGACTGACTTCTAGTAGCGCATGGTTGTGAAATGTGATATGCCAAAGTTATGAAATGTGATAGGTACAACTTAATTGACGTTCGTGATGCAATATGTGGGATAAATCATTCATATAAAAACATAGAGATATTTTCATATAAAAAAATTAAACTGTACATTATGATTCGCACTTGCTTGGAAGGAGGGTTTAAACACAAAAATAAAATGATTTGTGGTAGGTTCCCACATTGGACACGTGGTAGGTCTGGGTAAAGAATAACTTATTTCATTTGTTACACCTCATGCACTGCCATGTGTGCAGCGGGATAGTTGTCTATTTTCATTAATTGTTTGTCGCTCTAAACATACATGACTTCAGAACCCCATCAACTTTTTTCTTTCAACTATACAAAAAAAGTCTTCTTGTTCACGGATTTAAAAAAAAGTGGTGAAAAAACAACTTGAGTCTATGTACTTTGTATCACGAAAATACTATTTTTCTTATCATTCTGAGAAGAGAACATCCAATAAATGGCCCTTTACCATTTTGATTGACAATCATTGATTAATATTGTAGATACATTATTCTTATTAAGCACACCTACACAGTGATGTACGCGGGTGGAAAAACAATCAATGCATCATGGTTCATTGTGGCTTCAATTCATTCGCAATCAGTCCTCACAGACACAATTACTCACACAGCCAACAAGAAACCAGCAGCAACTGTCATTCGTCTGTGTGTAGGTGCAAAATGTATACCACATTTCCACACGCGACTGCCGAGCGACCAAAATTTAACAGATCTCTCTACGAACTTCAGAGATAAAGACTGAATGTCTTTATTTTTGTGTTTTGCTGTCGTTTAATTCATTTCCTTCCATACTTAATTTGCAGTAAACAGGATGTCAAACTACGAGACTTTTTTTTCCAAATGCATATCGAATGATACTTGTGTCTACATATGCATGTTTAACAACATTAAACTGCATGAACAAGCAGGCATTTTATTTTCTCGTATATTGCTTAGTTTCCAACCCGACCCTACCGAATCTCAATTTTTTTCGAGATACATGTGGAACAATAAATTAAGAAAAAACAATTTCCAACTACCATCAGGACAATATGAAATGCAAATCCTGCAGTAAAAATAAAAATGACTTTTGAGGGACTGGCTTGCGCTGTATTTGGTAAAATGCTACCACCTTCTTCCTCTTTCTGCACACACGTACACACTAACACACACAGTGACACAAACATATACATATTTTTTTGCAGCCAACATCATTAATATCCTGTCGCTGCTATCTATTTTTTTATTTCACAATTTCATTCGTAACATTCAAAACTTGACAAGAATAGAAGAAAGTATATTACAGAAACCATGTATTTGAGTCTTATAATGAAAAACACTGCAAAGAAAGATTTTCCACATTAGTTATGCAGATTAAGTCCCAATTAGCATACTTTTCTACTTCAATGTGTACATCTCTGTCTAAGCTACCTGCATACTAAATATGATGGAAATCCATCGTTCCTTTGTTCAGATATTCTCCTTAGAATATTTTCACAATAACGCCCCTGCAGTTCCAGAGCAAGCTGCTAGGGGGCCCAAACGTACACCACTTCTTTATTACATCACAAGCTACCTACCACCCAAAAATCAAGACCATAGCACGTCCAGGTCAAAAGATACAAAAACGGAAGTTCTGCTGCAGTACCAAGGTCACATACCAGGGGGCCCAAAATCGACCTTGAATTTCGTCTTCACAGCACCCGCCCACATACCAAATATCGTAATCCATCAAGAGGCTCTTGAGTTATGCTGACGAGAGTAATCCGGAAACACAAACAGACAGACAAACAGACAGACACACCCAAATCAGTATCTCCATTTTTCATGGAGATAAATACTTAAGAATAGTAAATATTACTGGGATTATAAGGTATATAAGTATGAACTGAGTTCCACAGGTCTGTCAGACTTTTACAATCCAGACACATATGTTTATAATTATCAATATTTCCTCTGTCACATAATTTACATATTGGACTAATGACTTGCCCATCTTGTATTTTCCATTTGTTTAACTTCTCGCCACATGGTAGAATTTGATGAAGTAATTTGTAAGGCAGCCTCTCACCTACATGGATGTACTACAGAAGGACACAGGCCTACCCTCTGAGTCCTGGAGAGGGCAATGGAAGACAGGCGTTTCTGGGCTGGCAGAGTGGTTCGAGTGGCGGAGGAAGACTGGCACTCGACATAAGTCAAGTAGGTCAAGTAAGTCAATTTGTAATAAAGTTCTGCTATTTGTATTTCGTTACATGATGTTGTGCCTAGCATTTTCTAAATCTTCGTCCAACTGAAAGAATGTATCAAAAAGTGTCTACCATTCTGCTAACAGCTTGGCACCACTGCGTATTTATGGATGAGGGCAGTGTAAAATGCTTTGCAGGGTATGAAAAATTGTCCCCCATGAAAAATTGTTCCCCGTAAAAAAAGGCCCCCATAAAAAATAGTCCCTCATGAACAATTGTCCCCCATGAAAAATGGTTCCCATGAAAAAATGTCCCCCATGCAAAAGTGTCCCCTATTCAAGTGTCCCCAGTGTAAACGTATTTCCCCACGCAAGTGTGCCGCAAGTAAACGTGTTTCCCCATGAAATATTGCCCCCCCCCTTTAAAATTTGTCCCCCATGAAAAATTGCCCCAATGAAAAATTGCCCCCATGAAAAATTTTCTCCCACGTAAAAATGGCCCCCATGAAAAGTTGTCCCCATGAAAAATTGTCCTCCATGAAAAATTGCCCCCCCTGGTAAGTTGCCCCGCATGAAAAATTGTCCCCCATGAAAAAGTGTACCCCATTCAAGTGCCCTCGATGTAAAGTATTTCCCTGCGCAAGGGTCCCCCAAGTAAAAGCGTTTCGGCATGAAGAATCGTCCCCACATTGAAAATTGTCTCCTATGCAAAAGTGTCCCCGTGAAAAATTTGCCTCCCCCCTGAAAAATTGTCCCCATGAAAAATCCCCCCCCTGAAAAATTGTCACCAATTAAAAATCGCCCCCGATGCAAAAGTGTCCCCCATGGTACAAACCTCAGGGGATATATTTACAGGGGGTTATAAAAATGCTAACACCCTGTGGAAAATGTACCAAACTTGTACATTTTCAGATTCAGATGGACGGTCTCCGTATTTCTAGGGTGTATTTCACACAAAAAATGCATTTTTTCCTTCAAAATGTCAACTACCTCCCATATTAACAGCTCACTTTTTTGGCAGCCAACGAGAAATCCCACTCGTACGAGAGAAATGTGCAGAGTTCGAGGCCACCGGGGCACGTTAAAATCTCACATGGACAATTGAGATGCAACCTGAGGTGTGCGGGTCAGCTTAAGCTTGCTCTGCTGAAAGATGCCCACCTCTTTCTTGTTGAAAAACGAAGGGAATCCTCATCGAGCAGTTTAATGATGTCTTCGTAAGGCTGCACCAAGTAATTTTTATGGATGACGTCCGCGCGCGCATTGATTTTGGTCTGTTCCCAGAAAAAAAACAAGAAATTCCGCTTCCTATAACTATGATCAAAGAGTTACGACAGTGCTGCAAATCGAAAGAAACAGGACAGGACAACAACTGCTGTTCAACTTCAACTGATTTATTCAAATTATTGCTTTTTCATGATGAATAAAAGAATTGTTAGTTTTTACACTGTGTTCTCTCATTCAATTTGTGTCCTAACATGTGTCGTCGACTATTATATTTCAAATCTAGGCATCTTGTTTTTTTCGGCCCTTCTTGTTTGTTTGTTTTTCGCGCTCTCGCATTAGATTTAGGGTCTCCAAAGGACGTCATCCATAAAAATTACTTGGTGTAGCCTAACTTTCATGGCATGAGAAACTCGACCCACACAGCTCTGATCAGAGTTCACCCTTGTATTTATCGCCACTAACCTACTGATTTCCAAAAGGATGGCGACTGGAAAGTACTGACCGCAATCATTTTAAATTTTGTGGATATCTATAATTAATATGACTTCATACTATACTATACTATACGAAGTTAATCATGCCCAGTAATTTGAGTCGTGCACCTTCTTTCTTGGTGAGGCTCAGAACCTATTGATCCCCCTCGCACTTGAAGCGCTTCTGACGTCATACTAGTACGGGTGGAAAAGACGCCTTTAATCATTTTCTAATGTATGAGCTAATTGAAATTAATCTCGATTTCCCGTGGCATCACATATTTCCTTCATGCGATTCTCGGTATCGCCTTGCCTGAGGGCCGAACCCTCCCTGTGTCGGGGTTTCCCCACTTGTGGACGGAACAGGTGCTCCGAACCATATATCCATGACGTACATTGACTTTCCATCGTCAGAGGAAGTTGATTAGGTAAAAACATGGTAAAAATATTTGCACAAGCTATGGGGGAGTTCTGCCATTTCTGATTTAGGTTGGCTGAAATGATATTTTGTCGAGGCCAGCTGTGGAAAGAACTTGTAGCGGATTGTGCCGCAGGGGGGAGGGGAGGCGTGTGTTTTTTTCTGGGCGGGGAGGGGGCTTTCTTTACTTACTGTTTTCATTGTGTTCCATTTTCAGGTTATTATGCTGCCATCAGAAATGAGTAGCAGTCAAAAAACCGGCATACAATCAGAAATAGCATATACTAAGATTTAAGCCAAACTGATTCAACTATATTGTTGTTTTTTTCCAATGAGAACTTGACTGAGTGGAGAAGAAGAACCCGTTGTTCCCCGTGTTGACATCGCCGGATGTCCTTGTTCAAAGTTCAAGGTTCAAAGGAATAAATTATATAGATGACAACCTCTGGGCGACCCAAAACTGCGAGAGAAATCGAAATCTAAGTGATCAGGAACTTCGGGAAGGGTGAACTGAATAGACAGAACATGATATATCAAAAAATAGAATCCATATTTTTCTTCTTCTGCATCTTTTAATTGACTGGTGGACTTTGCTCGTGGCTTGAGATATATTTTTCAGTCTGGTTGTTCTGACACACATGGCGAAAAGTTAGCAAAGCATCAGAGGCATTTCATGATGTTGTTTCCGGTTTTTTTTTGCAATTTTCGGTAAATACCTGCTCATTTTGTAGCTTTTTTGTATGATTTACAGTATGATTTCAAATATTTTGAAAATGGACGAAAATTGATGCACGCGGAGCTGTCCATATAGTCAAGTAAGTATAGCATGGCCTAAGAAGAAAAAATAAACAAATAGATAAGCTGACGGCGGAGACTGCGATGAAGACTTAAAAATTCACATGAGCGCTCGTCATTTCTTCTGGGGCAAGGAAATCAAGAGACAAATTTGTAAAAACCACCGAGATAGTGCATCCGACTCGTCGTTCTGTATTTCAGACACGTTGTTCCCCACACCTTTTTCTTCAGACATTTCCTCTTCTGAGAAAAATTGTTGTCCGGGACCTCTTCCCTGCCATGCATGACCCTGGCCAGACGTTACTCCCTCTTCCTAACCACAGCACAATTCTAGATCTTGCTTTGTACACAACTACTCTATAGTTACAATACATACGCCTGGCGTGGAACGATGCACTTGAAATGTTAAATCACAAGAAGCGTGACATGAATAAGTAAATAAACTTTACTAGGAAAACACCAATTGATGAATGAGAACTGTACAACGTAACACATGTCATGTTGAAGGTAATTTGATTATTTCTAATCTTGGGGAAGGCTACATTTTAACGCTTTCCTAGCTTTTCTTTTCAGTGTCAAAAAGGGCGGTTCTAGCGATACAGCCTCCCAACATCTGCTTGGAGATTGGGGGAAGTACATACAATGACAAAACTACACGTGTTTTTTTGGACGCTCACGCCGTACCCATACCAAAAACCACCCACTTTGGTGGCAAATAAAACTCAAAGGGGTGCTCCCAGTCTAGGATTGCCCACCCAAACCATGACACACAAAAAAGGGGTATGCCACAGACAAAGTCGGCTATCAGATAAAGGCCATTGTGACCTTGAAAATGTTTTCCACTAGGCTAGCAGAAGTGCAGTTAACAAATAGCGACGTATCTAGATATCAACACGCAAACACGGAGGGTAGGGCGGATCTTGATAATTTACACTGTTACGTCATATGTGCCGTATAATGGGGAAGTCACGGTAAAGGCTCGTGTTTTGTGCTTTTAGTAAAGAGATGAAACTTCTGCGATTGTATATGATTAATGATAAAGATCATAAGTTACGACGTCGTTTAGTTTTTTTGCAAATTTACATGGAAAACTTGGACTGTTACCAGAGTAATGCTTTAATGATGGTTGGGATAGGATAATGATAGATAGGAAATGGAAAGTTAAACCCACACTGTAATTTTTAGTGCGTGATTTTAATCCATAGTCGTGATAATTTGTTGTTTTAGTAAAGAAGACTATCTTCGGTATATATGATATGCAATTCTCGATGGATTATTGCTCACGAAGAAAAAACAATTCAGTAGCCGATGTCGCTTCGACTGATATCAAGGACTGTTTTTTTGTGACGGATATTCTTCCCTTCCAACGATGCAGATTGTTGACGATGAACACGACACTACGTTCTCCGGGGGCGTACGGCCAACAACCGGAAGTTACGGGCACGGTGGCTTGGTGGTGTAATCTTTTACCACGGGCAAGCTTGGGGGGATCCCCAACCAAGCGGCCGTCAATAGGTCCCGTCAACCGGCAAAAATAGTACGGGACTATCACCACCAAAAGGAAGATTTTACAACAGTGTTTCCTCTAGCTTGTGTATAAAAAGGGAGCAAGGATGGTAGTCACTCAGAACATCCACTCAGAGATAGGCTTACATCACAGAAATCTTCCACTTTATCGAGTACCGTAACTCAGAGAACTTCGAGCCACCTGTCACCGATACAAGTAATTACTTCTCCGGACAAATCGCGGTCTAGATCTCCTGTCTGCAAGGAAATCCTCATGGCGAGTTTTATCATGGTAAGTCCACACAGACTAGCCTGGCTGCCAAACCAACCGCGCTAGATGATAGCCCCTTAGGCCTTGGAAGCCATGCATATGGCCTGCTACCAAATTTGGCACCCAAACTCTCTTTGGGTATTTATTTTAAACGTCCTGTCAAAACGTGGTTAGCACTAACAGAGTAGTTTGAATGTTAAAGATTTAAAAAATTAATTTTTTGGTATTTTTTTTTCCAGACCCTGTTTTCCTTCCTCGCGGTCGGCGGCGTCCATGTCAGCGGTATCTCCATCCCCACAACGGACACGTTACCGACCGACGCTAACGATGTAGAAGCACGGTCGGGCTGCAGTGAACCCTCCGCCGCCCAACTCAGCCAGCTTTTCTCCGACTGTACCTCGGCAAGCAACCCTGAAAAGAAGACTTTATCTTCGGGAGAGAACCCCTGCGAGAGAAGCACCTGTCGGCAGCCGGACGAGAGGGATGTCTCCCAGCGGGCCTACTGTCCCTGGCAGGTCGTCGTCGACTCCAACCTGAACAGATTCCCGACCGACATCGCCATCGCTCGGTGCCAGTCTTTGTTTCCCAGCGAGAACAACACCACCAAGATCTGTCACAGCGTGACCTACACCAAACCCGTGCTAGTACGTGAAGAGTGCAGCGGCCCTGACAACATTTACCGCTACAAGTGCGTGCACCTCGCCGTACCCAACGCCTGTCTGGCCGTAGAACCTTTGTAAAAAAAATACGCAACAGATATACGATGTATCGTTGTTTTAAGACCACCAAACCATGTTTGGCAACAAGGTAAGGTCCATGTTGGACCAACTTTAATACGTTTATGAAACTAATGTCAGATTTTTTTTCATATTTCTTATCACGTCCTTTACGTTCGCTACATTGCTAAGCCAAAGAATGATGATATGATAGAAGTACCAAAATGGTTTCGGTAAAGCTTATTTTACGCATAAGTCTAAAATATTAGACGTATTAAAAACACATTTTTTATCAGTTTAAACGATCTGATCGTACAAGTGGTAACGCCTTTTTAGCTGCATTTCTCTCTGTAAGCAATAGGTGGCGTTCTTGGCAGTTGAGACCGGAAATGATGTATAGCAGTAAGAAATATACTTTTGTGCATGGTGAGTCATGTAGGTGCCGTTATATAATCACACAAACAGGAAATGACGAAAGGAACAGCTTCCGGTTTATACATTTCCTCAAACAGTACATTTCACGTATACGAGATTATATTGCGTGTGTCAATGGTAAGGCGTAGTGACTTCCGTGTTGTATATTTGTGTATTTGTATACGGATCATTTACATGTATACTTTGTGACGGCGATATTTTCAAAATTGTTAAGCGTGACGACCAATTATTGTTAGTTTCCAATGCTGCTAGTTTCTATTCATAAAAAACTTAAAGTGAATCTGAGCTTGTTAAAATTATGTATTTATTTTTTCTTCATTCAGTCAATCAGTCAAGATGTATACATCCCTTAAAGGTGTTTATTTATTGATTTAGCGATAAAGTAACGTTGTAAATTTAAAAAAAATCGTAAACTATCTTGCCAAAAGTTCCTCTACTTTGAGTATTGAACTGCACTGGGTGAACAACACAAAGTAAAAGTGGACAATGTTGCAATCTTTGGAACATTTGTGATTTTGTGAACCTACACTGTTACTGTGTGACATACCTATGAAGTCTTGTGGTTTGTTCTTGGTTGTGCCAAGTTAATATGTATCTATTTTCACATTCTGTACAGGGGGATCTGAAATTAAATATGTTTACACAGAACTTTAATGTGATAACGATGCGTATTTTCATGTGATTGATTAGAAAGTAGAACGAGTGATATTTTGTGGTTTGTTTGTGGTCTGTTTGTATGTCTAAAACTAACGAGATAGAAACCCTCGAGAGCGTGGCGTCACGCACGGACTTGTGGCTGTATCAGACTGACACTGTGCTGTTAAAATTATATCTATAACACTGTAGAAGGTCAATATGATTTTGCGTATGTTGTACTTTATTCACACATGTACGTACAAATTGGCAATTGAGTATGGGAATTGAATATGAAAATCAGACCAGAAATTGATTATTACAGGGTTATAAACACAACGATTTTATTAAATAGTCACGACCAGAGTTGATGTAGTTTAAACTGCAAAACAATATTATATCTTTCGTCGCAGTGTTAGTAGTTTCAATGTACGCTGGCAGCAAATGTAACATCCTACGATAGTATTTACAAACAAAATTCCACATGCACTCCATTCGAATATATACTGGAAGACGTCTATATCATATAAATAATACTGAAGGTATTTGTATATATGCATTGCATGCTAATATTTTACACATATAGGATATATAAGGTGATGCATAGATTAAGGTGCGAAAGGATCCGTATCTCCGCCTTCCATACGAATCAGCAGATCACAAACGTGCTGCTCCCACTCGCAGTGACCTTCGGCGTGGTACGACAGTCCTGTTATAAAGATAAGGGGAAATGTTGTTGTTACGAATTCAAAATCATTGAACATGCTTGACTGACTTGTACCCGCTGTTGATACTGGTATGGGTGACAACAGCATCATGTGCACACAGTGGCCGCCTGATATCATTTGGCTCAAGATATGTATGTAGAAATAGACTGGATTAAAAGGCCACGTATAAGCCGTCGCTTTGTTCAAGTAGACGACTGGGATCGTATTTCACGAATCAATTGTAAGAATAATGTGATTTTGCTCTTCTTTCAATATTAGGCGTTTTATTAATCATCACAATTATGTTTGGGGTCCTCTAACCCAAACACATTGAAAACCACATATAGTGCATGTAGTTATTATGATTTCATTAATTTCCTGGTGAAATTAATAGACTGAATCTGAACTGAAACTCTAACCATAGATCATTGGTCAGAAGCCAAATTCGATTTCTAGATTTGTCTCTTGCACTGTCTCAGTTACATTGATTCTAACTCACCTGCTGGTTGGACGGAGCCAGCGAACATAGGTGCGAAGCCGGGGCCGCTGGAGAAGGAGTCGGGCTGACAACCGAAGTATTCCTGGGCAGCCGTCTTGGGGTAACCTTGTAAGACGGTGATGGTACGCTCAGCCATCTTGTAGAAGTCTTTCCCTTTAAAGAAGTAGGCGTATCCTGCACAGTGGAGAAGGGATAAAAGTGATCAGTTACAACATTTAAAGAAACCTTCTTAGAAAGGTTCACGAGAATACAGTAGCCCCCCCCACACACACACACCGAATTTTAACTTCGTTCTACTTATTGCTATAGCGCATCTTCCTTACAATCTTAAAGACATTCACGATGACATCGAGGAGGATCTAGTTTAAACCGTAAAAATCCATCGAACTCGATAACTGTGTTCGAAAATCCTTTACATAGACTCCTTTTTTTTTGCTAGTCTATCTTGAACAATAAGCTCCTCGCAGTTGAAGAGATGGAATAGAAGCACCACCTACCGTCATCATGTTGAACTGCAGCGTCCACGCCATCTGAGGGCAGACCCCTCCAGATGCTCAAGGCTTTCGGGTACCCAGGATCCACCCGGCTTTCTGCCTCGTTGTAACGCCAATACCTGTTTCCCTGTAACGGAAAGATTCATAAGTCTATGAATGCCTCATTTGTATTGATATTGAATCGCAAAATCATTTTTCTTATTACATACTCTTTCACCATGTAAATTCTTAAAACTAGGCGATCTCGGTGATACCGTAAGGGCACGAGGTTGAAAGAGCGCGGGAAATAGGTGGTTCTTACAAGTCAGAAGGTAGACATGCAGTACTACTAGTTGGCTTTGAATTATGTTCATGTTTATGCGCAGTAGCAGATGCGCAGTAGCAAGCTATATTACACTGAACGACCTGTCACACCCAACCTTTGTTTGAAGAGTGTACTGTATTTAGGTGGCTTCAAAGAATTCTTACCCTGAAAAAGTATGTCTTCCTGTTGCTCCTCCAAGGCATGACGGCGTCAAAGTTGTTGGGCAGGCCGAGGTCGGAGATGTAGTGGGGGCCGCTCTCCAGGATGTTAGCGTCAAACACCCAGTAGCGGTGGCCTAGATGTAGCAAGAAGCTCAATCTTAATCTCAACTCATTTGTCTAAAAACTTATGCAACTAATGTTACAATTTACTACTAGTGCCGAGTTTGAAGAGTCTCGCGCGATCGATTTTTATCTTTTTTTCGTACGGAAACAGAAACTTTTAACGATTACTTTAAATGTCTGTGTCGGTTTGAAATAACAGTGGACCAATCCCTGGCGTCACGTGTTTTTTTTAATTCATTGGCGATTCCAACCTGAAGATGGCTGTAGGAGAGTGGAATGGGAACAACGCTCTAGCACGATTGACCATTTCTTTTTTAGTTTAATGTCGAGACCTACCTTTAAAGATGAGGATCTTGTAGTCAGGCCGTTCGTAGATGCCGTCGATGTGGTCCAGGTGTTCCGGCAGGCCTGTCCAGAAGCTGCTGGTGAGCCATGGGCCGGACACGCGCTCACGCACGCGCCAGAAGTACCTGACACGAGGGAGTAGAAATGTCAGCTCTGGGTATGTAGAAAACGTCCACTACTAGTGGACACTTTTTCGTGACCTGCTTTGGTTTATATGTCCGTCTCTGAGAGATTATTCTTGTGGCGTGTTTGTTCCCTACATTCGAATGGTCAGACTTTGTGCGTTAAAAGAAATAAATATGTTTCCGAAAAAAGTAATAATGTGAATCTATGACATTCCTTATGTATAAAGATTTTCCTCAACGTACGTTTATAATTATCTTTGTTCATGTGGCATCTCTGTGTCCACGTGTCTTTAGAATCAAAGTGTCGTATCTGGTACTTACTTTCCCTTGAAGACCCAGGTTTCTCCCCTGATACGTGCGATAGCGTCGATGTCGGTGTCACAGATGTCGGGCCTACCGCCTGTGGGTGGGTCAGGGTTACCGCCGCCTGTGGGTGGAGTTTGCTCACCTCCGCTAGGTGGCGTTGTTGGAGGGTTTGGGTTGCCGTTACCCGGGTTTGGGTTGGACCCTGCAGGGGGGAATAACATGTGTTTAGAGCAAATTTTTACCTGGTTTTATTTACTGTTAATATGCACAGCTAAGCGGTGCCCACAAGGCAATCAGAGATGTCAGACGTTATCCTTTGCGAGAGAGAGAGAGAGGGAGAGAGAGAGAGAGAGGGAGAGGGAGAGAGAGAGAGAGAGAGAGAGAGAGAGAGAGAGAGAGAGAGAGAGAGAGAGAGAGAGAGAGATCAAAAGCCAATACTTCATTCTTTTGGTAGTAAAGTATTAGAGCACGTCGTGATCTTTCTTGACACATTATATTTATAGACAATCGATAAAAGTTCATAATATTACGATTAAGAGGTAAGTATGACCGTACCGTAGATTGTTTGGATGCCGAGAATGTCGTCATAGTCGAGCTGAAAGTTTTCCACGTAGCCCTGGTAGAACGGGTACATGAGCGCGCCCAGAACCTGCGAGTGCTCCAGGCCCAGGCTGTGGCCGAACTCGTGCGCTGCCACGATGAACAGGTTCGTACCTGTGGGACAACGGTTCACGGTTAAGGCGTGGACTCATTTGTCGCGAGATTCTTGTCTTGTTGTGTCGTAGAATGTTCATCAAGGCATTGTTAAACAATTTGTCACTTCAAAGTCCTTCCTTCATTCCTCCATCCCCGTCTTTCTTAAGTTTTTTTATTCATACATTTATTCATTTATTTTCACATCAAACGAAATATTTTGTTCCTTTGAATTGGCCTATACGACGCGTTTACGAAGCTGCCACGTTGTGCTAACACATGTTCATGTATTGGACTCGGCCTTCAGTTGAAGAGTGATGAGGACGTTTTCAGTCCCTACAGAATATCTCACCTCGTGCCGTCCTGACCGTCCACTGTTCAGACTCGTCGAAATGAGCGTCTCCACCAATGCCCGTCCCAGGGAAGTACGCATGCGCAAGAGTCCCTCCCCGCCCGTCGAAGGGGTTGCCGTCCCCGTGGTCGAACTGGACAAACGAGATCTCGATATCGGAGGGTCCGGAGGTTCTCCTGAACCGAAGAGGAGTCACCTGTTCCCACACCTGTCAAAACAAACGTATCAATCATTAATGATATACGTGAACTATGAAAAATGTGATCATGCAGTATCATTCATTAACAGTTACTGCATTAGAGATGATTATAACATACGTTTCACAGAACAGAAGTTGACATTGTGACAAGGTGTCAACCAAAACACTGTCAATATCTGAGAACACACAGCTTCATAGGATTTATCAAAGCTCTACGGAAACAATTCAAAACTAAGCACGAGGGACTGGTACGTGCACAATAGAGAATGTCAGGTCTCACTCAAGACCGAATATTTTTCGAAAGAGGCATAATATATCTGAAATCCAGTCAAAGCACGTTCTCATTCTTCCATTTTTGTCATTCATTCATTCATTCATTCATTCATTCATTCATTCATTCAGACAGTTGCCACCTTGCTGCTGTACTGACCCTAAAGGCCCGGTAGATGGCGTCCTCCACCTCGCCCCTGTCCAGCTGAGGGCTGGTGTTGATCAGACGGTAGGTCAGGTCAGTCTTGTCCCACTTCCGGCCGGTCAGCCTGAACTCGCCCAGGTCAGCCACGCCACACCGGGGCATGCGCATCTGCTGCATGGTCATCTCGTCCAGTGCGCCTGATTACGGACATCACACAAACACGTTACTATAGTCATGTTAGACTGTAGTAAACAATTCATCACAGATTTATCTTCTCGTTTGTTCTGTACATACGATAAAACTGGATACTGTACAGTTGTATGGTTATGCAAGCAACTGATCATTTAACGACATGTAATTTAGCAGTTTGTGTATGCGTGTTGTAAACGTAGAGAGGTTTAAGACTTTGTTCATCTTGTAACTGCCTTGTCAGCAAGTTTAAACACCCCCCGCACCCAAAAAAAACACCGAATACTGCCTCTCAAGAACTACAATATCCACACAATAGTGACGCAAAGCATTATGATAATGGCTAACATCACAGAGCAATTATAGATGTTGGCACTCACCTGTCATGGGGAGGTGTGCCATTTCTTGGAACAGCATGACGGCGTCTCTGACCATATCGTCCATTTCGGTGGGGGTCATGTCGCTAGCTTTACTCATCATGCCGTCGTCTAGGTAACCGTACTTCGTAAGATATTTCTGTTAGATAATAAAAAAGTAGAAAAAACAAGGATATTAGAGGTGGCAGACTTTATCCTCTTACCCACAGTGCGTTCTTTTGACTTCCAGTCCCATAGACAAATTAGCAGCACTCAGGATGTATGACAATGTTGTATTGTAATATTTGTGTATAGTTGGGACCTTCGGACTCACCAACTTTCCTGCAAACATGATTTTAGTGATTAGACTGCCAATTGTCGATATATGGTATGGATATAGGGTGTCATTTAATAGAGGCACGCCAGATTATGGGATATTGTCAGAGAACCGTTTACTGACACGAAAAAAGCAGCAGAGGATATATAAGTCAAATATGTAGTCTTCAGAGAAGTTTGATTATATCAGGCCACCTCCGGCGGATAACGGAATGGAGATTTAGTCATGATGTTATTTACGACACCGCGGACATTTTGCGGACATTCTTTGCCGGAGGGTATTATCTTCAAATCGGTAATTTGTCGCTTCCTGATTTATTCTGGTACACGAGAATAATGATTTGCGCTTGAAACCAAAGGTGTTACAACAAACAACTAGCAATACAGTTTCATGGTTAGAAATAGTATGATTCACAATAATTAAAAATAGAAACATGTAAAGTCGAAACTTTAGATATGTCATTAGGTACAATGTTTTGGTTGACTGAAAATTAGCCCACAAGAATGCAGGTTGTGCACCGGTCGCTCAGCAGTGTGGTGGTTTGCCTTGCGGTTATTTGGCGCGGAAAGATATCTCGGATTTTAAGCGGAAGAAGAAACAATAGACAAGCGATGTGCCGTCATTAATCGAGTAAAACTGCAGAGTCTGTAGTGGTGCCGGAGAACATGAAAACTATAAAGACGAACGTTTGTCTGCTACCATATGTGGCAAGGTGGTCACGTTTGTACGGTTGTTAACATAGAATCTAACCGTTCATGGTCGCATACCTAGCAGGTCTCAATATTGCACCCTTGGGAAAGGCACTTTACAGTCGACTCAGGTGACAATGAGTACCTAGCTGCGGTTTGGGATGTGTGGATAAAGCTAGATAGAGGTCTGAGGAGAGTAGCGGTCTTACAGTGTGAGTTGATTAAGCCTCACCGTCGGGCCCTCGTCATGGTGACATCTTGAAAGGGTGATACGTTAATCCTTCCACAAATGTTGTAAATCTGAATAAATACATAGGCACCAATCAGCAAAAGAAGTGGAGAAATTGTATGTACGCACCGCTGGGTCCATGGCCATGGCTGTCGCCAGCCCGACGACAATCAGCAGTGCCCGAATCAGCCCTGGATCTCCCATGTCTGAACTTGTCTTCTCTCAACAATGGCGTACTGAAAAGTAGATGCTTGGCTAGAACCTGCTCTCAGCGTCTTGCTCCTGCCTCGGTTGTTCTACTGTCCGTGCTGACCACCTGTCCTCTTATAGAGGAGAGATCGCTGACGTCATAGGTGCTGACGTACGTCCCCCTTCCGTGGGCGTGTCGTCAGACTTCTCGGACTCCTCACGAGGTCGCTCAACCACGGACGGGACGGATGCCGTCAGCAAATCGACCGCACTTGGTTAAAAATAGCGGTTCTTTGAGCAACTCAAAACTCCAAATCATCCAGGAGAGGATGTGGTCAAAATATGAAGCTTGTTTAGACAGAGATTAAGAAGAATTACCCCATGATACATCCTAAAGGAACGTCCCTGAAGTTCTGTTTTGAGTGCCAGACGGCCATGTCATGTAATGACAATTGGAGCTATTAACCGCACAGGAAAAGCAAGCAAAAGACGGCAGATTTTACGCTGTATCAATCTTTGTATTACTCAGTGTAAGAGGGTTCAGTAACATAATAAAGACACCTGTATACCTATGTGCAGATACAGGTGGACATGACACGTAACTTCTGGGAATGTGGCCGGTTAAGTTTGACATAAACCCCGGGGCGTCATTTCCTTTGTTTTGTAGACCTCGGTATTAAAGGTGACCTCATATTTCCACGGTAACAGTACTTATATGTCTGCCCAAAACACCGCCTGTGGGGGGCGTTTCTTGGACGATCTGTAGTTATCTCATCCCACGTCTTAGATATAGATCAAATGTATCTTGACAATCACGGACAGTATGGCAGACAATAATGCCTTCTTCTCCGTTGTACTTCAGCTTCACTCTCACATTCCTTATGAATATCCTCTTCGTCTGTTAGCGGTCCTTTTGTCTTTTTTGAAAACTTTGTATCATAAGTATGAAAAATGCAACAAGAGCCGCAAAGCGCTGAGACTTAACACTGGTAAAACGACCCTCGCTTGCGTCGGCAAATCTATTCTCGACCCACTTCCGAACATCTCCTTATTTGGAAGTTCTCGTCACGGCACGGCCGATCGCACATGTATCGCCTCGGGCTTACGCATCTTCACGCTTGTATAAACAAGAAGTAAAGCATGGCATACCTGCTGTTTGCGGATTGGTAGGCAGGGGTAATGTACACGTTAAACAAACACACGGACAACTTGTGCCAAGGTACAGGGATGTACAATAGTTCGCAATGACGTGCACGGAAAGCACGACGTGCGAAGTACACGGCATGAATTAGGCGTCATCAAGGGCTTTATGTAAGGTAAAGCTCACTAAAATGGTAGACCTTTAAACTTATCTTTGTATCTCGACTATTTACATGGGCGTAAACTTAATTGTTTTGTGTATAGTTATCAGATTTAGTTTAAGACATGTAATCAGCTCTTTTGGGCACAAAACAAAGCTCTTCACTCGCTCGCTTACTCATTCACTCATTCATTCACTCACTCTTTAACTCACTAACTCATTCAATAGCATTGATTCCTTCTTTCAATGGTAATCGCGTTCGTCCTTGAACAGGCGCATGAAGGAATGTGGAGAGCTCGCAGTGTGAATGGTGCTTCAGGCACGCTTTAAGATTACTTTAGAGCAGGGTTATCAGAGCACAGCAAATACACACAGGGTCTCACCGCTCCCAGTAAACGGAGACAATGTTGACAGAGCTAACCGAGCCTCTTCAATGACGCACTCACGCAGACAAAGGGCGACCTATAAAAGTCCTTAACTCAAGATCAATAATGCCTCCTATGAAACAGTTTGATGTTTGCCCCAACGCGAGTCTTATTCTCAAAACCTATCCACCGTGTCATTGTGCTATTTTTGTTGCTGTGGCTGTGCCATGGTCAGAAGAACAGCTTACTTCGATCACGTCACCAACCCCCATTCAAATATGATTAGCAGGTATTCAGTGTATTTGTGTAATCGCTTGTTTCCACATTCCAAGTGTCTGGTCGAAATCCGTGTTCTTAATCACTGCCGGTAGTAATCAATAATTACCCTGCTGTAAATCATGGACGGTGGATACGGCGCACTGCAAGATCCCGCAACAGCACTGGCATCACGTGGTGGAGTGGTTTGTGCTCTCACCACATCTGGTTCAAATTAACATCATCATAAACGGCAGCCCTGTGTACAGTACTACCTGGGAGCTTCAGGGCCTGAAATCTCCACACGTAAATGAACCCAACACACTAATTATCGAGAAGAGTAGGGGTGGCCCGGTGTGCTTGACCAAAATACGCGAGCCGTTGCGAAGCCGCATTGCACTCAGGCCAGCTATCGAAAAAGCGTCATGCTTCGTCCTTAGTCTGAGGTTCGACCGCTTTACTGACATCAACTGCCAAACACGAGTATTTTGACAGTTCATGTATTTTAGTCGTTATTCATAGTTATATCAACCGCCGGTTGTTGTTTTATTTGAATAAAGCGAAGGAATCTCCTCACAAAACTTGTATGATCTTTTTCCATAGCTGTCATATCATACAATCCTCAAGCTTAAAGCTGATATGTGCATAGCTTTGCCACTTACAAAATAAAGAAAAACACAGGAAATGTTGAAACGCTAGTCCGGAAATGACAAAGGCTGTTTCAGTGAAATAGTTGTTTTCATACCTGTCCCTTTGAAAGGCGATTGACTAATGTCAACCTTGTATTATCCTGTTGCTGTTAAAGCTTAAAGCTGTGCACCGCATTCCGAGTGTAAAGCGCTATTTTAAACGATGTACTCTGTGCGGAATTCCGGAATAACACGGCCACAAACACGCGCGGGTTAGATACAACCGGAAGTGTGAGTAACCTTTCTGCTGTTGACCCCTAGGTCACGTGACGTACCCAGGTATACTGTCAGGCGTATTCGATGGTTTTGGAACAACCCTGCCCCACTCCTACATGCCCACACAGACACGTGTTTATATGCTATCCGTAGCCCAAGTCGCATCAGGTATATTAGTCAATTTATTCAAAGGGGCAGCACAATAAACAAAACTTAGGGAACGTGAAATACCCCATCCGTGGCCTTACGAATACTATGACAGACGGAACAATAATGAGCTTGACCTTGTCCGCAAAGACTTGTGTTGCTCCAAATGACAGTGAGACAGAAACATTGAGGGTCTTTGTTGTAGGCAGTTCTTCAGTGCTCACATCACAGTACATTAGTATACAGGCTCTTGTAGGGATGTAGTCACTACATTGGGACTTTTAGGAACACTCGAATACCTGAATAAAAAAATGAATGAATGAATAAAAAGTCTGATTTTCCCACAACCCCTTTTTTCGTCTAAAAGTACCACATCTGACGTCAATCTGACGTCACCAACACCCCCGGTAAGTGTGTGCTGATTTCCCCTAAGGAAACGGACATGTCGAATTGATATCTGTCAATCAACGGCCATTCGTGCAGTACTGATGTCGTGGAAACCAAAAGGATATTTTCTTTCCAAACTTCTTAAATTTCAGGGGACGGGACAAGTTCTCGGAACGGTGACGAGGATAATCTCGACCTTCCTTCGGACTTCTTCAGGACTTAACCCAGCGGTTGCGAAGGCAGAGTAGCCTCTACCAGGCCCCATGGGTTGCTGGAAAAATATTAGAAATTGGCCATATTGACAGATAACCTGTCAGAAGAGTTAGCCAACCTGGGTGAACAGTTTGTGACCTCTGGCATGTTGTCTGTCTAGTTGGTCCATTTCAATATTTTTCCAGTGACTTATGGAGCCTGGTAGAGGCTAAAGATAAATTCCAAATTGCAAGGGAGGTACATATGTGTGTACCGGGTTATGCTAGGGTCACATTTCCAACCCGGGGCCCGGCCCGGCAGCTTGTGGGAACGAAAACTATGATATAAAAGACAACAAAACATACAAAGATTTTGAAAAATTATATCTTACCATACGTTATGTATATCCTTGATATGCGTCTTTTATTCTTTGTTTTCTCAAACAGCCCGGCCGGGCCCCGGCTTGGAAATGTGACCGGCCCGCGCTTCGCCCCGTGGGGCTCTAACGTTAACGGTTAGCGTCTTGAAAATGTTAACGGCAGTTTGAAAGACAAATGAACGTACCGCCCGCTAAAATGACTTCAGCCACTGTGTATGCCTCAAATCTGGTATGATTTATTATGAAGTATGACCAGTTGGTTGTTTTTAGAAATGGTGCTCGGTGGACTTAAAACCAAATACCATGATAAGCTCATTGCTTCGAAGTAACGTTACCGCTTATCATAGTCTACTAGTCATTTCATGTTCTCAAAAGATAGTACGATCATTGAAATTTCTGTCTTAGGGTATTCTAAAATTCTGGCTTAAGCTGACGAAATAACAACACATATCTGTTATAACATAACGTTTCCTAGGATGTTATGCTAATAGACTTTGATAACACATCTCTTGTTTTTTCAGGGAACTCTTTTAAGCACGCATCCGAATCGTCGCAATTTTTCTCATCCTCCTCATGTACAACAAACTGTCAGGAGATTCGAGATTTAATAATCATAGCGTGTGACGTCATTGTTTCCATGGAAACAAGTCATTTGATCGTTTCTTTATTGTCTTTATTGAAAAATCCGTTCTTAGTAAGTGGGTATCCGGTGACTTGTCAGGTACCATGTTGACTAGCCACCCTCTAAGTTCTGTCGACAAGCTTAATTTGATTGTTAGAACCGAAGCTGCGTGTCATGGTGATGTAACCGGGTCCGGTTGTGGTTGACCCCAGGAAGTGAAAGAAATCACCGACGACAGCCTGACCAAAACGTGTTCTTCTTTCACTGCCTTTTCACAACAGGCTGCGACCGCGTTGCGACTTCTGAGCGACGAAAGATGTCACAAATCGCTCTACGAGTTTAATATTATAATATAAAGGACAATCTTTTAAAACGCTTTCTTTGTGTTTCTGTCCTGTAGATCATCATACGTATGACATTAAGGGTCACACAAAATTTGGTCGCTGCACGGTCGCTCAGCGATCGCCGTCTTGTAGAAAGAGATCTGAGAAGCTCATGGCTAGCGGAAAACAGCGGGGCGATGTCATAAGCTGTCTTTCCCAAAATCATTCTTTTCATTTACGCACTGTAAGTATAATCCCAAACTGTGCACTTGTGAGCGGCTTGTTAGAAATGGCAGCGCGACAATAGTCACCATTGTATATAGCGCTTTGAAAGGAAAGAATATAGGTCATTTTTAGTTCTTTTTTAGTAATACTTCAGAAATCTACTTGAGGATTTTCCTTTTGCGTTCGTTAGACCTTGTGAACTTGAAAAAAACCCGGTGAACTTAAAGAAAAAAGTAGTGTACATCCATGAGCCCCGTCTTAGACGTCACGTCGGAAACGCCAATTGATGAAGGTTCTATCGGTGAAACACCCTCCGTCTACTTTGTATACCCAAGGAGGTTTAACCTCCTTGGTATATCGACTGTTGGAAGATACACTTTTAAAGGTCGTTCTATTAAGACGTAACGTGGTGAGACAACTAAAAGATGAGCCCTAGGCCTATCCAGACCGGGTACCATCCAGAGCTTCTCAATAAACAAATAAACTATTATCTATTTTTCATTGAGGGAAATGCTACGGAACCCGTAAAGACCTTGCATACCACAACCTTGTACAAAGTGACTGAGTCGTATGCTCATATTATCAATGACAATGACAATGACATTATCAGACTAAAAAGAAGAACATTTTATGTAAACCTGACATCTCAAACTTAATTACTTCCATGTATTTAGGGTGTCCTAACCTACTTAACAAATGGGCTGTCTGAAGGATACATCAATGTTCTTAAATTCCCTAATGCTGACAGGATTAAGTTATTTTGCATTGATATTTATGGTGACCACGTCCAATACACAGACAATATATCTACTCGTCACTACGACACACCCAACAGTGCATTTGTATTTGCCCATCGCTGGCACTAGAGCTAGTCAGCAGTTTGTCGTACGTCCCAGTGAATACATGTTATGGAATCTTAACCAGAAGAACTACATTGGTTTAGTATCTGTCTAATGTGTATCAGACGTTAAGTTTGCTTGAATAGAGGTACACAGAAATCAGCAATCATAAAAGAACAGGTAAGGAAATCATGGCATGCGACCGATGACACTATAGGAATGGAGACGAACTCAAAACACTGCAAGGACAACGACGATACTCGATGTATGAGTCCTTTGTCCTTTTCACGCCATTTTACAAGTGTTACTACATTGCAGTGAGAATGTTGATAGTGGTAGGATTATTTGAATGGCTGGCGAACAGAATGGCAATACACGAGCGTGCCTATGTAGCTGCTGTGTTGATATTCAGGGCCTTAATGAAAAGCGGTCAACAGGACGATTTGAGTTTTCATGAGGAATAAATAAAGGTACCAACAAAAGAGGCAAACGAACAAACATAGCAGGCTGTTTTTAACATCATCAAATATAATAGAGTGATTTTGTACCAAAAGTGAATTACATGTATCAAGTCTCTATACAGCATACAATAATTAGGCCGCAGCAAGTAAATTTTATGGATGACATCCTCTGCAGACTCCACATTTAGTGCGCGCGGGCGAAAAAAAACAAGGCGCGCCAAAAAAAGACATCCACATTTTGAAACTTGAATACCATAAAGCATGAGAGAAGAATTGAAGCAATAAAACACGGTATTACAACAAGTATTTTATCCCTGTATTCAATAAAACATTAACTAACACTAATGTCAACATTAGAATAATCAAATAATCAATTTAGATCCGGGTCTGTATATCAAGACGGCAGAGACACGGTTTCCGTACACTGGGCACGGGAGTCTCCTGAGTCATGAGGCAGACTGCCGGTGACTCCATGATGCTGGTTCTGCTCACTTTTCCTCAGCTGAAGTTCTTTAGCTCTCCGCTATTGCCGTCCTATCTGACTGAATTGCCGTGCCTTAGATATAGAAATCACCCGTCTTTTCATTCTGTCTTCAACATACAGACAGTTAGACAACGGTCTACTCAAACCGCATGACGTTATTTACTTCATCTGACCCTGTTGTCGAATTCGTCAGTAGTTAACTTCATCCAAGAACAGCACATCGAATTACACGTTGTTGATAATAATGGCACAAAAAAGAATATATTGTAAGTTTGGCATGAGGGCTGCACTGTGAGTAAGTTGGTGACGAGGAGCAATCTTATTACAGCTGGCAAATGCCTTTTTATGGCATCTAGCACGTTTTTGCGATAGAACTGACAGTAGTTTGCGATATATTGTACTATTTTCGGTATGCTGGCTTTTGCCGAAGGATAAAAAAAATCTTGTTTTTTTATTTCTAAATCAGGTGAAAATCAATGCACGCTCTGATGTCATTTACTTGCTGTGGCCTTAGGAACAAAGCTATGCAAAGAAATGATGTGTTCCTTACAATCACAGTAGACGTTTGCGTCCCTGTAGGATTGTACAGTAACGAGTGAAGACATGGTCCCCCACACGAGACTGACAGCAGCATCGTACAGCTACGTGATTTTGGCTCTCCTCGCCTATGTGGCCTTCATCTATTTCTTCACAAACATGTATAAAGATGGACTCTCGCTGTCCAGCAAGACACCACTTCATAAGATATCCAACAGGTAAGCTAGTCCGTTAAAATTTCCAATAGTAAAATACGTCATGTACTTATTAGTCGTCATTTTCGATAGAAATATACTAGATATAATACAAGTACAATTTAACTATTGACTAATCTCCAAACAGATCCTACGGTGGCAGGGTACAGTATCCATAGGCCAAACAATATAGGTACGGGGACCGGCTGGATATTGTTTGGCCCATGGATACTGCCTCCGTATGATCTGCTTGGATATTAGAATTAGAGTAGGCCGGTACCGGTTGTGCGGCCAGTTCTTTACAATTAACACGCAAAGCAAGAACATAACAGATATCGTTGCATCACAACTTGCTTACTCTCCTACTCATTAGCATCGTTACAATGCAAAGAATTCCCTGCAAAAAAGATTCAAATTGAATGCATTATCAGCTCTTTCAACATCACATATTTGCTGCCAATATCAGGAAGCTAATGTAACTTTTCCTCATTAATTATGAAAATATCATTAATGATGTCCAAATTGACATAATCTATGTCTGAAAATATGTACCCTTATCTAACCTAACGGGAGTCGCCCAAACATAGGACGTTTTTTTACGCGCTCTAACTCACGGCGCTCCATTGCTGGTTGCCAGAGAATGGTCATGTTTTAATGAATGAATTTTGAACACATTCATCTAAAGAACATACATGGACAAGAAATGTATTCATAATGTTCATGGGCCCTTCACGCTCCGAGTTACAAGCGGCAAACGCTGTGAGACGTTTTCACGAATGTACCTTCTGATTTAGTGCTACTCCAGATAGTGTGCCTAACTTAGTACGCTTTGGTAATTTTGCTCTCTTCGGAAGTTGGTGATGAAGTTAGGGAAATGTCAATAAGGCTTGAAGTCTGCTATATTCTAGCTTTCTTTTGACCGGAAAATTTTGACTGTGTGCACTTCTAACGTCATGTCAGAAGGGCTATATCTAGCGCATCCCAGCTCATGTTTTGGCGGGAAATAGGCTACTACGCACTTTGCGCGCGGCCCGGCGTACGTCTTGCATGCGACCCGACTTACAAAATCATTACGAAAAAACGACACCGCTTACATCAACAATACTCCGTCTACTTATTGGGAAATATCTTCGCCATCTCTGTATTCAGTTTCCTTTTCATAGACGGTACCAATCACATGTTAGAGCGTTACAAAGCTGTGCGTTGAATCGCCGTCCGCCACGATCGCGGCCCCCAAAAATGGCGGGAAAACAACGTTGCCAGACGGCAGCGATGTTTACGTTGTTTTCTTTGGTCGGTTTTCTTCTCAAGAAACACTTAAAGACCCAATTTTTTTGTGTTTTATGAAGTTATATTTCTTATGTGTATGATAGTTGTATATCTGCTTGGCACAGGTCGTATATTTAGGTGTCGGGCCGTCTAGCTACGCAGTGACCCTCTACTCAGCGTTGCCATCATTATTGTCAAAATACTACTTTTCGACAAAACAAGAAATGAATATGTACACATATGTTTTGAACGCAAATAAAAATTATGTGCATGGACTTGGTTTATTTATCTTCCTTATGAGCATAGTCAGTGGACACAAACACGGCGTACTTATGCATAACAAGATCACTAAAAAGTCCGTCCTAAGTTAGGGCGCGTCCTAAGTTCGGGCAACCCCCGTTACATATCGTTAGATATGAAGATCTTTATTGACACAACAAAAGCACAGCGACTTTCGTAAGGTCTAATGAGTTCGAAGCAAACTTTTATTTCACAATAGATAATATTGCAACTAACAGCAGCTCAGCAATTACGCTACTGTTAGGTAAGTGGGACCATTTCTTGTTTTATTGTTATGGAAAAAGTGGTCGAGTCGGATTCAGTGATATTGATGTTGAGGGAAGAAACGCAGCGTGCCTACGGTACATATACATGGCTACATTTTGAAGCTCCTGAAAAGGTTAATGTTTTCCGCTCTCGACATATCTTCTTCTCGCTCTCCTTACCAGATGTCAGGCCCAGAGAATCGTCTCTGAACTATATAACCTTGATATCGTGAGGTGGTGATGGTGAGAGTGTTTGATTCAATCAAGAGGTCCTTGGTTCGAACCACTGATATTCCCCGATGTTTTGCCTTTATATTAGAACGACCTTTAACACGAAATTTCGTACTCTTGACTCAGGTGAATACCTGGAACAAACTTTGGTTCGAACACTGACGTATAATGGAGAGATCCCTTGATTGAGGACAGTCACACTTCGAGCACCACCACACCATGCATGGAGTAGGTGTACGCCCCGATGTGCGCTGGCCAAAACACCATCTGTTCTGACTAAATCTAACACAATATAAGTTGTTGGGCAACCTTGGCTTCACCATTTTATGTCAGTCAGTAATGAAACAAGGATAGCTCTTCGTGCGAATCATGTGGGGCTAATCGTTCTACATGCATCAGGAGTGAAACTACGTGGAATCTTAACCAGAAGAACTACATTGGTTTAGTATCTGTCTAATGTGTATCAGACGTTAAGTTTGCTTGAATAGAGATACACAGAAATCAGCTATCACAAAAGAACAGGTAAGGAAATCATGGCATGCGACCGATGAAACCATAGGAATGGAGACGAACTCAAAACACTGCAAGGGCAACGACGATACTCGATGTATGAGTCCTTTGTCCTTTTCACGCCATTTTACAAGTGTTACTACATTGCAGTGAGAATGTTGATAGTGGCAGGATTATTTGAATTTCACGCCTGAATGGCTGGCGAACAAAATGGCAATACACGAGCGTGCCTATGTAGCTGCTGTGTTGATATTCAGGGCCTTAATGAAAAGCGGTCAACAGGACGATTTGAGTTTTCATGAGGAATAAATAAAGGTACCAACAAAAGAGGCAAACGAACAAACATAGCAGGCTGTTTTTAACATCATCAAATATAATAGAGTGATTTTGTACCAAAAGTGAATTACATGTATCAAGTCTCTATACAGCATACAATAATTAGGCCGCAGCAAGTACATTTTATGGATGACATCCTCTGCAGACTCCAAATTTAGTGCGCGCGGGCGAAAAAAAACAAGGCGCGCCAAAAAAAAGACATCCACATTTTCCAACTTGAATACCATAAAGCATGAGAGAAGAATTGAAGCAATAAAACACGGTATTACAACAAGTCCTTTATCCCTGTATTCAATAAAACATTAACTAACACTAATGTCAACATTAGAATAATCAAATTATCAATTTAGATCCGGGTCTGTATATCAAGACGGCAGAGACACGGTTTCCGTACACTGGGCACGGGAGTCTCCTGAGTCATGAGGCAGACTGACGGTGACTTCATGATGCTGGTTCTGCTCACTTTTCCTCAGCTGAAGTTCTTTAGCTCTCCGCTATTGCTGTCCTGTCTGACTGAATTGCCGTGCCTTAGATATAGAAATCACCCGTCTTTTCATTCTGTCTTCAACATACAGACAGTTAGACAACGGTCTACTCAAACCGCATGACGTTATTTACTTCATCTGACCCTGTTGTCGAATTTGTTAGTAGTTAACTTCATTCAAGAACAGCACATCGAATTACACGTTGTTGATAATAATGGCATAAAAAAGAATATATTGTAAGTTTGGCATGAGGGCTGCACTGTGATTAAGTTGGTGACGAGGAGCAATCTTATTACAGCTGGCAAATGCCTTTTTATGGCATCTAGCACGTTTTTGCGATAGAACTGACAGTAGTTTGCGATATATTGTACTATTTTCGGGATGCTGGCTTTTGCCGAAGGATAAAAAAAAAATCTTGTTTTTTTATTTCTAAATCAGGCGAAAATCAATGCACGCTCTGATGTCATTTACTTGCTGTGGCCTTAGGAACAAAGCTATGCAAAGAAATGATGTGTTCCTTACAATCACAGTTAACGTTTGCGTCCCTGTAGGATTGTACAGTAACTAGTGAAGACATGGTCCCCCACACGAGACTGACGGCAGCATCGTACAGCTACGTGATTTTGGCTCTCCTCGCCTATGTGGCCTCTCGCTGTCCAGCAAGACACCACTTCATAAGATATCCAACAGGTAAGCTAGTCCGTTATAATTTCCAATAGTAAAATACGTCATGTACTTATTAGTCGTCATTTTCGATAGAAATATACTAGATATAATACAAGTACAATTTAACTATTGACTAATCTCCAAACAGATCCTACGGTGGCAGGGGACAGTATCCATAGGCCAAACAATATAGGTACGGGGACCGGCTGGATATTGTTTGGCCCATGGATACTGCCTCCGTATGATCTGCTTGGATATTAGAATTAGAGAAGGCCGGTACCTGTTGTGCGGCCAGTTCTTTACAATTAACACGCAAAGCAAGAACATAACAGATATCGTTGCATCACAACTTGCTTACTCTCCTACTCACCGTTATAATGCAAAGAAGTCCCTGCAAAAAAGATTCAAATTGAATGCATTATCAGCTCTTTCAACATCACATATTTGCTGCCAATATCAGGAAGCTAATGTAACTTTTCCTCATTAATTATGAAAATATCATTAATGATGTCACAATTGACATAATCTATGTCTGAAAATATGTACCCTTATCTAACCTACATATCGTTAGATATGAAGATCTTTATTGACACAACAAAAGCACAGCGACTTTCGTAAGGTCTAATGAGTTCGAAGCTGACATTGTAAACTTATATTTTACAATAGATAATTTTGCAACTAACAGCAGCTCATTGATGTACCGAAACTTGTTTGACATATGTAAGTTGTATCCAAAAATGATGTGATGTACAGTGAGAGACATAGAATGACTAAACAAACATGCTGGACTAGTTACTAAGTCGCGAATGTACAAATTTGAGTTCAAACTTTAAGTCCCGACACGAAAGCGAGTGAGAAGAGCGCAGATGTATCGAGGAGGAGCAGGGCGCACAGATTCGATCATTTTTTTTTTCTTAAATTGTGGGAGACTTAGTGAACGATCTGCCAGGGTAAGGTTGTTCCAGTAATACGTTGCATATGGAATGTATGACGTTTTAAGGCGGTTTGTAGTACATTTTAGCATTCAAAAGTTCGAAGGTCCTAAGTAGAGGAGTCTGACACTAAGGTAGCAGATCTCCTGAATATTGGCGAGTGTGACCATGAATAATTTTGTAAAATAGAATGAGACTGAACGTGACGACGGCCGGATAGCTTTTCCCATCCCAGCTCAGAAAGGAGAGAAGTATACGAGGACCCCCTTATGCTACTGAACCCGTATAGACCTTGCATACCACAACCTAGTACAAAGTGACTGAGTCGTATGCTCATATCATCAGACTGAAAAAGAAAAACATTTTATATAAACCTGAGATTTCAAACTTAATTACTTCCATGTATTTAGGGTGTCCTAACCTACTTAACAACTGTGCTGCCTGAAGGATACATTGGCTTCTTGTCATGCGATCAAATAGACATAAATTAATAAAACAAATCTCTGATTTAAGTTCTGTGAATATGACTCATTTGTCCATGGTTCATAACATTATTTGTGAACAAATAACTCATATGAGCACACAGTTTTAGGACTCCCCTTGCTTTACAAAATGTCCAGTGGTTAAAAAAAAAGCCAACCATTAGCACTGAAGAATGCAGGTCGTTTCTATTATCAAGTGTTCGTTATACGTACTACTGCAACTAAAAACAGCTTTTGTTTCATTTATATGGCCTTTGATTTATGAAGCAGTGCTGTTGACCGAGCTACCCATAACCCCGCCGTCTGAAATAAAACCATTTCTCACTTTAATTCTTTGTTTATAGTGATCATGAAAACGTCTCCTCACTATAATTTACGAACTCTTCTTTTGCATGGGCAACCGTTTCGCGTAGACGTAACTGTTACATTTAATCTTGAGATACACTTCAAAGCACGTGCATGTCAACATAGTGGGTGAATAATTCAGAAAATATTATGGTGACCGATGGTTAAAGAACGCACATCAATGTCGTAAATTCCCTAATGCTGACAGGATTAAGTTATTTTGCATTGATATTTATGGTGACCACGTCCAATACACAGACATTATATCACCTCGTCACTACGACATACCCTACAGTGCATTTGTATTTGCCCATCGCTGGAACTAGAGCTAGTTAGCAGTTTGTCGTACGTCCCAGTGAATACATGTACACCAGCTAGAACTTTTCTTGTGCTACAGTTAGGTAAGTAAGACCATTTCTTGTTCTATTGTTATAGAAATAGTGGTCGAGTCGGATTCAGTGATATTGATGTTGAGGGAAGAAACGCAGCGTGCCTACGGTACATATACATGGCTACATTTTGAAGCTCCTTAAAAGGTTAATGTTTTCCACTCTCGACATATCTTCTTCTCGCTCTCCTTACCAGATGTCAGGCCCAGAGAATCGTCTCTGAACTATATAACCTTGATATCGTGAAGTGGTGATGGTGAGAGTGTTTGATTCAATCAAGAGGTCCTTGGTTCGAATCACTGATATTACCCGATGTTTTGCTCTTATATTAGAACGACCTTTAACAAAGTTGCATACTGGTACCATGTTCAAAAATCATGAAAATTCATTCATCTCTTTTTCATTCTCTTTTTCATAATGTTTTGAAGTCTGCAGCTGAAACATTCTCTGCAGTTCCAAAGAAAGCTGCTAGAGGTCCAAAACTTATGTCACTTCTTATCGAACACAGGACCTATCAACCAATCAAAAATCGTGACCATAGCATAGTCCAGAACAGGAGATATCAAACCCGGAATTTCAGCTGCAGTACCTAGGGACGTCGCCAGAAATTCCAAAATCTAATCATTGCTAGCTTTTGTCACAACCTACCTACAATATGAAACCAATACATCCAGCCGTTCTTGAGTTATCTTGTTTGCACACGCACACACACAGTCACACACACACAGTCACACACAGACAGACAGACAGACACGCACGCACACACAAACACACACAGACAGACACACACACACAGGCACACACACACACAGTCACAGACAGACAGACAGACACGCACACACACAGACAGACACACACACAGACAGACAGACACACAAACGCTGCTGAAAATATAACCTCCATGACATTTCATGGAGGTAAGGATAACAATACAATGAATATAACAATGGTATTTACAACAACTTGTCTCGACCTTATGATGATGATGATGATTTACAACAAATAATTTTGATAGAACTGTCATCCGCCGTATCATCGAAAATAACATCGTTTTTATTTCATTAACAGGAGTTTTTTCGGGCGAACATGGTGAAGCGATCGGTGACATCAAGCAAAACTTCATGTTCGTGAAAGTGCACAAAGCCGGAAGCACAACAGCAACCTGCATCTTCCAACGCTTCGGTTACGAACACAACCTGGCCTTCGTTCTGCCCGTTATCAAGTCTGACGTCGGCTGGCCCAACTTCATGAAACAAGAAGACTTCATACCATCGGCGGACGGTACTTATAACGTGCTAGTTGATCACACTGTGTACCATAGGCAGTTGTTTGACCATATTATGCCTCCTGACACTGTGTATATCTCTATACTGAGGCATCCTTTAGATCAGCTCCGCTCTGTTTTCAACTGGTATCGCCTGGCCAAACAGTTCCGCGGGTTAAAGGGACCGGACCCTGTGGCTTCATTTCTTGAGAATCCAGAGAAATTCCACATTCCTTACGTCAAGGCGATACGCCATGCACGCGAACCGTACACCCTGGTGAAAAACTTCATGGCGTTTGACCTCGGCTTTCCTCTCGGACTCTCCGATGACCAATCGTCTGTTGACGAGTTTATCCAAAAGTTATCCAAAGAAATTTACCTGGTTCTGATATTAGAACATTTCACAGAATCTCTTGTTTTACTCAGGCGGACAATGTGTTGGACCTTAAAAGACATTCTTTATAATGTCGAACCTAAAAATCTTCGGAGATATCGAAAGCCGACGACAAATACTACAACACTCATACGAATGCATCGCAAGTGGAGCAATGTGGATTATCAGCTGTACGATTACTTCAACGCGACGCTTCGGCAGAAGATTCAACAAGAAGACCAAGACTTTCACCAAGAAGTGCGCCATTTTGAAAAGGTACTTCAGTTAACGTCTACATATTGTACCAATGCAGTCATCAAAGTGCCCGTGAATCCCAATACAGTAAACGCAACAGAGACAAATAAAGTAACTTCTTCACACACGACCAAAGAAACAAATAAGAAGACGGTTCTTACTTGGGGATTTAATGACACGGCTGGCATCCTAACCATACCACGGGCAGCTTGGCATGACGAGTTTGACATAGATCCGAGCCTGTGTCTGAAACTAAAAATGGAGTGGCTTGACTGGGCACATGTTTTAAAGAATAAACACAAACTGCCAGCAAACGTATCGAACGCAGTCAGAAGCACCATTAAACACTATGAAACAAATATTCTAAGTAAAACTCTTTTGAAGAAAATTTTTCACATCGAGTGAGAACATGATGAAGTTACATGAAAAATGTGTCATGTTATGATAACTAAACTTGACTTATAACTGTAACTGTGGCATGACTACAATCAGTAATTAGTAATCGATGTGATTATACAATTCTGACTATGTGATGATTTAAGCAAAAAAATATTGAATTTTTCCTCCACTTGCTGCGATCTATTACGTAATTACGCTCACAACTTTGTATATTCAAAATATGGCATGGAATATTGAAACATGCTGCTGGGATTTAAAAATGATGTACACTAGCATTCAGATATGGATGAAACTTTGGTAACTAAAATACTAGTATTAATTTGACAGTTCCTGATTCGTTTTTCGAACCCACGTCTGCTGTACACGTGGAGGCATGGATTTAATCGGTAACGTTATACATTTTCTATGGACGTGAAGCAGGTATGCATAAGAGCGGCTACTCGTTGTTATTCGTAAGCGACAGCTAAACACATTGGATCATATAGAGTCAACTTTATTTTTGATTTCTAAGAAGCCTGATAACAACATACAGAAAAAATATGATTCCGTAATTCATATTAGATATTATCAACGTGGAGATACTCTAAAAAGATGTTTAAGGCATAGGTCAATTACTATTACGATATATTTTGCTGTGTCTCTATTTCGTTGTGTGTATATGAAAACTTTCAAAGTTTAAATAATTTTTGTTGTTCAAATATCGTCCTTGAAAGGTTTTGACACAAAAGGCCCCGGAAATTCCAGAGCCTACAATGCTTCTTAGCTTACTTTACATACGTCGTTTACTACTAGTTGATATCATATACGACTACACAAATACAACATTATAACAGTTATCAATAAATGTTTCCACATGGTTTTCAACCTAAAATCTGCAACAAACCCATTTAGTGTGTATTCCACAGCAACACGATACTGTTGAAAGCTACGTACACATTTGTTTTCCACAATTTTAAAGTACATGATTCTGATGATGCAGAACTGTCAAAGGAAGAAGTCAAACCTAACAAAACAAGCCCGGTGTACATTTTAGAATGTTGTATAATGTATTCATCATTATTTATATATATATATATATATATATATATATATATATGTTACATTTTCACATTAACACGTTGCAACAAAGTTGTTGTTTTTATTCCTAATTTGTGACGACAGTACAGTGTACTGATATATTCCGTTCCTGTTCCGTGTGAATGACTCACTTAACTTGGCGATCAAAGTCCCGGGAACAAAGACATCGTCGTCGCAAGTTCATAATGGAGGTAACTTCGTTCACAAACGTTCCTGTTGTTTGTACTAGAGCATCGTATAGCCTAGACCCTTCATATAGTTTGTACTAGTTTAAAATGAGTAGCCATTGGTATTTTGCCGTACATTGTACCTGTTACAATCGTTGTACAATAAACTTTGACTTGACTTGACAAATATAAGCACGATTGACAGATCTAGTATCTACTTCCTCTTGGATCTATCTGTTATTTCGAGTGTCAAACAATAAAGTTAACAAAACAGATCAACTGTTGTAACAAGGGTCCATTTCAGACTTTGTATCTGCCCTCCTATTTCTCAATAAGCGTCAATGAAAATTTCCTAACTGATAATTTCATGGCGTGTTGTCCTCTCCACTGGAATAGTCGGACGTCTGGGGACTGCCTGACTTTTTCCTTGTCGGGATGGAAACATAATCTCCCGCGGCGAGTGAACTGTGTCCTTCCTGGCGCGGTTTTGGAGAAGACGCCCGCACGCGTACCGGATGACCTGGGACTCTGGCCGTGACCTTCACGTGATGACCGCCAGGGGTCGTTGCCATAAGGACAGGTTGTCCCGGGATAGGCGTGGCTCTGCCATGGCAACAGGACACCACCAGGGAGCTGGGGTAGAGCTCTTTGGCTGTCTCCGCAAATGTCTGGGCGAGGTCGATGTCTATCAAGCGCTCCTGTCATTAGCAACATTGCAATTAAAGATAATCTGATTCTGACAAAATAGACAATAATGGACGGCATTTGAATCCTCTATGTACAAGATATAGATTCATTCATTCAAGATTGATAATCTGTATTCATTATTTCTTCATTGGTCAAAGGTACAATTCCTGAATCAATAGCGTGAAAATGTTGCCATATACGGGACATTTTTGTTGTCGCTAAAATGTTCTTACGTCACAACAAAGTGTTGTTTAGGACTTATGTGTTTGTGTGCACCCGCTCACTGTAATATCTACAGGCTTTGGCATAGGGAGCTGTGCAGTTTCAGTATGCTCCGTCAGGGGGGGTGAAGCCTGTTATTTGTCATTCCTTGTCGAGCATTATCATTTAGTCATTATCGTATTTCAAGCATTCACATCTGGTAAGGGACCAAGAACCAAGACCCATTTCACAGTCGTCTTTGTTATCACTCAGTAGTTTTAGAGATGCGATTTAAGAAATAATAATCTACCCACCAGTACGTAAAGATATCTGGTTGGGTTGGTCGAGGACACTCCGAATATGGAGGACTCCACCGCCAGCTCGCTGAACAGGTCCTTCGCGCGCTGACTGATGGTTTCCTTGGTAACGGCCGTCACCGTCAGGATGTTGTCGATTTCCTGCAGGTCGTCAAAACCTGAATAGGATAAAACATGTTAATGTCATCCGTGTGATGCGATGTACATGGTCAACTACAGCACGGAGGGAATTGTGGATACAGCAAACTGTTCGCCAACTCAAAATTGGACTCATCGGAGTGTTTGACTGAGTTTGACTGAGTCTTCTCCAGCAGTCCGACGAGACTTCATGCACGTGTGACGCCAGCAGTAGGTCAAAGCGTCGACATCGCTATCCATGTTAGTTAGTTAGTTAGTTAGTTGGTTGGTTGGTTGGTTGGTTGGTTGGTTGGTTGGTTGAATCTGGCCTTTTTTATATGTTTACGAAAATGGAAGTAGAGACATAATTACTTGACTGTACTTAACACATGCAGATTAAAATTTACCAGGTAAGTTTCGGGGTTAAACATGCAGTACGACGGACATAGCTCGTCATAGTCACACGAGTGCAGACACCTTATATATAAAATGTATATCGCACAGCGAGTCTAGGCCGTAATTTGGAACAGCAAACATTCAATGATCCAATATTTGATGCATCTATTCAATTGAGATGCACCGTTTTACAAAATGGAATGTCATCAAACTTTTGAAATTTGCGACATTGTCTATTAGATGCATTAGCCATTACATCCCAAAGGAGCCAGCAAAGTTTCGAAACGTTTTTTTACCAAAACAAACAGGGGCTATGCACTTTCCATTCTACGCTTAAAAACTAATGATTGACTTACCTAACAGTTCAAGAATCTTAACCCATCTGTCCCTGATTTCTCTTCTGCGCGTGCGCACAGTGTGGATGTCAAAGTTCAAGTGACTCCATTCCTATAGTAAAAAGAGAACTTGTGAAGTTACTATGATTTGATATAAGGTACATGATCGGAGGTCGAGATTTTGAAGCAAACGCTACAACACAGAGGCAAACACCTGACTAGTGTTTTGTTGGTTAACTCAAGCCAGAGTATGTAGCCACGCCTGCGGTGTCTTAATGACATGTACAAAGTAGGTCAAACAAAGTAAGAAACAGTTAACGCTATTCGTCTTTTCTTTGATTGCCTCAATACACTGCTACTTATCTAAGTATGATATCTAGTAAATCAAACAGCGGTGAATAATCTTACGTCTGATCCCCTAGGGCATTCGTCTCTCCGTCTGATGAGGTTGTAGAGTTCCAAGTCCTCATCAGTCTCCATATGCGTGCGGTCTTGGGGGTCGTGCCAGATGTTGAGGTCGTCATCCTTCAGTCTTCTGGCCGGAAGCCGGTCGTAATAGTGGATACTGCCACCTCGGTCTCTGTGGGGAAGAAGACATGATGTGTTTAAATGTCTGCAGAGTGGAGAAGGCACATGGGTAAATCTAGTCCAAAATTGCCCTCTGCTAACAGCAAACAGAAAAAGAAGTAAGTTTAACTTTCTTCACACAATAGTTACTCAAGCGACTGGAGGGTCTGTTTTTAAGGTTATATTTTCACTGCGTCAGGATAGGTACAAAATCAAGCAGAGGACTTGAATTGTGAATTGGTCTCGCGTCGAGACGGGGGGGGGTAGAAACTATACGGGGGATCCCGATAACTACAGCATCGCTTTTGTACACCTTAAAGTAGATAGTAGGTTGGACAGACCTCAACATACCAGACCGACATGTTCTAGAGGATAGCGAGAACGGACAGATGCTAGGTAAATTAGTTTTAGAATGTCTTATGAGAAACAAGCCTTCTTAGCTACAGGATCCTACAGATAGATAGCACATTCTCGGGGGCGCTTTTGATAGCATACGTCTAATGGGTGTGTGCGTCCCAACTCAGATCAGACGAAAAAAAGACACCGAGAAGTTTAAAAGATTTGACCCGTTGAATGATCTTGAATATGGAGAGCGGCTATTGTTGGATGCGGCGGAATTGGGTAGATTTTCCTTTTTTCTAGCACTGATGATGATCGCGTCTTTAATCATGGACGATTGTGACGGAACAGACATGTCTTCTGGCAGGAGGACGAGCCTTCAACAGCTCGATTTGCGTTGTGCTGCTGCCACACACACACACACACACACACACACACACACACACACACACACACACACACACACACACAAATGAACATCACTCCTGTCGTGTTTTTATGAAAACTAGTACTAGTATCATGATACGGAAATGAGAATCTTTCTGACACATGCCATTGGCGTTCACTGTACATCGACCACAAAGACAAAATACAATGAGACAAATAATACAATAATCGTTACAACTTTCTTTCTAAACCCCTGGGCCCATGTCGCTAAAAGTCTCAGATATCAATATCAATGTCCTTCATGGAAGACGGCTGAACATGCCATTGAGAATTAGCGTTAGGAACTTAGTTGCGGAATACCGAAGATATCTAATTTTGACAAAGCATGGTTCGACACGGTTATTGGTAAACGGAGGCGTCTCTACTGTACCTGTCCCAAAACGATGGTATTCTCGTCACTGGCTTCTCCTGTCGTTGGTAGAGCCACGGTCCACACAGCAATGTCGCTAGCAGCTGTCCCATAGTATCAAGAACCGTACAAAATGTCCGTATGTATCACAGCACGGAAAGTGACTTCAATCGTGTTCTATGGTTATCGTGAACGCATTTCATACATGTGTCACCCGCGAAACCGATCGGGCGGTTTATTGACTACAGGACGGCGATGACATACTTCACGACAATGTTGCGTCCCGCGACGGGACTGGCACAGATTCGCCCGCCCGACTTTCCTTCTCCGGCCCGACACGAGGTGTACACAACGATGTCTTGTGTGCTCACACGTCACTCAACCCGTTATAGGCCAACAATGATCTCTAAAATAACGACAACTTTGAGTCAGAATCCTACCACCAAGATATGGTGACAAAAAGAAACGTCAAAACTTGTGCCGTGCCCCGCGCACCACGACCAACAGAACTCCCCCCACAGTCCCGGCCTGTTTACAGTCTGCCGCCCCCTCGTGACCGACTCGTGCAGTACTGCTGGTCAGACAACGGAAAGCACACAGCGGATAAAATCAGCATGATTGCGCGATAATTAGGGCTAATTTCCTTGCCTTGGGTGTGGGATTAACCTCCTTACAGAGACGCTGATGTTTATCACATGGCGCAGCGTGGCTCATCTCTCGTTCTTGGGAACTTGGCTGACATGCAGAATCAGAGTGTTATAGACTAGGACCCAGCCGTGATGTCAGGTAGACCAAGGAGGGTCCAGGCAGATACTAGACGGAGAGAGTAAAAGAAACCAGTAACGTTCATTGTAGTTCGTCCACGTTATCCTGGACTTTGGTGTTGTCTGATGTGCTTCTTCTCTGGTCCTTCTGCTGTATCTAGATCAAGGACAGTCAACCCCTATCAGGCCTCATTTGAATACAGGGAGAACAATGTGCCGAGTAGTGGCAATTACATGCCCGTAGCCAGGATTTTGAATGGGGGGGTTCGTTTTCATGTTTGAGGGACCAGCGAGCGCCGTAGGCGCGAGACGAGCGCCGCAGGCGCGAGCTTTCTAGGGGGGTCCGGGGGTTTTCCCCCCCCAGAAAATTTTAAAAATTGAACCTTCTGATATGGCATTTTCTGTGTTTTTGAGAGGGTTTAAAAGAGAGAAATCAGAGACAAAGTTAGCAGTTTTTTCTAGGAATTCCAGCTCCGTTGGTGTGATACAAATAAGTCCGCCTGGAAAAAAACAACCTTGTACATTAAAAAGTGGACCTTCGCGCGTTTCAAATTCTAAGAATTGAACCTTCTGAAAGGGCATTTTCTGTGTTTTTGAGAGAAATTCAGAGGAAAAATCAGAGACAAAGTTTTTTCTAGCATTCTAGCTTCTGTGGCGTTGCTGGTGATACAAGTAAGTCCGCCTTGAAAAAAAATCTTGAACATTTAAAAGTGGACCTTCAAGCCTGAAAAAGTGGACCTTCAAGCCTAAAAAAGTGGACCTTCAAGCCTGTGGGGGGGTTCGGACGAACCCCCCGAACCCCCCCTGACTACGGGCATGCATTATCTTCATGCTGTGTCTGTCACATGGCAGGGCACATGTTCCAGCTAGCTCACGCTCTATGTTTGAATGGGTACTATTTGTACCGTCGGAATTCAGTTCCAACTGCCGGGTTCATCTATAGCCGCTTGTTTCTGCTCTTTCGCCCTGTTACCAAATCATCACAATAAAGTATCTGCGTGATTTAAGTTCCCCAAGTTTATTCTTTACGATATTGGCTGACAGTATCTTCAAAACGTTGAACTGTCAGGATATTGTTCTGATTTGAAAATCACTCATCGCCTTCCCTTTTGTAGGAATTGTAGAAAATGACTGAAATGTGGATAATTGGTAAAGGGACTGAGCCAACCTTGGAGAACGATTCTGTACAACTGTATTGACCTGACGGGGGGGACTGGTACAGACCGACAGAATGACACTTTGGTTAATCTACAATTTACACACTCTGGTTTAGTTTGTAAGTTCGCCTTATTCGGTTCCAGTTAGCCTATAATTTACAGCTTACCTACCATGTTATTACCTACCATGTTATTACCTACCATGTTACCCATTCTGACCTTATCTAACAAGAGTTAAGCGAACATAAATATGCCAGGTTTAAGTTGATAGGACTATTCTGAAATTGATGATTGCATCGGGTGCATAGTTGTTAAGAAACGCCAATCATCAGTGAAAACCGTCTGTAAATTACTTAATTTCCCCTCTAATGTTTCCAATTGAGATTGTTTGTATGATCAGAATAAACACAACAAAACAAAGGTGACCATCATGCGTATACAGGCGTGTCTCCTTAAGAGAAGATTATGCCTGATCGTTGACGGGACGGCCACACAGACTGCACAACGACAGTCAACAGTGCAGACTGGGTGTGGTGAGGCTGATCAGAATACTGTAAATGCAGAAATGTCCGCGGTAGTTTTATATTCGCGGTTTTCGCGGTTTACCGTGAACTTAAAACCACAGCGAAAAGCAGTTCCATTGAGTGACTGTAGCACTACCATCGTTTCAAACGCGAACTCAAAACCACCGCGAAATTAAATCCCCGCGAACATTTCTGTATTTACAGTATACACAGTATATGTGTGATGCATTTCACGTTGTGTTCGTGGTTATCTTTTCGATTGATCCTGAGCAAAAGGAAATAAAAGGTACAATGGATTTCTATTCATCCTGTGGAATATTTGGTCAAAGAGTAGATCAGAAATAGGAATCAGTTCAGCAGTAAAATACCGCATGAATTTGCATATAAGTTTAGCCCGGTTAGCTCAGCCGGTGGAGCATGGGATTTCCAGGGTCGTGGGTTCGAGCCCCACATTGAGCGATTAAATTTTTTTTCATTCATTAGTTTAGATGCTGTAAGTGTGAAATTACTATACACAATAATGTTCCTTATATGAATATGAGCGCCAATCGCTGTTTAATAGAAATAGACAAGAAATAAAAAAAGAATGGCAGGACACTTTCAAATACCTGATGCCATGTACGAATGGGCATATAATGGACAAAGTATGTAGTTATGTTTCCAAGTGTTTCAAAAAGAGAGAAGAAATCATTAGTTGATTAACATAAGATTAAGAATAGTCCATAGTCTTGTTTGTTTTCTACTTTGTCATGTTAGAATGTGGCATTTCTTTTTTTTTAGTTTCTCATTTTCTAACCTTTGTATCCTCTAGACCACGTGTGGTCATCTCTGCATTTAGCCCATCTGGGCAGGAATATGCAACAAAGACTATTATTATCATTATCTTAAATAAGGTGCGCCAATATAGGCGTCACTCTGCCGTGGGATACAGGGTTTCCTAAATAGTTTTACATTTTGTCCGATATCATTATTCCTTTATTATGTTTTCAAAGTCTCTGCAGTTAGTGCAGCTAACATGTTTATACAGTAGTCAGTTGATGGTGGAATTTAGACATGTAGTGTTTATGTTGGACTCTCTTTTTTTTCTTACGATAGCGTTAACTGCCATATTCGGTTTGAGCAATAACAGTGGCTACTTCTCTCTACGTAGTTCTTAGACAATGGGTTAGACTGGCAAAATTTTCGCGGCGGTTTTTCAATTCCTGAGGGGTATACGGGAAGGTCTGAAACATTTTGCCTCATCTCTGAATCTTGATATGCCACTTCATATCGATAAAAGCTTCAAAGCAATCATTTTCTTGTTTTTTTGCTTAGTTTAATTTCATGATTCCTTTTACTATGGGATTTTGCTGGTCTCGTCTTGTTGGATTAAGGAATGTGTTTGTTTAAGATACACATGAGAGCTGAATTCAGACCATTGGACTTTTGATACGCCAAATAAGTTTGATCTTTGCCCCCTCCCACTAGGTTGTAGGTTATCGGCGTTTTTTTGCAGCATGGACACATTTCCATCGGGTACCATGACTTATAAAGGTTCTGTTGTAGTCAGCAAAATGGCCTCCATGTCGAGGGGTAAACTGGGCATTTCACCGGGCTGCGCATAATTGCGCCAAATTGCGAAAGTGACTCACACCGGCTCCAATTGGCGCCATATATAGTTACTGTAAATCTCTTTCTGATGAATTGTAAATTGTTTGTTTTTTATTCAGTAGCAACACTGCGATTTCCAATAAATTTATCTTGTATCTGATTGGGCGCATTCCAATTTCTCAAGGGAAATTTGGCGATAAGTCACAAAATTGGCGAAACAATATGGCGAAATTAGACGTACGCCAAAAAAGCAATTACTCTCGAACGTGGAGTAAGGGAGGCAATATATGAGAGGATATACAATCCAACCCTCAACAGGAAAGGAGGGCTAAGGGTGGAACTGTCTGGCACTTGGGACATAGCCTTGGGGGCAAACCAGCTTTAGCTCCTATATTAAAACAATAGGAGCTATTGTCCCCTTTTACTTCAACCTTGTCTTGAGTTGTCTAATTTGCTTTTGTGATAAGTCTTGTCTGTTTCCACGAAAGCTTGACATTTGATTTGTTCCTTTCACGCAGATATGTGTGCACGTGTTTGCGTGCGTGTGTGTATGTGTGTGTATAGATGTGTGTGTGTGTGTGTGTGTGTGTGTGCGTGTGTGTGTGGCAGTGTGTATGTGCGTGTTTGTTTGTGTGTGTTAGTTTGCTTCCCCTCTTCCCTCTTTGTCCCGTCTCCTGTGCCTGTCTCTTCTCTCTTTTTGCCTCTCTGTCTCTTCCTCTCTGGGTGTGCGTGTACATGTTTGTATGTGTCTGTATGTGTGTGTGTGTGTGTGTGTGTGTGTGTGTAAGTGTATATGTAATATGTAAGTGTGTGTGTGTGTGAGTGTGTGTATATATATTTCTGTGTGTCGTATGTATCATGAGTTACCAGTTGATACTATATAGACATTTATCAGAGTACTACTGTAAATTGATTAACTTTGCGTCGGGATGAGAAGTAAGTTTTAAGTTGGCGAAACAGCTTTAGTAACGCAGTGCAAGACAGAGCACTTGTTTGTGGTGTGAGAATTCGCCATGAGAGGTCACAGAGAAAACCGTCACCATGCATAAAACCACCGTGAATTGTGAATATTTAACGATTTACACTTTACAGATAAAAGACTGTTCCTGACCTGACTCGATTCAAAGCAAAAGCATTTTTTTGTCAAAACCTGTTGATGATTAGCTAACATGCTGGTAGTATTTAGAATGACTTGAAGTGATGCAAAAATGCATAGTGAACCATAATTATTGATAATTTATCTACTTAAGTACTTAATGGTGAACTACTTAAAAACTACTATCTATACTGCTCCATGTTATTGGACAGATTTAGAGATTTATTGGCCTTAGAGTTTCTTTGGTGCTAGGCAAAGCTTCTTACGGAAATACGGTGTCTTATATTTGTTTGTTTCATCATCTTAAAACAATTTCTGTTCCAAGGCCACTATCTACTGCTGAGCTATTTTAGAGTCGATATCTGAAGTAAGCACGTCTACATCGGATTATCTTCATATCATTTCTTAGACCGATAATCCAACAAACAAACACAACCTGCATACCGCAGCGTTATGCTAATATTTGCGATATATTTGAAGCGTAGAACTACATGTTTGATTAACATTAGGCTAAGGTGACCTTTGCCCAGAGCTGTTCAAGGTCACACCGTAATTAAATCATCAGTACAAATTTGTGCCTAAATATGTCTCAGAAGTTACTAATAATTGTTGTAAATAAATAGATAGAAATGTTGGTGACGCAGTGTAAATCTTAGTATCTTCCCACTAAAGCGAAAAGTCCACGTTTGACATAAGATGCAACAAAAAATTCATCTGTTCTGCACGCACTATATATGGGGAAGGGCATCCTGGTATGAGCTGCATTTGTCTTTCGAAAGGGACCTAAAATGTGCGGTCCTATGATCGAGGAGGTGCCTCAAACACGTTAACGGGCACTACAAGAGCCTCATTACGCAGATGGATACCTGCTGGCTATACTTCAGATGAATACTTCAGATAGTAATGTCCTCATAACTATAGATTAAAGACACAAGAGACGTACTACGTAGTAATTGTAAGTTATCGTCGTACCTGGTCAGCAGAGGTTGCTTCTCTTCCCGTTTCTCCTCTTTCAGCAGTGAAGGTTCCCCGCGGAAACAGCACGTCAACATGGAGATCAGCCCGCCATCTTCCAAGATGGCGTCGTCTGGTCCTATGACTCTGCGTCTTCTTGTCCGACGTCTTCTCCCCTCAAGCGCACCTTCTGCCATTTGTCTACAGTTTGTCAGGCGTTTGATTCGGATTGCCTTCGGTGTTTGTTGTTTTTCATAAAAGTGAAAGTTGTCCAACAGATAGTTCCAACTAGTGTAGGGGTTCTTGATATATCGGTGTGTTCTGCAAGTAAAAAAAGACTCATGATTCAGATTGATCCTTTCGGCCGGCAACTAAGAAAATAATCTAGACGGTGATTTCATCATCATCATTAAAAAAAATCATCATCAAAATCAATAGATACACTACGGGATTACTTAATAGCATGCTGCCGTACTTTTTACCGGCGAATCCTTTTCTTCCAGTTTCAAAAACAAAAAATCATTTCTCAAGCACTTTTACAGACATGTGTGACGTCAGTGGCTGACCGATACTTGGAAAATTGAAATTGGAACGATTATTGAAGGCCAACGATAGTTTTGGGGATGACCAGAGGTAAAGAAATGGAAAGAACTTATCCGAATAGTGCATTCAAACACGATAGCTCTCTATCTTTTATGACAAAAAGGGAACATGAACAATTTCATGTGACGTTGTTATGTATTATAAGGCCACACAAGCATCATGCACTGTGGACTGCTGATCCAACAGAGACCTCTGTAAGCTACGTCAAGCATTAGGAAATGTAGGCAAATGAACCAGATCTTTTCTCAAAATTGTGCTTTTACTGGTTGTGCGTTTTCATCAGTGGGCATTTAATATGTAAGACGTTTGCTGATCAGTTGCGTCAAGCACAGAAACATGAATATGTTAATGAACGGTGGCAAAAACCAAGAGGTAAGTCAACAGGTCAAATAAATGAGAAGCCATCATGAATGAATCTCTGATTATTATAGATTTAAAAAAACATTTTGACAAAAATATCCAAAGTGATCTGTCATAGAGTAGTGTCGAAGGACAAGCGATTAAGTTAACCTACCGTTAACTGTTTTGTCGAAAAGTACCAGTGCTGTACTTCCGTAATGATTTCCCGTTACTGGAGAGTCCGGTTTACCTGCTCTACTCAACCTTTCAACCATTACCTCACCTGGTCATGTGAGTGGCAGGTGAACGGACCTTGGTCCCGGGAAGAATCCATTTTGAATAAAAGGTAACGACAGAGTTATAACTTTCATTGAAGGTAAAAAATGACAACTGAGTAATGCATGTGTTCTAGTAAACAAATGTCTTTGCTAAAGCTAATACAAGGAACGGAAGTTGTGCTTTTACATGTTTTGCGCTAGATTTTAAATTGCAAGTTACCCACGGGCAGTTTGGCACGTTCGAAGTAATAAAAGGTACGTGGCTACTGACATGTACGCACACAGTAGTGGTGAATCGGGTTAATCAGTAAAAACTCAACAGCTCACAGGCTGTTTGAACAAAACGGACAAATAAGGCCAAAGTCTGTTGAATGAAGGGTGTACAACGCCATGAGAAGAAAACAGGATTTGAGAAAATATTGGAAACAGGAGGGCCAAGCTTTCAAAAGATCCCAAGGGGCAGACTAATGCTTCATGATCTAACTACATTATGAGCTTCGTGGTTTTTAAAACCTTCCTTATACATGGAAAGGACAATAGTTAACGGATTCACATCACCCAATCTTTGGTTTCTTTGGAGGCCCAAAGTCGTGTCAAAAATATATATAGGGCAGATGAAATTTCAACCCTCAAAATTCCAAAAACGTATTTAATTTAGAATGGGTGCTATCGAAGCCTTTTCAAGAACGTCTTGAACACCTGGATACCTCACGCGTGTCACGCCATAAAAGGGTCATACTTGTATTTGTATTTGGACTTCTGTTATTCTGTTATATATGCATGTTTTGTTATTATGACATTTGAATCTCCTGACCTTCTGTTATTATCAGTATACTTAAAAGTACAAAATCAAATCATTGTTTATATTTTCATATCATTTCTCGCCGGATCGTTCACTGATTTTCGTATTTTTGTATGTTTCTTTATTTTCCATTTTTTAAGATTAAGAGGACAGAACATCATTATGAAACATTATACAGACTGATGATAAAGTTAAAATGAGACGATATTGCTCCGGGCATCGTGTTTTATTTAGCAGTCACTGTAACATGCTTTGTGATTTCTATCATTCAAAGTCGAACTGAAGTCCAGTTGGTCCCAGTTTTTCCTCGTAGAACGTGTCAAACCACTGGCTCTGTTCGTCACTGAAGTGAGACTTCCAGTCACCAACTATACCTGTAGAAGAGCAGAAGTATTTTCTAGCTGTTTTGAAGAACATGACTGCTGAGATTTAAGAGAGACATAAAGAAACGAAACATACCAATTAAATGCAAAAAATGATAAATCGTAAATCGAATATAAATGATATTAGGCGGTTCTTTCGTTGTTATTCGAACCGACCGACGGAATCTGGACAGATATAAAGGATCATAAAGCACGGCGGAGACAAGAACTCTTAACAAGTCAGGGGCCTTCACTTTTGACATATTACCCTAATTATAATTCGCTGCGCATGTGCAGTTAGAACCACTGACGTATTTATTCATCCTCCAATGTCGATGATGACTTTAATTTCATAATTTTCTTTTGTTGCATTAGATTTTGACAGCGTGGAAATATACAACATGTAGGGACCGTGTTCTATACCTTTTCTAAAGAAAGTTCCTTTCGAGGAGTCAAATATCCCCGCTTTGGCCTCCTTCCCTTCAACCTTGTTCGTGGCTGGATTTGTCGCCATTTTCTGGAATTTGCTCTGCTCAACGACCTTGTCAATCACTTCCGGGGTCACGGGCCACTGCAGGAACTCCGCCACTTTCCCCACCTGTTCCCGGGTGTTCTGCCAAACCACATGTACAAATTGTTATCTGGGATAGCAAACATAATGCATCTAACTTTGAATAAGTCAAGTATAGATCAAAAGAAAAAGACGCTTTGAGTGGGATAACGCTATTTCTAGATAAACAAAAGGAGAGGATAATAGACTTACTTTTTGTAGGTCCTCGTATCTGAGGAATAACACGTTTGGGCTGTCTTTCTGTTCCCACCAGCCCAGCACGTGGTCGTGCCATGCTCCCCTGCTCACTGGTGAAGTCAAGGAATGTTTTAATGTGAAAGTAATGTCCAAGTTAAGATGTTTTAATGACCTAGAATAATCAAACAAAGCGAATTATATTTCATCCCCCCTCAAATTACCTAACGGTGTCAATGATGATGGTTCGCGTAAAAATACGCCAGTGTATGCCTTTAAAGCAAAGCTCGAGAGGCCTAGGTACGTCAAAATATTAGAAAGAATGTCGGAAGGCGTTGACAGGTTACGGCTATGTCACATGACCCTACTTAGCAAACATAGCATGATGTGAAGAAGTGTCGTCAGCACCCCTACCTTCGCCGTTTACGAAGTCCTTTTGGAACTGTTCCCAGGATGTGGGGTTCTTCAGTGTTGTAACCATGAAGTGGAAGTGATAGTAGGACACCGCAAGATCTTTTGGGTTCCTGGCGACGTAGATGACCTACAGTATGTATGTATATTATAACAATAAAAGTTATGATGTCACAACATTGCAAAAGACGTGAATTTGTATATTATTATAATAAAAAGAAACGAGTATGACTTAAAACGTTAGATACGAACGCATACGTGCATTCACACATATAAACAGTCATACACACACGCGCGGACACGCATACATACACACGCATGTGCGTAGGCTATATTAAACACGCGCACACATGCATGTTATATACACTAACCCACAACACACATGCGGTCGCACACACATGCACACATATATGCAATGTATGCACCCGTACTCACACATGAGACACACACACTCACTTTCACAGTCACACATGTGCAAATGCACACGCACAAACACACACACACACACACATACATACAGAAATGTACTACACACGGATATACTCACATACACAAAGATACATATATACTCATGGACTCTCACAGAATGGCTGTGACTTACTTTTCCTTTCCCCTGCGCAAGTTGTACTGGAGCATGACTGAAGTTAAGATGACTTTTTAACAGTCTTGGTGATGGAGCTTCCGGTAGTTCCCGAAAGGTGGCGCTGTCTCCACACTTCTGTTCAAAGTAAGGCACCAATTTGTCTTGTTCTTTCATGTCAGTTTTCGACACGTCGCCGCCAAAACGCAACAGAGAAACGATGCGCTGTAGCCAGGCTGTTCCTGCATAAATGATGAATCAGAAAATTTCCTGACGGACTGTGGTTATACAGTAATTCAAATTCGTTCTGCACCAATGAATAGTCGCGTTCTAGAGCTGTGTACAATCGTCGAGCTGTTTATTTGAGGGTGATCTCCGATACCCGGGTCACTGCCCACACCACTCGGTCGAAAACACCAAATGAAGCACCGTTACTCTATATGCGCTGTATTTGATGAACTGGTTAAGGTTTCCTCCCTGACTAAATTGGCCTTTTGAATTTTCATTGTTCTCATTAGCAGATTAAGAATGAACTGTAGTTGTACTGAACATTGACAGCTGGTCGTAAAAGAATTCTAAATCTGCTTTTTTTACCATATGGATGACGTCATCAAATTTAAATATGATTTTTTTCTAAGAGAAAATACAGCAGTTTGGTACATAACACTGCAATAGAACTATATTTTCCATGTGCATAATGATCAAAGCTACAAACGTACGTTCGCACAAATCGATATCTACTTATCATCTGTAGTTATTAAAAAGAACTGTTTTTACCTAATTATAGAAAATCATTTTTAATAGCTTTAGACACGACATAGATATGTATTTGTGCGAACGTACGTTTGTAGCTTTGATCATTATGCACATGGAAAACATAGTTTCATTGCAGCGTTATGTACCAAAGTGCTGTATTTGCTCTTAGAAAAAAAACATTTTAAGGCAATAAAATTTGATGACGTCATCCATATGGTCCAAAAATTAGATTTAGAATTATTTCATGACCAGCCAATCAATATTCAGTACTACATCAGTCCTTTTCATTTGTGAGAAAACAATCGAAAGTCAAAAAGCCAATTTAGCCAGGGAGAAAACCTTAATGTACGGATTTATATACAGTAGCGTTTACGAATGATGTACTTCGAATATTGCTATAGCTCGTTATACTGTCCATGTAAAAATTCCATTGTAACGTCTTGTCTTTGTCAGCAGGGCTAGCCCTTCACCTTTGAAATAGCAACAGGCTAGTTGGGCAACAGAGGATGTGTGTGCTGAACAGCCAAACAGATAAATAGAATAAACATCAGGGTATTTGTTTGCGAGTTTTGTTACTCCTGTTAGAATTATGAAATAAATAAATAGTGGATTTGTGGCAAATGCTTAAACAACTACATCACCAGTTGCGCTCATTAACAGTTCAATCTACCGCTATAGCTTATACACTACATAATATTACAGACCACAATGGCATTGTTAAAGCAGGGTTATGTAAGAGTTGCCGAAAGAACTTGTCGTGACCCATTGCCACTGATTCCTCAGCAGTGGCGTTTTGGCTCAGACGAAACTCACCTGACTTGGGATACGTGACAATAAACACGTCATCGTCTCGAACGGCGAAGTCTTGAATGGCGTCCATGTCTTCAGGTACAAGGTGACTCGGGAGAGGAATCCCCTTGTACCTGTAATATTGGACACGATCGTCCCCACCGGCCGCCATGTTGAGTGCGAGTGAACCCGGAACTCACATGACTACCATGAGGTGCCACTCGGGCAGGGCTGTACCATTCTGAGGGGTGGTAGAGGGGCGGGTTTGAAATCTGAGGACTAGTGCACATATCTTAAAAAATGGTTGGGGCAAGAAATTGAGGGTTTTTATTGTATCATAAATCAAGAAAGACACACGTACATAACATAGTACATGCTATAGGACCTATTGGTGAATGAACTGTATGCTATCGACGTTGACAAGTTTCATAATGGATGAACTTTCAACTAGATTGTCATGATATCTTTGTTGATGGAAAACGTACATAGGGATAATAATTTTGACAAGAAATATGCAATTAAGGACAATATTTGCATAGTCAATGAGAAGATTCTGTCCTTCTTTCTTGTTGGATTACGAGACTTCATAGTCATGTAATGGATATATGCATAGGACGTGCCCCATGCAGATCATTATTAGGCCATCCTAAATTTTGCTTTGATTCCTTTGTGTCAAATGCCAGTATTGTTGAATGAAACTTTACTCTAGTTGATCATTTTGCTGTTATGTGTTTGTGTTGTATATGTTCCCAATTCCGTTGTGCTATATATCGTTTTGCTGGTCATTCCTGGAGAAGTAAAGGAGCTATCGTCAGGGACGTCCTCCTGTGGGCCCCCAAACATGGACATGCAAGTGTAGGCAGACCTCACCCGACCTAACGTTACATGCAGCAGCTGTATCATTGCATAGTGTTGATTAATGTTTTCAAGACATACGATTCAATATAATGCGATTCGAGAAAGTAACAAATATGATCGACCGAAACCGCCTTTTTTGGGAAGGTTTACAGGAAAATCGAGTCAATAATCTAACGGTGCATTAATACCCCCTGAATAGTGTAGGTATTGGCTTCTGTCTGTGTGTGTGTGGGGGGGGGGGGGTGCGTCTGTGTGTGCGTGTGTCTGTGTGTGTGTGTGTCTGTGTGTGTGTGGATATTTTAAAATCTTGCTGCTAATTCTTGAGGAAATTGATCTCATGTCAAATATTGCAATTCTTCAAGCTCCGAACACAAAGTTTGTTGTACGTAATATCAGATGTGTGTTGATAATTCTGAAGTCTCATTTTTCTCATATTTCACCTTTTACATGACAGGTGCTGACGACATACATTGAACATGCTTCACAACTTTTTCTTCGCCACAAGACAGCTGCAATCGGCACGACACGATCCAAACTGTCAGACTGCCCCCATGCTGCTGTCGTAAAGCCGGCGTCACAATTCACGCGAGCATCGGCCGATTTTGTAGATCGCCGGAAGCTCGCCGAATTTCAAATTCGCCCGAGCGTCGACCGTATTTTTCGCTAAAAACCTACCCCGTGACAAATTGAACGGAGCTCGGGCGACGTCCGTCGAACACTAATAATCATAAATCCCACATAAGACGATACCATCTCTTGGACACGGACGAAGTCAGAATCAACTGACCTGGTAACAATCTCAAATTTGGACCAACTTTACTTTCTGAGTTGTGGCAAATCTGTAGGGCGCGAGTGAAGTGGGTGGGCACACTGAAAATAATAACATAAACAGGAATTTTGTTATAGACTGATCCAAATACTAGTGCAGGAGCCACAAAGTCAACAGATCAGTCGTTTAACTCCGATCCAAACATTTTCACCAAACGGAAATCGACCAAAGCTCGGGCGAACGCCGTCCGAGCTTCGGCCGACCCTTGATTAGTCTATCGACGCCCTGCCGACACCTGGGCGTGCCTCGGCAGACAAACATAGATCTATAATGACTCAGTGGACTTTCAACTAGTCATTTTGTGGAGGAAAAACTCAGGAAGTCAAGTCAAGCCTCAAAAGTCAGGCCCCAGTTCATTAGTATATAAATTGAAACATCCAAACCTATACCAAAAAAGGAACAGGAAGCATTGTCTTCGGTGTTCACATTTTAAGTATGGTAAATTTATTTCAATGAAAATCTAACTTTGCATTGAATTGTCTCTCATTAGAAAAGTTTGGCAGCAATCTCCGACCGACCAAAAATCGGGTCTAAAATCCTCGGATGCCCGCCCGAATATTGGCCGAGCGCTGGGCGTTGCTCGGGCGAGCTACGGGCAAACTGTTGACGAGCTGTGCGAGTTCAAAAATCGTCGCCGTGGCCTCGCTGAATTTAAGCGCAGCTTCCAGTGACACGCGAACGTCGGCCGAGCTCCGAAAATTCGCCCGAAGCCCGTAGAATCGACAGGGCGTCGGTCGTACTTCGCCAGAAAATCGCCATTTGGAGCTCGCCGACGAGTCGGCCGAGCTAAATTCTTGATTCGTACGGCGAATGGGATCCTAAGGCTGCGTGAGTCAAGTAAGGTTGTGTTGTAATTTCATTACTGACAAGTTAAGAAGAAAATAGTTACGAATATGCTTTGTCATGTTCAACAATTTATTATCATTATGCTCTCTGGCAACGTTGAAAAAGAATAAAGGCCAATAGTCATTTTAAAAACAGGTATTTCGCCGTTATGACATGACTTAAATTAGCAAAATGTTTGAATCGTCCCCACAATTGAAGGATAGAACTATCATGATAGAACATGGCAACATCTCTAAAATAGCAGAAAGCATATTTCACTCATTTCTTCATGTTGGTAAGTGGTTAGGAGACATTCTCGGGAACAAATCATGAAATATCTGTGACATTAGCTGCATCTCTTAATCATATGACAGCAATGCGACAGATAGTGTGCAATGTTTCGTCCTTCTGTTGTTATGGGATTCTCGTGTTGGACTACGGCCGGGGCATGATGTGGACGTCAGCACACTCGTAGAACATGGCGGGGGCCTGCGGGTTCTTGGTGACGTACACCGTCTGGAGAGTCGCCATGCCGTGCCTGTGGAGACAAAGATGTCAGTGCACAGTTTCCAAATCGGCACTTTCAATGGCTCTTCAACTGAATAGTTCAACAAGCATGCATTATTCACAATAAGCACTTTTGCTGACTAGTTATTCGAAGGTAATTGGTGTAATTAAGGACATTGAAAATCTCCTCGCCCCTTAACTCCCTGGAGCCATCATTACGAACATTAACAGGCAGTTTTAGATTAGAGAACACCGTTAAGTGTAACCGACATTTCCACGTAATGCTTAGGGAAAAATTGACTTGGTAGTAGTAGTAGTTGTAGCTGCTGCAGAAATTGACTAAAACGCTACTAAATCATAATTCAATTCACATACAGACCTCCAAGTAGAATTTGCAAGAAATATCGACTGCAAAGTGTGTTTTAGAAACCAAACAAATGTTTTTAAAAACATGATAGGTTGAGGAAAGGGATGTGCCCGTCACCTACCCCATGGGATGCGGGACAGTGATGTTGGTGGAGTAGAGACTAAGGGACGGTTCACCCATGTCTTTGATCATCGCCAGCTGCTTGAACTCCCCCTGTTCTCCCTCCCGCATGTTGATGGTGAACATTCCCTGTTGTGAAAAGTGTAAGAGGTCGAAGAACGCAGTGTCATAGATAGCTGGATGCATGGCCTATGTCACCGAGCAGATTAAGTAAGTGCATTGTATCGGTATTTTTCTAAAGACCGTAAAGTACATTTTTTGCAACAAAGTTTTCAGTTGTGTATATTGTGGACTTCTATGACCCCCCCCCCGTACATTCAGAAGATGTCGTTACATCGCTACGCATATGTACCTAACATTGTCTATGATTGTTACTAAGTCAGCCTGTACCGGTGAAGAGGCCATATAATGATCCAGGTTCTTCTGTATGGTTACGGTGAAGTTCTCGCCTGCCCTGAATAAAGGAGAATAAGATCGAATGAGATTGAAGATGAACGACATTTATCCTAAATTGTGCACTTTATCATGATAAACGCGCAGAGCCGTTCAACCTTCTTTCCGCTTGCTCAGCAAAATTTTATACATTCCATGCCATAGATAAATTCAACTACATTCTAGGAGACAGCCCTTACTATGTACAGACAGGTAAATATATATCAAAGAATGTTTAGACCTTAGAACTAGTAAGTGACACGTTAAACCTAACATGTTGAATTATCGATACACTTTTACGTACTACTAGGTTCAATGGCCTAGTTGGTAACGTTAGAGTGTTCGCCTTGTACACAGTAAGTCGTGAGTTCGAACCCCGGCCGGGTCATGCCAAAGACTTTAAAAATGGTACATACTGCTTTCTCTGCCTAACACTCAGCATTTGGGAAAGAGTATGGTAGTTAAAAACACACATCACTACCAGCGGACCAGTCCCCTGCTGTAGTGCCTTGCACAAATGTGTGTTGCCCAAGGGCTATAGAAATGGAGATGGGCGCCACCCCTATGCGTCTTTTCAAGACGACCCGGGTCACTTTAAATACTAGGTTAATTCCTTTGTACCCAGTTGTTTGTTTGAATGTATAGTTGTAGTAGAGTCTATAGACCGGCAATTCGCTGTACTTTTGTCGTGTCAATAAAGGTTGTAACATGTCAGAGTCCATAGACCGGATTTGTTGATACATTTTAGTCTGTTACGATGTCCATCATATATTATGTCATCACAATCTTTCCCTATAGAGGAGAAACGTCCTCACTGGTACTGTAAGTTTATATATTCAATTGTTCACAATTTGACTTGTTGTGTACGAGTCATATGTGTATATATGTTTGTGTATGTGTTTGTATGTGTATGTATACATTTATATATGTGTGTGTGTGTGTGTGTGTGTGTGTTTGTGTGTGTGTTCGCGAGCACGACTGCTTATGCGCCTGTGTGTATCTATGTGTGTGTGTACGTGTGTGCCTAAGGATGTATGTATCTATGCCTGTGTGTGTGTGCGCGCGCGCGCGCGTGTGTGTGCAGTTTTATGTGTTTCTGTATGTACAATTAACCAACATCTGTTTGTATGTAAACAGTTTAAGCAAAAAAGGTAATTGTGAATTTCTAATGGGTCAGTGTAACTACGCTCGAGGCAAAGGATACGTCAGGTCAGGTCAAATCTCGATTCGAATCCTGATGACATCATCTTCAACATTCCTTATGGTACGCCCCGATTTTGACCCAAGACATGCAATCCTGGTTCCAAGATAACTCAACACATTACTTGTTGATACAGTACAGATTCTTGAGAAGGTAGGGTACTGAGGTCTTACATCAGAGCGATCCCCGTATGCGGCATGGCCATCCTCCCGCCACACGGCCCGGTCACCAGGGCGCAGTCATCTGCTCCTATAGACAGGAAACACAAATGGTGGCGGAAAAGAAAACTATAGTAATGTGTGATACCACAAAGTCGGCGAAAAAAGATAATGAACAACGGTGGTGATATTTGGCAAGTGTTATTTCTTATAAGGAAGAAGACCCCTTTGTGTTCATGTCGTCATATGTGGGATAGGACTACGTCATACCATCGGCAGTGATCCTCACATACCTTTTTTGACTGAACCCTCTACATGCTGGGAAAAGCGGAAACCTCCGGGAAACGCAGGAGTAAACAAAATCATTACCATGACGACGTAGGCTGGACCAGGCACACTAAGCATGCTAGGCATACGAGTTGTCATGGCAATGTGTTATTTTCCCCATGTGATACCCATTGTTCCCTCATCACCAATTTTGGGCCCCCTGACTGCTTTCTTAAGTACTGCAGTAGACCTTCTGGTTGTAATATCTCGTGTTCTGAACATGCTGTGATCACATGTTTTTGGTGGCGGGTAATCTGCATAAAAGTTCTGCTGCAGTGCCAAAGAAAGCCGCTGTGACATCCCTGATCGAACTTGTCATTCGTTCTGCTGACACATAACCACTTATCAAATACCATAGATATCATAAAGCATTCGTCCCCAATTTCGTGGGCTACCAAGATAAAACAAAATCAATTCTCCACGGGATACATTCGTCTAATATTCTAAATATTTCAGCTCTAGCGATCGTAGTAATGTAAATCAAAGCCTCTGCTCTTGGGGCGTCGCCAAAAAGCTAGCAAGTTTTTGCATCTAGCTGCACACGGCCTCCAAGCAGAGTTTAGCCTCCGTCCGATTTTTCGAGTCTTTTTTGGCGTTTTGTCGGGCTTTCTATCTTGTCAGAATTTCTTGCCAGCTGGCAATTATTGGTTTTTCATTACGCAACTTATTTTGAGTGCCTCTTTGGCTACCTACTTCGTGTTTGCGGTAACTAGAAAGGTTTGTTTTCACAATAAACAACCCGCGTGACCTCGGACTGTACCCAGCCTCGTCAGCTGATCCAGTTTCCAGACAACTCGTGACGATCTCGTGCCCAGGTTACTAAACTACCTCCGTGATAAACAACCTCGCTGTGCACACACCTGTTATGTAACCATCGGGAGCGGAAAACTACTGGAGTTCCATGGATCAAAACCTGTTTGTTCGGGCCACAAATTTATTCACGAATAGTAAATAGTTGACGTCGAAGTTTGCTCATCAAGTAACGTTATGTATAGACACATACATGTATAATGACAAAAAAGCAAGAGGATCTAAGAACATGTGGGCAAGGGGGCGTGGCCTTCAATTGTACTGGGACTAAGTTACGTGACTCAAGTCATAAACCTAGGCCTTATATATCATGAATCCTGTGAAAGGCATCAGATGTACCCGTCTGTGGAAGGGACGTAACATAGGGATCCCGTGTTCCAGGAGGTGGTTCAAGCAAGTTATATGGGGAGGGCTATCAACTCTTACGTATTTATAGCTTATCATCCCTTCAACGAACGTCCCTCACCTGCTTTGTTTATCCCCATCATGGAGCCCCGCTGGGGAGGACTGATCATGCACATGTGGGCCCAGGTACCGGCCAGGAACAGCAGAAACACCGCCACGGTCTTCATGGTTGTCTGTCGAGGTGGGAGCTGCAGGGCGAAGGTGCTCACACGTCGGAGTCTGGGGAAGAAGTGCTCCGATCGGACCGCGCTCAGACTTTACTTTTGTTCGTCCCGTGACTCTCATACAGGTACACGGTGCAATGGTCAGTAGGGCCACAGCAGGTAAACTGTATGGGAGACATCTACGCGCGCATTGATTTTCACCCGATTAAAAATGAAAAGTTGAAAATGGGAAAATATATGTGATAGTCTTGAGTCTAGGCGACTCCGCAAGTGTCATTGTGTGCAGTTTTTGAATACAGGAACAAAAGACCTGTTCGCTTTAATTGGTCTGCATTCTGAAAAAACGAAAACATGTGGAGTGTGTAGAGGATGCCATCCATAACATTTACTTGCTGCAGCCTACTGGCAACAAAGGCAACGTCTGACCTCAGGTGACCTTTTACGTGACTGAGTGTTCTCGAGTGTGTTCATGAACGTTTACTTTCAAATCACAGATCATCAAGGCAATTATCTAATCTGGTGTAATCTGCCTATTCCTTATTTCATAAGTAATTGTTATTATGAAATATTACTTGGAGACAGTTTTGAAATGGTAACGTTTTTCAAACATTTTATCCAATCTTTTTGCTTCATAGAAGACAGAAAAGTGCGCAGCATATACTAATCTTTGAAACGTTGCATACAGCGTGCTTAAGAAGAGTTCAATTCCAATTTGTAGACCACAGGACATTTTGAAGACATGTATTAACAATACATCCTGACGCAGGCGATTCACCTAGTGACGAGACCTGACCAAGTATCAAGTATCAAGTAAGTATTAACATGGATCTTGTATAGCACACCTTCCAAATGTACCTTTTGCTACTCTACATACTACAACAATAAGATTATGGTATTTGCTTCTATTAGAATACTCCGAATAATGTGCATTTCTAGCATCGCAATCACTTCAATTATCAGATTCTAGTTTCAGACAGCAAAATCAATGATACAGAAAAGTATGCAATTCTTCCGTAAGCAGCATCTGGCAAAATATCTGTCTATACATGTGTATTGTTGTGTTGCAATTTCAATAAGATAAAAGGGGGTCTTAGTCTTTCAGATGTTTAGATTGTGAGAAAAGTAAAAAACAAAACGGTGACTGCAGCGATAAAAGAAACAGCGAAAGGTGTGGAGCCAAATTTCTGATCCAGCATATTGTTGCTCCGTTGGGTCATTGGGAGTTTGGGTTAGGGTCGGGACTAGAGTTGGGGTGGGGTAAGATTTCGAGAGAGGCCACAACAGCGCGACCCCTCGTCCAAAAATCCGCTCAATCTTTTTGCAAATTACAACACTCCCCTCAGGTATACTGGAAACCTCCAAGCAGTTTTGGCGCAAATATTTGGTAAGGGCATAAATTTGGCATGACACCGGGTGACCTTCCCCCATCGCTACCCTCCTAGTCAACCCCGATGATGAAGTCGGTACACTGGTAGAACATGGGCGGGGCCTGGGGGTTTCTGGTCACGTACACCGCCTGCAGGGTCCCCTTGTTCGAGCTGTTGAAACAGATCAGAAGCAACAGTCACCTTAGTATTTGGCTTGCAAGAGGTTATATCTAAAAGACAATCGGAAATGCAAAATGCACCATAGTCACTATTTAACATACGTAAGATCACACAAATTTCAATAAAACGATGAGGTACGTAACGTGATATACAGTAGGTCGCGTAGCTCCCATTTTACATGATTAGGCCATGTTGATTTGAAGATTGGGATGACATTATGTCAAACCCCAAAACTGATGTGAGCGAATGAATAAAAACGTTTGGCCTAAAAAGGTGCATCCAGTATGAAATCTACGTGATCAGGAAGGTTGAACAAATGACTGAATACACAGAGTATGGTATACCGAATAAAAGATTATTCATTTTTGTTCTTTCACATCTTCTTCTTTGAGTTTCTGAATTTCAGTTGGAATTAATATCCGTTTTTTGTGTATTTTACGGCATATACAAAGCTCATTTCGCAGTAACTTTGTACGATATACGACTTACGTTCTAATTTTTTTTTTTTTTTTTTGGAAATTGACGACATAACATGGCCCTCGCTTTAAGTTTACGGTGTAGGTAAACGCTACCAATACAGGCATGATCATCACCCCATAATACAAGCACACACACACACACACACACACACACACACACACACACACACACACACACACACACATACCCGTACATGTACACCCACACACATACATATATAAAAACATAAAAATACACATACACACTCACGCACACACACACACACACACACACACACACACACACACACACACACACATTCATTCATTCACACACACACACACACACACACACACACACATTAAAACATATACATGTTCATCCATACACATGCACACATACATACATATACACGCACACACACACACATTCACACATTCCCACATACATGTGCATCCATACACACACACACATGCATACATACGTCCATTCATACATACACACATGCATCCATACATACAAAGAACCCCACCCCCACACGTGCATGCTTACCCTACAGGTTTTGGAATGGTGATGTTGACAGAGTACAGGGTGAGGGACGGTTCGCCGATGTCGGGTATCTTTTGCAGCAAAGTGAAGTCCCCTGTCATGCCTGCCCGGAAACTGATAGTGAACTCTCCCTATGAAATAAACCAAGATTAAAATAAGAAAAAGACACCTTAAAAGGTAACATCAAAAGGAAAGCTCGGTCAGAAAAACTACGTAAAAGCCATTGAAGTATCGAGCCGAGTTTTGACAAGAAAATCTCAGTACTTTTGGAGCAAATCAGCCACGGTGCTCGTCCGACAAAAGCATAATCATTACAAACGGGGTACCACTTTCAGGGTAGTAGACTAGCTTTCCAACGATTTGAAACACACCGCCCATCATTGAAATAACATACCTATGATCGTGAGAAATTTAAGCATTTTTCTCGGGACTAGCTCACATACGTGCCCCTGGTGCACAAGTCCTGAATGCACGATCATTGTAAATGGGGATAATCAATACGTTTTCGAATGATATGTAATAAAATGACATTGATAAATTAAAAACACAGAACTGATATCTCATCGAACGGAAACAAATTCCCACACTTTTTTGTGTTAAGTTTACATAACAATACTGTACCGGGGAGGCTGAGTCGTAATGATCCAGGTTCTTTTGTATCGTCACGGTGTATTGGGAGCCTGCCCTGTATAGCACCGATAAACACAAAATAGTTAAGTAAAAAAAAATCATGGTAACATTACCAGAGAATGATTGAGATTTGGCAATGACACGCTAAGTTCATTAGAATTTGTTAAGCACTTCGGGTTTTTAATAGTTAACGTTATGCTTACAAAAGAGCCAAAGTTGTTTTGTTTGGCTCCGGCCTCAGTCCACAGGGTCCAGTAACCAAGCCGCAGTCAGGGCATGCTGCAACAAAACAGTCAGCTGAACATCTCCTGTATTTTGTAACATTTTTGTATTACTAATGTACTACATGTACATGTACTACACATTAATATATTGTAAATGTAGATTAGGCTCATAGAATGGTTCTTGTTATGTAGTAGAAAATATCATACGTTGTACTGTGTATACTTGTTGTGCAAGAAAGTTTATCTTTAAAGTTAATACAATCGGCCTACCCCCCCCCCCCCCTCCCGCCCAAATGGAGTTTGGCTACAAGACAATCATTGCTTCGTATCAGACATTAAAAAATGACGTTTATTGGTATCATATTGAATACGTTTTTACTATCTAGTCACGTTTAAGGTCCTTATATTTAGATTTATAAGGCAAAACTACTGAGTTTGTATTTGTTTGAATTATTTAATGGCCCCTGCGATTGCGGTACTTAATCAACCAAAGTGTGATATTTTAAAGTGCGAAATAAATGTTGACATGTTTATCCAATCATACAGTCCCGCCACAGCTAAGTATCAGTTGCGAATAAATTGAATGTCTTCTCTGTGTACCCTACATTAGCATTTGTCTAGTACCTACCAGCATTTCAAAAATGAAATAATAACTGATAATTGTGTTCTGTTACCAGGTTTGTTTATCCCCGTCATGGAGCCCCGCTGGGGAGGACTGATCAGGCACATGTGTGCCCAGGTACCGGCCAGGAACAGCAGAAACACCGCTATGGTCTTCATGCTACACGCGGTCCTCGCGAAACTTGGTAGAATCAACAAAATCGTTCTGTTTCCCACCCACTTGTTGTCTATGCCGGATTTCCTGGTGTGACGGTATCAGGTCAGGGGTCAAAGGGTAACAATATCGATGTCACTTGTCCTCAGGTAACCTCATATATACACAACTCGCCCCAGACAGGCTACTATTCCATCAACGCAAAGACTAAGTGCTTAGAAAGCGTAAAAAAAGATAAATTCTTGATTCATCTACATCTTTAGTGAGACAAATAAATCTAGTCATTGGATTGTTGCGAATTTGAGTCCGACTTTGACACCATTCCTTTAAAATCGTATTCTATTACTAGGGGCTGGTTTAGCATAAACGCGGTGTAAGGCCGGGGGCCTATTTCGTTTCGCCTATCAAGTCACAAAATAAGCAACTCTGGGAACGAGGGACGCTTCGTTACTGAAATAAGGGTCTTTAAATTTTAGGAACGGGAAACGTAAAATGAAGGAGACGGATATCCGCTCTTTCAATTTAAAATAAAGAAAGTTGTAACATTTTCGGCTTCCTGTTGTAACAGTATACTCCTTTCCAGCTCCATTCTATTTCTACTCAATGCGGGTTCGTCAAAAGTTGGTATATTCGCGAATGCCGCGATCATTCATCTCCCATCATTCCTACCGGCCCAACCGTTACCTGTTATCCAAGTCTGGGATGTTTCCTCACACCTACCCTCCAACAACACTGAGACTCCCGTCCTGATAACGGTCCTGAGCCCGCCAAACATTGATGAACTTTTTCACTTTCTGTCTGTGAACGTTCGGTGACATATTGGATAGTACAGAACATATCTCTGACACCTGACCAGTTTGGTTGCAGAAAGCGTAGATCGACAACCTACAAGTAATCGGCGGCGGCTGTTTACATCTTACTTGTCACAAGTGAAAAGCATCTTCTGCAAGGGAACCAATGTTTACGAATCAAAAGCATCGCCTAGCAATCCTTACTATCAATGCAACTATCTATCGTCATAGAAATTTCATCCTCGTGGATCAAAAGCACTGCCTAGCAACGCTTGATGGAACTGCAATCGTTCGCGGAAGTGCGTCATCCTTTTGGAAACCATTATGCCATGGACACGTTTTATGAACACATGTATACACGTTTGCTATAGCAACAACAGACGAACTGATGTTTGCTATATGCCTGCATAACAAAAATCATCACAAAAAGAAATTGAAAAAGAAGGCGATTTGTCAACAGCTATGTTTGAGTGCCTGGTAGATGTGGTCCTCAGTACCAAGGCTATGTACTTTTCAGCCAACTCTGAGAGGGCGTATTTTCTTGTATATTATGTAAAGTTACCTTCATTATAGTCATGAAAAGATGCGTAACTGACATTTCCCGTTGGCGTCGCGCTGATCCGATTTCGTCCCAGTTTCCGTGTGTCCCGAGCTTCTTGCAATATTGCCTCACCTTTGGCCGTGTCTGTGGTCTTCAAATCCCTCTAAATACTCCAGAACGCAACCTTTGTTACCCAATACTACAGTATCGGCTTCAAAACAACAAATCTTTTATATTTGTCACAGTAGAAACGCGACATGATTGGTTCGTTTACTCATGTTACTGAGCCTGACCAATCATGACGCACGGCTAGGTATGTTTGTGCATAATGGAAATTATGTGTGTCAATCTATTTGGAGTCTAGCACCAAGGACAGGACGCATGCTTGTGTGCGAACTATTGGACTGATTGAGTTCGTTTAGTTGCATGCTTGATGATTGGTCCTAATGTTGAACGTGCGACACGAACAATCAATGACTCAAAAGCGTCACCTGGCAATCATTATTAGAACTGAAATTTTCTACATTTAAAGCAGCAATATTCGAATAGGGGGTCACCCGAGCAAAGAGAGTAGTCACAGCAGCCGGGTCACCAGGGACGGTCACGAGATACGGAATGTACCATTTTCCATGTGGACGGAGAATTATTAGAACTCTTGCAAACACATTTTAACTAGTTGTCTCTTTTCCATTGAAACTCCCAAAAGGTCTGGGACTTGATATTAAGTAATTCCATAGCCTTGGTGCTATCGGACAACCCCCCCCCCCCCCACACACACACACACCTCAGTGTGGAGTGCAAGGCCCATAGTAAACTAAGTAGGATTGCAATATCATTATGTGATATTATTTCCAAATAGAATTTTAAAGGATGTCCAAAGACGTAAAGAATGTTCGTGCATGTGGTAAGATTGATTTTGATCTATACGTCAGTTGAAGGTACATCTAACGTAACATGACCTATTTACGTGTAGAACCTATTTACGTCCGGTTTGGCTCATGTCCACATGTCGCGGTATATTATGCCAAAGCCTGTTCTCATGAGCAATAAAGAACGTCATAAGTATGATCCTTAGCCATCTCTCTCTATTATACAAAACAATGAAAAAGGTTTTCGTCCAGCGACATAACAGAATATACTCCTGAACCAGTAACAACAAGTTGCACGGAAGCGTCACGCATAACGTATTTGATATGTTATTCGACACCGTGTAATTCATCATGTTTTTTCTAACTTGCACGATAGCTAGGATCTTTTAAAAGTAGCTGACGTTAAACCTTTCTTTGATATTCAGACTATCCATGGTGATTCGAGGTTTGAAACTCTTACCAGTTTTAGGAAGGTTCGATACAAGCTAGCGACCCCCGCACCGGAGGCTAATTTTTGCGCGGCAAAACATAATGGCCATGCGTTTACCACGTGAACGCCACGTGCCGCGCATGTCAGGGAAATTAACAGATAAGCGTTGTTTTCTTCCATCGCGTCAAGCAAATGGCGGGACAGACATAGTGATTTTACTATCATTTGTCTGTAGACTTCTTTGGACAGTTACTGTGCTTTTTTTCTGGTCTATGTTCTTCAAGCATAGCGCTAGAAGGGAAAAGTCCGAAGTGGACGATAATGGGTTACCCTAGCACAATTCTTCATCATATTCCTCAGTATAAATACATGCTCGCACGGCGTTAAATAGGCGGAGAAAAACTTACAGACCATGCATTTTCTTTTTACAAGAGCTGATATTTCTGACCATAGGTTTAGAATTCGGCCCTGTCCGCGCGGTTTTGAGATAAATACGTTTTGAATAAATCGGACGTTAACTGGTCATGTTACGTTACATGCATTTTGATCAGTATCCCAAAACCGGTCTGCCTCGAGTGCAAGTGTCATCCTATGTAGTTACCCGGGGCTTTTATACTCTCCCCTCGGACAGCTGGAGTTTGCGTTATACAGACAAGATAAAAGCCTATAGCTTCCGTCTCTGGTGACCCGGCTCTGGTTGAAACAATTCTGCAGTACAGTAAAAATATGAAACACACATTCGATGCAACATTCTCATGGATCAAAAACGTCGCTTAGCAATCCTTACCAGAATTACATTACGTCTGGATCAGGCATCATCTTGTTAAACAGTATAATGCTGTGCCCATGCAACGCCGTAGAAATAAACGCTTATCGTTCCAGACACACACACGAACACAAACGAAAGCACCTTCCTGGCGAAGGTAAAAAAAAGAAACCCACAGGAAATGTAAAACTAAGTTAACAGTCATAAGAAAAAGTACATCTTCTGATACAGTGCCTTTATGCTCATTATCATCCACTTTCAAGGAAGCTTCATTCTCATGGATCAAAAGCGACACTTAGCGATGTTAATTAGAATTGCAGAAGTTTACGGTAAGGCGTCGTGCTCTTGATGAAAATCACTTTGTTTTCTACGTTCAACACGTTCAGTGTGGTAGAAATACACCTATACTATACCTAACATAGACGGAATTCCGTGGTATCACCTTTGGATGTTCTTCGACAAACTACACCTTCAATGCCTTATCATCAGCTATGAGATCGCTTTTGATCTGAGACTGAAGTGTCTTTGACGATACATAGATATACAGTTCTAGTTAGAATTTACAGGCGGCGCTTTTGATCCACGAGCATAAAGCTGTTACGGCGGAAAATCTTTTCCTGTTGTTAAGGCAAAACTTGTGAGTCGATCATTGTAACTTTCTTACATTCTAAGTAAGGATCCGTCATTCAACACACGACCAAAAAATCAATTATGCCGTTGTATAACTTTTAGGACATACAAATACATCTGTTCGTGGTTGTCATGTTCTAGATCTTTTTCAAGTTTCTGTAACGGGCATCTCTAGATCTTTCATGACATACAAAATCTGTTACACACACAACGTCGCTGAATACTATCCGCACAAAAACGCATCTATTCTCTGGTCCATGGTCACCACACCTGAAAAACATCTGTCCATGGTGCTGTGATGAACTCTATTCAAACAGAAATAACTGTCCTTGATGCTAAACACCGCTCCTGTCGGCATACAAACATCTCTGTTCGCGGTGCTACAGTTGAGTCGTTTTGTTTTCTCCAGTTTCTTTACCTAACACTTTCCAGCCTCTGATAAAGCATATGCATGGCAACAGCGGTATCGGAAAGGGAGGAGGGTAAACACCAAGTGTGACACGACCCGGGGACGTACGGAAATTAGGCTGCTATCTGGATCTAATGATAAGCAGTCTGGCTATCGTGTGTATGATATGCGTGCATTCCTGCAGGATGACGCCTGATCCGGAATTAATGCAGTTCTCGTATAGATTGCTAGGCAGCGTTTTTGATCCACGACAATGTTGCGTCATTGACCGTTAGTAGAAAAGTGTAGTTCCAATATGAATTGTCAAACAGTGCTTTCGACTAGTTTTTTTTTGGTGAGTTTATTACGTTTTAAATTAGAATTAATAATCTAGCAGACAACGAAACGAATTTATTTAGGCCAGTTGTGCACGGACAAGCAAGCGGCCTGCAGTCCTTGGTCCCACTCTCTCTCTAGATGTACAGATGCACTGCCCCATTATACACAGCAATACCTAGCCTTGGTACTGAATACTACATCTGCAGCAATTGCCGCCTATGTTCCAAGAATATTGTATCCTGTCAATCCAAAGAACTCAAATCACGAGGCCCGAATCTCGGCGACGAAGCGTCTCTCATTCCTATTTTTGCTCCTCATTTCTCGAATAGCGAGACGAAGGGGCTCGTATGGGGTTCAAGCCTCCGCATCTCCTGTGCTTGTTCTTGACCCTGATGCTTCTATGACTATGTGTCTATCAGGGACACATTACACATACATGGTGTATCGATAAGTTATGTCGTTCTTGAGAACCTGAGGTGTTTGTACTAGGCAGCGAAAAACAGCATATTTTCCATCTATTTTCAACACTAAATTACACCGCTTCTGTGAAATTATACTTGGAGTTTTCAGAAATTGTAGTAACTTAGCATCTAGAGCAGAACTGGGCCGATTTCCTTTAGACTTAGATATATCTGTTTGTTTGATCCATTTTTGGCTACGTTGATGCCCTTTTGTTTCAAAATAATTCTATAACAAATAGCCGTAGAAGAACCTTATTGCAACGTGTGAAAGAAATATTAGATTTTAGTGGAAACTCCGATGTGTTTTATTCTTGCAATTCATCCAGTGACATTAAGTTAGTTTGTACTATGATAAAGTCCAGAATTACCGATATGTACACCCAAACTATGTCATAATTTGAGTATTGATGCAGGCAAGCTAAGGTTTTATAAGGCATGCAAAACATCATATTCCATGGAAAAATAGAACTAGATGATTTTAATTTACGCTCAGCAATTTGTAAAATTAGAATTAGTGCCCATCCTCTTGAAATAGAGAGAGGGCGGTACAAAAAGTGACCTGTGTGCGAAAGAACTTGTAAATGCTACATGCCAAACACGGTGGAATAGTCACATGCTATATTGTTACCAATTGTCTGTCCGTCCTTCAATTCCATGTTTCATGTACTTGTAATTAGCCTACGGGCAAGAACGTGCAATAAACTTATTACTTAAAAGAAACCTATTACGTCATTTTATTACGAGACAGAAGAAAAAATCCACACGCGATATTAACGCTGTTGAACTTAGTTTATTTCATCTTCATTCCACTTCACGACGCCATAAAAGGGTGAGTGTTTCTTGCATCTTCCACTTGACAGAACGGAAAACGCGGTCAGTACTTAGCGTTACTTTGAGTGTGCTATAGACGTCGCTTCTAACATACTATGTTTCGTAAGATGTTGCTTTAAACTCTTCTATTCGTTTTGTCAATATGGCCTCCCGGTTATGGTTGCACGTTGTCTCCCCCTGTATTAACGACATACAAACAAAAACAAGAATTACTATCAGGTGAATTGTTTGAATAATCAACATATTTCTAACTACGCGAGATGAAAAGTAATTAAAGATCTCTTTTTCTTATACACTTCAAGTTAGTTGTCTACATGATGTTATTTGTGTTTTAACCCCTTTTATGAAAGTATTCGTGCAGTACAAAAGGCAGCTCTAGCTGGGCCCGCCCTGGTTTAGTTCACGACAATCCAATGACTGGGTGAGTGAGGAACTGTGTGAGTGAAGGCGTAGGTAGGTGAGTTGGTGAGTGACTGAGTGAGTGGGTGAGTAAATAGTTTGGTGAGCGAATGAGTGTGTGTGTGTGTGTGTATGTATGTGTGTGTGTGTGCGTGTGTGTGTGTGTATGTGTGTATGTGTGTGTGTGTGTGTGTGTGTGTGTATGCGTGTGCGTGTGTGTGTGTGTGTGTGTTTGTGAGTAAGTGAGTGGGAGAGTTTTCTTTAACTTTAGATTTTTACAACTTAGGTTAGGAACTACTATTACATGGCAAAAATATGCAGGGAATTCGAAGGAGTTAATAAGAAAAAGACGACACCAAAGATGATCCCTTACCTTGACAAGTGAGACACTGGCACTCCGCAATGTTGGGTAGAACGGTGTTCTCGGTTTCCCCATCCTCACACTGCATCGTCACAAACCTGGGGACAGAATACATCAAATATGAGAAAGATATTACTTACATACTATGTAACAAATGAGCTAAATATAGATTTAGATTGACTCTAGACGATGCAGGATATCAAATGTTTGTGAGACGTGAGGGTATCTATAAAAATGCAGTGAATCAGATTAATGGAGACAAGTTACTCTCTGCCTACCTATTCGAATGAGAAATACGTACATGTCTTCATCCGAATGGCTGTATCTGCTTTAAACATGACGTCATACAAGAGGACTAGTGATGTGTCAATGCATACCACAATGAATGTATTAATTACGTATTTGATCTGGTGTTGCATTTCCTTGACCTTGGTATTTGTTGTTCTACTTCACCGTCAAAACTAAATTCCAGAAAGAAGACAGCAGGAAATAACCTTATAGGCTGCATCTCATCCAGGATGTAGGTGCAGCACTCGCACACGGTCTCGAAGTAAGGGTCAAAGGACAGCAGCTGGGTGTAGGAGTCGCACATTCCGGAGCAGAACTGGACCTAAGGGCGGGCGAGCAAGTTCACGTTATTCATGTTAACTGTGGCAGGGGATTTCAGCCTTTAGTCCCGTGTTTAATGGGATTAGTGATTTTTTTCTTAGTGCACCTAAAGGTAGACCTTATAAGAGTAATAGCCTCAAGTGGGCAGCTTAAATCATTTGACGGAACTTAAACCTTTGGTATTCTAATCCTTGTTTAAAAGAAGTTGGGCCAGTCAGATATATTTTCTTGGATCTCTGACATTTTTTAGTAAAAAGGTAGCAAAAGAAACAATCAAAACCAAAGGGCTTTGACTATATCTAGTCCATAAAACTGCATGTATCAACGTACATACGCTCGCCAGACTCTATTTTCATGTTAATCTTCCAGCTCAACATCACTCATCATAAGTCTGAGAACCAACATATCATATTGGTCTGGCCTTGTGTAAAAATGATGTCTTAGGATCGGCAGAAGACGTCTAAGACTGCCCTTACCTCGACGTTCTCGGCCCGACATGAGTCAGACGTGAGGTTCCTGATGTCCTGTTTCCTGTCGCAGGGAGACACGTGTGCAGTAGTGGTGGGGAGGGGGGTGGTCGGCGCTGGGGTCGTAGCTGGCAAGGACAGAAACACGAAAATGTGTAACAGAACAGTCACATTCGTTTCGTTCATCTCAGTATTTTCTATTTACTTTTTCTTTTACCAGGGTGCGTCAGTGACTGGGCACTCCTTTTTAGAGCCCTGGGTAAATGCAAACTAACGATGCAACATACAAGGCAAAAACATATTTTTATATCAAATGCCAAAATTGTTATCCATATTCGTTGTCGTTATTCATGACAGGTCGTAAGGTTTGGAGGTTAGATGTCAAAGCGCTCTCCTGCACCGCATTTTGAAAACTAACGCATTGCAAGAGTTTTGTTCGTGTGACCAGGGAAGCTTTGACAGAACCGACTATCGAGAGGGCTCCACGACAACATGTTCTGCCATATGACACATCCAACAATATTACCAAGTTGCTTAGGTATAAACCTGTCGGACGGCATGTGTACTTTTTCTACTATCTAGCATCGTAGATTTGGTTCTTGTTCGACATGTTGATATGCAAACAAACGAGAAGAGGTCTGTAGGAATGTTAATGCTGTCACTGCCCTGATACGGCGCAACACTCACAAACAAACAAACAAACAAACAAACAAACAAACAAACAGACTCACCTGGACAAGTCTGCACATTGCAGGACTGCTCCTCCGTGGCGTCCCCGGGGCAGGTGTCACATCCGTGGCACGGCGCGACGCTCTGGCACGCCCGGGTCCTAGTCTGGGTCCCCTCCCCGCACGACTCGCTGCAGCTGGACCACTCAGACCACACAGTCCAGGAGGACAGCTCTGAGTTAGGGAGTCATAAATGTCGGTACATCAGCGTGGAGGCTCTTCAATGATCATGGATATCATGACGGCAAACGCAGCTTCAGTTTCAACACGAAGTAATACCAACGGAATCATAAACGCCCTAAAGCCCGCCACACAGCAGGACAGTCATTCCGCCTACGACTGCTATTATGCGAGCTCTAAATGATATCAAGAGCAGTTATCTGCCCGGTCTTCTCTAGAGATCTGCCGATGTTTGCAGGTCCCCGAGCCCCGTTCAATGTGTTGGGGTAGATTTTCAAGTGACAAATACGCCCGAGTCTCTGGCGACATTCTGCCAATCAACAAATATTTCCGAAACTCGTCAACTGTGTGATTGGGGCGTAAGGGTGACTGACACATCATTGTCTTCTAATGAGTTTTGGAATTTGCTTCAAAAGTCACATATCAGTTTCCGACTGGATGAAAGATTCCTAATGCTATGAAGTACTTACGACTGCAGGACGGCTCGACGTCGTAGCAGACCACGCTTCCATCCTCCATGCAGATACTGCGGGAAGGAACGTAGAGGCGAATCAGCATTGCAATCTACCTAAATGATGCTTTTTCCGCATGAATATAAACGCTTGTTTACATTTTTAGAACATTTCCATAAAAACATGACAAGCATTGTATTATTGACAAGCTAGACAATGATTTTGTATGCATCAGGTTCAGCGACTCGAGAAAAAGTAGCAATTTGAATCAGTCTTACAGATCGTAACAATAGACAAACAAAAATAAAAACAAACCAATCCTCACAGACCACCACGCCCACGAGGACCTGCCCCAGTCAACCCCCTAAACAAACAAACAAACAAACAAACAAACAAACAAACAAACCATTCGCGGCAGTCCACAACGACCGTTCCCCCCACGGGCACGACCTGTCCCAGCCAGTCGCAGACCTGCGGACAGTCGTCTGTAGAGCAGGACTGGATCTCCTCGGCCGTGGCGGGTTCGCACGGCTGGCCTCCGTTAGCGGCCGACGGGTTGTTGGGAGATCTGGTAAACAACAAATTAACAACTGTAATGCACTACTTGCCTTTACAAGCCCATTTGGGCTTAAATAACGCCATTGTATTGCAGCAGTATAAACTGTAAGGCATATTTAGAAACAATAACACAAGTAGAACACAAGCAGAAATAGCCTGAGTACCAACCTCCGTAGTGACCGCTGGCTCAAAAGAATTCGCTTGCTAACCACGGAGTCTGACCCTGCGCGTATCCGTCACGGCTGTCTCATTATCACGTAATGAGGGGAATTCGAGCTGTGTTCGGTGCCATTTTTCGTTCCAAGGTGTCTCTATTGCCCTGTTCGGGTCCAGTTTTGAAAGAATCGCCATGGCAACAGTTCTTAGAACCTACCCGTTACGAAGAACAGTGTGGCATGGGGAGGAGCTTAGACGAATGGGGCCAATCAGCGAGCTCGTTCAAAATCGAAACGAATATCTGACTAACAGCCGTGACGGATACGCGCAGGGTCAGACTCCGTCGTTAGCAAGCGAATTCTTTTGAGCCAGCGGTCACTACGGAGGTTGGTACTCAGGCTAAAGCAGAAATACACGTTTAAGTAAAATACAGAGCAACCTTTCCCTTCACAAAGAAACCCAAAATGAAGTGATGAATAAGAAGTGCCAATTCCAATATGTTTTAGGGGTGCAACTATACACAACTACATCAGATCCTTTTACCGTTGTCTACTGTGTCCCGTTACTACAGGTGGTGCTGCAGACACACTAGACCAGGCTTAGAATTACACTTTTATCACATCTCACTAGATGGCGCTGTTACCTGTGTCTGCTCTGTGTCCCGTTGCCACACGTGGCGCTGCAGACAGACCAGGGTGACCAGGCGCTCCAGCCACAGTCCACCGGGCACGGCTCGTCCCCGCACTCAAACTGGCCCAGCGTGCAGGTGCTGAAATTAGGTAAATACAGAAATATCTCATAATCCGGTTTTGGCTCAAAGAGATAAGAAACATAGGTGGTATGTACATCACACATCTGCATAATTTACACCACGCCTGCTTATTTAAAATCAATAACTTTGATAGGTGCAAGCAATAGCACTAGATAACATGGCTGATATTGCCACATTTCGGGCAACAATTCAGTTTATAAATAGCTGTTTTTCTTGAATATTAAACAACTAGTGCAGACTATTTGCACAGTAGGTTGTATATGTTGGCAAAACGTCTGACAGTCCGAGAAAAAACAATCCTTAAGCAGACAGTTCAGACGTTCGTTCCTACGTTCCTTCAGACCGTTGTAGTACCTAGTGGCATATAGGGCAGCAACCTGGCTTGCTGTTTCAGAAGCAGGGTACCTTTTTGTAAGGAGGGGTTGCTAGCCCTTCCGCATTTACGTGCTCGAGGCACCTCCTCGAACGCGGGACCCTTATTTCACGTCCCTTCCGAAAGATGGGTGCAGAACAAACCGAAATGCCCCCCTCCGTATTGAGCCCGGGTCTCCCAGAATCCGGAGCTTAACTGTGAGGCTCCTACCAGTTGAGCGTTCCCTAAGCAGTCAGTACTCACCAGTTATTACAGTCTACTCGCATCACCTCTCCTTCCTCGTATATCGTGTGGTTGCCGGGGACGACGCAGTAACAGTTGTCCGCCGTGACGCAGCGCTGCAGGCCGGCGTGCCAGACGGACGGGTCCGGGCACACACAGCCGGGCTGGCAGTCCTCCTCGTCCTCTATACACGTGGCACCCAGCTGGACATCAGAGCATCTGGGGGGAAATGGGGCACGAAATCTTGTTATTCACGCGAATTCATTCAGACTAACTTCATTCACTCCGAGAAGCCATGTGTACCACGGTAAGACTTTCCCACCAGACTCTGTTTTCATGTTGATCTTCAAGTTCAGCACTATAATTTTCTTTTTGCAAGAAAACCAAATGGTTGCAGTGGCCAAATGTGTAGCAGCCTAAGGCAAACGTTTGAGTTCTTACAAACGTCTATTCGACAAGGGGCTTCCTGGGTCTTTGGTGAAAATACTACCCTGGCAGCTTGTATATATATATGCATGTATAATATTCGTATTATGTGTGTTATGCAAAATGGCATTTTGCTCGCTTTGTGTCCTTAATATTCGAAACTTATTGGTTTTGCTGAAATGTAAGACGTTCAGTATCGACCGTTACCTTTGTCCGCATCGGTTCGCACAATCTGAGTAGACCATGTCGGGAGGACAGCAGTTCGTCAGGTTGGAGCTCGGGGCGTCGGGGAGTGTGTAGTTCACAGTGACATTCACACATTCTGGGAGAACAACGCACAGTGAAATACAGGAAATGTGTCTTCATACATGGCAATTAACTTTGTGTAAACTTCTACATAAGGACCACCCGGCCATTGATGTCAATTTTCGGTGACCACTTTTTTCCACGTCGCCATTTTAACGAGAGTCCTGTTTATATTCACTACTTGTCTTGTCTTCTGTGACCATTTTCTTCATGTTTCCTGAGTGTTTACTATAAGGTTTGCCTGCATCGCATACAGTGTACACCAATGCAAAAAAACGGCAGGTTGATAAATGATAGGAGACCTGTCTACATTGTTTTCATGTATCTTTTTCGATGTCCGATAATTGCTAGTTTGTTGTTGCATGGTTTTTGGTACTGGAGGGTGCACGTGATTGCGGTTTTTAAGATAACGTTACCCCACATATGTACACACAAATAAACATGAACCGGTGTCGTACTCACCACACGGTAGGGAGGAGCACACCTTCACTTCTACGCTGTCTCCAGGGCAGGTCTGGCCGTCGTTTTTGGGCGGCGGGTTGTCGCAGGAGCGGTTACGGTAGGCGTAGCCCTCCACACCGCAGGTGGAGCTGCAGTCCGACCATGGACCCCACGGACTCCACTCCCCAACAACTACAGGGGCAAAGTCAGTGTAGGTCATCATTATCTAACCTATCGACTTTGGCAGATTTGTGGGAAGTGATCGAATTTATAATTCGTACCCTCCATCTGTGGGATTATGTGATCTGTATTAATCAGGTTTCATACGAAGCCATGTCTGTGTTATCTAGCATAAAATATTTTCTCCAACTATCCAACCATTTCTATTCGTTTGCATGGTCTCTCGTTGTGTCTCTGTTGCCCTTTGTTTTGAAAAGACATCAAAATAGATAAGATGATAAAAGTTTTTTCCTCAGTTTTACCTTTTCTAGTTATTTTGGGCCCCGACCATTACCCTAACCCTTACCTGAGCAGGCATGTGTGTTGCAGACCTCTATGTCGTTGTTTTCTGTCATGGCAGCGCAGCTCGCTAGTCCGTTAGACGTGGTTGGTTGAGTGTATGTCCTGGTCCGGGTTGTCATGCCGACGCCGCAGGACTGGGAACACTCCACCCACGACTCCCAGGCGTTCCACGAGCAGTCTGCGTCACAGATGTCGTGCGTGCACTCAAACCGGCCGTTCACACAAGTACTGGGGGAAGGAAAGTTGGTGCGATTGGATAAAACTATCTGATACTAGGAAGCAAGGTAGCATAATCCCCCCCGCTAAATAATCACATCTATCTTTGGCCATCTGTTGTCATCCTTGGGACTTACGTCAAAGAAATCTTTCCTACCTCGCAATGCCGAGGTATTCTTTACAAATCTAAATGTTGTCATGATTCTGTACGTTCCGAATGTTTTATAAGCATGCCTGAGCCCTCCGTGGCCTACGGTAAAATGTCAAAGAGCACAGGTTCGAATTGTAATGGAACCGTTGAAAAGTGAGCGCATGCTTACGTATATCCTTTATCTGCAAAATCACGTAAGTCTTACGTGATTTTGCAGATAAAGGATATACGTTAAGTTGGCAAACGATCTAAATGTCACAGTAAGGCCTCTTACCAGTTATTGCAGTCCACATTCAAGACCGTCCCGGCTACGTGTTCTTGTAGTTCTTCAGCTGGGAGGGGGAAATCCGATTGAAAGTCTGTTAAGCTAATTCAACATGTCATTCTAGTGACCACAAACAAATCTAGTGCTCCGTCTTCCTTTTGTAACTCATTTTAGCTACGTATACACTGCAGGAAACGTGTTGATAGGGAAATACAGGTTCCTTCATATTCCTATCGGCAATACCCAGTCTATGCTGTAAACTACAGAAATACCATCATTTGAAGTAGAAAATGTGGACTCTCACATTCAAACGGGTTGACGAATATGCAGGGGCATTCGGCCATCTCCACACATTCCCCGGCCTCGTTAAACACCAGGCCTTCAGGACAGCTGCAACCAGGAACGCAACCTGGAACGAAAGCAATAGCACAGACTCGTTAAACTCCTGTCCTTCAGGATAACTGCAACCCGGAACGCAACTTGGTGCAAACAACAACAGCAGCAGCACAAACTAGTTAAACACTGTCCTCCGGGAAAGCTGCAGCCCGGAACACAACCTGGGACAACAACAGCTACAACATCACAGACTCCTTAATCACCAGTCACTTCAGGGCAGCTGCAACCAAGGAACACAACCTGGGACAACACAACAACAACAAGACAGCCTCGTTCATCAACAGCCCTTCAGGACAGCTGCAACTTGGAACAACAACAATTATCTCTGTCATATGTACACTATAGATAAAAGAAAACGCTGGACTCCTGTTACCTTTCTGGGATCTTTCTGGCACCTTTGACCCAACTTCTCGTTAGTATCCCCAACGTACCTAGCATTCAAATGCCAATTGCGGAACTGCGGACACACACGACTACAAACAACCAAACACACCAACTGGTTACAATAGCTACACTTTCCGGTAACAGCCACACAACCCTGTTAAACAACAAATATTCAATGAGAACAATTATGGACAAATGTAACAAGATTGGCAACATAAAAAGATGTTGCCATGGCGACGGTGGTCTCTGTTAACGTTTTCGTTTATACCCACATGCAAATAAGGACCTCGTATAAGCGGCATAAATCATATCAGTCGATCACCTTCTCTACCAAAATAACACAAGTTGTCCAATGTATGAAAATCTTGTTTTCACAAAAAAATATCGTACCATTTCCTCATAAATTATTTAAATGAGGCCCTCTATGCAAGATTTGTGTCTAATAGTGGCCACATTTACTTAACTTCCAAATGGTGCAAAAATGAAATCCCCATAATTTACCACTATGGATTTATAGTATTTTGTTATTAATTATGCAAATTAAGTATCAATTTGCATAATTGATATCTATCGATATTTATCTCTTTCTTAGTTACATATGTCATGTGTTTGAGAGTCCTACAATAGAATGCAGCTGATTTATTAACTGTCCTCATTAATTATGCAAATCAGATATTGATTTGCATAATTGGCATATGATTATGTAAATCATCACTTAAGCTATCTACACACCAAAAATTATGATGATCCGTCATCCCCTTCTTGCGTTATTCTCTTTCAAAGTTTGAGTCAAAATCAGCTCCTGCAGTTCCAAAAAAAGCCGCTAGGGGGTCCAAATCTACAGGACATATTTTCCTAACAAAGAGCTATCCACCACTTAAAAATCATGACTATAGCATGTTCAGAAGACGAGATTTGAAAAGTAAAAGTTCCCCTGCAGTACCATAGAAAGTCGCTAGGGGGCCCAAAATCCAATCATTAAAAGGTCTTCCACAGACCTACCCACCTACAAAATATGAAGACAATACATCCAGGCATTCTTGAGTTATCATCCCATGGACTTTCACATGCCTGTACAATTCCTAGAATTCTTGCAATCTGCACACAATATAGTAAAATTTGGCTCGCCCCTGAGGCGTCGCCAAAATCCCTGGCATCTTAGATATGTATCAAATGCACCTTTGACTTTATAGATATAGCTTTTGAAAGTTTCCTTACCTCCGTCGGTACAAACGACACCCGCCTGAATGTCCAGGCATGTCCTGGGGCAAGGTAGACAGCCGTGGTACACGGTACCGTCCGGGCACTCTGATGTAAGAACGGGAAAGGACGATGAGAGATAGCGATGTTACAAGCATTGGACGTTTCAGATTGTCGGTTGTAACCTGAGCTTAAAGGGTGCTGATACCCAATAGGCTAAATGAGACTAGTTACTTAAAATGTACAGCTCGTAATGTCAAACAAACAAAAGCTGAATGGGTACGTTTTAAATAATGTAATTGTAAAACAAACAACAAAACAAAAGAGGAACTTACCCTCACACTCTGCAGGTGCCATGCACACCTGTGTCTCCAGGGCCGGCCCCACGCAGCCCAGCTCCGGGATCTGGGGCGGCGGATCGCTGCAAGTCCGGGTCCGGATCATGGATCCGGCTCCGCAGATCGCGCTGCAGTTCGACCACGGGCTCCAGGGGGACCAGTTCCCCTCAACTGTCATGGTGGTAAATACGTTAGTTGCATTTACGTTTATCGTTCATTCAGGTCGCGCTGCAGTTTGACGAAGGTCGCCATGGAAATTAGTTATCTTCAAATATCATGTCACATGGCTAGTTCTAAATCTCCCATTCACTCAATCACTCTGCCAAGCTCACTTGGAACACATCATCGTCCAACATTCATCCCTTTTTCAGATCGCACTACAGTTTGGATAGGAGCTCCAGGTAGCATTTGATAAGTTACAATCATCTGTCATGGGGCCAATAGATATATTACTTTCAAACCTAGCAATGACTCATAATATCATCATTTATTCATACCGCGTTGCAGGTTGACTCGGGACCCCTGATTCAATAGTTACACCTCCAACTGTGTAGTGTGGCAATACGTCAATGTCAATGTTATCATTTCTGCATTGTATTCGACTTCCAAGCACATGTACAGCAGTCGCCAAATGTTCCTAGAACGGTTAAGTGCATCGTTTGTCAAAAGCACAGATTTTTGTTTACTATTTTTTTTACTTTACCTTTCCGCACAAAATATTCTATGAACCGTAGTTCTGGACTTGTAGGCCGACCCTCCACAATAGCCTTGGCTTAGGTTTGACTGCACTATGCGCACACCTAACATACAGCATCACATATACATAACTTAAAAGATTGTACGCCCCACAACTTCAAGCAGTGAATGAGCCTAAGATTTAATTATTTTCACAAACCTAATCCCGAGCAAATTAAGTCGTTTCACATTGAAACTTGTTGCTTTTGTTGGATGAAGCATTTGGCGAATTTTGAATAATATTTATATAGCTGTGCGCATATGAATAGAAATCAAGGCACTGGGATGTAGAATATTCTGGAATCCTCTCCATGTTCAAGGTAAAATTCTTCATAGTTAGACTTAGTGTGTTCCAATGTAACAGATGTCTGAGAAGGCACCGTCATGTTTACCAACTGTCAGTAAACCTAAAAGAATGACTCAACAGCGTTCTTCACATGCTGGTATAGTTTAATGCTGTGACTTTCTCCACCTCCTTGACAGAATACAGCAGAAAAGAAAATGGTAGAATAATGACAGATAATTGCAAGTTACATTAAATCCTCCTGGATTCTGTTCAGATTTTACACATACTTGATATCATTGATAACGTCCACAATATCTTGGATATACTCACACGTGCCTCGCAAGTTGTGTATAATAGAATCACAACATTTAAATATTAGTGCATACTAAAGAAAAAAGCAATGTTAAACATTGCCAAATGGTCGATGTCTAGATTGCGCTTGAGTAAAGGTTGTAAGGCTGTCTGAGATGATTCCAAGGAAGGCTTTAACCGAGAAGGCCACAGCTAAGGAAAAGTTGGACTATCGTAAGATAGTTGCGATGTCGTTGTCTTGTGATCCGGTCCGGCAGGTCAAGTCTTGCCTGTTCTTGTGTCTCTAAGACGAGGGCAGTTCGTCAGGATTGCCCCCTGTAAAAATAATGAAACAGTCCGTTGCACTGGATGGTAATGGGGCGTTTATTACAATAGTGTACAACAAAAAGCATTCATGGTTACTCACTGTCTGGTTTTATAAAAGAAATGTATAGTTTGGAAAGACTTTGAAAATTCGGAATAGCAACTGTTATTATAGATATAAAAACACAGTATAGTGAGGAAAGAACACTTATTTTAAATGCCACGTAAACATGTATTTTTTCTCCTTTGAATGTAAATGTAATCTCCGAATTTCAGTCATTCAGATTAAGAAAATAACCTTCCAAATCTGAAGTCCAAACTTAATTCAAGTGGTGTACTATCGACAAACATAGATAGACACGCTTTTAGCAATTATGTTCAACTGAAGAGGACCAGAGGAGTGGTCTATTTTTATGAAGTAGAAAATAACCCCATTGAATGGTTTTATAGCACAACAAAGTTGCATGCTCTCTTGTAATCTCAATATAGACTTAAACAAACAAACAAACAAACAAACAAACAAATAAACAGACAAATAAGACGCAATGTTCACCTCCGCACTCCAGACACTCGCAGCGGTCGATGACCGGCAGGACGATGTCGTCCGTCTCGCCGTTCGGGCACGTCAGGCTCACGAACCTGACCGGCTGGCTCTCATTCAGGATGAAGCTGCAGCATTTACAGACGGTGTCGAAGAACGGCGCGTAGAGGTGGTTCTCGATGTACGTGTCGTTAATCGGCGCGAAGGAGTTGATCCGGGTGTACGAGTCGCACTTCCCGGAACAGTACATGACCTCCACGTCTTGGGCCACGCATTCGCCCTTGGTAAGATCTCTCACGTCGGTCTGGACAGTACAGACACCTGTAAGACACAAATGTGTCCCACATTAGATCTGACAGAATCCTTTTCCCACCTACTCTACGACACTGTTGTGCAGATTTCGTTTTTTCCACATAACCGTTCAATTAATATTGAGCGTATCGTATCAATTTTCTACACTAGATACAAATTGCAGATTTTCACCTCACAGCGGGATGAACTCTGCTCTTTTTGAGAAATGTGGTGGTCTCTTTAACGTGCTCAAGGTGGGACTCTCTTCAAACACGCGCGGACCGCTGGCTTTACGGATGTATGCGGTTGAACAGTAAAATGAAACGGTACATACTTGGACAGTCCATGAGGTGACAAGGCTGTGTCTCCGTTGGCGGATCTCCCACGCAGGCGTCGCAGCAATCGGTGTCCGTAGCGTTACAGATCTTGGAGCGGGTCTGGGTGCCGTTTCCGCACGACACGTCACATGCAGACCAGCTGCCCCAGTCTGCCCAGGCAGCAACTGGACATTGCGTGTCTTGGCAGTTGAAGCCATCCTCCTCACATGTGCTGGAGGAACAGAAACAGACTTAGTATTCACCAAGCACTAATACAAGCATTATGAGACAGGCAAGGCAGGAACAGACTAAAACACATCACATCTGGCTAAATATTTACTGTTTCTTCACATCATCTGCCTGACGTGACATTTGCCAATGAGGATTTGTACCGCGGCTATTGTCCCCTCCACTCTCTGTACTAACGTTATAGAAACATATACCTGTTTACTTCACTTTTTCCTTGGGGCCTCTTAATTAGGTAGCTTTCAACATAAGTTAGGTATGAACGCGTCAGGTCGTTTGATGTGAAATGACTAGCTGCGACCAAAGGGCGGATATAATCCAATTTTAGAAATCATAATTATGCTCAGTTCAATTCATTACTCATAGAGTGAATTACTGGCTGTTTAAGAGACACGGGGTCGCAAACGGATTCTTAACTCACTAAATAATCAACTCGCTTGAAAACAAACAACCGTCAAACAAAGAAACAAACAATCATGACGTACCATTCCCTGCAGTTGGATATCTCCACCACAGCGCCCAGAGGATACTCCTGTCCGTTGTACAGACACGGGGTCTCACAAGGCTCGTCCGTGCACTCCGCAGTCTCCTGGTCCTCACCCTCACACTCCGCCCCACCGTTACTGGCTGGAGGGTTGTTGGGGGATCTGGAAACGAATTCGAGTAGATATACATTCAGAAATAATGTATCACAAACACTGGTCAGTTAGGTTCTTGAAGATTCGAGTTTCTCTCAGAAATTTAAGACACAACGCGTTTATTCAATGGTATCTCAACGTATCGCTGCATGCACACAGGATCATTCATATTAGTAACAGAAGAAAAACAGCCGCTGCGTGTTGGGTGATCTTTCACAACCGTTTAGACTTGGGTGCAGGATAAAACTCCGAGATGTCATCAACTTTGTGTGCAGGTTGTAGCATTTCGTATTCTTCTGTTATCACAAGCAAGGGACCATCAGGATACATTCACATAAGAAAGACATTACATAACATAAGGTACACGCAATTTGACACCAGATATATTCTATACCAGGTGATAACTACAGGCGAGCATCACGCAGGTGTTGTCTCACCTGTATCGTGTAGTGGTTCCATTGCCACAGGTGACGCTACACGTCAGCCAAGGCTGCCAGTTACTCCACACACAGTCCACTGGGGGGAAGGAAAGTCAGTGACCTCAGTGATACGTACGTAAGATGGCAGTGTTTGAACAAGGTATGTCAAACATAGATGACGGCTTGAACCCAGCATCTATATCGTAAACAGTCCGTAGATTAAGCGCTTTAGCGGAAAATTAAAGAATTTTGTAGATACGTACATGCTACTTAAGCTGCCACTTTACAAAATCAAAAAGCAAAAGCATTATCATGACTGAATAAATGCAGCAGTGTACCATCCAAAGCAAAGTTATATTTCAAACACAAACTTAATTCAAATCCGGAGTAACTATGTTTTACCTGGGCAGTCATCATCTGTGCAGTTGAGTTCCCCATTCACACATAAGCTGAAGGAGAAGAACAGAAACAAGTGTTGGTGTTGGAAAATCTCAAGTCAATTTGTAACACTAAATACTGAAGCTAAACAGCTATATTGCTTGCTTGTTTTCTTACAGACAGTATTTCTTTCGGTCTGATTAGGCATTTTCGAAACTATTCCTTACCATTCCTTGCATTCCTGATAGATGGTATCGCCTGGTTGGTACTCGATTCCGTCGATGATACACGGGCACTGCGACACGGGGACACAGTCTCCGTTCAGAGACAAGGTGTTGTTGGGGCAAACACAACCTGCAACATGTCGTTAGGTTTATTAACAAGGTAATGAGTAACTTAATTCATTTACTTACTTAATTTAGCGAAGTGCATTTTTCGTGACGTCACGTGTGTTCCTACTTATTTGTATAATATGTACGATGCATTATCATTACTTATATGAGACTGATTTCTTTATGCATGTTTTCGTATTAGTAAAAAATGGAAAAATATACGATATATTTCTATTTCAATAATTGAGATTCCCAATAAAAAGATGAACAAACAAACAGACAAACTAACAAATTAAGAAAGCATGAGATCATATTTCAGATAAGGGAATATGTTCATTACAAGAAGTTCATTGATCGTGGTGAACAGGCTGTAACTGTAACAGACATCACAGTTGATGTTGATGTAATACTGTCGGCCTGTACCTGACACACACTCGTCCTCGTTCACACAGTTGCCAGTAGTTTCCCCACACTGGTGGCCACACTGGTTAGCACAGCCGGACAGGATCGTGGGGTAAGGACACGTCTCATCTGGGACACAGAACATGGAGGGTTAGTTGGAAACTTTTCTAATTCTATATCACATGTGTGATGAGCATGTGAAACAGAACATAAAGGGGAAAAATGTAGCTGGTTAAAAGAAAGCTAGAAACAACTTGTCAAGGCATATATAATTTTGAACAGGAATCCTAACAAAACAAACATAGAGTAAACCTCCACTAAATGTCTTCATACGTTGGTACAATGCACTAGCAAAGTTTATATATACTTTACATGAGCAGAATGAACAATGAAATGATCTGGGTTTGTAATATTTTATCCTAAAACGTTGACTATTTTCCAGCAATATTGCATATTTGGTAAAAAAAACAACTGCCAGGAGCACATTTGAACATCACATGGCCTGATCTTAACTTTTTGACAGGTCAGCGGACTGACAACAGCAGGGATTTAAAGGAGTCCTTAACTCCAGAGGGGGGAGTTATTTTCCAATAGATGATAATTTTAGGAAGTAAAAATGGATATTTTTACAGTATACGATAAAGTACCCACTAGTACCGTGCGCATTAAAAAGCATTCAGTATTCTACCGAATTCCCCATGTTACCCTCTATTTTCTGATTAATTAAATTAAACAACCTCAGCCTATGGCCTAATACAGTGTGCCTGACAAAGCCTGACAAAAGTTAGATTATAAAAAGAATGTCATGGGGGTTAAGAAAAACTCGTCTTGCTATGTGTTCTTTTATATCTTATCAACAATTGGCCTTCTTATTGTGCTTAACCACCCTCATTTATGCCGAAAATATCCACGACTGATGATGTATGTTTACGCATAGGAAATACATAGGTAGGGTCTGCACGGGTTTAATGAGTATCATATTGTTTTAAAAAACACACCTTATGAAATTAACCACAAGCGGAATTCTGTAAAAAGTTGGCTGATCATGTATAAATTGATACATAAGCTAGTGGAAAACTAGAGTTCCACGACCTCATACCTTCGCCGACTGATGTTAGCCTTTTCGAGTGAATGCTTATCACTCAGTATGTAAATAAGGTCCTCGATTGCATGAATTTCAAGTGATCCTTTTCTCTACACAAAACACAGCATTAAAGTTAAATCTTAGAAAAGAGGGCCATTGTAGCATTTCCTCATATATTATGTAAATGAGGCCATCATGATTTATGTCTGGTAACGTCCACATTTGATTATCTCCCAAACGCCACAAGAATGAAATCCCATCATTTACCACTTTGGAATTATAGTATTTTGTCATAAATTATGCAAATTAGGTATTCGTTTGCATAATTGATATCTATCAATATTCCTCTCTTTCTCAGTTACATGTCACGTGTTTGACTAAAATGGAATGCAAGGGTTTGTATACTTTTTCACATCACAGATCCTGATTTGCATGATTCTTATACGATCATGTAAATCATCACTCAAACTATGTACATCCCTACAAATCATGACGATCCGTCATCACCTTCTTACTAGTATTCTCTTTCAAAGTTTAAAACAAACCCATACCTATACCTACACGAGTTCTCCCAAGAGTTATAAAAATAATCACTGTAAGAATATTTTTGCTTAATTGGTATCATAACTTTTATCTTTACTACAGAAAATAAGGCAATTTGTTGGCAATGTATTTGCTTCAATTATGCCCTTATTTTCATAGTCGACATATCAATCAGTTTTTATCAAACCTATACCTTCCAACAGGGAGAGCGTTAGATCGTAAGGCTGCCCGTGTGACCTCCCTGACCCCAAAACAGAGCCCTGCACCAGGCAAGTAAAGTATCACATGTGTCCTCCAGGGACGTCTCACAGGGAGCCTGCGCTGGTTAACTAGGTCACCTGTCAGTGCAATTTAACCTGAATATATAGTCTTAAAAATAACAAATTGAAAGGGAATTGTAGACATTTCCTTATAAATTATGTTAATGAGGCCTTGTCATGCATGATTTTTGTCTGATATTGTTCACCTTTACTTAGCTTCCTAATGATACAAGAATGAAATTCCAATCATTTACTATTGTGGTATTTTCAATTAGTATTTCTCATTAATTATGCAATATAGGTAGCTATTAGCATTATTGGTATCTATCGATACCTCTCTCTTTTTCAGCTATATATGTCACATGTTTGAGAGTCCTATTTTGAAAGGCAGCAGATTTATAAACTTTCCTTGCTAATTATGCAAATTAGCTCCTGATTTGCATAATAGATATTCAATTATGTAAATCATTAATCGAGCTATCTACATACCATAAATCAAGACGATCCGTTGACCATAAGTCTAGTTATTCATGTCCAAAGGTCAAAACAAATAAATTAAAAACACCCGCTGCAGCTCCAAACAAGCCGCTAGAGGGCCCAAACGTGCAGAACTTACTTCATGTGGCATGGACTATCTACCACACAAAAATCATGACCGTAGCACTTGCAGAAAATTCGACCTCAAGCTTTGAAGCTACACTGCAGTACCCAAAGTACCCGCTAGGAGGCCCATCATCGAGCTTGACCTTCCCCTTTAATAAATCTACCTATTCACTAAATATCATGCACAACCATCAACAGCTTCTCGAGTTATCCTGTCAACAAACAAATACGCATACATAAACAGCCCACTGCAGTACCGCAGGAAAATGCCAGGTGACCCATTTTTGAACTTGAGCTTTGTTTTCACAATCTCTACGTACCCACCAAAAATCATGCAGATCCATCATCAATACGTCGAGTTATGTTGTCTACATACAAACACACTAACAAAAAAAGTCCACTGGAGCACTTTAGGAAAACGCCAGGTTAACCATTTTCGAACTTGACCTGCGTTCCCACAACCGCCACTTACCTACCAAAAATCAGCAAGATCCGTCAAAGTTCTCTCAACTTATGATCTCGACATACATACGGACCCACTTTACAGCTGGCGTAACCGATAACATAACCTTACCGCGAATGCATACATTCCCGGCGAAGGTAATAACACCGCCTTCTGGAGTTTAGGACTCCTTTAAACTCTGGTTCAGAAGTAGGCACTTTACACTCTAAATGATATAATGAACGTCTACTCACTGCACATTTGAGCATTGCAAGGCATAGTCTCCACTCCTCCGTTAGCTGGGCAGTCCGTGCCGTTGTTCTTGGGCGGCGGGTTAGTGCAGTTCCTGTAGCGGTACTGAATACCTCCGTCACATGGCACGTCGCAGGGGGTCCACTCGCCCCACGGGCTCCAGCCTCCATCAGCTGTGAGCACAGCACACTAGTCAGCATATGGTCATGAACACTAAGGCTAAAACTATCACCCTGTCACACAGCGTATCACACAACAGAAAAATATATATTTCTTTAACAAATTGTCTTAGGAATCTACACATTCAAGGCTTTTCGGGACTTCCAGTACCTTACACAAACTGGAAAGGAAACAATGGCCGTACTATGCGGTTGACAGTTGTACCTTTATAGAGAAGGTAGAAATCAATTCCTCTAGGTTCAGAGTTAACTGCCCTATCAACCAACCTCCTTGTAAATAAATGAAAGCAATAAGCTCTGACCATTGATGATAGTGTACTTAATTGAAGTCGAGTTTATATTTTGGTTCTCCGATGTCAAAAATATGAACTGGGAGAATCATTATGTTGACATAAAAACAGAGTATTGAGGGGAAGTACACACAGTTTCAGGGACTGATGTCAGATTCGAAGTATTCTCCTATCCCTCGGTTTTCGTGCTAATTGTTTAAAGATAAATGTCAAATAACTAGTTTTAGTAAAGCATGCACTGGTTAGATAAATAGACATATTTCAGTAGCCATGCTTACTTGGACAAGAGTCGGTGTTGCAATATTCTGTCTCTGTGGTTTCCGTCATGTCGACGCAGAGACCGTTCCCGACCGGTGCAGTGTAGGTGCGCTGGCGCGTCCTGATGCCGCCGCCGCACGTCTCCGTGCACGGCGACCACGTCTCCCAGGAGTTCCATTCGCAGTCCTGGTCGCACGTCTCAGTAGTACAGGTGTACTGACCTTCTGCACACGTGCTGAAAAGGAAAGATACTACTTTAAGAACATGAGAAAAAAATCATACAAATTGATTGAAAGAAATCAGTTTTTCCTTAAGTTAACTCTGGTCATGATGCTGAAACAATACGGTAAAACGTTACAAAAGTCTGTAAGTTTATACTTTTCATGTGATAAGAACTATTTTTGAAAGTAGAGCCATTACCCTATATACCAGAAGACTCACCAGTTGTTACAGTCCACAGTTGTATTATATCCTTCTGGATACGTCACAAACCCATCAACATCTGCATCTATGTGAGCAAATATAGCAAAGGATGTTCAATCATTTTGTCTATAATAAAATAAAAAAATAGAAATATGTCAATCCGGTTTTCACTAAAAAAAACTCCCTTCCCACAATTGTTACAAGATTGACGCCATTTGCTATGTACACATGTTGCTACATGATCTCAGTGCAGGGAAAATCGCAATACAATTATACAACAACATTCGACCCTCGGGATACAATCTGCAAGGACTGCAGCCTTTTTAGCAGCAACTGCGGCATTTACGTTTGGTTGCCTACAACAGCGGGGATTCAGGCTCTCAACCCTTTTTGTGGGTGTGAAGAAGCGGCGCTGCTTATATTTTTACTTCCCATGTTCTTACCTGGATGAGTCGGATCGTGCACAATGCAGGGGCACTCGTTATACTCAATACAGGTTTGGTTCAGAAGCACCATTCCCGGTGGGCAACCACAGCCGGGCGTGCAACCTACAAGAGCGGGGATGCAATAATACGTCATGCTGAAGTAACTTCACGGATGACATTCTGTTGATACTTTAAACTGATGCGAAATTTCCACAAAGCTAGCTTCATTTTCATTTTGCAGCGATTCTATCTATAGTCAAATTGAGCAGACACATTGAATAGCTCTAAAGACTTAAGACACACCATAAATTCTACAAATATCGACCTTAAAAAAATCTTCATTAGACCCCATCTAGTGGCCTACATGATCCTCACCGATGTTGCTACACTGCGCTCCACTCTGGATCTCCAGACATGTCCTGGGGCAATCTAGACAGCTGTAGTACTGCTGGTTATCTGGGCACTCTACAAGGGGCAAGTGAAGTTCAGACATCTTAAGACCAAACTAATCTTACTTGTTGGTCCTTGAATTTAAAAAGAAGTGTTCAGCTGGAACATCAACATGAAAACAAAGTCTGCAGGAAAATCCTGTAATGAGCTACACACAGTTTCATATCTATTCTGTCCAAATGAGATTGAAGATGAACGACATTTATCCTGGATTGTGCACGTTATCATGATAAATGCTCAAAGCTGTTCAACCTTCTTTCCGCTTGCTCAACAGAATTTGATACATTCCATTCTATAGATAAATTCAAATACATTCTAGAAGGAGACAACCCTTACTGTGTACAAATAGGTAAATATATCAAAGGATGTTTAGATCTTAGAACTAGCAGTGTAAGTGATTGTTTAAAGTCGACATGTTGAAGTACTGTATTCATATACTTGTTATACTTGTACGTAGGTTAATTATTTTGTATCCCATTGTTTGTTGTTTGCATGTATAGTTGTGGGAGACCTTACGGAAGTCGCTGTGCTTTTGTTGTGTCAATAAAGATTTCCATATCAACTTTTCCCCACAGTCATCTGTTTTCATCTTGTAATCCTGCTTAGTGCTTCATCTGAATTGCCCGAGAACTAAGAAAATGATTGGTGTTCCCTAAGAGAGAAATTAACTAGCATGGATTTAAAGGGGGGCATCCCATGGAAGTTTGGCCCCTTTAACGTTGTTCCCTTCCAGGCCGACTATGCAATGCAGGAATCCAATTTGACTGCTTTTGAACACATGACATGACATCACAGATATGTAGGGGCAGCGTGAGATTGGAGTTTCCATTCCTACCTTTATGTATCTTCACTATTTTGGTTGCTTCTTTGAATGATGACTTTTAATGTAATATGAACAGCTGGCGTTGCATGCAGACATGAAATACATTATGTCTTTCCTCACTTTTGATTAATATCTTTTCACACACTGGCAGTTTTTAAGAACATCAACATGCCAAACTGCCTAGACTACCAAACAATTGAACGTACCATAGCAGTCGTCCGGTGCGTTACAGATCATGGTTTCCACATTGGGCCCTTCACAGGCCAGCTCCATGGTGCTCGGCGGGGGGTCACTGCAGGTCCTTGTCCTCACGATGGTTCCCGCTCCACAGGTCACGCTGCAGGGGGTCCACAGGGTCCATGGGGTCCATCCTCCGGGGACTAGGGATAACCAAAACAGTCATCATGACTAGATCCACATTACAGTCATGGCAAAGTTTCTTTATATCAAATAACCTTTTTTCAGTCATACAACAATTAGAAAGCCAATTTCCAAACACGTCATTACATTTCAATGGCACGGTTCCTCTATAATACAGCCGTCCCTTTATCATAGAACAAATTATCTATTTAATGACAACGGTTCAACACTTAGAAAATGAAAACATGATTTTCAAAACTTCCATTGCGCCAAATTCAACAGCCTCCTATACGAACTTATCATTGAGTGATATTGGAATGTTACAATAATTTGAAATATATTGTTGTGGCCTACATTTCAGCATATCAATTTTCAGTGTAATTTTTTCATCTATGGAGACAAGACATATCTAGCTCCTATCACATAATTATTTATCTTCCGCTTTTCTATATACTACTGTACCAGAAAGACTATAATGTATCTTTAACCGGATCTTGCTAGCCCTACTACAGAATCACATCTAGATAAAAATAAAATGCGTAGAATAAGATGCATTGGCTCTTACCCAATTAAACGACAGCATTGCAGAAGTGTGCGAGACTTCAAAAGTTCATTCTTTGCCCAATGCTTATGCTGATACCTTCCGAAAGGTGACCAAAATCATGCTGAAAATGCTGAACAAAATCCTGACCATCCCCAAACCCTGTGCTCTGGTTTTTGACAATAATGCTGTTTGACTTTTAAGTTTCGGTTTCCCTGTGATCAACTACACATTGGGCATGAATGTTTTGAAGAAAAAAACTTATTTCTTTGCGGCATCTACAGAAACGTGCGACAGAGCATCAGGGTGGGTTTTAGGAATGGCAGGGTAGCAGGCAGCTCTCCTACAGACGCTGTACAGGTGCAGAGCGCAGACGGCGATGTGGGCGATGCTGGGGTAGCGTTGCGGGGGGTGGGCAAAGAGATGCAGCTAACGGTCAGCATAGGATCAAAGTTAAGAACCACTTTCACATCCACGTAAGGTCACACCAATCTGATTTGTTGTTCATCTAAGATCTAGAAGAATTTTCATTCACGAAGCGTACAGGAATGAGGTACTTACTGTTGCATATTGGCACATTGCAGGTTGTCTGTTCATAGTTTGACCCTTCACAATCCTCATAATCGTTCTGAAAACAAAACACACATTGATATTGTAGTCAGTACATTTCGGTGATATCTTGACAGACAACTGTAGTTCCGATAAGCATTGGTAGGGGGCACTGATGTACTATGTTTGGATGTGCATTGATGATTGAAGTAATGTTTATCCAGGACGGTACAACAGTTAGGGGTAATGTGAAATATAATGTATAAAACAAAACCAGAGAACATTTCAACTATCATGGAAGAGTCAACAGTTAGCAGGCATTTCGCAAACTGAGCTTAGGTTGATTTTTTGCTCTTGAACCTGATTTCAGGTCTGGATTTCAGTACGTCATCCACAACATGTCCTGAGGTTTTACATGGAACAGAAGACAGACTATTTCTTCATTACATGACAAATCTGCACAAGTCCCTACCTGTGGAGGTGGATTGTCGCAATTCCTGACGCGCTCCCGTACGCTGTCCGTTCCGTTTACCTCGATACATGTCTTCGAACAAGGCGTCCACGGGGTCCAGGAAGACCATCCAGGAGGCACTGCAGAAAAATAAGGAATTTGAATAGTCGAGAACAGAATTACGTAGGCTCATTGGTATGCCGAGGTGTCTTTGTCCTTATGATTCTACATATTTCTTCAATTTGAGTCAATAATCTTTACGGTAATATTTCTGCAATACAGTACATCTGGCATTATATCAGAGCATTAGGTCCTTGTGTCATAGTGTAGATTTTATATCATTCCATTTACAAATATATAACAAAATGATTAACCTAAAGCAGCAACTGGATGATACAGGAGTCAAAGTCTCATTGACTAGTTTTTATGACTAACATTTTAATTACTGGGATGTCTACTGTTTCAATAAACATTTCTCACCATAACAGCTTTCGTCTGTTGTGCAGTTCAGCCTGCCCTGGTAGCAGATACTGTAAAAAAACATTTTGTTCAATGACATGGTTGCATGTTGAGTTGGATTAATACATGAACCTTAACTCGATATATGGCTGAGATCACACCAAGGAACCTCCTTTCAGGTAGTTTACAGTAGAGGTTTTGCAAAAGGTCAAGCTAAAGAAATCAAAGGGCTGGTACGAAAATTTGAATCTGACTCTATTCACAGCCTGAAACTGTGTGTACTATTGTGGTTACCATCCGATAGATAATAAAGCAGATCAAATCAATTTCTGCCTTTAATTTCCAGCTATATCCGTGCATGTTGCCTTATGAGAGCCAGTGGAAGACATGCGGTAGACCGAATCAATGAAAAGTTCACATTGATGAATAAAACAAAAACTTCTCCAAAACAAAAATACAAAAATAGTTCATAGAGGTATGAGATGTACAAATTCTTCTTCAGACTGTGCCTCACCAGACGGAGCAGTTCCCGATGATGACGTCCAGAGCGTCCATGACGTAGTTCCCGTTGTCGGCCTGTGTCAGGTTCTGGAACTGGTCAGGCGACAGGTTGCTGTCTGAGATCATCAGTGCCGTGATCTCGCAACGACATTGGTCAGGAGGCACGCACGTGCCGTTCTGCTCGTAGGTACCTGAGTAACACCATGTTTGTTAGATAGAAGATAAGTAAACAGATAATCAAGTTTACGATAATTATCGCTGTGCTCTCGCATCGACACTGGTTGGGAGGCACACACAAGCTATTCTGCGCGTATGTGCGTTAACAACAACATATTTGTTTGTTAAACTTTACAAACAGGGAGATGGCTATAGGAAAGCAACAATTAAGGAGCTTGTACGTAAAAGTCTATGGGAAAAAAATACGAAGGAAATGATAGACGTTGAGCTATATAAAACGATAAAAGTTAACAACACTTCAAGCATCTGACTTATGATCGTCTCTTGTAATTTTTTTGATAATACAGTAATACAAATTGTTGACTGACAGCGGTTCAGTTGCCTAACATTCTAAGAGTCACTCTGACAGAAAACCTAACGCTGTTTTAATCGATTTGTAAAGGTACTGACCAGGTGGACACTGGCAACCAGGAGGGCATGGGTCAGGTGGAGTGCACGTGGATGTTCCGCCGTACTCTGCACAGGTGTTGGGACAGGTGCATTCCGTGGTGTACACCTTCCCATCCACACACTCCTCCTCTGTACAAGCAAGGCAATGAAATACCCACTCAATATAAGATTTGTGCTTGTGGTCGTTCCAATATTACAGACAAAAGTCGTTACACCGATGATACGTGGCAATGGTGTCACACACAAACACACACACACACACACACACACACACACATTCGTTGGGGGTGAAGTTATAAGCCAGTTTAAAACGTTACGTTTCTTTCATCCATTACTGATAATACTTTTCTCCCTGCTAACTCAGGTAGTAAGCAACTTGTATGACATTGATATGTATGCTACATATGTACTATGTTTTGAACTTATTAATCTACCAGCTGTCAATCAATTTATCCATCAATTTCTCACGTCACTTCTAATTACAAAAACAGAGCACACACAAACACCATCGTTGGGCTCAAAATGGACAATCGAAACTTGAGTCTGTACATACATGTAAAGGTATGCTAACTATTGGACCAATCCCCTCCACACATACACAGAGTTGGGTGGAACGTACCGCATGGTTCGCGGTTGCAGGATTCGGTCTCGGTATCGTTGTTGGGGTATCCGGGGCAGGTGTCGCACGGTGTGGCCGTTGTGACCTCCACACACTCACGTGTTCTCTGTACCGTGCCCGCATCACAGGTCACTGGGCAGTCAGACCACTGAGACCATTGCGTGTACTCGCACTCTTGACCTAAAATAGAAACACAAAAACTTACTATGTCTAACCAGTTCGAGACGTATGTTGAAGTCAATGCTAGTAGCATCATGCAGATACACAAAAATATAATTTGAGTATAGAAGCTATCCCAACACTGACCGACCTCTTAAATTACACAATTGCCAATTACTGTTTACTGTTTTAAGTCATGAGGAGACAAGTACTGACTACAAGGATCTCCCCAGCAGTTCTTGGTGTCGGTGTCGTCTCCGGTACAGGGGTTTCCTCCGCAAGCCGGCGCGGGGTCTGTGCAGGTCCGGGTTCGCTCACTGGTGCCCATCTGGTCACATGGAGCCGTGCATGTCGTCCACTGAGTCCACTCCGTCCAACCACCATTAACTACAAAAGTCACAGGAAATGCGCAACATCAAATGTTTAGAGGCGAATTGTACAAAATGTAAAAGTTATGACAAAGCTGCAGTCCAAGTAATGAAGAAAACAGCAAATCAAGACTTTTATCCATTATCTATACAACCCAAACCAGCCAATATCGTTAAAAGTGCTTGTGATACTTAGAATTAAATGTTTTGAATAGTTGGTTGCAAAGGATTTAAATTTGCAAAGACCAAAAAATGCACACTTTTTTTAAGTTTAATACCACAGTCTATGTTGCGTCACGTTCTGTGCCCTGTCACATACTGTGCCCAGGCACTGTTTGTGACAGTGCCCTCGTGTCACAAACCGTGCCTGGGACAAAAGCACGTTTTGTGACACGCGGGCACCGTCACGAATCGTGCCCAATCGAGCACAGCTCGTGACACAAAGGGGGTCTTATCCCATACTGTGCTTTGGGGCGGAGCTTAGTGTTTTGAGGGGGAGGAGTCTGCCCAACGTGTTTTTTTTTCCTGCAGCCCGCCATCTTTTTTTTTTTTTTCATACTAATTCATATGGCTGGAAAAACAACAAAGATACGATGATATAGAGAGAAGCTATTGCCATTCCTCCTTGCTGTGTATTCAGTGAAATGTTGATACAAGACTCTCGATTATAATGGTCTTGAAATATGCAAAACGAATCTTCAAATTAATATTGTCATTGTTATTTATTATACCTGATGTTCCAGTATCCTGACAGCTTGTCACGCCGTGTACGCAGGTACAGGTCTCACATTCACTGATGCGGACCTCGACTCCTGGTGCGATAGTGTCGCCGTCATACACAGGTGTGCCGTCCGTAAGGTTCCCAACGAGCTGTCCGGTCGTGTACTCCAGGACGTCGAAGATGCAAGGACACTCCTGGAAGAGAGAAAATTATATTGAATGATGAATGATGAATGAGCGTGAATTTGCCTTAATTAAGGAAAGTACTATAGTTGCATCAGCAACAAGCTCTTTACTTTGTCCATTTTATGTTAAAATTCTATATTAGATCAATAACTCATCAAGGGAAAATGACTCAAGGGGAAATTCCCATTTTTCATTATCCATTTTTGTAACAAGAGAAGAACCCAAAAGGAACGGCAACACTTCAAGAGTTTACTAATAAAAGCAGCCAATTTTTCTCCATTCGCTTTTGTATAGGTTCAGAGGCTAAATTGGCGCTTGCCTGTGTTAGTCTTGGAAAAAAGTTGTGTTTTTTTTCAAAAAAGTTTTCAATTAACTTGTTCTTATGTTAGGGAAACTGCTAACCTATCACCAATTATACTCTCAATTGTAGCAGATGTTCGTTGGAAATTAACGAACAATTGTTAGCTACTACAAATTAGATTATACATTATACAATAAATTTCATATTTTACCAGAACACAGTCGCCGTCATCCTCAAACGTGCCGTTAGCACAGAAGCAGCCGGTCTCACACACGGGCTCCACGCACTCCTCTTCCCCTCGCAGCTGTGGACAGGTGCGCGGACAGGTGTTGTTACACGGCATCTCCACCTTCGGGTAAGGGCAGCCCTCTGTACAAGGATCAAAGAACAGGAGATGTTACAAATTCGTTCTTCTCTATTCAACTCTCGCACTCGCCGAATGGAATTGACAGGTTTTATGAGAAAAGGTTATGCCTTGAAAATTGATGATATCTACTCAGAAATGAGGATTTTAAGAAATATGTTTCCCTGTTACAGAGTGGAACGTATCATCTTAACGATTATAAAAGACGATCAAATGTGCTAGCAAAATACACTTATTGGTGGGAGAAATTGATTATCAAATTAGATACGTGGTTGTGGTGTAACTTTTATCATCTCGTCGGCAACCCTAAGACCGGCATAATGATAACAAAAGAGTGAATTTAGAGGTATTACAAAATGCAGCAGCAGTAATGCAGGTATGCAGGCAGATATCAGGAAGTTAAAGGCATTCTTGAAAAGGTCTCAATAATATCCGAGGCCATCTTAAGGTGCCCGGCGGAATCATGAGAGTTCATGTTAGTACAATAGACTTTAAACACCACATTTGTGGGCAACAGTGACCTCTAACTGCTGTTACAAAGGTACTGTTGCAACATTGAGCAGAGTTACCTGGACACGGTTGTTCGTTACACGGCTCGATCTCTTCCCCAGTTCCGGTACAGTTCTCAGCCGCACAGCTAGGAGGCGGGTTGGTGCAGCTCTTGGTCCTCATCCTCTCTCCACCATTACATGAGGCGGTACATGTGGACCACTGCGTCCAGGACGACCAGCCGGGGGTGACTGGAAGCGAAAAATTTAAGGAGTGGTGTGAGGAAAGAGGCTTCGTTATTATGCCCTTTAAGATTGCAGCACACAGTATTTATCCGCGATCCCCCAAGTCTGTGACGTAGTGGTACAAAATAGAGCGGCCTTAATCTTGTACCGTATGTAAAACCTTTTAGCCAAAAGTCAGAGAGGCACTAACTTTACTGCTTTTCCGGTCGGCATGTAAATACGCGTGACCTTTACAGATGACTGCCGGGGTGGGTCGGCTGCAGTCCCCGCATGACTCCATTTAAAAGTGGTGGTCGAAATCTAATGTTTTCAGTCATTTTGTAGATTGAACCCTCAAATGGTGGCGTCGCGGTGGCGCAATGTCAGGGTGTTTGGCCCCAGAACCCAGAGATACTGAGTTCGAATCCGGGGTTCCCTGATTTGTCCCGTCGACGTTGTGCCCCTAGGAAAGGCATTTCATACGACTTTCCTCACTTCACTCAGGTGTTAAATGAGTGCCTAGCTTTGGTTAGGGACGACGTTCCTCGGATAGGACGTTAAATGGAGGTCCCGTGTTTGAGGAGAGCCACACCTTGAGCACGTTAAAGAATCCACCGCACTAATCGAAAAGAGTAGGGGTTCTTCCCGGTGTGAGTGGTTCAAAACCGACAGTCCTATGACCGCACATGGGGCAATTGTCGTATTGAGATCACCTGCGCGCCGAATGGTAGTCGCTACAGACCCTTGCGATCTAGCCCCGCCAAATGTGCGCTCCTCGCAATTCAGCCCCTGGCTGCGAAGAGAGAGTATTCGGCGTACCCAATAACAAATTCAACATATTGTTTGTCGTGCTTCTCTAGTGCACCCTGCTATAATCTTATCCGCGTCGATGTCGGTCACGTTGTGGTCCTTAGAAATCGCCATAGGCCGAAAGCTGTGTTCTGCTACCTTAAAACTTCACAACTTGCTATTCACTCCGGGTTTGCACTTGAACATGTACAACAAACACAGTGGACACACTTGTATGATTAAACATACATGTACAATGCATGTGTATGGTCCACACATACAACATAGGTTGAAGGATTCAAAGTGAAAGGAAAGTTACATATGTTACATATGAAGATTTTCCATACTTACCCACATCTCCAGCTGTACAGTTCCAGCGCCCACCGAAGCAGTTACTGTGCAGAAAGCAGACGAAACATAGTAAGCTACATCTGATTAAGAGAAACAGTGATTATAAAACATTAAGAATAGCTATTATTTCTGAACTATGGATAGAGTTAATTATTGTAAGGAATTCAGGCACAACAAAATGAGCAACAACGGAACTGCAGTGATAATCAAGTTAGACTATGTAATGGTTACAATTCCATCACCAAAAAAGCAATCAGTCATAAAACCTATTAAAAGGATGTAACATAAGCTACACTGATTTATCAACTGACAAAGTGCGGCTACACCAATTCATTTCCACGGTTCTCAAACGTCTTAAGTAAATTTTAGGCAGGGGTGAAGAAGATAAAACAGACGACTGTGAGGAAACCGTAAATGGAGGAATACATTTGCTGAAATTGTGGTTGACAATGTATCGACTTTCTCCTAACAATTTCTAATCATGTTCAAATTTCAAATCATCAAAATCGTTTAGCCCAAGAACCATCAATTTGGTGTGGACGCTAATGTCAAAAAAAGGAAAATATCTGTATGTAATCTGTATCTCTCTTTTATACAGTGTATATGTCACCAACAGGAAATTACCGCAACTCCCTTTAACCTTAAAAAAAGATTAAATAAATTGCAAAGTCAACTGTCGTACCAATATCTGCAGCCAAACTGCAGGACAGTGTTGGCATCGTACGTCTCCCCGTTTGCAGGGATTCCGTCATTGTCAGTAGGGAGGCTCCAACGACATGGGCAGGCTGGAACACAAACATGTGGCTGTTAACCCACACAAACTTACACTTGTTCCTTTACCTTTAATGAAAGGATATCATCCAACGGACTCCTAAAACATATATCTTGAGTTCTTACGATAGCAAGGGCTGCATTGCCATGATGCTACCTTTTGCAGAGAGAGTTCAAAGACCTCAGACCTCCGAGAAATATTTGTAAGTTTCTTGTGCATTACGGGTTTCCCCAATGGTTACTCCTCATTATCTTCGCCGAGAAGATTATGTTTTTGGTTGTATGTGGACAACATAACTCGAGAAGCTGTCGATGGTTCTGCATGATATTTAATGGATGGGTAAGGTTTATAGAAAGGAAGGTCAAGTTCGATAATGGGTCTTCTATTAAGTTCTAGCGGGTACCTAAGGTACTGCAGCCGAGCTTCAAAATTTGAGGGCATATTTTCTGCAAGTGCTATGGTCATGATTTTTATGGTACGTAGTTCATGCCACAGGAAGGAAGTTGTGTAAGTTTGGGCCCCCCAGCGGCTTGTTTGGAACTGCATTGGGTGTTTTTGTTTTGACCTTCGGACATGAATAACTTCATCTACATCTACATTCATTAACCCCCAAATAGCCCCTTCAGGAGCAAAGTAGGGTGGGGGGGGGGGGTTGAGTTGAGGTCCCGGGCTAAGGCGGGCAGGCCTCCAGCCTTGCACGGAACGACTCAACGGTGGGAGCCGTCGCAACCGTACCAGGCAGGGTGTTCCACTGAGGGATAGTGCGGGGAAAGAATGAGTGTTTATATGTATCGGTATATGTATATAAAACTTAAGGTCGTGGCTCCCCGGGTGCGCCCCTGGGCTGGTTTCAATAAACTGCAAGTGTCTATATTAATATGGTTGTTAACAAGTTTGTAGAAGGAGGTGAGGTGGGCGTTCCTCCTCCTTTCAGAGAGAAGGGGCCAGTGCAGGTCGTTGAGCATTTGTGTCACGCTGCTAATCCGCCGGAAGTCATTTAGGGTCACACGGGCGGCCCTACGCTGGACGGCCTCCACCGCCTGTATCCCTTTGGTGGTGTACGGGTCCGAGACGATGGCACTACATTCCAAGTGGGGCCGCACCAGCGCTTTGTAGCAAGTGGCCTTGACCCTAGATGGACAGTGGGTCAAATTGCGCCGAATGACCCCTAGAACCCTACCGGCTTTGCTAGTGGCGTGGTTGATATGGGTGTCCCACCGCAAATCTTCGGATTGAACTTGAGAATTGAAGTTTGGTATATAGATAGCTCAGATTATGCTTTACATAATCAACGACTAATTATGCAAATCAGGCGCTTATTGGCATAATTAGTAAGGAAAGTTTGTTAATCCGCTGCATTTTATATTGGGACTCTCAAATATGTGACAGTGTCCCCGTAAACAGGTCATATAAACAATGGCCTGGCAAAAGTAGATCATATAAACAAATAAAGCACAGCACTACTTTACAAGCAGAGGTGTGGGTCCGGCTGGTTTTGCACGTGTTCAGTTTAGGCATTTTTGTCCAAAGCAAGTTGGTGACATGACGAAAGGGGACAGAATAGAAAGCCAGACAAAAACACCTAAAACACGTCAAAAACCAGCGGGACCCACTGCTCTGCTTGGAGAGTATATTGCTCCAAAACTGCACCACTGCTAGGTACGGAAAAGTTACATTTACTATGTCTTTCAAAATGTGGATGATATGGAATAAAGATTTATTCTATTCATATATATTGACTGTACAATTTCATCATTACTTTCAACTTACGACACTGCAATATCAAATCTTTGTGGACATACTCATATTTTTTCATGACCAGTTTTAACATATATCAGGACACTAGACACATATACTAGTCTTCTACCACCAAATGATTCTTAACCCTATCTAGGCTGCCCCCACTCATAACTTCCAAACGGCATGGGTGATATTAAAGCATGTAAATATCAATCAGTATCCATAATAAACCTTGATTATTTGGCGAAGATAATGTGTTCGTGGAACTCTTGTTGATTATGCAATGACGTCGAAATCCATGCAGATCCTATTTCAAAATAAAGGTAAAAATCTTTTTAACAACATTGGCTCCCATATCTAAGGCAACAGACAAACATTTCTGGGCTGTATTCCCAGCATTTTCCCACTATTTCTGACAGGTGAGGGCATATACACCTCCAACGCTCAGTGTTGCATCTAGTTTAGTATTTGAACAGAAGACGTCTTAGATGTTCATACCTTCCTCTAGCACACAGATGCCGGCGTCGTTCTCGTACATGCCGGGTGGGCAGGAGCAGCCGGGGATGCAGCAGCCGGTGTGGAGGCACACGCCAGGCTCCAGCTCGTAGCACGTTCTCGGACACTCCTGGGGACAGGCATAGTACAGCTTCCCCCCTGTACAGTTATTTTCTGGGGAGAGATGGAGTAAGGGGTATGCTAAAATAAGATATAACGTTAGGAACATTGTAAGGCGGCATGAAACAGGGAATGTAAGATGGGAAAATTACTTGTAAAACTGGCAATCTCGGAACACGGGTCCATGTTTTTGTGCTTTTACTACATTTTTACTGTTCCTTCTTCATTGTTTAACATGGCGTACCTGGACAAACAGTCTCCATACAGTCCACCTGTTCGAAGAGCGTCTCGGAGCACTGGTCACCACCGTTGGCGGGGGCGGGGTTGTTGCACTGCCGTGATCGCGTCTTGGTTCCGATACCGCACATCGCAGAGCAAGCCGACCAGAATGACCAAGGGCCGGGGTTACCGTGCACTGTGGGAACAAGTTACATACTAAGTCTTGTATTTTAGAAATCATCTATCAGCCACACAACAAGAACCATCGGTTACTTCTGAATTTTTGAAGTAGAACTTTGGGCTTTTAGGCCCAATGTGACCGTAGACTCAGACACGACATAGGGGGGGGGGGGGGGGAATTAAGTATACAAATTTAGAAACCATTAATTCATACAAGGTGTATGTGGTGCTTTGGTGTCAAGACGATAAGGTTTGAAAAAAAATCGCTGATAACCTCTGCACTTGTTGGCTGTACCTTTTCTTCAAAGCAATGGAAGACCAAATATACAACGTTTTCTAAAAAAAATCATGCATTTAGTGAACCCACTGAAACAAACATGAATCTACAGAAACGCAGATGAATTATGATTTCAATTGTGCTCTGTAAGAACTTAAGAATTAAAGATAATCTTTTGTCTGACACTGACCTGGACAAGGGTTCTCGTTGCAGCTGAGTTCCTCCACTGCCAACCCAGCACAGGCCTGGCCGCCATTTGCGGGCGGCGGATCATCACAGCCCCTGTGTCGGTACTGAATACCGGAGCCGCAGTCCACGGTACAGTTAGTCCATGGCGACCACGGGCTCCAGTTTCCGTCAACTGAAGGGGAGGGAGGTATGATGTAGTTATCATACTGTAACATCTGCTGGTGCCAAAAATAATTGTTAATGTTACCATACAATTATTACAGGCATACAGGCATTACCTCTTGTGAGTTCTTATGGTACAGGTAAGAACATAGGGAATTCTTGACATGCGTACCTGTACATACGAGATCTGTACATGTCAACTGTCCCATCAAGCAGGTACTGCAAAAATAAACAAAGAAAATATTGTTGTAGTAGTTGGGAAAAAACATCGCATTAGCTTAAGAAAGAACCAGATCAGAGTCCCGAGGATGTCATGTGATGTGAATCCCATGGGTGTGATGTGAGTCCCAAGAATGTGATACACATATGATGTGACTATCAAGGATGTGATATGATGTGATATGAGTCTCCAGTGTGTGATGTGAGTCTCAAGGATGCGATTCGAGTCTAAAGGGTGTGATGTAAGTCTCAAGAATGTGGTGCGATTCTCACTGATGTGACGTGAGTAACAGGGATGTGATGTGAGTCCCAAGGGTGCGTTATGGGTGTCAAGAATGAGATATGATGTGAGTATCAATGATATGTGATATCTAAAAACGTGATGTGAGTCTGTTTTTGGTGTAATAGTCTGCAATTCCCATAAAGGGAAGGGACTTCACGGAGATGGACTACGTGCGGGATGACAGCCTGCTCCTGAATGTGATATGATGCGAGTCCTACAATGTTAGCATCAATTAAAGTGTGCTCCCAACCCGTGCATTCTCTTCCTTCCGAATTCAACCCTGACTGCAATGAGAAGACCCCCCCCCACTCATACATAGACTCACAAACTAATATCTTTTACCTAATTTCACCGTTGTTTTCCGAACGAAAATTACATGACTCACCATTCGTTGCACTCATAGCTAATGACTTCTCCCTCTTCAAGAATAAACCATTCAGTGCCATTGTTTTCAGTCGTTGGGACAAAATCTGCAATGTCAAATCATTTGTTTGGTACTGCATTTGACACGATAAAAAGGCCTGATGACAGAATATTTGGCCAACTGAGCGCCATCACTTTATCTAGCTTTTAAGGATGAACAAAAAACCCAAATGCAAGTTATAAATGTTTATAGACGTTCGTTTGAATGATTTTAGCACGAAAAATTTAGAACGTTTAACTCTATAACTTAAATGCTGTTTATTCACTGTTAATGATCAGTCAGCTATAAACTCCAGGTGTGTTATCTCATGTCAAGTAGCCTGCAATTTGGCTGACTGGATGAGAAACTTTTTTTTACCAAGTTATGCAATAAACAATTTATTCATTTACACCTACCTGGTGACTCGATGAGTCTGTATCTGCAAGGACATTCCGACCTGTCGACGCAGGTGCCATCCTGCAGCACCTGGCCATCTGGACAGCCACACTCGTACGTACAGGTGTTTCCTTCCTCGAAGTCATTATGGTCCTGAACGGTGGAAAGACCAAGGTAAGAAAGAAAACAAAACTTCAGTACTTCAACACAGCACAACTTAAACGTTGACAGTCTAAGATGTTTCGTTGCATATGAATACCCAGTGTGGTTCCTGCCCATGATGATATGATAACAAGCTGTTTTCTAGATTTGTTCTAGCAAGGACATTATATAGATACATTGTTGTATTTATTCTATTGAGATGTATACACATCTACAAGGACACGTTTACTGTTGAATCAAGGAGGTTTTATATCATATATGAAACCTCATTGGTTGAATACAGGAATGAAAGACCTGTTGGTCATGATATCATATTTCGTCGCCTCAATTCTTCTTTAACAAGATTTATAATCTCAAAATTTAAAAATGTAGGACTCTTGTTTGTTTTTTATCCCGCCTTGTTTTTTTCGCCCTATCTCATTAATTTTGGAGTCTGCGGAGGATGTCATCCATAACATTTACTTGCTGTGGCCTTAGATATTATCAACCATTAGCTCATACTACGGGACATTTCTGGATTTATTTTTACATATCTTTTCAATACAGACACTTAACACATTTTCCCCAGGGATCGCCTTGTTAACTACAACTCCGAATAGATGTATAGAAATGTAAAATGTGTATCGATTGAGCACCCCCATGCTCCTGTTCAAGAAAGTGTATCCTATGAAGAAAAGACCCTTCTGAATCTGACGATACACTGAAGCAGCGTCACTCACTCACACACACTATCCGGTTTATCATCCTGTTGTTCCTCTTCTGACGAGACGTGCTAGGACATAGATGCCTAAAAGTCATGGCCTTCAAACTTCAAATTTCAAGTGATCGGATATTTATGTATATAGTAATCTCTCCACCTGGATGTCAGCACATGTCCTGGGTCCAGACTTGCACTCGTACATCTGTCCATCTGCACAAGCACTGCCACACAGGACTGGGTCCACGTAGCATGGTCTAGACGCTGTGTGGTTCCCGACACAAGGCATGCCTCCGTGCTGAAAGAAATTATTTCACATTTCCGTCTACTGTACACCCAGCATATGTCGTTTGTTTTAACAATAACTCTAAAGTGAGCTAGCCCTCGAAAGCTGTGATTCATTTTTGTAGGCGCAAGCTACATGTGTGCATGTTTCATAACACCACCTAGACATCAATGCTACCAATAACATCATTAAAAAACTGTTGAAAATAAGTGCATGTACAGTTTACATACGGCATTTGATTTCACCCTCTTCCTTCCATTTAAGAATAACATATTTTCCAAGAGATCTGCTCACCTCAGGTGAGTTGTCACACCGTCTCTCTTGGACATGATTTTTATGTCTTAGGCGATTTTACCCCTGACTGTATAGAGTACCATTATCCTGACGTTTTGCTCACCTGAGCAGCTGGGTTGTCACAGTATCGTTCCCGGACCTCGCTGCCTGACGTGCAGTTTCCACAGCCGGACCACGGTCCCCACTCTCCCCAGTTCCCGTCAACTGCAACATTCACACGTAGAGAGGTTTCACAAGCAATAGCAGTGTTCTCACCAGGATTTTTTCACAGCATAGGGGTCAGGTACACTGAAGGCCAACTTGACGCGGTGCAAGTCACGCGTGGAGTGACCAGAGTAGGGAGTCCGGCATGTTCTCCCGGAAAATTTGTAAATTCATAACCCAATGAGACATTATTTTATGCATTTTGAGGGATAAATTTTGTGAAGTAGAGTTTTTCCTCTGTCACAGCCTCATTCTAAAGCCAAATATGAACTTTTTATAAGATTTATGAAGGGTCACACGGTTTGTCTCAGAAAGAAACACCCCTATGCTGGTTGAAACACAGCATAGGGGTCCAGATCACAGCATAGGGGGTCCCAATCACAGCATAGGGGGCCCCTATGCTGAAAAGGCCTGGCGAGAACACTGAATAGGTATCTTTAACATTCGATCGTTCTCGTAACATGTCGACAAATTGTATTAATACAAATCTACAAGAAAGAAGTTTGCAAGATTTCCAAACATAATTTCATCAGGTTGGTAGAAAAAAAGATATAGTAGTTTTCTTTTTCACGACCAGGAATGTTTCTCACCTGCTTACGTTTCGATGCCTATCAGACATCTTCCAGGTTGTAAAAGAGAAACCCCCCATATCCTGGTTGCATGATTATAGATGCCTTAACCCTCATCCGACCGATACATTTTTGCGACGAATCTGGCAGTATGGGGTCCAAAACGACCCCATTTTGTTTTGCCCATAAATATATTTCTGGTGGATTGTTTGGTAAATAGTGTACATTTAGTGTTTTTATAATCTGTCATTATCACAATTTATGCAGAAAATGAGGTAACTTGTTGCTATGATAGCAATGATGACAAATTTCTGTTATTGGACAGGAATGTCTTTCTTATTACGCAGTAAACAATGCAGAATCATCTGAGGTCCCTTAAACTTAAGAGTATAACTCCTACAAAATGGGACAATCTCAGAAGTTGTAAGACATGTACACGAACTCATGGAATCTCCCACGAAAAAAAGATTAATTTGGCACACATTGATACACGCCTGGGGTCCAAAAGGTCGGAGGAGGGCTAAGCACTGGCAACATTTCTGATGTTACTCTACCATGCCACCTTGTTAGACTAATCGTGATGAATGTGAATGAAGGGATTGTTTCCAATAAAAATACAAACAAACAAACAAGCAAACTGACCTGGGCAGCTTGGCGGAATGTCGCACATGCCAAACGCGATCTGGCTGGCGGTGAAGTTGTTTGTGGGAATCGGCGGCAGGTTGAAGTTCTCACACAGCTGACCTCCATTTGACGGCCGGGGACACGCACAGCTGCACAGTGATGGAAACATATGGTACGAAATTGAATCTGTGTACGTGGCTTGTTAACATCATAAACATCTTTGGATTGTCGACAAATTTGGTGGTGAAAAAAGTATATTCTAATGACATTTTTGCACTCTTCTTTCATTTCTGATACTTACATTTTGATCATCAGTTTCTACTATCATCTTTAGAGACCGAGATAGTTTTTCGATCTTTCGCTGTACCATTCAGTTTGAAATGTGAAAAGCGAGTTTCAAAAATTGTAACTCCTTTTTGTGTGTCCTTTATTACTATGCAAGACTGTAAGGCAGTAGAATGTTTATGGCAAACTTGCAGTAATTCCAGTGAACTCACTCTCTCATCCTGTAGGCAGGTGCGAAACCACAGGTTGCTGTACAGCCGAGCCAGGGAGTCCAGTCACAATAACCACCGTCAACTGTGGGGAGAGTACAGACAGATGCATGTTGCTTTCCGTTAAAACTTTGCTTTAAACCCGTTTGATACATTACTCAGTCAACTATAAACATATTAGTTTTTCAGTATTCGTGCCGTGTTCCGAAAAGTCCAATGTAAACATTCATTTTTTTTTGTTTACTGATGAAATATGTCGAACGACATCTGAAACGTCAGGCATTTCTCGAAATATTGTCCAGTCGTCAGGATTGAATTAAAATGTTATCATTTCCTGGAGAACTAATCTTTACCAAAACTTAAGTTTTTAATCGCTCATGCTCTCATTCGTTGCTTCATTAAAAGGAATCGAGGAGAACAATAAAAAACACTGAATTTTTCATATGCTTCACCGCAATAGGGGCCTGTATTATGATTATGTTACATTCTTTCATTGTGGAAAACTGAAATCAGCTTTGCTATATGACTGATTGTGCGATGCTGGCATATTGATGAACAAACTGCAAAGCAAGCGATGGTGTGGCCTGTGTGATATAAACAATAATGTGAATAGGATAAGGAAGACAGCTTGCCTGGGCAGTCTATATCTGTGCACTGAAACACGCCGTTCACACACGGACTGAAAAATAAAGATGCAGGAAGGTAAAACAACAAACTTAAACAACACAGCAAAGGATCCGGAATGATAAACGTTACTGTCCCTAGTGCTGAACGCCATCAATTCGAATTGTTTCTTAATATTCCGTGTTTTCATCCAATTCATTTGAAGAATTCAGTAATTTCATAGTTCTAAAAGATAGTGCACTACAAGTGCAAGTGCATCAGATATTTGAAAACAGCCTTTACTTATATATTGACATAGATTTACCTGCAATGTTTCATCACTAACGATGCAATGTGTTATCATTAACATACGATATATTTTGCTGTATTTCGTGCTGAACACCATCCACACAATATACTTATTTTTCTTATTGTTCATTCGGTATATTGGTTTGGCTGAGACAAAGTTTTTTCTTACTAGATATCTGCTGTTAAAAACAATGATTTAAGTATTTTTTTCAACCTCTAACGTACGTTGCATTCATCATCATCATATTGAAAGGAAATGAATGTCTTGTTAATTTCCTACCATTGGTTACAGCCCCTTTGTAGGACGTATCCAGGTGGCCAGTTCAGACCGGTTTCCTCGTCCACGCAGTAGCACTCCGACGGTTCAATACATGCAGTTCTTTGCTCGTTCAATACCTATGCAACAATGTTGGCTACAGTTAAAACCCTTTCCACACCTGTTTCTATAGCCCTGCAAGCGCTGCAATGAGAACACGTCCATTCTGGCAGTGGCTTGCGTTTAACTGAATCAGACATACCCGTTCATATGTGAGTGCTAAGCAGAGACAGTCTGGGTTCGCTTCCCCAAGACCGACTTCAATGCGAGCACTCTATAGCTACCCACTCTACCTTTAAAAGAAAACATGAAAACAAAACTTGCGCAACTCATATTATAAATTCAGTTCAATTGGGGCCATTACAAACGTGCAATGATAAAGGTGGGAGGGTCAATGTACTGTTATGGCTTTTAGATAATATGAATCTGTTTTAAGTTTAATCTAATGTCCCGTATATTTCAGTTTAAGTTGTTGTTTTTCTACTCTTAAAATCAACAATTAGAAATGGCATGGCCTAGACAAGACATAAAGAATGAAATCTAAAACCAATTCTTACATATCCTTCTGGGCAGTAGCAGCCGGCCTCACATGTCCAGAAGTAGGTGTACAGGTCCTGGCAGGTTTTGGGTCGGCCGGTCGGGCCACACTCGTCATAGTAGGACATGCTGATGTTTGCACACACGGTATCTGAGGAGGAAACGTAAGGTCTGATGAGCTACTGTGTTGCTACCACATTAACAGAACAGAAGTAAGGCACTGTTTTGATAAACAATGCCAAACAGTAGCTAGTTCACTTGACCTCTCTCTCACCTGTTTCACAGCTGGGGATTCCGCAGGTCTGAACCTGACTTGACTGACCCACACAGTAGCTGCCTCCGTTGGAGGGAGGGGGGTTGTTGCATCCTCGGTACCGAGCAATGAGCGACGTGCCGCACGTAACTGTGCACTCCGACCACGGACCCCACGGGCTCCAGTTTCCGTCATCTGGGCCGAGGAGGAAATGAAGAAAAAGGAAATAAAGTTCACCTTGAACCAGTCTTTCAATGCCGACAAGTTACTCTTCCACACCTCATAACAAGAAAGGGTCCAAGTCAGGGATGGCAACAACAAAATAGTTGCAAATTTAAGATGAAGCAACTCTCATTGCCACAGAAAAGTTTTTTCCTCGTCTACAGTTTAAGCTCATGGACCATAATTTGACCGTCTCTCAATGCTTGAAAATACAGAGCTGCATTTCTAATTTCCAAAAGCTCCTAAAAGATCGCTCGGAACACATGCTAGATCCAGATTCAATCTGAGGCACCATTCAATTGTCTTGATTATATGTCACTCTGAAGCACCATTTGCAGTAGTGTACAACTGAAGAGTTAACTCACAGATGCACGCTCCGGTGTTACAGAGCCTCTCCTCGGTGCTCTCCCCTGTACAGTTGGAGAACGGCATGCTGTCGTTACAGCAGCGGAACCGGTTCTGCACGCCCGACTCACAGGAGGACGTGCACACTGTCCACTGGGACCACTCACTCCAGTTCGGCCCAGGAGCTGAAAGGCACGCGGTAACCATTTACGGGTATGCAGAATGACGCAAATAAGAGTTCAAAATCCTCTAATAAAACTGATTGGCTCCATTGTGGATTTTATTGTATACTTTAGTGTCTTTATCAATTGTAAGGAATTGTTTCATCTTCAATGTCAAAGCAGTGGAGACGAAAATATGATTTACTGTGATTTTATAGAGAAAACTCGTTTCACTTTAGATTTCACATACAAATTTCTCATCATCATCATCATCATCTTTCATCCGGATTTACTCCGGTGAGGTACACTCAATAAAGTTTTTCCAGTACGATCTGTCCTTCATGGCGGGCATTTCTACTGTCCTTTTATAGTAGCTTAATCTACAGAAATGACAGCTAATCAGTGCATAGTTTTTTTGCCTACGTTGAGAATACATTTTTGCAACTCATATATGTGCATTGTTACAGCTCATCTACATGTATGTACAGTAGTGATACGTACCATCACAGCACTGTGTGTTGCAGACATCGGTCTCGATCTCGGGGCCTTCACACAGCTTGCCCCCATAGTGAGGAGCAGGGCTGTTACAGTTACGGTACCTAGACAATGGATGTATAGAAAATGTGTCCAACTCTTTAATTCTTATATGAGTGGAGTTTTTCACGTGACATCATAGGGACGCCAACGTCAAGACGGGCGCAGCTTTTGCATCTCATTAATAATCGTAGTATAAGCGTTTTCGAGGATAAGAATACCAGAAAGACCAACAGGTAGAACACACATAGAAAAGAAATGTATGATAAAAGTTAAAATACAATTTGATGATATCCATTTATGTAGAAAGTGAGTGAAAATGCTCTATACAGAAAAAGAGTCAATTTATCATGCTTTCTCATATATTACAAAGGCTAACACATCTGTACTACATGTATTTCTAAATTCAATGTTTACATGGCAAGGTTACATGGAAAGGCATAGGAGCTTTACACCTAGAAACTAGGTCCACATCAAACCACTAAAAAGAAAACTGATGTGTAGCATAAAAAACAGAACTTACTTCCTGCGGATGCCTCCGTCGCACGGCTCGGAACACTCGCTCCACTCTGACCACGGCGACCAGTTCCCGTCAACTAGTCAAAGAAAACACAACGCAAGAAACAGTGGTCAACAATCAAGAACAAAAGAAGTCTGGTTCAAGTCACTAAGGCAAAGCCCCTATGACACCTTCAGATCCTTTCCATAACTTTGCTCCCGACCGCTTTCCAAGCAAAGTCAGCGCTGGGTTGGGAGTAGCCTGGCATCCATCTATTCTAGCCCCAATCTCCTCTGATTGTATCCAAGCAGAATACAATCATTTTTACTTTATTTGTCCAGAATTTATACACGGATGGCACAAACGAATTTAAAGACCAATGGCCAACTTCGCCGACTGTAATATCTTAAGGAAAACTCCTTCTATTGCCATAAAACATTTACATTAAGAAACATGATATGATTAGTTCTTGTGCATTGACTTTCGATCTATTTCATTACATTAGTGAAGGTCTTGATTTAAAGTTTTGTTCCAGCCCAAAAAAAAGACATGTAAGATCACTACGTCAGAAGCAAAACTCACTTGGGCAGTTGTACTCGGTGCAGTCCATGTTTCCATTGATGCATGTGCTGTAAATGACGTACGCAAGTTGATAGTAGTTAACTCTTCGCATTAAGCACAGTTTGTATAATGTATTTGTATTCATTGAGAATGTTACATGAGCGCATCTAAAACACTGGCAAGAATGTTGTTAACAGAAGCTACATGCACACTTGATATAGATATTAGGCTACATCTGTTCATTTACTTGGTTTTCGAACATATTTCAAGGTACCTGTTTCAGCAAGAGGACATCGAGGGAACAGGGGTCTGTTTAAAAAAATGCAATCAGATTATGTTTACTCCTAGAAACTAGGTCTAAATTGACCATCCAGTTCAGCATCATTAAACTGCTGTGGGTATATAATGGTAATATTTAACTTGTCACGTTTCCCTACCACTGTGACATTGGTTTATAAGAAGAAAAAAAATTGCCAGTTATTGATTGATTTTTTTCTCACCAGTTTTGGCAGTCGTTGACCGAGTATGTCTGACCGGGTTCGTAGAACTCGCCATCGTAGAGACATAGACACTGCTCCGGCACGACACACTCCCCGTTTTGAAGGAACTTGTCCCCGTCACAGCGGCAATATCCCGAGCACTCCGCGGTGTCACACATCACCTGTGGAGAAAAGTTGAGCAACAGAACGATTTCCCTCCTTTTCCATCAATGAAGCAGGCAGGCACGCTTTAACGTCTGCCATCATATTGGCGTCCCTATTTGCATTTCAGTGGCTCTTAGCTCAAGCAGCTAAAACATTTTTCTGTTTCTTCCCCAATTTTTAACTAATAGGATGTTATTCTCTACTTGGAGTTGTAGTCATTCAATAATTTTGTTGTGTGGGTTGGAGAATCGCTCCAACTATGATGCATTGACATACAATAGGGACGCCAACATATGGCGGCAGACATTTTGTTACCTGTGGGGGAAAGATTTTGTAACTACTGTATGTCAAAAGCGGTGGAAGACGAAATACATTTTATCTCAAACTGCCCCTTCAATGATCGGGAAAGAAAAGAGCTTTTTAAAGAAGCCTCCGAAACTTACCACAATTTCCAAACGTTTACTGACGAATATAAAACTAGAACCTTGTTAACCTCCCAAAACCAACTCATTTAAAAAAAAAGTGGGACACTTCGTCTTCCAGTGCTTCCAAAAAAGAAGTCAAACCCAAAAAGCGTAGATTGTATTCCGTAGTAGTTTTTTTTAGAATAGCCATGAGTTCTACTAGTCAACATTGTTAACTCGCACTATATATATCTGTACAGTATACCCTTGCTACGCATTGTTACCTTCGCCGAGAAGGTTATGCAGAGGGTTGCGTTTGTTTGTCTGTCTGTAGTGGACCGGCATAACTCAAGAATGCCTGGATGGATTGTTTTGATATTTGGTATGTTGGTAGGTTTTGATGAGACCTGAAAACGATTAGATTTTAAGCCCCCTAGCGGCTTCTTACGGTACTGCAGCGGAACTTCCTGTTTTGATATCTCGTGTTCTGGACATGCTATGGAATTGATTTTTGAGCGGTACATAGATCTTTGGACAGAGAGTAAGTGGTACGGGTTTGGGCCTCCTAGCAGCTTTTTTGGAACGGCAGGAGCAGGTTTTGCGTCTGACTTTGAAAGGGAATAACTCAAGAAGGGCTTGATGGATGGTAATGATTTTTGGTAAGTAGATAGCTTGTTTCATGTTGCAATTAGCCCTCGGGCAAGAACTTGCAAATAAAATTATTATTACTATTAAAGCAGTGACATCATGTAGATGATGTTTCCACCTTTTTTTGATGCTACACTCATTGCAAATCAGAACAAAAATAGGTGAGCCAGGTTTGATCCGATCAAAGTTAATTTTCATTATGTACATAAAGTACTTTAAATTTTAAAAAATACAAGCAATGACTTTTAATTCAAACAAATACAAGCAATATTCCTTGGAGGAAGTCATGGCTACATTTTACCTGTGCGCTGAGCTCAGAGCAGGTTCGTGGACAGGAGTTCCCACAGTCCTCTGCAGAGACCCACGAGCTCGTGTAAGGGCACTCCCCTGTGCAGGGGGAACACAGGGCATGTTAAATGGAGAGACATCTAGAGAGTCATTGGTGCAGAGCAGCGAAATTCTGCGTGTACACTAACGTTACTTGCAATTGATTCTGCCTGTGTAATAGTTCATTCCACAAGGTCTCTTACACAGGCTACACATTGGTTCACCGACATTCCAATGTACAAGTTAAGCACTAAATGATGTTAGGCTTGTTAAGAAGCAATTTTTTTCAGAAAAGAAACCAAAAAAAATCGAATTTTTTTTCTTCTGACAAACAATAATTGTCTGTGCTAGTACCTTTACCATCTTCAATACACTAGCATGACACGGCCACCATCTGAATGTTGTGATATTTAGAACTAGCACACTGTGAGAAAAGGGATCCCTGTGCCTCACCTGGGCTGCATGGTTCATCACACTCCTTGCTCTGTACGCGGGTGTTGCCCTCACAGTCGGCGCCGTCGTACTGCGGGGCGGGGTTGTTGCACGTACGGAACCGGTACTGAGAACCGTCCACACACGGGTCTTCACAACCAGACCACGGGCCCCACGGCGACCACTCACCATCAACTAGGCAAGGAAAAATGTCCAAACTTGTGGTTTGATCTGCAGTAACTGAAAAGCTATGGTCTCATTGGTCATAATGAAATATTAAGGAAATATGCTATTCCTTTAATTCATAATCATTACACAAGGGAAATGTGATGTATTCTTAGTAATTTGCAGAATAAACCCCTTATTCATTTGGTTAAGTTGATATCAATCAAATATATAATAGCAAAGTGAACAGCATTGCTGACAAGTATGAGGATTCAAAACAAAATTGTTAACTAAATTGTCAGGATCAAATGGAAAAACGGTGCGTATTTCCATGTAAATTTCTATTTGTTGTACCAATTAGATGTAGACCTTACTTACTTGGGCACCTGTATGTTCCACAGTTCTGGATCTGACTATCCTGTCCTTCACAGAAGTCTCCGTACCCGGCCGGGGCGGGGTTATTACACTCACGATGTCTGCAAACAAACACAATCAAACAAACACTTCAAATTACAGATCAGATACAATAATTCACAAATTGGACTATTTAGCCAGAGACAATGAAGGTGGATGTTAACTATGCTTTAAACACTGTTGATTAAAGCAAGAGAAATTCCAGTCTATCGTTATTTCTTGAAGTATGTAATGCCATTGAAAAGACATGTTGCAACAATTAATGTGCCAACAAATACCGTATTAACAATATCTATAATCTCGTATCACATCATCCAATATTGTGGATGTACTGTATCAATGTAACAACGTAATGTTGACCTTATTTGGTATGGCACACTGCCGTCCTCAGCGATGCAGGTTGCTGTGCAGGTAGACCATGCTGTCCATGGACTCCACTCACCGTGAACTGCAACAACAACGCAGTCAATATCACTCTAGTTGAAGCCACTCTATTGGCAAGTACAATGCAGCTTTCAACATCTTCAAAAACTCACAGTATTAGAGGACAATAATATTTCAACACATCTATATTGAAGATAGAAGACATTGTACACTAAGTCCTACACATATCAGTACCAACATGACTAGTATCATGCTGTATCTATCACAAAGTAACAACAAGCAGTTCCATCTAACTTTCTTCCTAACTTCCTAACCCCGTAACCAATACAAATTTGGTGGCAAATGGGTACCCTAGAATGCTAAGCATGTTATCTAAATATGACAAATTTGCTTAAAAGAGTTTTACTTTGCTTACATCACTTGAACTAGATCTTAAGACCTGGTGTGTTATGCCGAATGGCGGTTATACCGGGTATTTAGATACAGACACAGATACAGGACATTAACAGTATAAGGATATCAACATTCTTTGACACAGTTTCATCTTAATGTTCATTCAAATTCTCATGAAATGAACATTACTCTTACCGGAGCAGTTGGCCATCTCACAGACAAGTTGGGAATTTTCACAGGTGCTAGGAAAAAGGGTAAATAATAATCACATGTCTATAGTCATAATAGTATCCATGCACTAACGGGCTAATGTACATACATGCAAGTTTGTGATTTGAAAGTTAGGACATAGAGCTTTGTATGGAGCATTAAGTATAGATATGCAATCAGATAACATAGGAATAAGTTGCAACAAATCGTGGATTTTCTTCTTGGATAACCTTTTTTGAGTTCTGGTTCTTTACACACAACCATACAATGGCAGGTAAACACCATGCGGTTGTGTGAAAAGAACTTGCAATTGTCAATAATTAACTTGTCAACAATAAAATCTATTCACGGACTTATATAAATTCAAATTTTTTTCTTGGATCGCTCACCAGTTTTCACACTCGTTCTTGACTATAGTCACGCCTGGTTGCAGTTCCTCAACTTCACCTATAGGCAATTGGAACTCGTAAATCATAGAAAGGTAGAAAAATCTCTCTACGATACATCCTACATGCTATGGACTTATTCTCATTGCCTCTGTGCCTTCATGCTTTGAAACAAACTTTAGTTTGAAAACTTAACTTTGTTATTTTATGAATTGTATAGAATTGTTTTATTGAAATGCCTATTTCATTGAAATGCCTATTTATCGCCTTTGACGATATAGCGTAGTCAATGTGGTATTATTTTAAAGGAAAATATCCAAGCTTCTCAATGATAAAACAATTCTAATCATTGCGAAACAATGGACAAATGATGAAGGGAAAGTCAGCCATGTATTTTTCGCAACCTAATAACATAAGCCCTGATGCTCAAATCATGAATGTACGGTCATAAACTATCATCATAAAGTGCACTAAATACGCTTTCCAATTATATTAAATACAATGAAATCGATATAGTATTTACTGAAATATAGTCGACCGACATTTTCAAAGTTATTGTATTAAGATTAAATAAACTTTTTTTCTGTCGTGATAGATATGGTCTACATGTACTTGGCCATATTACAGAAATTACGACGGTGCTTTTCCCCTGCCCTCCCGTTTGAGCAGAATCATGTAGCTAGGTTAAAGTAGTTGGGTTGCCGCACAATTGTGCTCATATTCTTTTGCGTTGAATAAAAAGGACATTCTTTACTGTTGATTGATTTATGACTCTTTATTTGAACTGTTAAAGCTTTTAGGCATTTTGTATAGTTTCCAATTTCCTTTACCGTTGATGTTGACAGTGCAGCGACATTCTGCGTACGAGACGCAAATGTCATCCTGCAGCACGGAGCCGTCTGGGCAGTAGCAGCCAGGAATACAGTCCTCCTCACACAGAACGCCCTCCTGTAGGTCCAGGCATGTCCTGGGGCAGTTTCCACACTCCTTCCACACCTTATCATCCAAACACTCCTCTGTAGGGGACACAAAGCTTGTTGTTTCTCTGCATCGTACACATATGCCAGATAAACCCAAATGCCTGCACTTTTAGCAAAGTAGTGTTGTCGTAGTATCAGCATACATTATGATATTCAGGCCATATTATCTTATTTCGGCCTTGGTTATCAAAAATTTTGAAGTAAAAAGTTAGAAGGAAAAAATTTTGTGAGTAAAACTTGGCAATAGATTCACTCCGGGACCCCGACTTTGAGTGCACCAGAGTGCAAACTTTCTCCTCAAACTGTTTTCATGTTTCAGTTAATCACTATCAAACCCGATAACCAGCGAATCAAATTGGTGTGGCCTAAGTGAATCTGTTAAACACTGTACCCTGGCAGTCCTGAAGGTTGCAGGAGATTGTTTCGGTGCTGTTGCCGGGGCAATTGGATGTGACTGGGGTGTCCTCGTACCGGACACAACTCCTGGTCCGGATCCTCTCTCCACCGTCACATGTGGCCGTACAGGCAGACCATGGAGCCCACTCACCCCAATGAGCTGGTGTACCTACAATACGATATGCCCGGAAATTATCAATATACAGTAGTACAATACAGGATTTACATGAATGGTATTATTCATTCTCTCACTCTTCGTGCAAATCAAATCAAATTTAATCGAATCTAGTTTTAGCTAATACCATAAGCCTGGCAGGTAACTATGATGTCACATGATAATTATTACACGGCTCACCTGGGCAGGTAGCTACGAAACAGTCCTTTGTGTCCAGAGTGTTGCCTTCGCATGGCAGTCCACCATTGCTGGCAGATGGGTTACTTCCAGACCTGTACATAATGAAAACATCAACGACTTATTGCTAACTACATGACTTAATCATACTTCTGAGTAGATGAAACGTACGGCTGTTCCAAAACACAACATGATGCAAATTGTCGTTGAATTAAAGCTGTAGATTATTCGTAAAGACAATAAAAACAGTTTAAACTCCATTCAGAATAAAAACAGTTATGAAGAACGGAAAAATGACATTCGTTAAAGAAAGACCGAACACCTGTATCTCTGCTGAATGCCAGCTCCACACGTCTTGTCACACGGAGTCCAGATGCTCCAAAGAGACCAGCCGCAGTCGACTATGGGAAACATTTGTCAATTTTAGTCAGTCAAACAAACAAACAAACAAACAAACAAACAAAGTCACTCATTCACATCACCTATAAAAACATGTACATAGTATTTGTAATATACATGTCTGTTTGCAAAATTACCCACTAACTTACATTCTTATTGGTATGGTTGACAAGGTACCTGGCGATATTTCACATCATATTACATTTACTACAATAACTGCTACATGTTTATCAACAACAACAAATAGTCGCACTATTCGATTAGGGTTCCATTTCAGACCTTTGAGAATTATTTGATCAACATTCAATGTTAACTTATGTTTGGGTTAGTACAGGCTACATGTATTTGAAATGGCACATTCTAAAAAGACATAACACAAAGTTGTTTGACATGCCACTGTCAAGTATGTGGTCGAGTAATGTGATGTCAATGACATTGCAATATTCAAGAGCCTATAAATTGCCAATACATATTTAGCACTTAATACATACCAGCACATTCTTCATCAGAGCAGGTCATATATCCATTCTCACAAACACTGTTGGTAGAAAAACATAGCTGAATGTGAAACCAAAAACATTATAATACTAGTATACAATTACCATGATTAAACTAGCCCACTAATATCCTTCTGAAACCTTATGCTGTACCTTGAAATCGTACATTTTCCTGTTTTTTTTTCTATTTCTAAGGTTAAAAATATTGTAGCATTATCTATTTCCAGGTGTACATAATTTAAAACCATGTTATCCCTGTCTCATCTGTGGAAAAAAGGCCGTTGTTCATTTGATAATGATACTTTTACAGTTCAGGGCTCAAAATACCACATGTTTAATGCGGGTTAATTCAAGTAAAGTTGGAGATGTGTGCAATTCCTGATGACTACACTACAAGCACCTAACCTACAAGGCGATGTTTTATGTGAATAGGTGTTTTTTTATTTTTTTATTTTGTTTCCTATACTGACTGTACCGCCTTGAAAATGCTGATTGGACAATGGAAATGGCTTGAAATTGTTATAATTTCAGAACGTTTCTTTGACATCAGAGTAGTGCAGAAAGTTTCCTGGCGTATTGAGCCCTGCAGTTTGATGACAATGGATGACTACATATCAGCGTTTAATTATTTGTCAATGATATTTTTGTTGCCAATGTAAGTCAGAACAAAGTTATATTACCATGTGTTGCAGTCACTGGTGATGTTTTGGCCTGGTTCGTACTCCTGTCCGTTGTAGAGACATTTGCACTCCGCCGCAGCCACACACTCTCCATTCTGACTGTACGTTCCCTCGGCACAGTAACAACCTGCAAGGGAAAGTGCAAAGGCAACGTGACCTCGGCCCAGTTTAGCACAATTGCTAATCTTTCACTGGTTGTTACAGGAATGACAGACGGAGAATACATTGATGTGTTTCGGATGTCAATGATGACGTCAATGGCGTCTTAGATGGGGCCGCAGCCCGATTGCAGAGGGCACACGACGGGCACACGACAGGTCAGGTCTCCTTTCCGTCCTGTCTTCATTTATGTACAGGATACATAAAAGTTAAACATCATTGTACGGGGAAATTTCCTCAGCTGTTTTTAAATGGAATATAATGAACAATGGACCACAACCACCAAGAGATTCTAGTCAACTTCATAACTAAAGGACCATTGAGGTTACAAAACTTGCCAATTAGGACTTGTTAGGCTGACATTTCAAATTATATCTTTGTAAATCTCTCATTGCATTTCCGTGTGTTTTTATTGTGAAACTTGTCAGTAAGCCAAATTCAGAGTGCGATGTTCTTAGGTGGAGAAGTTAAAGATATCTAAAATTTGATCAGGGCCAAAATGGACTAACATTACTTTTCTGTTGACTCTTAATATAAGACAATGGCTGTTGTATGGGTAAATGCGATCATGACTGAAATTAAACTACAAAGTCAGTCTAGGACTAGCACTCGGAAGGCAGAAGGAGGACTGAAAAGGAACGTTAAAAGCTTTTAAGCTGTTAAAACACACCTTCTTGACACGTCAGCTGGCAAGTCATCTCGTTGCTGAGACCTTGGCAGCTTCTCGAGCAGGGGTCAAAACCGGCAAGACAGTCCTCAGTTGTCACTGCCTCCTTCTCAAGACAATCTGCAAGCAGGATAAAAGGTGACTCTCAATTTCAAACATGGTAAAGATATTGCTTTAAATTGATATGTCTTGTTTTTTCGTCATGGCCAATGAAATTTGACAAAGAATTCGGAAAATACAGTTTCTGCCATACCAATGTTTCTTTCATTTCATATAAAATGTAACATCTAAAATGCCGCTCTCGTAATTCCCTTTACTACCTTAAGACAGCTGCATTCAAAAAACCTTAATTAAGGCGTCCTTCTCCAGAATGTATTGAACACATTATTACCACAGGCATAATGATGCTGCGTAATACATCTGGGTGTTTGGGTGCCGTACGAAATCATGATAATTGACTTATGCAGGATTAATACTATGATTAAATTCGGCAGAATTGAATAATGCACGGTATTCTTACCAGGCCCACACGGCTCATCGATGCACAGGTCGGTCTCGTGGTAAGAACCATTGCAGACGTTGCCTCCGTTCTTTGGTGGTGGATCAGTACAATTTCTATGTTCAAAGGTAAGGCACATGTCAAGCTTTTTAAATCTTACAATGACAAATCATTGCTTTTTATCTCAAACATTTAAAACTTGATAAGAATAGAACACGGAAACAGAGAGTTGGTTGAAAACCTAGAATCTGACTAAATAAACGATATGAACCAATGTGCAGAGTTTGCATGTCGATATCTTAGCTTAAGTGGACCCAACCCCTGAAATCTTCGTCAGCGAAGCCAAGAAGAATCTTAGCTTAGTACTAATCATTCAAGTCCAAGAACCAAAATGTTGAATTGTTCTGGCATTTGGCTCTATTGCAATGTTAACAGCCTTCTAATGTTTGTCTGCTTTCTTATTGCTTCATGATATAGATGGCTGTTTTGCTGGATATGCCAGTGGGTAATGCTAGTCTAAACAGTCGCACGAAATTACATTGGGCTGGATTCCCTCGCTGGACATTATGATGTGTATGCTTTTGAAATTTGTTTTGTCACGAATATTGTATTTTTGCAACATTTTTACAGACTTTTCCAAGGCTATTGACAGAATTCCGGGGATAAAGCAACATATGTGGTTTCAACTCTTCCATCACGCAACCATGAAATGGCAAAGACTGTCCAGTTCGAGTAGTCTATGACTATTACCTATATCTGTGGATGATGCCAAAATCGCAGGCCGCGTCACAGTCGCTCCATGGGGTCCACTGAGACCAGCCGCCGTCAACTATTAATCATTAAAAACACTGTCAGCCCATGAAAACCTCTTCTCATAGCAGAGACCGATTCTGATCTAATTTCCTGCCACCTACAATGTAATACTTTCGCAAAGTAAACAGGAATTCTTCCAAAGTGCCAGAGAAAATAATTTCAGGTTTCAGTTTGTGCTCGGGTTTCCTGTACATCTGCAAATGCTAAAACACAACCACATAGTTAACGTTATCGAAAAATAAACTTCTTGGCAAATGATACGAGACAGTATTTGAGCAAAGCATAAATGATAAGTAGCTAGTACAACAGATACAGTGAAACGTTTGCCTTACTTGGACAAGCAGAAGCGAAGCAGTTTTTGCTTTCCGTGAAGGGTCCGGAGCACTCCGCGCCACCTGTCTGCGCCGGCTGTGCGATGCCGCGGTTTCTGGTGGCCACGCCCTGGCCACAAGTCAGAGAGCAATCACTCCAGCTTCCCCACTGCCCGTGGATGCAGTCAACTGTATGACACAAGCATGTTCATAACTATCAAAATCAAAATAGGATGAAGAGGAAACAAAACAGCGGTGTTGGGCGTCGGCGTTAAATGTGACTACTTAAAGTCCTATATCAAGTTAACAATAAAGTAACAAATACAAACGATTGAGACAGCTTTCGATACGTTTGGTGGATTCTTTTATGTGCTCGGGGAATGGCTCTCCTCAAACACGGGGCCTCTCACTTAACGTCCTATATGAGGGACGTCCCTAACCAGAGCTAGGTACTCATTTTCCCCTGAGTGAAGTGAGGAACTTCGTATAAAGTGCATTTCCCAATGGTACAACATCAACGGGACAAGTCAAGAGAACGAGGATTCGAACTCATGACCTCTGAGTTCTGGGCCAAACACCCTGACATTACTCCACCGTGACACCACTGTGTGCTGGTTATTATTAGTATAGTCAAAATGGAAGTTTGTGCAGGTATTTCTGATTAGTATTCTGCATTAATTTGGTACATGCACTGCACATAAAGTATTTGTAGCTGTATCTTTATAGCCGGTATAACCGTCCTTTGGCGTAACCCACCAGCTTCGCAGGCCGCGTCGCGTAGCTGTTGGTTATATTACACATATTATCAATCATTATGCAAAATCTTGACATTTCCTTCTGTCTTCAAGAGACATCCGATGTAGATCTGTTTTCATTTTGATGACAATAGCCAACCTGTCGTAGTTGTTCGTGCCGGATCTGGCAGCTTGGTTCTGCACCCTTTTCAGGTTATCTTTGTCTTCCTTGGTACGCAGACCCCATACTGTTGCATCATATTCAAAGTTTAGTCATACTAGTGACGTGTACGCAAGTGATTTTATATTTGCTGGGCATGCCCACAACTTGAATCTGATCACTCCAGTGAAGGTACACAAAAAGTAGATTTATACAAATATATATTTGCAGGCCTGCTTACCGCAGTTGTCTTCGTCTGAGCCGTCGGTACAGTCGGCCGTGCCGTCACACACTTGGCTGCTACTCAAACACTCCCCTGACACGCAGGTGAACTGAGTGTCCGCACAGGGAGACGGAGGTGGTGTTGTCGGGATGTACAGAGGTGTTGTAGCCCCGGGAGTTGTAGACAGTCCACCTGCCTGTGTGGCTACAGCAGTGCAAATGTAAGATCTTGTCTTTCAGTCTTACTTAGGTTAGAATGGTAGAAAGAGTACAAGAGAAATAGGGTAATTCTGACTATATTGATTCCCCAACATCTATGCCGATACATGAATCTGGCCCTCAACTCTTTATTGTAATGTTGTTCTTAGTATTGTTTAAACCCCGAGAGCAAAAGAATTAGATTGGAGTGGTACATGTATTATCTTAAGACACATCAGACCTTTTATGCTAATTAAATGCATTTCATCAAGTTGCAGCTTTTCAAATTAATGGTCTGTACATAATGATAAAATACTTTTAAAAACTGTCAAATGTTAGCCATTTGGTTGACATGTCTTTACTATAAAGCATCAAGCTATATGCACGTGTATGCACAAAAGCTTACAGTAAACAGCGATAAATGGATCTTCAAAGAAGACAACTAAAAATGCAGAAAAAACAACAACAATAGCCTACCTCCAGATTCCGGACTTGATGTCGAGTACACCAGGGTGTACATATTATAATCTGCACAAGTAGTGGTGAATGTTGGAAGCGTGGTAAACACAGTTGTAAACTCAGATGTGGCTGTCGAAAAGACAGGTGTTGTCATCAGGGTGGTGACTCCAGAGCTGGCGGTGGTTGTTGTGGTTGTAAATCTTTGGATCGTTGTAGTACCAAGTAAGGTCGTAGTGGTGCTGGGCGCAGCAGTGGTTGTCACAACAGGGGTAGTGGTGGTACCTGGTGTAGCCGTGGTCGTCACTCCAGGGGTGGCACCAACTCCAGGGGTAGTGGTGGTACCTGGTGTAGCCGTGGTCGTCACTCCGGGTGTGGCACCAACTCCAGGGGTAGTGGTGGTACCTGGTGTAGCCGTGGTCGTCACTCCGGGTGTGGCACCAACTCCAGGGGTAGTGGTGGTACCTGGTGTAGCCGTGGTCGTCACTCCAGGTGTGGCACCAACTCCAGGGGTAGTGGTGGTACCTGGTGTAGCCGTGGTCGTCACTCCAGGTGTGGCACCAACTCCAGGGGTAGTGGTGGTACCTGGTGTAGCCGTGGTCGTCACTCCAGGTGTGGCACCAACTCCAGGGGTAGTGGTGGTACCTGGTGTAGCCGTGGTCGTCACTCCAGGTGTGGCACCAACTCCAGGGGTAGTGGTGGTACCTGGTGTAGCCGTGGTCGTCACTCCAGGTGTGGCACCAACTCCAGGGGTAGTGGTGGTACCTGGTGTAGCCGTGGTCGTCACTCCAGGTGTGGCACCAACTCCAGGGGTAGTCGTTGTGCCTAGTGTGATCAGGAAGTGTGCATTGAAAAATCAGCCAGTCTGATCCATTGCCGTACATCTCAAGAACACGTTGAAACAAGAGCTTGCACTCGAGTGATATGATGAAACCTTCAAAATAATACATTCGCTTTCTGCCCTAAGCAAGTATTTTACATGACGGGACAATTCTTTCCTCAGAGTAGATATGATATTGCAAAGTCAACTGTGGTAATGGTCCGAAATATTTTGCACGTTTTATACTACTCTTTAGAATGGCAATTCCAATTTTAAATCATTTCATGATTGCGGAAAAAAAAACTTACAAACCACATGTCGTAATTGATATAAGAGAGAGTAGAGCAAAAGACGGCTGTCGTTCGTCAAGAGCTTGTCACATATGCTACAATGTAGATATTTTACCAACATATCGTTAACAGGCACTGCAAAAAAATTAGTTGCACAAAATGTAATGTCGAAAAAAAGCCCTACACAATGTCACACACGAAAAAATGACACTGAAGCTTCTTCAGCGTAAGAAAGCGCGATCTCTTTTTTCTGATGTTGCAAGAGAAAACGGAAAAAAAGAGAAAAGGTCCAAGAAGAAGCTGCCCAATATGACTTGATTTAGTTTGACGCTCGTATTGTAAGAATCGTTGTAATACCTGGCGTAGCCGTGGTCGTCACTCCAGGTGTGGCACCAACTCCAGGGGTAGTGGTGGTACCTGGTGTAGCCGTGGTCGTCACTCCAGGTGTGGCACCAACTCCAGGGGTAGTGGTGGTACCTGGTGTAGCCGTGGTCGTCACTCCAGGTGTGGCACCAACTCCAGGGGTAGTGGTGGTACCTGGTGTAGCCGTGGTCGTCACTCCAGGTGTGGCACCAACTCCAGGGGTAGTGGTGGTACCTGGTGTAGCCGTGGTCGTCACTCCAGGTGTGGCACCAACTCCAGGGGTAGTGGTGGTACCTGGTGTAGCCGTGGTCGTCACTCCAGGTGTGGCACCAACTCCAGGGGTAGTGGTGGTACCTGGTGTAGCCGTGGTCGTCACTCCAGGTGTGGCACCAACTCCAGGGGTAGTCGTGGTGCCTAGTGTGATCAGGAAGTGTGCATTGAAAAATCAGCCAGTCTGATCCATTGCCGTACATCTCAAGAACACGTTGAAACAAGAGCTTGCACTCGAGTGATATGATGAAACCTTCAAAATAATACATTCGCTTTCTGCCCTAAGCAAGTATTTTACATGACGGGACAATTCTTTCCTCAGAGTAGATATGATATTGCAAAGTCAACTGTGGTAATGGTCCGAAATATTTTCCACGTTTTATACTACTCTTTAGAATGGCAATTCCAATTTTAAATCACTTCATGATTGCGGGAAAAAAACTTACAAACCACATGTCGTAATTGATATAAGAGAGAGTAGAGCAAAAGACGACTGTCGATCGTCAAGAGCTTGTCACATATGCTAAAATGTAGATATTTTACCAACATATCGTTAACAGGCACTGCAAAAAAATTAGTTGCACAAAATGTAACGTCGAAAAAAAGCCCTAAACAATGTCACACACGAAAGAATGACACTGAAGCTTCTTCAGCGTAAGAAAGCGCGATCTCTTTTTTCTGATGTTGCAAGAGAAAACTGAAAAAAGAGAAAAGGTCCAAGAAGAAGCTGCCCAATATGACTTGCTTTAGATTGACGCTCGTATTGTAAGAATCGTTGTAATACCTGGCGTAGCCGTGGTCGTCACTCCAGGTGTGGCACCAACTCCAGGGGTAGTGGTGGTACCTGGTGTAGCCGTGGTCGTCACTCCAGGTGTGGCACCAACTCCAGGGGTAGTGGTGGTACCTGGTGTAGCCGTGGTCGTCACTCCAGGTGTGGCACCAACTCCAGGGGTAGTGGTGGTACCTGGTGTAGCCGTGGTCGTCACTCCAGGTGTGGCACCAACTCCAGGGGTAGTGGTGGTACCTGGTGTAGCCGTGGTCGTCACTCCAGGTGTGGCACCAACTCCAGGGGTAGTGGTGGTACCTGGTGTAGCCGTGGTCGTCACTTCAGGTGTGGCACCAACTCCAGGGGTAGTGGTGGTACCTGGTGTAGCCGTGGTCGTCACTCCAGGTGTGGCACCAACTCCAGGGGTAGTGGTGGTGCCTAGTGTGATCAGGAAGTGTGCATTGAAAAATCAGCCAGTCTGGTCCATTGCCGTACATCTCAAGAACACGTTGAAACAAGAGCTTGCACTCGAGTAATATGATGAAACCTTCAAAATAATACATTCGCTTTCTGCCCTAAGCAAGTATTTTACATGACGGGACAATTCTTTCCTCAGAGTAGATATGATATTGCAAAGTCAACTGTGGTAATGGTCCGAAATATTTTGTACGTTTTATACTACTCTTTAGAATGGCAATTCCAATTTTAAATCATTTCATGATTGCGGAAAAAAAACTTACAAACCACATGTCGTAATTGATATAAGAGAGAGTAGAGCAAAAGACGGCTGTCGATCGTCAAGAGCTTGTCACATATGCTAAAATGTAGATATTTTACCAACATATCGTTAACAGGCACTGCAAAAAAATTAGTTGCACAAAATGTAATGTCGAAAAAAAACCCTACACAATGTCACACACGAAAAAATGACACTGAAGCTTCTTCAGCGTAAGAAAGCGCGATCTCTTTTTTCTGATGTTGCAAGAGAAAACGGAAAAAAGAGAAAAGGTCCAAGAAGAAGCTGCCCAATATGACTTGCTTTAGTTTGACGCTCGTATTGTAAGAATCGTTGTAATACCTGGCGTAGCCGTGGTCGTCACTCCAGGTGTGGCACCAACTCCAGGGGTAGTGGTGGTACCTGGTGTAGCCGTGGTCGTCACTCCAGGTGTGGCACCAACTCCAGGGGTAGTGGTGGTACCTGGTGTAGCCGTGGTCGTCACTCCAGGTGTGGCACCAACTCCAGGGGTAGTGGTGGTACCTGGTGTAGCCGTGGTCGTCACTCCAGGTGTGGCACCAACTCCAGGGGTAGTGGTGGTACCTGGTGTAGCCGTGGTCGTCACTCCAGGTGTGGCACCAACTCCAGGGGTAGTGGTGGTACCTGGTGTAGCCGTGGTCGTCACTCCAGGTGTGGCACCAACTCCAGGGGTAGTGGTGGTACCTGGTGTAGCCGTGGTCGTCACTCCAGGTGTGGCACCAACTCCAGGGGTAGTGGTGGTACCTGGTGTAGCCGTGGTCGTCACTCCAGGTGTGGCACCAACTCCAGGGGTAGTGGTGGTACCTTGTGTAGCCGTGGTCGTCACTCCAGGTGTGGCACCAACTCCAGGGGTAGTGGTGGTACCTGGTGTAGCCGTGGTCGTCACTCCAGGTGTGGCACCAACTCCAGGGGTAGTGGTGGTACCTGGTGTAGCCGTGGTCGTCACTCCAGGTGTGGCACCAACTCCAGGGGTAGTGGTGGTACCTGGTGTAGCCGTGGTCGTCACTCCAGGTGTGGCACCAACTCCAGGGGTAGTCGTTGTGCCTAGTGTGATCAGGAAGTGTGCATTGAAAAATCAGCCAGTCTGATCCATTGCCGTACATCTCAAGAACACGTTGAAACAAGAGCTTGCACTCGAGTGATATGATGAAACCTTCAAAATAATACATTCGCTTTCTGCCCTAAGCAAGTATTTTACATGACGGGACAATTCTTTCCTCAGAGTAGATATGATATTGCAAAGTCAACTGTGGTAATGGTCCGAAATATTTTGCACGTTTTATACTACTCTTTAGAATGGCAATTCCAATTTTAAATCATTTAATGATTGCGGAAAAAAAAATTACAAACCACATGTCGTAATTGATATAAGAGAGAGTAGAGCAAAAGACGGCTGTCGATCGTCAAGAGCTTGTCACATATGCTAAAATGTAGATATTTTACCAACATATCGTTAACAGGCACTGCAAAAAAATTAGTTGCACAAAATGTAACGTCGAAAAAAAGCCCTACACAATGTCACACACGAAAAAATGACACTGAAGCTTCTTCAGCGTAAGAAAGCGCGATCTCTTTTTTCTGATGTTGCAAGAGAAAACGGAAAAAAGAGAAAAGGTCCAAGAAGAAGCTGCCCAATATGACTTGCTTTAGTTTGACGCTCGTATTGTAAGAATCGTTGTAATACCTGGCGTAGCCGTGGTCGTCACTCCAGGTGTGGCACCAACTCCAGGGGTAGTGGTGGTACCTGGTGTAGCCGTGGTCGTCACTCCAGGTGTGGCACCAACTCCAGGGGTAGTGGTGGTACCTGGTGTAGCCGTGGTCGTCACTCCAGGTGTGGCACCAACTCCAGGGGTAGTGGTGGTACCTGGTGTAGCCGTGGTCGTCACTCCAGGTGTGGCACCAACTCCAGGGGTAGTGGTGGTACCTGGTGTAGCCGTGGTCGTCACTCCAGGTGTGGCACCAACTCCAGGGGTAGTGGTGGTACCTTGTGTAGCCGTGGTCGTCACTCCAGGTGTGGCACCAACTCCAGGGGTAGTGGTGGTACCTGGTGTAGCCGTGGTCGTCACTCCAGGTGTGGCACCAACTCCAGGGGTAGTGGTGGTACCTGGTGTAGCCGTGGTCGTCACTCCAGGTGTGGCACCAACTCCAGGGGTAGTGGTGGTACCTGGTGTAGCCGTGGTCGTCACTCCAGGTGTGGCACCAACTCCAGGGGTAGTGGTGGTACCTGGTGTAGCCGTGGTCGTCACTCCAGGTGTGGCACCAACTCCAGGGGTAGTCGTTGTGCCTAGTGTGATCAGGAAGTGTGCATTGAAAAATCAGCCAGTCTGATCCATTGCCGTACATCTCAAGAACACGTTGAAACAAGAGCTTGCACTCGAGTGATATGATGAAACCTTCAAAATAATACATTCGCTTTCTGCCCTAAGCAAGTATTTTACATGACGGGACAATTCTTTCCTCAGAGTAGATATGATATTGCAAAGTCAACTGTGGTAATGGTCCGAAATATTTTGCACGTTTTATACTACTCTTTAGAATGGTAATTCCAATTTTAAATCATTTCATGATTGCGGAAAAAAAAATTACAAACCACATGTCGTAATTGATATAAGAGAGAGTAGAGCAAAAGACGGCTGTCGATCGTCAAGAGCTTGTCACATATGCTAAAATGTAGATATTTTACCAACATATCGTTAACAGGCACTGCAAAAAAATTAGTTGCACAAAATGTAATGTCGAAAAAAAGCCCTACACAATGTCACACACGAAAAAATGACACTGAAGCTTCTTCAGCGTAAGAAAGCGCGATCTCTTTTTTCTGATGTTGCAAGAGAAAACGGAAAAAAGAGAAAAGGTCCAAGAAGAAGCTGCCCAATATGACTTGATTTAGTTTGACGCTCGTATTGTAAGAATCGTTGTAATACCTGGCGTAGCCGTGGTCGTCACTCCAGGTGTGGCACCAACTCCAGGGGTAGTGGTGGTACCTGGCGTAGCCGTGGTCGTCACTCCAGGTGTGGCACCAACTCCAGGGGTAGTGGTGGTACCTGGTGTAGCCGTGGTCGTCACTCCAGGTGTGGCACCAACTCCAGGGGTAGTGGTGGTACCTGGTGTAGCCGTGGTCGTCACTCCAGGTGTGGCACCAACTCCAGGGGTAGTGGTGGTACCTGGTGTAGCCGTGGTCGTCACTCCAGGTGTGGCACCAACTCCAGGGGTAGTGGTGGTACCTGGTGTAGCCGTGGTCGTCACTCCAGGTGTGGCACCAACTCCAGGGGTAGTGGTGGTACCTGGTGTAGCCGTGGTCGTCACTCCAGGTGTGGCACCAACTCCAGGGGTAGTGGTGGTACCTGGTGTAGCCGTGGTCGTCACTCCAGGTGTGGCACCAACTCCAGGGGTAGTCGTTGTGCCTAGTGTGATCAGGAAGTGTGCATTGAAAAATCAGCCAGTCTGATCCATTGCCGTACATCTCAAGAACACGTTGAAACAAGAGCTTGCACTCGAGTGATATGATGAAACCTTCAAAATAATACATTCGCTTTCTGCCCTAAGCAAGTATTTTACATGACGGGACAATTCTTTCCTCAGAGTAGATATGATATTGCAAAGTCAACTGTGGTAATGGTCCGAAATATTTTGCACGTTTTATACTACTCTTTAGAATGGCAATTCCAATTTTAAATCATTTAATGATTGCGGAAAAAAAAAATTACAAACCACATGTCGTAATTGATATAAGAGAGAGTAGAGCAAAAGACGGCTGTCGATCGTCAAGAGCTTGTCACATATGCTACAATGTAGATATTTTACCAACATATCGTTAACAGGCACTGCAAAAAAATTAGTTGCACAAAATGTAACGTCGAAAAAAAGCCCTACACAATGTCACACACAAAAAAATGACACTGAAGCTTCTTCAGCGTAAGAAAGCGAGATCTCTTTTTTCTGATGTTGCAAGAGAAAACGGAAAAAAAGAGAAAAGGTCCAAGAAGAAGCTGCCCAATATGACTTGCTTTAGTTTGACGCTCGTATTGTAAGAATCGTTGTAATACCTGGCGTAGCCGTGGTCGTCACTCCAGGTGTGGCACCAACTCCAGGGGTAGTGGTGGTACCTGGTGTAGCCGTGGTCGTCACTCCAGGTGTGGCACCAACTCCAGGGGTAGTGGTGGTACCTGGTGTAGCCGTGGTCGTCACTCCAGGTGTGGCACCAACTCCAGGGGTAGTGGTGGTACCTGGCGTAGCCGTGGTCGTCACTCCAGGTGTGGCACCAACTCCAGGGGTAGTGGTGGTACCTGGTGTAGCCGTGGTCGTCACTCCAGGTGTGGCACCAACTCCAGGGGTAGTGGTGGTACCTGGTGTAGCCGTGGTCGTCACTCCAGGTGTGGCACCAACTCCAGGGGTAGTGGTGGTACCTGGTGTAGCCGTGGTCGTCACTCCAGGTGTGGCACCAACTCCAGGGGTAGTGGTGGTACCTGGTGTAGCCGTGGTCGTCACTCCAGGTGTGGCACCAACTCCAGGGGTAGTCGTTGTGCCTAGTGTGATCAGGAAGTGTGCATTGAAAAATCAGCCAGTCTGATCCATTGCCGTACATCTCAAGAACACGTTGAAACAAGAGCTTGCACTCGAGTGATATGATGAAACCTTCAAAATAATACATTCGCTTTCTGCCCTAAGCAAGTATTTTACATGACGGGACAATTCTTTCCTCAGAGTAGATATGATATTGCAAAGTCAACTGTGGTAATGGTCCGAAATATTTTGCACGTTTTGTACTACTCTTTAGAATGGTAATTCCAATTTTAAATCATTTCATGATTGCGGAAAAAAAAATTACAAACCACATGTCGTAATTGATATAAGAGAGAGTAGAGCAAAAGACGGCTGTCGATCGTCAAGAGCTTGTCACATATGCTAAAATGTAGATATTTTACCAACATATCGTTAACAGGCACTGCAAAAAAATTAGTTGCACAAAATGTAACGTCGAAAAAAAGCCCTACACAATGTCACACACGAAAAAATGACACTGAAGCTTCTTCAGCGTAAGAAAGCGCGATCTCTTTTTTCTGATGTTGCAAGAGAAAACGGAAAAAAGAGAAAAGGTCCAAGAAGAAGCTGCCCAATATGACTTGCTTTAGTTTGACGCTCGTATTGTAAGAATCGTTGTAATACCTGGCGTAGCCGTGGTCGTCACTCCAGGTGTGGCACCAACTCCAGGGGTAGTGGTGGTACCTGGTGTAGCCGTGGTCGTCACTCCAGGTGTGGCACCAACTCCAGGGGTAGTGGTGGTACCTGGTGTAGCCGTGGTCGTCACTCCAGGTGTGGCACCAACTCCAGGGGTAGTGGTGGTACCTGGTGTAGCCGTGGTCGTCACTCCAGGTGTGGCACCAACTCCAGGGGTAGTGGTGGTACCTGGTGTAGCCGTGGTCGTCACTCCAGGTGTGGCACCAACTCCAGGGGTAGTCGTTGTGCCTAGTGTGATCAGGAAGTGTGCATTGAAAAATCAGCCAGTCTGATCCATTGCCGTACATCTCAAGAACACGTTGAAACAAGAGCTTGCACTCGAGTGATATGATGAAACCTTCAAAATAATACATTCGCTTTCTGCCCTAAGCAAGTATTTTACATGACGGGACAATTCTTTCCTCAGAGTAGATATGATATTGCAAAGTCAACTGTGGTAATGGTCCGAAATATTTTGCACGTTTTATACTACTCTTTAGAATGGCAATTACAATTTTAAATCATTTCATGATTGCGGAAAAAAACTTACAAACCACATGTCGTAATTGATATAAGAGAGAGTAGAGCAAAAGACGGCTGTCGATCGTTAAGAGCTTGTCACATATGCTAAAATGTAGATATTTTACCAACATATCGTTAACAGGCACTGCAAAAAAATTAGTTGCACAAAATGTCACGTCGAAAAAAAGCCCTACACAATGTCACACACGAAAAAATGACACTGAAGCTTCTTCAGCGTAAGAAAGCGCGATCTCTTTTTTCTGATGTTGCAAGAGAAAACGGAAAAAAGAGAAAAGGTCCAAGAAGAAGCTGCCCAATATGACTTGCTTTAGTTTGACGCTCGTATTGTAAGAATCGTTGTAATACCTGGCGTAGCCGTGGTCGTCACTCCAGGTGTGGCACCAACTCCAGGGGTAGTGGTGGTACCTGGTGTAGCCGTGGTCGTCACTCCAGGTGTGGCACCAACTCCAGGGGTAGTGGTGGTACCTGGTGTAGCCGTGGTCGTCACTCCAGGTGTGGCACCAACTCCAGGGGTAGTCGTGGTACCTGGTGTAGCCGTGGTCGTCACTCCAGGTGTGGCACCAACTCCAGGGGTAGTGGTGGTACCTGGTGTAGCCGTGGTCGTCACTCCAGGTGTGGCACCAACTCCAGGGGTAGTGGTGGTACCTGGTGTAGCCGTGGTCGTCACTCCAGGTGTGGCACCAACTCCAGGGGTAGTGGTGGTACCTGGTGTAGCCGTGGTCGTCACTCCAGGTGTGGCACCAACTCCAGGGGTAGTCGTTGTGCCTAGTGTGATCAGGAAGTGTGCATTGAAAAATCAGCCAGTCTGATCCATTGCCGTACATCTCAAGAACACGTTGAGACAAGAGTTTGCACTCGAGTGATATGATGAAACCTTCAAAATAATACATTCGCTTTCTGCCCTAAGCAAGTATTTTACATGACGGGACAATTCTTTCCTCAGAGTAGATATGATATTGCAAAGTCAACTGTGGTAATGGTCCGAAATATTTTGCACGTTTTATACTACTCTTTAGAATGGTAATTCCAATTTTAAATCATTTCATGATTGCAGAAAAAAAACTTACAAGCCACATGTTTTAATAGATATAAGAGAGAGTAGAGCAAAAGACGACTGTCGATCGTCAAGAGCTTGTCACATATGCCAAAATGTAGATATTTTACCAACATATCGTTAACAGGCACTGCAAAAAAATTAGTTGCACAAAATGTAACGTCGAAAAAAAGCCCTACACAATGTCACACACGAAAAAATGACACTGAAGCTTCTTCAGCGTAAGAAAGCGCGATCTCTTTTTTCTGATGTTGCAAGAGAAAACGGAAAAAAGAGAAAAGGTCCAAGAAGAAGCTGCCCAATATGACTTGCTTTAGTTTGACGCTCGTATTGTAAGAATCGTTGTAATACCTGGCGTAGCCGTGGTCGTCACTCCAGGTGTGGCACCAACTCCAGGGGTAGTGGTGGTACCTGGCGTAGCCGTGGTCGTCACTCCAGGTGTGGCACCAACTCCAGGGGTAGTGGTGGTACCTGGTGTAGCCGTGGTCGTCACTCCAGGTGTGGCACCAACTCCAGGGGTAGTGGTGGTACCTGGTGTAGCCGTGGTCGTCACTCCAGGTGTGGCACCAACTCCAGGGGTAGTGGTGGTACCTGGTGTAGCCGTGGTCGTCACTCCAGGTGTGGCACCAACTCCAGGGGTAGTGGTGGTACCTGGTGTAGCCGTGGTCGTCACTCCAGGTGTGGCACCAACTCCAGGGGTAGTGGTGGTACCTGGTGTAGCCGTGGTCGTCACTCCAGGTGTGGCACCAACTCCAGGGGTAGTGGTGGTACCTGGTGTAGCCGTGGTCGTCACTCCAGGTGTTGCACCAACTCCAGGGGTAGTGGTGGCACCTGGTGTAGCCGTGGTCGTCACTCCAGGTGTGGCACCAACTCCAGGGGTAGTCGTTGTGCCTAGTGTGATCAGGAAGTGTGCATTGAAAAATCAGCCAGTCTGATCCATTGCCGTACATCTCAAGAACACGTTGAAACAAGAGCTTGCACTCGAGTGATATGATGAAACCTTCAAAATAATACATTCGCTTTCTGCCCTAAGCAAGTATTTTACATGACGGGACAATTCTTTCCTCAGAGTAGATATGATATTGCAAAGTCAACTGTGGTAATGGTCCGAAATATTTTGCACGTTTTATACTACTCTTTAGAATGGCAATTACAATTTTAAATCATTTCATGATTGCGGAAAAAAACTTACAAACCACATGTCGTAATTGATATAAGAGAGAGTAGAGCAAAAGACGGCTGTCGATCGTCAAGAGCTTGTCACATATGCTACAATGTAGATATTTTACCAACATATCGTTAACAGGCACTGCAAAAAAATTAGTTGCACAAAATGTAACGTCGAAAAAAAGCCCTACACAATGTCACACACGAAAAAATGACACTGAAGCTTCTTCAGCGTAAGAAAGCGCGATCTCTTTTTTCTGATGTTGCAAGAGAAAACGGAAAAAAGAGAAAAGGTCCAAGAAGAAGCTGCCCAATATGACTTGCTTTAGTTTGACGCTCGTATTGTAAGAATCGTTGTAATACCTGGCGTAGCCGTGGTCGTCACTCCAGGTGTGGCACCAACTCCAGGGGTAGTGGTGGTACCTGGTGTAGCCGTGGTCGTCACTCCAGGTGTGGCACCAACTCCAGGGGTAGTGGTGGTACCTGGTGTAGCCGTGGTCGTCACTCCAGGTGTGGCACCAACTCCAGGGGTAGTCGTGGTACCTGGTGTAGCCGTTGTCGTCACTCCAGGTGTGGCACCAACTCCAGGGGTAGTGGTGGTACCTGGTGTAGCCGTGGTCGTCACTCCAGGTGTGGCACCAACTCCAGGGGTAGTGGTGGTACCTGGTGTAGCCGTGGTCGTCACTCCAGGTGTGGCACCAACTCCAGGGGTAGTGGTGGTACCTGGTGTAGCCGTGGTCGTCACTCCAGGTGTGGCACCAACTCCAGGGGTAGTCGTTGTGCCTAGTGTGATCAGGAAGTGTGCATTGAAAAATCAGCCAGTCTGATCCATTGCCGTACATCTCAAGAACACGTTGAAACAAGAGCTTGCACTCGAGTGATATGATGAAACCTTCAAAATAATACATTCGCTTTCTGCCCTAAGCAAGTATTTTACATGACGGGACAATTCTTTCCTCAGAGTAGATATGATATTGCAAAGTCAACTGTGGTAATGGTCCGAAATATTTTGCACGTTTTATACTACTCTTTAGAATGGCAATTACAATTTTAAATCATTTCATGATTGCGGAAAAAAACTTACAAACCACATGTCGTAATTGATATAAGAGAGAGTAGAGCAAAAGACGGCTGTCGATCGTCAAGAGCTTGTCACATATGCTAAAATGTAGATATTTTACCAACATATCGTTAACGGGCACTGCGAAAAAATTAGCTGCACAAAATGTAACGTCGAAAAAAAGCCCTACACAATGTCACACACGAAAAAATGACACTGAAGCTTCTTCAGCGTAAGAAAGCGCGATCTCTTTTTTCTGATGTTGCAAGAGAAAACGGAAAAAAGAGAAAAGGTCCAAGAAGAAGCTGCCCAATATGACTTGCTTTAGTTTGACGCTCGTATTGTAAGAATCGTTGTAATACCTGGCGTAGCCGTGGTCGTCACTCCAGGTGTGGCACCAACTCCAGGGGTAGTGGTGGTACCTGGTGTAGCCGTGGTCGTCACTCCAGGTGTGGCACCAACTCCAGGGGTAGTGGTGGTACCTGGTGTAGCCGTGGTCGTCACTCCAGGTGTGGCACCAACTCCAGGGGTAGTGGTGGTACCTGGTGTAGCCGTGGTCGTCACTCCAGGTGTGGCACCAACTCCAGGGGTAGTCGTTGTGCCTAGTGTGATCAGGAAGTGTGCATTGAAAAATCAGCCAGTCTGATCCATTGCCGTACATCTCAAGAACACGTTGAAACAAGAGCTTGCACTCGAGTGATATGATGAAACCTTCAAAATAATACATTCGCTTTCTGCCCTAAGCAAGTATTTTACATGACGGGACAATTCTTTCCTCAGAGTAGATATGATATTGCAAAGTCAACTGTGGTAATGGTCCGAAATATTTTGCACGTTTTATACTACTCTTTAGAATGGCAATTCCAATTTTAAATCATTTAATGATTGCGGAAAAAAAACTTACAAACCACATGTCGTAATTGATATAAGAGAGAGTAGAGCAAAAGACGGCTGTCGATCGTCAAGAGCTTGTCACATATGCTACAATGTAGATATTTTACCAACATATCGTTAACAGGCACTGCAAAAAAATTAGTTGCACAAAATGTAACGTCGAAAAAAAGCCCTACACAATGTCACACACGAAAAAATGACACTGAAGCTTCTTCAGCGTAAGAAAGCGAGATCTCTTTTTTCTGATGTTGCAAGAGAAAACGGAAAAAAAGAGAAAAGGTCCAAGAAGAAGCTGCCCAATATGACTTGCTTTAGTTTGACGCTCGTATTGTAAGAATCGTTGTAATACCTGGCGTAGCCGTGGTCGTCACTCCAGGTGTGGCACCAACTCCAGGGGTAGTGGTGGTACCTGGTGTAGCCGTGGTCGTCACTCCAGGTGTGGCACCAACTCCAGGGGTAGTGGTGGTACCTGGTGTAGCCGTGGTCGTCACTCCAGGTGTGGCACCAACTCCAGGGGTAGTGGTGGTACCTGGCGTAGCCGTGGTCGTCACTCCAGGTGTGGCACCAACTCCAGGGGTAGTGGTGGTACCTGGTGTAGCCGTGGTCGTCACTCCAGGTGTGGCACCAACTCCAGGGGTAGTGGTGGTACCTGGTGTAGCCGTGGTCGTCACTCCAGGTGTGGCACCAACTCCAGGGGTAGTGGTGGTACCTGGTGTAGCCGTGGTCGTCACTCCAGGTGTGGCACCAACTCCAGGGGTAGTCGTTGTGCCTAGTGTGATCAGGAAGTGTGCATTGAAAAATCAGCCAGTCTGATCCATTGCCGTACATCTCAAGAACACGTTGAAACAAGAGCTTGCACTCGAGTGATATGATGAAACCTTCAAAATAATACATTCGCTTTCTGCCCTAAGCAAGTATTTTACATGACGGGACAATTCTTTCCTCAGAGTAGATATGATATTGCAAAGTCAACTGTGGTAATGGTCCGAAATATTTTGCACGTTTTATACTACTCTTTAGAATGGCAATTCCAATTTTAAATCATTTAATGATTGCGGAAAAAAAAATTACAAACCACATGTCGTAATTGATATAAGAGAGAGTAGAGCAAAAGACGACTGTCGATCGTCAAGAGCTTGTCACATATGCTACAATGTAGATATTTTACCAACATATCGTTAACAGGCACTGCAAAAAAATTAGTTGCACAAAATGTAACGTCGAAAAAAAGCCCTACACAATGTCACACACGAAAAAATGACACTGAAGCTTCTTCAGCGTAAGAAAGCGAGATCTCTTTTTTCTGATGTTGCAAGAGAAAACGGAAAAAAAGAGAAAAGGTCCAAGAAGAAGCTGCCCAATATGACTTGCTTTAGTTTGACGCTCGTATTGTAAGAATCGTTGTAATACCTGGCGTAGCCGTGGTCGTCACTCCAGGTGTGGCACCAACTCCAGGGGTAGTGGTGGTACCTGGTGTAGCCGTGGTCGTCACTCCAGGTGTGGCACCAACTCCAGGGGTAGTGGTGGTACCTGGTGTAGCCGTGGTCGTCACTCCAGGTGTGGCACCAACTCCAGGGGTAGTGGTGGTACCTGGCGTAGCCGTGGTCGTCACTCCAGGTGTGGCACCAACTCCAGGGGTAGTGGTGGTACCTGGTGTAGCCGTGGTCGTCACTCCAGGTGTGGCACCAACTCCAGGGGTAGTGGTGGTACCTGGTGTAGCCGTGGTCGTCACTCCAGGTGTGGCACCAACTCCAGGGGTAGTGGTGGTACCTGGTGTAGCCGTGGTCGTCACTCCAGGTGTGGCACCAACTCCAGGGGTAGTGGTGGTACCTGGTGTAGCCGTGGTCGTCACTCCAGGTGTGGCACCAACTCCAGGGGTAGTCGTTGTGCCTAGTGTGATCAGGAAGTGTGCATTGAAAAATCAGCCAGTCTGATCCATTGCCGTACATCTCAAGAACACGTTGAAACAAGAGCTTGCACTCGAGTGATATGATGAAACCTTCAAAATAATACATTCGCTTTCTGCCCTAAGCAAGTATTTTACATGACGGGACAATTCTTTCCTCAGAGTAGATATGATATTGCAAAGTCAACTGTGGTAATGGTCCGAAATATTTTGCACGTTTTATACTACTCTTTAGAATGGTAATTCCAATTTTAAATCATTTCATGATTGCGGAAAAAAAAATTACAAACCACATGTCGTAATTGATATAAGAGAGAGTAGAGCAAAAGACGGCTGTCGATCGTCAAGAGCTTGTCACATATGCTAAAATGTAGATATTTTACCAACATATCGTTAACAGGCACTGCAAAAAAATTAGTTGCACAAAATGTAACGTCGAAAAAAAGCCCTACACAATGTCACACACGAAAAAATGACACTGAAGCTTCTTCAGCGTAAGAAAGCGCGATCTCTTTTTTCTGATGTTGCAAGAGAAAACGGAAAAAAGAGAAAAGGTCCAAGAAGAAGCTGCCCAATATGACTTGCTTTAGTTTGACGCTCGTATTGTAAGAATCGTTGTAATACCTGGCGTAGCCGTGGTCGTCACTCCAGGTGTGGCACCAACTCCAGGGGTAGTGGTGGTACCTGGTGTAGCCGTGGTCGTCACTCCAGGTGTGGCACCAACTCCAGGGGTAGTGGTGGTACCTGGTGTAGCCGTGGTCGTCACTCCAGGTGTGGCACCAACTCCAGGGGTAGTGGTGGTACCTGGTGTAGCCGTGGTCGTCACTCCAGGTGTGGCACCAACTCCAGGGGTAGTGGTGGTACCTGGTGTAGCCGTGGTCGTCACTCCAGGTGTGGCACCAACTCCAGGGGTAGTGGTGGTACCTGGTGTAGCCGTGGTCGTCACTCCAGGTGTGGCACCAACTCCAGGGGTAGTGGTGGTACCTGGTGTAGCCGTGATCGTCACTCCAGGTGTGGCACCAACTCCAGGGGTAGTGGTGGTACCTGGTGTAGCCGTGGTCGTCACTCCAGGTGTGGCACCAACTCCAGGGGTAGTCGTTGTGCCTAGTGTGATCAGGAAGTGTGCATTGAAAAATCAGCCAGTCTGATCCATTGCCGTACATCTCAAGAACACGTTGAAACAAGAGCTTGCACTCGAGTGATATGATGAAACCTTCAAAATAATACATTCGCTTTCTGCCCTAAGCAAGTATTTTACATGACGGGACAATTCTTTCCTCAGAGTAGATATGATATTGCAAAGTCAACTGTGGTAATGGTCCGAAATATTTTGCACGTTTTATACTACTCTTTAGAATGGCAATTCCAATTTCAAATCATTTAATGATTGCGGAAAAAAAAATTACAAACCACATGTCGTAATTGATATAAGAGAGAGTAGAGCAAAAGACGGCTGTCGATCGTCAAGAGCTTGTCACATATGCTACAATGTAGATATTTTACCAACATATCGTTAACAGGCACTGCAAAAAAATTAGTTGCACAAAATGTAATGTCGAAAAAAAGCCCTACACAATGTCACACACGAAAAAATGACACTGAAGCTTCTTCAGCGTAAGAAAGCGAGATCTCTTTTTTCTGATGTTGCAAGAGAAAACGGAAAAAAAGAGAAAAGGTCCAAGAAGAAGCTGCCCAATATGACTTGCTTTAGTTTGACGCTCATATTGTAAGAATCGTTGTAATACCTGGCGTAGCCGTGGTCGTCACTCCAGGTGTGGCACCAACTCCAGGGGTAGTGGTGGTACCTGGTGTAGCCGTGGTCGTCACTCCAGGTGTGGCACCAACTCCAGGGGTAGTGGTGGTACCTGGTGTAGCCGTGGTCGTCACTCCAGGTGTGGCACCAACTCCAGGGGTAGTGGTGGTACCTGGTGTAGCCGTGGTCGTCACTCCAGGTGTGGCACCAACTCCAGGGGTAGTGGTGGTACCTGGTGTAGCCGTGGTCGTCACTCCAGGTGTGGCACCAACTCCAGGGGTAGTCGTTGTGCCTAGTGTGATCAGGAAGTGTGCATTGAAAAATCAGCCAGTCTGATCCATTGCCGTACATCTCAAGAACACGTTGAAACAAGAGCTTGCACTCCAGTGATATGATGAAACCTTCAAAATAATACATTCGCTTTCTGCCCTAAGCAAGTATTTTACATGACGGGACAATTCTTTCCTCAGAGTAGATATGATATTGCAAAGTCAACTGTGGTAATGGTCCGAAATATTTTGCACGTTTTATACTACTCTTTAGAATGGCAATTCCAATTTTAAATCATTTAATGATTGCGGAAAAAAAACTTACAAACCACATGTCGTAATTGATATAAGAGAGAGTAGAGCAAAAGACGGCTGTCGATCGTCAAGAGCTTGTCACATATGCTACAATGTAGATATTTTACCAACATATCGTTAACAGGCACTGCAAAAAAATTAGTTGCACAAAATGTAACGTCGAAAAAAAGCCCTACACAATGTCACACACGAAAAAATGACACTGAAGCTTCTTCAGCGTAAGAAAGCGAGATCTCTTTTTTCTGATGTTGCAAGAGAAAACGGAAAAAAAGAGAAAAGGTCCAAGAAGAAGCTGCCCAATATGACTTGCTTTAGTTTGACGCTCGTATTGTAAGAATCGTTGTAATACCTGGCGTAGCCGTGGTCGTCACTCCAGGTGTGGCACCAACTCCAGGGGTAGTGGTGGTACCTGGTGTAGCCGTGGTCGTCACTCCAGGTGTGGCACCAACTCCAGGGGTAGTGGTGGTACCTGGTGTAGCCGTGGTCGTCACTCCAGGTGTGGCACCAACTCCAGGGGTAGTGGTGGTACCTGGCGTAGCCGTGGTCGTCACTCCAGGTGTGGCACCAACTCCAGGGGTAGTGGTGGTACCTGGTGTAGCCGTGGTCGTCACTCCAGGTGTGGCACCAACTCCAGGGGTAGTGGTGGTACCTGGTGTAGCCGTGGTCGTCACTCCAGGTGTGGCACCAACTCCAGGGGTAGTGGTGGTACCTGGTGTAGCCGTGGTCGTCACTCCAGGTGTGGCACCAACTCCAGGGGTAGTCGTTGTGCCTAGTGTGATCAGGAAGTGTGCATTGTAAAATCAGCCAGTCTGATCCATTGCCGTACATCTCAAGAACACGTTGAAACAAGAGCTTGCACTCGAGTGATATGATGAAACCTTCAAAATAATACATTCGCTTTCTGCCCTAAGCAAGTATTTTACATGACGGGACAATTCTTTCCTCAGAGTAGATATGATATTGCAAAGTCAACTGTGGTAATGGTCCGAAATATTTTGCACGTTTTATACTACTCTTTAGAATGGCAATTCCAATTTTAAATCATTTAATGATTGCGGAAAAAAAAATTACAAACCACATGTCGTAATTGATATAAGAGAGAGTAGAGCAAAAGACGACTGTCGATCGTCAAGAGCTTGTCACATATGCTACAATGTAGATATTTTACCAACATATCGTTAACAGGCACTGCAAAAAAATTAGTTGCACAAAATGTAACGTCGAAAAAAAGCCCTACACAATGTCACACACGAAAAAATGACACTGAAGCTTCTTCAGCGTAAGAAAGCGAGATCTCTTTTTTCTGATGTTGCAAGAGAAAACGGAAAAAAAGAGAAAAGGTCCAAGAAGAAGCTGCCCAATATGACTTGCTTTAGTTTGACGCTCGTATTGTAAGAATCGTTGTAATACCTGGCGTAGCCGTGGTCGTCACTCCAGGTGTGGCACCAACTCCAGGGGTAGTGGTGGTACCTGGTGTAGCCGTGGTCGTCACTCCAGGTGTGGCACCAACTCCAGGGGTAGTGGTGGTACCTGGTGTAGCCGTGGTCGTCACTCCAGGTGTGGCACCAACTCCAGGGGTAGTGGTGGTACCTGGCGTAGCCGTGGTCGTCACTCCAGGTGTGGCACCAACTCCAGGGGTAGTGGTGGTACCTGGTGTAGCCGTGGTCGTCACTCCAGGTGTGGCACCAACTCCAGGGGTAGTGGTGGTACCTGGTGTAGCCGTGGTCGTCACTCCAGGTGTGGCACCAACTCCAGGGGTAGTGGTGGTACCTGGTGTAGCCGTGGTCGTCACTCCAGGTGTGGCACCAACTCCAGGGGTAGTGGTGGTACCTGGTGTAGCCGTGGTCGTCACTCCAGGTGTGGCACCAACTCCAGGGGTAGTCGTTGTGCCTAGTGTGATCAGGAAGTGTGCATTGAAAAATCAGCCAGTCTGATCCATTGCCGTACATCTCAAGAACACGTTGAAACAAGAGCTTGCACTCGAGTGATATGATGAAACCTTCAAAATAATACATTCGCTTTCTGCCCTAAGCAAGTATTTTACATGACGGGACAATTCTTTCCTCAGAGTAGATATGATATTGCAAAGTCAACTGTGGTAATGGTCCGAAATATTTTGCACGTTTTATACTACTCTTTAGAATGGTAATTCCAATTTTAAATCATTTCATGATTGCGGAAAAAAAAATTACAAACCACATGTCGTAATTGATATAAGAGAGAGTAGAGCAAAAGACGGCTGTCGATCGTCAAGAGCTTGTCACATATGCTAAAATGTAGATATTTTACCAACATATCGTTAACAGGCACTGCAAAAAAATTAGTTGCACAAAATGTAACGTCGAAAAAAAGTCCTACACAATGTCACACACGAAAAAATGACACTGAAGCTTCTTCAGCGTAAGAAAGCGCGATCTCTTTTTTCTGATGTTGCAAGAGAAAACGGAAAAAAGAGAAAAGGTCCAAGAAGAAGCTGCCCAATATGACTTGCTTTAGTTTGACGCTCGTATTGTAAGAATCGTTGTAATACCTGGCGTAGCCGTGGTCGTCACTCCAGGTGTGGCACCAACTCCAGGGGTAGTGGTGGTACCTGGTGTAGCCGTGGTCGTCACTCCAGGTGTGGCACCAACTCCAGGGGTAGTGGTGGTACCTGGTGTAGCCGTGGTCGTCACTCCAGGTGTGGCACCAACTCCAGGGGTAGTGGTGGTACCTGGTGTAGCCGTGGTCGTCACTCCAGGTGTGGCACCAACTCCAGGGGTAGTGGTGGTACCTGGTGTAGCCGTGGTCGTCACTCCAGGTGTGGCACCAACTCCAGGGGTAGTGGTGGTACCTGGTGTAGCCGTGGTCGTCACTCCAGGTGTGGCACCAACTCCAGGGGTAGTGGTGGTACCTGGTGTAGCCGTGATCGTCACTCCAGGTGTGGCACCAACTCCAGGGGTAGTGGTGGTACCTGGTGTAGCCGTGGTCGTCACTCCAGGTGTGGCACCAACTCCAGGGGTAGTCGTTGTGCCTAGTGTGATCAGGAAGTGTGCATTGAAAAATCAGCCAGTCTGATCCATTGCCGTACATCTCAAGAACACGTTGAAACAAGAGCTTGCACTCGAGTGATATGATGAAACCTTCAAAATAATACATTCGCTTTCTGCCCTAAGCAAGTATTTTACATGACGGGACAATTCTTTCCTCAGAGTAGATATGATATTGCAAAGTCAACTGTGGTAATGGTCCGAAATATTTTGCACGTTTTATACTACTCTTTAGAATGGTAATTCCAATTTTAAATCATTTCATGATTGCGGAAAAAAAAATTACAAACCACATGTCGTAATTGATATAAGAGAGAGTAGAGCAAAAGACGGCTGTCGATCGTCAAGAGCTTGTCACATATGCTACAATGTAGATATTTTACCAACATATCGTTAACAGGCACTGCAAAAAAATTAGTTGCACAAAATGTAATGTCGAAAAAAAGCCCTACACAATGTCACACACGAAAAAATGACACTGAAGCTTCTTCAGCGTAAGAAAGCGAGATCTCTTTTTTCTGATGTTGCAAGAGAAAACGGAAAAAAAGAGAAAAGGTCCAAGAAGAAGCTGCCCAATATGACTTGCTTTAGTTTGACGCTCATATTGTAAGAATCGTTGTAATACCTGGCGTAGCCGTGGTCGTCACTCCAGGTGTGGCACCAACTCCAGGGGTAGTGGTGGTACCTGGTGTAGCCGTGGTCGTCACTCCAGGTGTGGCACCAACTCCAGGGGTAGTGGTGGTACCTGGTGTAGCCGTGGTCGTCACTCCAGGTGTGGCACCAACTCCAGGGGTAGTGGTGGTACCTGGTGTAGCCGTGGTCGTCACTCCAGGTGTGGCACCAACTCCAGGGGTAGTGGTGGTACCTGGTGTAGCCGTGGTCGTCACTCCAGGTGTGGCACCAACTCCAGGGGTAGTGGTGGTACCTGGTGTAGCCGTGGTCGTCACTCCAGGTGTGGCACCAACTCCAGGGGTAGTGGTGGTACCTGGTGTAGCCGTGGTCGTCACTCCAGGTGTGGCACCAACTCCAGGGGTAGTGGTGGTACCTGGTGTAGCCGTGGTCGTCACTCCAGGTGTGGCACCAACTCCAGGGGTAGTCGTTGTGCCTAGTGTGATCAGGAAGTGTGCATTGAAAAATCAGCCAGTCTGATCCATTGCCGTACATCTCAAGAACACGTTGAAACAAGAGCTTGCACTCGAGTGATATGATGAAACCTTCAAAATAATACATTCGCTTTCTGCCCTAAGCAAGTATTTTACATGACGGGACAATTCTTTCCTCAGAGTAGATATGATATTGCAAAGTCAACTGTGGTAATGGTCCGAAATATTTTGCACGTTTTATACTACTCTTTAGAATGGCAATTACAATTTTAAATCATTTCATGATTGCGGAAAAAAACTTACAAATCACATGTCGTAATTGATATAAGAGAGAGTAGAGCAAAAGACGGCTGTCGATCGTCAAGAGCTTGTCACATATGCTAAAATGTAGATATTTTACCAACATATCGTTAACAGGCACTGCAAAAAAATTAGTTGCACAAAATGTCACGTCGAAAAAAAGCCCTACACAATGTCACACACGAAAAAATGACACTGAAGCTTCTTCAGCGTAAGAAAGCGCGATCTCTTTTTTCTGATGTTGCAAGAGAAAACGGAAAAAAGAGAAAAGGTCCAAGAAGAAGCTGCCCAATATGACTTGCTTTAGTTTGACGCTCGTATTGTAAGAATCGTTGTAATACCTGGCGTAGCCGTGGTCGTCACTCCAGGTGTGGCACCAACTCCAGGGGTAGTGGTGGTACCTGGTGTAGCCGTGGTCGTCACTCCAGGTGTGGCACCAACTCCAGGGGTAGTGGTGGTACCTGGTGTAGCCGTGGTCGTCACTCCAGGTGTGGCACCAACTCCAGGGGTAGTGGTGGTACCTGGTGTAGCCGTGGTCGTCACTCCAGGTGTGGCACCAACTCCAGGGGTAGTGGTGGTACCTGGTGTAGCCGTGGTCGTCACTCCAGGTGTGGCACCAACTCCAGGGGTAGTGGTGGTACCTGGTGTAGCCGTGGTCGTCACTCCAGGTGTGGCACCAACTCCAGGGGTAGTGGTGGTACCTGGTGTAGCCGTGGTCGTCACTCCAGGTGTGGCACCAACTCCAGGGGTAGTCGTTGTGCCTAGTGTGATCAGGAAGTGTGCATTGAAAAATCAGCCAGTCTGATCCATTGCCGTACATCTCAAGAACACGTTGAGACAAGAGCTTGCACTCGAGTGATATGATGAAACCTTCAAAATAATACATTCGCTTTCTGCCCTAAGCAAGTATTTTACATGACGGGACAATTCTTTCCTCAGAGTAGATATGATATTGCAAAGTCAACTGTGGTAATGGTCCGAAATATTTTGCACGTTTTATACTACTCTTTAGAATGGTAATTCCAATTTTAAATCATTTCATGATTGCAGAAAAAAAACTTACAAACCACATGTTTTAATAGATATAAGAGAGAGTAGAGCAAAAGACGACTGTCGATCGTCAAGAGCTTGTCACATATGCCAAAATGTAGATATTTTACCAACATATCGTTAACAGGCACTGCAAAAAAATTAGTTGCACAAAATGTAACGTCGAAAAAAAGCCCTACACAATGTCACACACGAAAAAATGACACTGAAGCTTCTTCAGCGTAAGAAAGCGCGATCTCTTTTTTCTGATGTTGCAAGAGAAAACGGAAAAAAGAGAAAAGGTCCAAGAAGAAGCTGCCCAATATGACTTGCTTTAGTTTGACGCTCGTATTGTAAGAATCGTTGTAATACCTGGCGTAGCCGTGGTCGTCACTCCAGGTGTGGCACCAACTCCAGGGGTAGTGGTGGTACCTGGCGTAGCCGTGGTCGTCGCTCCAGGTGTGGCACCAACTCCAGGGGTAGTGGTGGTACCTGGTGTAGCCGTGGTCGTCACTCCAGGTGTGGCACCAACTCCAGGGGTAGTGGTGGTACCTGGTGTAGCCGTGGTCGTCACTCCAGGTGTGGCACCAACTCCAGGGGTAGTGGTGGTACCTGGTGTAGCCGTGGTCGTCACTCCAGGTGTGGCACCAACTCCAGGGGTAGTGGTGGTACCTGGTGTAGCCGTGGTCGTCACTCCAGGTGTGGCACCAACTCCAGGGGTAGTGGTGGTACCTGGTGTAGCCGTGGTCGTCACTCCAGGTGTGGCACCAACTTCAGGGGTAGTCGTTGTGCCTAGTGTGATCAGGAAGTGTGCATTGAAAAATCAGCCAGTCTGATCCATTGCCGTACATCTCAAGAACACGTTGAAACAAGAGCTTGCACTCGAGTGATATGATGAAACCTTCAAAATAATACATTCGCTTTCTGCCCTAAGCAAGTATTTTACATGACGGGACAATTCTTTCCTCAGAGTAGATATGATATTGCAAAGTCAACTGTGGTAATGGTCCAAAATATTTTGCACGTTTTATACTACTCTTTAGAATGGCAATTACAATTTTAAATCATTTCATGATTGCGGAAAAAAACTTACAAACCACATGTCGTAATTGATATAAGAGAGAGTAGAGCAAAAGACGGCTGTCGATCGTCAAGAGCTTGTCACATATGCTACAATGTAGATATTTTACCAACATATCGTTAACAGGCACTGCAAAAAAATTAGTTGCACAAAATGTAACGTCGAAAAAAAGCCCTACACAATGTCACACACGAAAAAATGACACTGAAGCTTCTTCAGCGTAAGAAAGCGCGATCTCTTTTTTCTGATGTTGCAAGAGAAAACGGAAAAAAGAGAAAAGGTCCAAGAAGAAGCTGCCCAATATGACTTGCTTTAGTTTGACGCTCGTATTGTAAGAATCGTTGTAATACCTGGCGTAGCCGTGGTCGTCACTCCAGGTGTGGCACCAACTCCAGGGGTAGTGGTGGTACCTGGTGTAGCCGTGGTCGTCACTCCAGGTGTGGCACCAACTCCAGGGGTAGTGGTGGTACCTGGTGTAGCCGTGGTCGTCACTCCAGGTGTGGCACCAACTCCAGGGGTAGTGGTGGTACCTGGTGTAGCCGTGGTCGTCACTCCAGGTGTGGCACCAACTCCAGGGGTAGTGGTGGTACCTGGTGTAGCCGTGGTCGTCACTCCAGGTGTGGCACCAACTCCAGGGGTAGTGGTGGTACCTGGTGTAGCCGTGGTCGTCACTCCAGGTGTGGCACCAACTCCAGGGGTAGTGGTGGTACCTGGTGTAGCCGTGGTCGTCACTCCAGGTGTGGCACCAACTCCAGGGGTAGTCGTTGTGCCTAGTGTGATCAGGAAGTGTGCATTGAAAAATCAGCCAGTCTGATCCATTGCCGTACATCTCAAGAACACGTTGAAACAAGAGCTTGCACTCGAGTGATATGATGAAACCTTCAAAATAATACATTCGCTTTCTGCCCTAAGCAAGTATTTTACATGACGGGACAATTCTTTCCTCAGAGTAGATATGATATTGCAAAGTCAACTGTGGTAATGGTCCGAAATATTTTGCACGTTTTATACTACTCTTTAGAATGGTAATTCCAATTTTAAATCATTTCATGATTGCAGAAAAAAAACTTACAAACCACATGTTTTAATAGATATAAGAGAGAGTAGAGCAAAAGACGACTGTCGATCGTCAAGAGCTTGTCACATATGCCAAAATGTAGATATTTTACCAACATATCGTTAACAGGCACTGCAAAAAAATTAGTTGCACAAAATGTAACGTCGAAAAAAAGCCCTACACAATGTCACACACGAAAAAATGACACTGAAGCTTCTTCAGCGTAAGAAAGCGCGATCTCTTTTTTCTGATGTTGCAAGAGAAAACGGAAAAAAGAGAAAAGGTCCAAGAAGAAGCTGCCCAATATGACTTGCTTTAGTTTGACGCTCGTATTGTAAGAATCGTTGTAATACCTGGCGTAGCCGTGGTCGTCACTCCAGGTGTGGCACCAACTCCAGGGGTAGTGGTGGTACCTGGCGTAGCCGTGGTCGTCACTCCAGGTGTGGCACCAACTCCAGGGGTAGTGGTGGTACCTGGTGTAGCCGTGGTCGTCACTCCAGGTGTGGCACCAACTCCAGGGGTAGTGGTGGTACCTGGTGTAGCCGTGGTCGTCACTCCAGGTGTGGCACCAACTCCAGGGGTAGTCGTTGTGCCTAGTGTGATCAGGAAGTGTGCATTGAAAAATCAGCCAGTCTGATCCATTGCCGTACATCTCAAGAACACGTTGAAACAAGAGCTTGCACTCGAGTGATATGATGAAACCTTCAAAATAATACATTCGCTTTCTGCCCTAAGCAAGTATTTTACATGACGGGACAATTCTTTCCTCAGAGTAGATATGATATTGCAAAGTCAACTGTGGTAATGGTCCGAAATATTTTCCACGTTTTATACTACTCTTTAGAATGGTAATTCCAATTTTAAATCATTTAATGATTGCGGAAAAAGAAATTACAAACCACATGTCGTAATTGATATAAGAGAGAGTAGAGCAAAAGACGGCTGTCGATCGTCAAGAGCTTGTCACATATGCTAAAATGTAGATATTTTACCAACATATCGTTAACAGGCACTGCAAAAAAATTAGTTGCACAAAATGTAATGTCGAAAAAAAGCCCTACACAATGTCACACACGAAAAAATGACACTGAAGCTTCTTCAGCGTAACAAAGCGCGATCTCTTTTTTCTGATGTTGCAAGAGAAAACGGAAAAAAAGAGAAAAGGTCCAAGAAGAAGCTGCCCAATATGACTTGATTTAGTTTGACGCTCGTATTGTAAGAATCGTTGTAATACCTGGCGTAGCCGTGGTCGTCACTCCAGGTGTGGCACCAACTCCAGGGGTAGTGGTGGTACCTGGCGTAGCCGTGGTCGTCACTCCAGGTGTGGCACCAACTCCAGGGGTAGTGGTGGTACCTGGTGTAGCCGTGGTCGTCACTCCAGGTGTGGCACCAACTCCAGGGGTAGTGGTGGTACCTGGTGTAGCCGTGGTCGTCACTCCAGGTGTGGCACCAACTCCAGGGGTAGTGGTGGTACCTGGTGTAGCCGTGGTCGTCACTCCAGGTGTGGCACCAACTCCAGGGGTAGTGGTGGTACCTGGTGTAGCCGTGGTCGTCACTCCAGGTGTGGCACCAACTCCAGGGGTAGTGGTGGTACCTGGTGTAGCCGTGGTCGTCACTCCAGGTGTGGCACCAACTCCAGGGGTAGTGGTGGTACCTGGTGTAGCCGTGGTCGTCACTCCAGGTGTGGCACCAACTCCAGGGGTAGTGGTGGTACCTGGTGTAGCCGTGGTCGTCACTCCAGGTGTGGCACCAACTCCAGGGGTAGTCGTTGTGCCTAGTGTGATCAGGAAGTGTGCATTGAAAAATCAGCCAGTCTGATCCATTGCCGTACATCTCAAGAACACGTTGAGACAAGAGCTTGCACTCGAGTGATATGATGAAACCTTCAAAATAATACATTCGCTTTCTGCCCTAAGCAAGTATTTTACATGACGGGACAATTCTTTCCTCAGAGTAGATATGATATTGCAAAGTCAACTGTGGTAATGGTCCGAAATATTTTGCACGTTTTATACTACTCTTTAGAATGGCAATTCCAATTTTAAATCATTTAATGATTGTGGAAAAAAAAATTACAAACCACATGTCGTAATTGATATAAGAGAGAGTAGAGCAAAAGACGGCTGTCGATCGTCAAGAGCTTGTCACATATGCTACAATGTAGATATTTTACCAACATATCGTTAACAGGCACTGCAAAAAAATTAGTTGCACAAAATGTAATGTCGAAAAAAAGCCCTACACAATGTCACACACGAAAAAATGACACTGAAGCTTATTCAGCGTAAGAAAGCGAGATCTCTTTTTTCTGATGTTGCAAGAGAAAACGGAAAAAAAGAGAAAAGGTCCAAGAAGAAGCTGCCCAATATGACTTGCTTTAGTTTGACGCTCGTATTGTAAGAATCGTTGTAATACCTGGCGTAGCCGTGGTCGTCACTCCAGGTGTGGCACCAACTCCAGGGGTAGTGGTGGTACCTGGTGTAGCCGTGGTCGTCACTCCAGGTGTGGCACCAACTCCAGGGGTAGTGGTGGTACCTGGTGTAGCCGTGGTCGTCACTCCAGGTGTGGCACCAACTCCAGGGGTAGTGGTGGTACCTGGTGTAGCCGTGGTCGTCACTCCAGGTGTGGCACCAACTCCAGGGGTAGTGGTGGTACCTGGTGTAGCCGTGGTCGTCACTCCAGGTGTGGCACCAACTCCAGGGGTAGTGGTGGTACCTGGTGTAGCCGTGGTCGTCACTCCAGGTGTGGCACCAACTCCAGTGGTAGTGGTGGTACCTGGTGTAGCCGTGGTCGTCACTCCAGGTGTGGCACCAACTCCAGGGGTAGTGGTGGTACCTGGTGTAGCCGTGGTCGTCACTCCAGGTGTGGCACCAACTCCAGGGGTAGTGGTGGTACCTGGTGTAGCCGTGGTCGTCACTCCAGGTGTGGCACCAACTCCAGGGGTAGTGGTGGTACCTGGTGTAGCCGTGGTCGTCACTCCAGGTGTGGCACCAACTCCAGGGGTAGTGGTGGTACCTGGTGTAGCCGTGGTCGTCACTCCAGGTGTGGCACCAACTCCAGGGGTAGTCGTTGTGCCTAGTGTGATCAGGAAGTGTGCATTGAAAAATCAGCCAGTCTGATCCATTGCCGTACATCTCAAGAACACGTTGAAACAAGAGCTTGCACTCGAGTGATATGATGAAACCTTCAAAATAATACATTCGCTTTCTGCCCTAAGCAAGTATTTTACATGACGGGACAATTCTTTCCTCAGAGTAGATATGATATTGCAAAGTCAACTGTGGTAATGGTCCGAAATATTTTGCACGTTTTATACTACTCTTTAGAATGGCAATTCCAATTTTAAATCATTTCATGATTGCGGAAAAAAAAATTACAAACCACATGTCGTAATTGATATAAGAGAGAGTAGAGCAAAAGACGGCTGTCGATCGTCAAGAGCTTGTCACATATGCTACAATGTAGATATTTTACCAACATATCGTTAACAGGCACTGCAAAAAAATTAGTTGCACAAAATGTAATGTCGAAAAAAAGCCCTACACAATGTCACACACGAAAAAATGACACTGAAGCTTCTTCAGCGTAAGAAAGCGAGATCTCTTTTTTCTGATGTTGCAAGAGAAAACGGAAAAAAGAGAAAAGGTCCAAGAAGAAGCTGCCCAATATGACTTGCTTTAGTTTGACGCTCGTATTGTAAGAATCGTTGTAATACCTGGCGTAGCCGTGGTCGTCACTCCAGGTGTGGCACCAACTCCAGGGGTAGTGGTGGTACCTGGTGTAGCCGTGGTCGTCACTCCAGGTGTGGCACCAACTCCAGGGGTAGTGGTGGTACCTGGTGTAGCCGTGGTCGTCACTCCAGGTGTGGCACCAACTCCAGGGGTAGTGGTGGTACCTGGTGTAGCCGTGGTCGTCACTCCAGGTGTGGCACCAACTCCAGGGGTAGTGGTGGTACCTGGTGTAGCCGTGGTCGTCACTCCAGGTGTGGCACCAACTCCAGGGGTAGTGGTGGTACCTGGTGTAGCCGTGGTCGTCACTCCAGGTGTGGCACCAACTCCAGGGGTAGTGGTGGTACCTGGTGTAGCCGTGGTCGTCACTCCAGGTGTGGCACCAACTCCAGGGGTAGTCGTTGTGCCTAGTGTGATCAGGAAGTGTGCATTGAAAAATCAGCCAGTCTGATCCATTGCCGTACATCTCAAGAACACGTTGAGACAAGAGCTTGCACTCGAGTGATATGATGAAACCTTCAAAATAATACATTCGCTTTCTGCCCTAAGCAAGTATTTTACATGACGGGACAATTCTTTCCTCAGAGTAGATATGATATTGCAAAGTCAACTGTGGTAATGGTCCGAAATATTTTGCACGTTTTATACTACTCTTTAGAATGGCAATTCCAATTTTAAATCATTTAATGATTGTGGAAAAAAAAATTACAAACCACATGTCGTAATTGATATAAGAGAGAGTAGAGCAAAAGACGGCTGTCGATCGTCAAGAGCTTGTCACATATGCTACAATGTAGATATTTTACCAACATATCGTTAACAGGCACTGCAAAAAAATTAGTTGCACAAAATGTAATGTCGAAAAAAAGCCCTACACAATGTCACACACGAAAAAATGACACTGAAGCTTATTCAGCGTAAGAAAGCGAGATCTCTTTTTTCTGATGTTGCAAGAGAAAACGGAAAAAAAGAGAAAAGGTCCAAGAAGAAGCTGCCCAATATGACTTGCTTTAGTTTGACGCTCGTATTGTAAGAATCGTTGTAATACCTGGCGTAGCCGTGGTCGTCACTCCAGGTGTGGCACCAACTCCAGGGGTAGTGGTGGTACCTGGTGTAGCCGTGGTCGTCACTCCAGGTGTGGCACCAACTCCAGGGGTAGTGGTGGTACCTGGTGTAGCCGTGGTCGTCACTCCAGGTGTGGCACCAACTCCAGGGGTAGTGGTGGTACCTGGTGTAGCCGTGGTCGTCACTCCAGGTGTGGCACCAACTCCAGGGGTAGTGGTGGTACCTGGTGTAGCCGTGGTCGTCACTCCAGGTGTGGCACCAACTCCAGGGGTAGTGGTGGTACCTGGTGTAGCCGTGGTCGTCACTCCAGGTGTGGCACCAACTCCAGTGGTAGTGGTGGTACCTGGTGTAGCCGTGGTCGTCACTCCAGGTGTGGCACCAACTCCAGGGGTAGTGGTGGTACCTGGTGTAGCCGTGGTCGTCACTCCAGGTGTGGCACCAACTCCAGGGGTAGTGGTGGTACCTGGTGTAGCCGTGGTCGTCACTCCAGGTGTGGCACCAACTCCAGGGGTAGTGGTGGTACCTGGTGTAGCCGTGGTCGTCACTCCAGGTGTGGCACCAACTCCAGGGGTAGTGGTGGTACCTGGTGTAGCCGTGGTCGTCACTCCAGGTGTGGCACCAACTCCAGGGGTAGTCGTTGTGCCTAGTGTGATCAGGAAGTGTGCATTGAAAAATCAGCCAGTCTGATCCATTGCCGTACATCTCAAGAACACGTTGAAACAAGAGCTTGCACTCCAGTGATATGATGAAACCTTCAAAATAATACATTCGCTTTCTGCCCTAAGCAAGTATTTTACATGACGGGACAATTCTTTCCTCAGAGTAGATATGATATTGCAAAGTCAACTGTGGTAATGGTCCGAAATATTTTGCACGTTTTATACTACTCTTTAGAATGGCAATTCCAATTTTAAATCATTTCATGATTGCGGAAAAAAAAATTACAAACCACATGTCGTAATTGATATAAGAGAGAGTAGAGCAAAAGACGGCTGTCGATCGTCAAGAGCTTGTCACATATGCTACAATGTAGATATTTTACCAACATATCGTTAACAGGCACTGCAAAAAAATTAGTTGCACAAAATGTAATGTCGAAAAAAAGCCCTACACAATGTCACACACGAAAAAATGACACTGAAGCTTCTTCAGCGTAAGAAAGCGAGATCTCTTTTTTCTGATGTTGCAAGAGAAAACGGGAAAAAAGAGAAAAGGTCCAAGAAGAAGCTGCCCAATATGACTTGCTTTAGTTTGACGCTCGTATTGTAAGAATCGTTGTAATACCTGGCGTAGCCGTGGTCGTCACTTCAGGTGTGGCACCAACTCCAGGGGTAGTGGTGGTACCTGGTGTAGCCGTGGTCGTCACTCCAGGTGTGGCACCAACTCCAGGGGTAGTGGTGGTACCTGGTGTAGCCGTGGTCGTCACTCCAGGTGTGGCACCAACTCCAGGGGTAGTGGTGGTACCTGGTGTAGCCGTGGTCGTCACTCCAGGTGTGGCACCAACTCCAGGGGTAGTGGTGGTACCTGGTGTAGCCGTGGTCGTCACTCCAGGTGTGGCACCAACTCCAGGGGTAGTGGTGGTACCTGGTGTAGCCGTGGTCGTCACTCCAGGTGTGGCACCAACTCCAGGGGTAGTGGTGGTACCTGGTGTAGCCGTGGTCGTCACTCCAGGTGTGGCACCAACTCCAGGGGTAGTCGTTGTGCCTAGTGTGATCAGGAAGTGTGCATTGAAAAATCAGCCAGTCTGATCCATTGCCGTACATCTCAAGAACACGTTGAAACAAGAGCTTGCACTCGAGTGATATGATGAAACCTTCAAAATAATACATTCGCTTTCTGCCCTAAGCAAGTATTTTACATGACGGGACAATTCTTTCCTCAGAGTAGATATGATATTGCAAAGTCAACTGTGGTAATGGTCCGAAATATTTTGCACGTTTTATACTACTCTTTAGAATGGCAATTACAATTTTAAATCATTTCATGATTGCGGAAAAAAACTTACAAACCACATGTCGTAATTGATATAAGAGAGAGTAGAGCAAAAGACGGCTGTCGATCGTCAAGAGCTTGTCACATATGCTAAAATGTAGATATTTTACCAACATATCGTTAACAGGCACTGCAAAAAAATTAGTTGCACAAAATGTAACGTCGAAAAAAAGCCCTACACAATGTCAAACACGAAAAAATGACACTGAAGCTTCTTCAGCGTAAGAAAGCGCGATCTCTTTTTTCTGATGTTGCAAGAGAAAACGGAAAAAAGAGAAAAGGTCCAAGAAGAAGCTGCCCAATATGACTTGCTTTAGTTTGACGCTCGTATTGTAAGAATCGTTGTAATACCTGGCGTAGCCGTGGTCGTCACTCCAGGTGTGGCACCAACTCCAGGGGTAGTGGTGGTACCTGGTGTAGCCGTGGTCGTCACTCCAGGTGTGGCACCAACTCCAGGGGTAGTGGTGGTACCTGGTGTAGCCGTGGTCGTCACTCCAGGTGTGGCACCAACTCCAGGGGTAGTGGTGGTACCTGGTGTAGCCGTGGTCGTCACTCCAGGTGTGGCACCAACTCCAGGGGTAGTGGTGGTACCTGGTGTAGCCGTGGTCGTCACTCCAGGTGTGGCACCAACTCCAGGGGTAGTGGTGGTACCTGGTGTAGCCGTGGTCGTCACTCCAGGTGTGGCACCAACTCCAGGGGTAGTGGTGGTACCTGGTGTAGCCGTGGTCGTCACTCCAGGTGTGGCACCAACTCCAGGGGTAGTGGTGGTACCTGGTGTAGCCGTGGTCGTCACTCCAGGTGTGGCACCAACTCCAGGGGTAGTGGTGGTACCTGGTGTAGCCGTGGTCGTCACTCCAGGTGTGGCACCAACTCCAGGGGTAGTGGTGGTACCTGGTGTAGCCGTGGTCGTCACTCCAGGTGTGGCACCAACTCCAGGGGTAGTGGTGGTACCTGGTGTAGCCGTGGTCGTCACTCCAGGTGTGGCACCAACTCCAGGGGTAGTGGTGGTACCTGGTGTAGCCGTGGTCGTCACTCCAGGTGTGGCACCAACTCCAGGGGTAGTCGTTGTGCCTAGTGTGATCAGGAAGTGTGCATTGAAAAATCAGCCAGTCTGATCCATTGCCGTACATCTCAAGAACACGTTGAAACAAGAGCTTGCACTCGAGTGATATGATGAAACCTTCAAAATAATACATTCGCTTTCTGCCCTAAGCAAGTATTTTACATGACGGGACAATTCTTTCCTCAGAGTAGATATGATATTGCAAAGTCAACTGTGGTAATGGTCCGAAATATTTTGCACGTTTTATACTACTCTTTAGAATGGTAATTCCAATTTTAAATCATTTCATGATTGCAGAAAAAAACTTACAAACCACATGTTTTAATAGATATAAGAGAGAGTAGAGCAAAAGACGACTGTCGATCGTCAAGAGCTTGTCACATATGCCAAAATGTAGATATTTTACCAACATATCGTTAACAGGCACTGCAAAAAAATTAGTTGCACAAAATGTAACGTCGAAAAAAAGCCCTACACAATGTCACACACGAAAAAATGACACTGAAGCTTCTTCAGCGTAAGAAAGCGCGATCTCTTTTTTCTGATGTTGCAAGAGAAAACGGAAAAAAGAGAAAAGGTCCAAGAAGAAGCTGCCCAATATGACTTGCTTTAGTTTGACGCTCGTATTGTAAGAATCGTTGTAATACCTGGCGTAGCCGTGGTCGTCACTCCAGGTGTGGCACCAACTCCAGGGGTAGTGGTGGTACCTGGCGTAGCCGTGGTCGTCACTCCAGGTGTGGCACCAACTCCAGGGGTAGTGGTGGTACCTGGTGTAGCCGTGGTCGTCACTCCAGGTGTGGCACCAACTCCAGGGGTAGTGGTGGTACCTGGTGTAGCCGTGGTCGTCACTCCAGGTGTGGCACCAACTCCAGGGGTAGTGGTGGTACCTGGTGTAGCCGTGGTCGTCACTCCAGGTGTGGCACCAACTCCAGGGGTAGTGGTGGTACCTGGTGTAGCCGTGGTCGTCACTCCAGGTGTGGCACCAACTCCAGGGGTAGTGGTGGTACCTGGTGTAGCCGTGGTCGTCACTCCAGGTGTGGCACCAACTCCAGGGGTAGTGGTGGTACCTGGTGTAGCCGTGGTCGTCACTCCAGGTGTGGCACCAACTCCAGGGGTAGTGGTGGTACCTGGTGTAGCCGTGGTCGTCACTCCAGGTGTGGCACCAACTCCAGGGGTAGTGGTGGTACCTGGTGTAGCCGTGGTCGTCACTCCAGGTGTGGCACCAACTCCAGGGGTAGTGGTGGTACCTGGTGTAGCCGTGGTCGTCACTCCAGGTGTGGCACCAACTCCAGGGGTAGTGGTGGTACCTGGTGTAGCCGTGGTCGTCACTCCAGGTGTGGCACCAACTCCAGGGGTAGTGGTGGTACCTGGTGTAGCCGTGGTCGTCACTCCAGGTGTGGCACCAACTCCAGGGGTAGTGGTGGTACCTGGTGTAGCCGTGGTCGTCACTCCAGGTGTGGCACCAACTCCAGGGGTAGTGGTGGTACCTGGTGTAGCCGTGGTCGTCACTCCAGGTGTGGCACCAACTCCAGGGGTAGTGGTGGTACCTGGTGTAGCCGTGGTCGTCACTCCAGGTGTGGCACCAACTCCAGGGGTAGTGGTGGTACCTGGTGTAGCCGTGGTCGTCACTCCAGGTGTGGCACCAACTCCAGGGGTAGTGGTGGTACCTGGTGTAGCCGTGGTCGTCACTCCAGGTGTGGCACCAACTCCAGGGGTAGTGGTGGTACCTGGTGTAGCCGTGGTCGTCACTCCAGGTGTGGCACCAACTCCAGGGGTAGTGGTGGTACCTGGTGTAGCCGTGGTCGTCACTCCAGGTGTGGCACCAACTCCAGGGGTAGTCGTTGTGCCTAGTGTGATCAGGAAGTGTGCATTGAAAAATCAGCCAGTCTGATCCATTGCCGTACATCTCAAGAACACGTTGAAACAAGAGCTTGCACTCGAGTGATATGATGAAACCTTCAAAATAATACATTCGCTTTCTGCCCTAAGCAAGTATTTTACATGACGGGACAATTCTTTCCTCAGAGTAGATATGATATTGCAAAGTCAACTGTGGAAATGGTCCGAAATATTTTGCACGTTTTATACTACTCTTTAGAATGGTAATTCCAATTTTAAATCATTTCATGATTGCAGAAAAAAAACTTACAAACCACATGTTTTAATAGATATAAGAGAGAGTAGAGCAAAAGACGACTGTCGATCGTCAAGAGCTTGTCACATATGCCAAAATGCAGATATTTTACCAACATATCGTTAACAGGCACTGCAAAAAAATTAGTTGCACAAAATGTAACGTCGAAAAAAAGCCCTACACAATGTCACACACGAAAAAATGACACTGAAGCTTCTTCAGCGTAAGAAAGCGCGATCTCTTTTTTCTGATGTTGCAAGAGAAAACGGAAAAAAGAGAAAAGGTCCAAGAAGAAGCTGCCCAATATGACTTGCTTTAGTTTGACGCTCGTATTGTAAGAATCGTTGTAATACCTGGCGTAGCCGTGGTCGTCACTCCAGGTGTGGCACCAACTCCAGGGGTAGTGGTGGTACCTGGCGTAGCCGTGGTCGTTACTCCAGGTGTGGCACCAACTCCAGGGGTAGTGGTGGTACCTGGTGTAGCCGTGGTCGTCACTCCAGGTGTGGCACCAACTCCAGGGGTAGTGGTGGTACCTGGTGTAGCCGTGGTCGTCACTCCAGGTGTGGCACCAACTCCAGGGGTAGTCGTTGTGCCTAGTGTGATCAGGAAGTGTGCATTGAAAAATCAGCCAGTCTGATCCATTGCCGTACATCTCAAGAACACGTTGAAACAAGAGCTTGCACTCGAGTGATATGATGAAACCTTCAAAATAATACATTCGCTTTCTGCCCTAAGCAAGTATTTTACATGACGGGACAATTCTTTCCTCAGAGTAGATATGATATTGCAAAGTCAACTGTGGTAATGGTCCGAAATATTTTGCACGTTTTATACTACTCTTTAGAATGGTAATTCCAATTTTAAATCATTTCATGATTGCGGAAAAAGAAATTACAAACCACATGTCGTAATTGATATAAGAGAGAGTAGAGCAAAAGACGGCTGTCGATCGTCAAGAGCTTGTCACATATGCTAAAATGTAGATATTTTACCAACATATCGTTAACAGGCACTGCAAAAAAATTAGTTGCACAAAATGTAATGTCGAAAAAAAGCCCTACACAATGTCACACACGAAAAAATGACACTGAAGCTTCTTCAGCGTAACAAAGCGCGATCTCTTTTTTCTGATGTTGCAAGAGAAAACGGAAAAAAAGAGAAAAGGTCCAAGAAGAAGCTGCCCAATATGACTTGATTTAGTTTGACGCTCGTATTGTAAGAATCGTTGTAATACCTGGCGTAGCCGTGGTCGTCACTCCAGGTGTGGCACCAACTCCAGGGGTAGTGGTGGTACCTGGCGTAGCCGTGGTCGTCACTCCAGGTGTGGCACCAACTCCAGGGGTAGTGGTGGTACCTGGTGTAGCCGTGGTCGTCACTCCAGGTGTGGCACCAACTCCAGGGGTAGTGGTGGTACCTGGTGTAGCCGTGGTCGTCACTCCAGGTGTGGCACCAACTCCAGGGGTAGTGGTGGTACCTGGTGTAGCCGTGGTCGTCACTCCAGGTGTGGCACCAACTCCAGGGGTAGTGGTGGTACCTGGTGTAGCCGTGGTCGTCACTCCAGGTGTGGCACCAACTCCAGGGGTAGTGGTGGTACCTGGTGTAGCCGTGGTCGTCACTCCAGGTGTGGCACCAACTCCAGGGGTAGTGGTGGTACCTGGTGTAGCCGTGGTCGTCACTCCAGGTGTGGCACCAACTCCAGGGGTAGTGGTGGTACCTGGTGTAGCCGTGGTCGTCACTCCAGGTGTGGCACCAACTCCAGGGGTAGTCGTTGTGCCTAGTGTGATCAGGAAGTGTGCATTGAAAAATCAGCCAGTCTGATCCATTGCCGTACATCTCAAGAACACGTTGAAACAAGAGCTTGCACTCGAGTGATATGATGAAACCTTCAAAATAATACATTCGCTTTCTGCCCTAAGCAAGTATTTTACATGACGGGACAATTCTTTCCTCAGAGTAGATATGATATTGCAAAGTCAACTGTGGTAATGGTCCGAAATATTTTGCACGTTTTATACTACTCTTTAGAATGGTAATTCCAATTTTAAATCATTTAATGATTGCGGAAAAAAAATTACAAACCACATGTCGTAATTGATATAAGAGAGAGTAGAGCAAAAGACGGCTGTCGATCGTCAAGAGCTTGTCACATATGCCAAAATGTAGATATTTTACCAACATATCGTTAACAGGCACTGCAAAAAAATTAGTTGCACAAAATGTAATGTCGAAAAAAAGCCCTACACAATGTCACACACGAAAAAATGACACTGAAGCTACTTCAGCGTAAGAAAGCGAGATCTCTTTTTTCTGATGTTGCAAGAGAAAACGGAAAAAAAGAGAAAAGGTCCAAGAAGAAGCTGCCCAATATGACTTGCTTTAGTTTGACGCTCGTATTGTAAGAATCGTTGTAATACCTGGCGTAGCCGTGGTCGTCACTCCAGGTGTGGCACCAACTCCAGGGGTAGTGGTGGTACCTGGTGTAGCCGTGGTCGTCACTCCAGGTGTGGCACCAACTCCAGGGGTAGTGGTGGTACCTGGTGTAGCCGTGGTCGTCACTCCAGGTGTGGCACCAACTCCAGGGGTAGTGGTGGTACCTGGTGTAGCCGTGGTCGTCACTCCAGGTGTGGCACCAACTCCAGGGGTAGTGGTGGTACCTGGTGTAGCCGTGGTCGTCACTCCAGGTGTGGCACCAACTCCAGGGGTAGTCGTTGTGCCTAGTGTGATCAGGAAGTGTGCATTGAAAAATCAGCCAGTCTGATCCATTGCCGTACATCTCAAGAACACGTTGAAACAAGAGCTTGCACTCGAGTGATATGATGAAACCTTCAAAATAATACATTCGCTTTCTGCCCTAAGCAAGTATTTTACATGACGGGACAATTCTTTCCTCAGAGTAGATATGATATTGCAAAGTCAACTGTGGAAATGGTCCGAAATATTTTGCACGTTTTATACTACTCTTTAGAATGGTAATTCCAATTTTAAATCATTTCATGATTGCAGAAAAAAAACTTACAAACCACATGTTTTAATAGATATAAGAGAGAGTAGAGCAAAAGACGACTGTCGATCGTCAAGAGCTTGTCACATATGCCAAAATGCAGATATTTTACCAACATATCGTTAACAGGCACTGCAAAAAAATTAGTTGCACAAAATGTAACGTCGAAAAAAAGCCCTACACAATGTCACACACGAAAAAATGACACTGAAGCTTCTTCAGCGTAAGAAAGCGCGATCTCTTTTTTCTGATGTTGCAAGAGAAAACGGAAAAAAGAGAAAAGGTCCAAGAAGAAGCTGCCCAATATGACTTGCTTTAGTTTGACGCTCGTATTGTAAGAATCGTTGTAATACCTGGCGTAGCCGTGGTCGTCACTCCAGGTGTGGCACCAACTCCAGGGGTAGTGGTGGTACCTGGCGTAGCCGTGGTCGTTACTCCAGGTGTGGCACCAACTCCAGGGGTAGTGGTGGTACCTGGTGTAGCCGTGGTCGTCACTCCAGGTGTGGCACCAACTCCAGGGGTAGTGGTGGTACCTGGTGTAGCCGTGGTCGTCACTCCAGGTGTGGCACCAACTCCAGGGGTAGTCGTTGTGCCTAGTGTGATCAGGAAGTGTGCATTGAAAAATCAGCCAGTCTGATCCATTGCCGTACATCTCAAGAACACGTTGAAACAAGAGCTTGCACTCGAGTGATATGATGAAACCTTCAAAATAATACATTCGCTTTCTGCCCTAAGCAAGTATTTTACATGACGGGACAATTCTTTCCTCAGAGTAGATATGATATTGCAAAGTCAACTGTGGTAATGGTCCGAAATATTTTGCACGTTTTATACTACTCTTTAGAATGGTAATTCCAATTTTAAATCATTTCATGATTGCGGAAAAAGAAATTACAAACCACATGTCGTAATTGATATAAGAGAGAGTAGAGCAAAAGACGGCTGTCGATCGTCAAGAGCTTGTCACATATGCTAAAATGTAGATATTTTACCAACATATCGTTAACAGGCACTGCAAAAAAATTAGTTGCACAAAATGTAATGTCGAAAAAAAGCCCTACACAATGTCACACACGAAAAAATGACACTGAAGCTTCTTCAGCGTAACAAAGCGCGATCTCTTTTTTCTGATGTTGCAAGAGAAAACGGAAAAAAAGAGAAAAGGTCCAAGAAGAAGCTGCCCAATATGACTTGATTTAGTTTGACGCTCGTATTGTAAGAATCGTTGTAATACCTGGCGTAGCCGTGGTCGTCACTCCAGGTGTGGCACCAACTCCAGGGGTAGTGGTGGTACCTGGCGTAGCCGTGGTCGTCACTCCAGGTGTGGCACCAACTCCAGGGGTAGTGGTGGTACCTGGTGTAGCCGTGGTCGTCACTCCAGGTGTGGCACCAACTCCAGGGGTAGTGGTGGTACCTGGTGTAGCCGTGGTCGTCACTCCAGGTGTGGCACCAACTCCAGGGGTAGTGGTGGTACCTGGTGTAGCCGTGGTCGTCACTCCAGGTGTGGCACCAACTCCAGGGGTAGTGGTGGTACCTGGTGTAGCCGTGGTCGTCACTCCAGGTGTGGCACCAACTCCAGGGGTAGTGGTGGTACCTGGTGTAGCCGTGGTCGTCACTCCAGGTGTGGCACCAACTCCAGGGGTAGTGGTGGTACCTGGTGTAGCCGTGGTCGTCACTCCAGGTGTGGCACCAACTCCAGGGGTAGTGGTGGTACCTGGTGTAGCCGTGGTCGTCACTCCAGGTGTGGCACCAACTCCAGGGGTAGTCGTTGTGCCTAGTGTGATCAGGAAGTGTGCATTGAAAAATCAGCCAGTCTGATCCATTGCCGTACATCTCAAGAACACGTTGAAACAAGAGCTTGCACTCGAGTGATATGATGAAACCTTCAAAATAATACATTCGCTTTCTGCCCTAAGCAAGTATTTTACATGACGGGACAATTCTTTCCTCAGAGTAGATATGATATTGCAAAGTCAACTGTGGTAATGGTCCGAAATATTTTGCACGTTTTATACTACTCTTTAGAATGGTAATTCCAATTTTAAATCATTTAATGATTGCGGAAAAAAAATTACAAACCACATGTCGTAATTGATATAAGAGAGAGTAGAGCAAAAGACGGCTGTCGATCGTCAAGAGCTTGTCACATATGCCAAAATGTAGATATTTTACCAACATATCGTTAACAGGCACTGCAAAAAAATTAGTTGCACAAAATGTAATGTCGAAAAAAAGCCCTACACAATGTCACACACGAAAAAATGACACTGAAGCTACTTCAGCGTAAGAAAGCGAGATCTCTTTTTTCTGATGTTGCAAGAGAAAACGGAAAAAAAGAGAAAAGGTCCAAGAAGAAGCTGCCCAATATGACTTGCTTTAGTTTGACGCTCGTATTGTAAGAATCGTTGTAATACCTGGCGTAGCCGTGGTCGTCACTCCAGGTGTGGCACCAACTCCAGGGGTAGTGGTGGTACCTGGTGTAGCCGTGGTCGTCACTCCAGGTGTGGCACCAACTCCAGGGGTAGTGGTGGTACCTGGTGTAGCCGTGGTCGTCACTCCAGGTGTGGCACCAACTCCAGGGGTAGTGGTGGTACCTGGTGTAGCCGTGGTCGTCACTCCAGGTGTGGCACCAACTCCAGGGGTAGTGGTGGTACCTGGTGTAGCCGTGGTCGTCACTCCAGGTGTGGCACCAACTCCAGGGGTAGTCGTTGTGCCTAGTGTGATCAGGAAGTGTGCATTGAAAAATCAGCCAGTCTGATCCATTGCCGTACATCTCAAGAACACGTTGAAACAAGAGCTTGCACTCGAGTGATATGATGAAACCTTCAAAATAATACATTCGCTTTCTGCCCTAAGCAAGTATTTTACATGACGGGACAATTCTTTCCTCAGAGTAGATATGATATTGCAAAGTCAACTGTGGTAATGGTCCGAAATATTTTGCACGTTTTATACTACTCTTTAGAATGGTAATTCCAATTTTAAATCATTTCATGATTGCAGAAAAAAAACTTACAAACCACATGTTTTAATAGATATAAGAGAGAGTAGAGCAAAAGACGACTGTCGATCGTCAAGAGCTTGTCACATATGCCAAAATGTAGATATTTTACCAACATATCGTTAACAGGCACTGCAAAAAATTAGTTGCACAAAATGTAACGTCGAAAAAAAGCCCTACACAATGTCACACACGAAAAAATGACACTGAAGCTTCTTCAGCGTAAGAAAGCGCGATCTCTTTTTTCTGATGTTGCAAGAGAAAACGGAAAAAAGAGAAAGGGTCCAAGAAGAAGCTGCCCAATATGACTTGCTTTAGTTTGACGCTCGTATTGTAAGAATCGTTGTAATACCTGGCGTAGCCGTGGTCGTCACTCCAGGTGTGGCACCAACTCCAGGGGTAGTGGTGGTACCTGGCGTAGCCGTGGTCGTCACTCCAGGTGTGGCACCAACTCCAGGGGTAGTGGTGGTACCTGGTGTAGCCGTGGTCGTCACTCCAGGTGTGGCACCAACTCCAGGGGTAGTGGTGGTACCTGGTGTAGCCGTGGTCGTCACTCCAGGTGTGGCACCAACTCCAGGGGTAGTCGTTGTGCCTAGTGTGATCAGGAAGTGTGCATTGAAAAATCAGCCAGTCTGATCCATTGCCGTACATCTCAAGAACACGTTGAAACAAGAGCTTGCACTCGAGTGATATGATGAAACCTTCAAAATAATACATTCGCTTTCTGCCCTAAGCAAGTATTTTACATGACGGGACAATTCTTTCCTCAGAGTAGCAAAGTCAACTGTGATATTGCAAAGTCAACTGTGGTAATGATCCGAAATATTTTGCACGTTTTATACTACTCTTTAGAATGGTAATTCCAATTTTAAATCATTTCATGATTGCGGAAAAAGAAATTACAAACCACATGTCGTAATTGATATAAGAGAGAGTAGAGCAAAAGACGGCTGTCGATCGTCAAGAGCTTGTCACATATGCTAAAATGTAGATATTTTACCAACATATCGTTAACAGGCACTGCAAAAAAATTAGTTGCACAAAATGTAATGTCGAAAAAAAGCCCTACACAATGTCACACACGAAAAAATGACACTGAAGCTTCTTCAGCGTAACAAAGCGCGATCTCTTTTTTCTGATGTTGCAAGAGAAAACGGAAAAAAAGAGAAAAGGTCCAAGAAGAAGCTGCCGAATATGACTTGATTTAGTTTGACGCTCGTATTGTAAGAATCGTTGTAATACCTGGCGTAGCCGTGGTCGTCACTCCAGGTGTGGCACCAACTCCAGGGGTAGTGGTGGTACCTGGCGTAGCCGTGGTCGTCACTCCAGGTGTGGCACCAACTCCAGGGGTAGTGGTGGTACCTGGTGTAGCCGTGGTCGTCACTCCAGGTGTGGCACCAACTCCAGGGGTAGTGGTGGTACCTGGTGTAGCCGTGGTCGTCACTCCAGGTGTGGCACCAACTCCAGGGGTAGTGGTGGTACCTGGTGTAGCCGTGGTCGTCACTCCAGGTGTGGCACCAACTCCAGGGGTAGTGGTGGTACCTGGTGTAGCCGTGGTCGTCACTCCAGGTGTGGCACCAACTCCAGGGGTAGTGGTGGTACCTGGTGTAGCCGTGGTCGTCACTCCAGGTGTGGCACCAACTCCAGGGGTAGTGGTGGTACCTGGTGTAGCCGTGGTCGTCACTCCAGGTGTGGCACCAACTCCAGGGGTAGTGGTGGTACCTGGTGTAGCCGTGGTCGTCACTCCAGGTGTGGCACCAACTCCAGGGGTAGTGGTGGTACCTGGTGTAGCCGTGGTAGTCACTCCAGGTGTGGCACCAACTCCAGGGGTAGTCGTTGTGCCTAGTGTGATCAGGAAGTGTGCATTGAAAAATCAGCCAGTCTGATCCATTGCCGTACATCTCAAGAACACGTTGAAACAAGAGCTTGCACTCGAGTGATATGATGAAACCTTCAAAATAATACATTCGCTTTCTGCCCTAAGCAAGTATTTTACATGACGGGACAATTCTTTCCTCAGAGTAGATATGATATTGCAAAGTCAACTGTGGTAATGGTCCGAAATATTTTGCACGTTTTATACTACTCTTTAGAATGGTAATTCCAATTTTAAATCATTTCATGATTGCAGAAAAAAAACTTACAAACCACATGTTTTAATAGATATAAGAGAGAGTAGAGCAAAAGACGACTGTCGATCGTCAAGAGCTTGTCACATATGCCAAAATGTAGATATTTTACCAACATATCGTTAACAGGCACTGCAAAAAAATTAGTTGCACAAAATGTAACGTCGAAAAAAAGCCCTACACAATGTCACACACGAAAAAATGACACTGAAGCTTCTTCAGCGTAAGAAAGCGCGATCTCTTTTTTCTGATGTTGCAAGAGAAAACGGAAAAAAGAGAAAGGGTCCAAGAAGAAGCTGCCCAATATGACTTGCTTTAGTTTGACGCTCGTATTGTAAGAATCGTTGTAATACCTGGCGTAGCCGTGGTCGTCACTCCAGGTGTGGCACCAACTCCAGGGGTAGTGGTGGTAACTGGCGTAGCCGTGGTCGTCACTCCAGGTGTGGCACCAACTCCAGGGGTAGTGGTGGTACCTGGTGTAGCCGTGGTCGTCACTCCAGGTGTGGCACCAACTCCAGGGGTAGTGGTGGTACCTGGTGTAGCCGTGGTCGTCACTCCAGGTGTGGCACCAACTCCAGGGGTAGTCGTTGTGCCTAGTGTGATCAGGAAGTGTGCATTGAAAAATCAGCCAGTCTGATCCATTGCCGTACATCTCAAGAACACGTTGAAACAAGAGCTTGCACTCGAGTGATATGATGAAACCTTCAAAATAATACATTCGCTTTCTGCCCTAAGCAAGTATTTTACATGACGGGACAATTCTTTCCTCAGAGTAGATATGATATTTCAAAGTCAACTGTGGTAATGGTCCGAAATATTTTGCACGTTTTATACTACTCTTGAGAATGGTAATTCCAATTTTATATCATTTCATTATTGCAGAAAAAAAACTTACAAACCACATGTTTTAATAGATATAAGAGAGAGTAGAGCAAAAGACGGCTGTCGATCGTCAAGAGCTTGTCACATATGCTAAAATGTAGATATTTTACCAACATATCGTTAACAGGCACTGCAAAAAAATTAGTTGCACAAAATGTAATGTCGAAAAAAAGCCCTACACAATGTCACACACGAAAAAATGACACTGAAGCTTCTTCAGCGTAAGAAAGCGCGATCTCTTTTTTCTGATGTTGCAAGAGAAAACGGAAAAAAGAGAAAAGGTCCAAGAAGAAGCTGCCCAATATGACTTGCTTTAGTTTGACGCTCGTATTGTAAGAATCGTTGTAATACCTGGCGTAGCCGTGGTCGTCACTCCAGGTGTGGCACCAACTCCAGGGGTAGTGGTGGTACCTGGTGTAGCCGTGGTCGTCACTCCAGGTGTGGCACCAACTCCAGGGGTAGTGGTGGTACCTGGTGTAGCCGTGGTCGTCACTCCAGGTGTGGCACCAACTCCAGGGGTAGTGGTGGTACCTGGTGTAGCCGTGGTCGTCACTCCAGGTGTGGCACCAACTCCAGGGGTAGTGGTGGTACCTGGTGTAGCCGTGGTCGTCACTCCAGGTGTGGCACCAACTCCAGGGGTAGTGGTGGTACCTGGTGTAGCCGTGGTCGTCACTCCAGGTGTGGCACCAACTCCAGGGGTAGTGGTGGTACCTGGTGTAGCCGTGGTCGTCACTCCAGGTGTGGCACCAACTCCAGGGGTAGTGGTGGTACCTGGTGTAGCCGTGGTCGTCACTCCAGGTGTGGCACCAACTCCAGGGGTAGTCGTTGTGCCTAGTGTGATCAGGAAGTGTGCATTGAAAAATCAGCCAGTCTGATCCATTGCCGTACATCTCAAGAACACGTTGAAACAAGAGCTTGCACTCGAGTGATATGATGAAACCTTCAAAATAATACATTCGCTTTCTGCCCTAAGCAAGTATTTTACATGACGGGACAATTCTTTCCTCAGAGTAGATATGATATTGCAAAGTCAACTGTGGTAATGGTCCGAAATATTTTGCACGTTTTATACTACTCTTTAGAATGGTAATTCCAATTTTAAATCATTTCATGATTGCAGAAAAAAAACTTACAAACCACATGTTTTAATAGATATAAGAGAGAGTAGAGCAAAAGACGACTGTCGATCGTCAAGAGCTTGTCACATATGCTACAATGTAGATATTTTACCAACATATCGTTAACAGGCACTGCAAAAAAATTAGTTGCACAAAATGTAACGTCGAAAAAAAGCCCTACACAATGTCACACACGAAAAAATGACACTGAAGCTTCTTCAGCGTAAGAAAGCGAGATCTCTTTTTTCTGATGTTGCAAGAGAAAACGGAAAAAAGAGAAAGGGTCCAAGAAGAAGCTGCCCAATATGACTTGCTTTAGTTTGACGCTCGTATTGTAAGAATCGTTGTAATACCTGGCGTAGCCGTGGTCGTCACTCCAGGTGTGGCACCAACTCCAGGGGTAGTGGTGGTACCTGGCGTAGCCGTGGTCGTCACTCCAGGTGTGGCACCAACTCCAGGGGTAGTGGTGGTACCTGGTGTAGCCGTGGTCGTCACTCCAGGTGTGGCACCAACTCCAGGGGTAGTGGTGGTACCTGGTGTAGCCGTGGTCGTCACTCCAGGTGTGGCACCAACTCCAGGGGTAGTCGTTGTGCCTAGTGTGATCAGGAAGTGTGCATTGAAAAATCAGCCAGTCTGATCCATTGCCGTACATCTCAAGAACACGTTGAAACAAGAGCTTGCACTCGAGTGATATGATGAAACCTTCAAAATAATACATTCGCTTTCTGCCCTAAGCAAGTATTTTACATGACGGGACAATTCTTTCCTCAGAGTAGCAAAGTCAACTGTGATATTGCAAAGTCAACTGTGGTAATGATCCGAAATATTTTGCACGTTTTATACTACTCTTTAGAATGGTAATTCCAATTTTAAATCATTTCATGATTGCGGAAAAAGAAATTACAAACCACATGTCGTAATTGATATAAGAGAGAGTAGAGCAAAAGACGGCTGTCGATCGTCAAGAGCTTGTCACATATGCTAAAATGTAGATATTTTACCAACATATCGTTAACAGGCACTGCAAAAAAATTAGTTGCACAAAATGTAATGTCGAAAAAAAGCCCTACACAATGTCACACACGAAAAAATGACACTGAAGCTTCTTCAGCGTAACAAAGCGCGATCTCTTTTTTCTGATGTTGCAAGAGAAAACGGAAAAAAAGAGAAAAGGTCCAAGAAGAAGCTGCCCAATATGACTTGATTTAGTTTGACGCTCGTATTGTAAGAATCGTTGTAATACCTGGCGTAGCCGTGGTCGTCACTCCAGGTGTGGCACCAACTCCAGGGGTAGTGGTGGTACCTGGCGTAGCCGTGGTCGTCACTCCAGGTGTGGCACCAACTCCAGGGGTAGTGGTGGTACCTGGTGTAGCCGTGGTCGTCACTCCAGGTGTGGCACCAACTCCAGGGGTAGTGGTGGTACCTGGTGTAGCCGTGGTCGTCACTCCAGGTGTGGCACCAACTCCAGGGGTAGTGGTGGTACCTGGTGTAGCCGTGGTCGTCACTCCAGGTGTGGCACCAACTCCAGGGGTAGTGGTGGTACCTGGTGTAGCCGTGGTCGTCACTCCAGGTGTGGCACCAACTCCAGGGGTAGTGGTGGTACCTGGTGTAGCCGTGGTCGTCACTCCAGGTGTGGCACCAACTCCAGGGGTAGTGGTGGTACCTGGTGTAGCCGTGGTCGTCACTCCAGGTGTGGCACCAACTCCAGGGGTAGTGGTGGTACCTGGTGTAGCCGTGGTCGTCACTCCAGGTGTGGCACCAACTCCAGGGGTAGTGGTGGTACCTGGTGTAGCCGTGGTAGTCACTCCAGGTGTGGCACCAACTCCAGGGGTAGTCGTTGTGCCTAGTGTGATCAGGAAGTGTGCATTGAAAAATCAGCCAGTCTGATCCATTGCCGTACATCTCAAGAACACGTTGAAACAAGAGCTTGCACTCGAGTGATATGATGAAACCTTCAAAATAATACATTCGCTTTCTGCCCTAAGCAAGTATTTTACATGACGGGACAATTCTTTCCTCAGAGTAGATATGATATTGCAAAGTCAACTGTGGTAATGGTCCGAAATATTTTGCACGTTTTATACTACTCTTTAGAATGGTAATTCCAATTTTAAATCATTTAATGATTGCGGAAAAAAACTTACAAACCACATGTTTTAATAGATATAAGAGAGAGTAGAGCAAAAGACGACTGTCGATCGTCAAGAGCTTGTCACATATGCCAAAATGTAGATATTTTACCAACATATCGTTAACAGGCACTGCAAAAAAATTAGTTGCAAAAAATGTAACGTCGAAAAAAAGCCCTACACAATGTCACACACGAAAAAATGACACTGAAGCTTCTTCAGCGTAAGAAAGCGCGATCTCTTTTTTCTGATGTTGCAAGAGAAAACGGAAAAAAGAGAAAAGGTCCAAGAAGAAGCTGCCCAATATGACTTGCTTTAGTTTGACGCTCGTATTGTAAGAATCGTTGTAATACCTGGCGTAGCCGTGGTCGTCACTCCAGGTGTGGCACCAACTCCAGGGGTAGTGGTGGTACCTGGTGTAGCCGTGGTCGTCACTCCAGGTGTGGCACCAACTCCAGGGGTAGTGGTGGTACCTGGTGTAGCCGTGGTCGTCACTCCAGGTGTGGCACCAACTCCAGGGGTAGTGGTGGTACCTGGTGTAGCCGTGGTCGTCACTCCAGGTGTGGCACCAACTCCAGGGGTAGTGGTGGTACCTGGTGTAGCCGTGGTCGTCACTCCAGGTGTGGCACCAACTCCAGGGGTAGTGGTGGTACCTGGTGTAGCCGTGGTCGTCACTCCAGGTGTGGCACCAACTCCAGGGGTAGTCGTTGTGCCTAGTGTGATCAGGAAGTGTGCATTGAAAAATCAGCCAGTCTGATCCATTGCCGTACATCTCAAGAACACGTTGAAACAAGAGCTTGCACTCGAGTGATATGATGAAACCTTCAAAATAATACATTCGCTTTCTGCCCTAAGCAAGTATTTTACATGACGGGACAATTCTTTCCTCAGAGTAGATATGATATTGCAAAGTCAACTGTTGTAATGGTCCGAAATATTTTGCACGTTTTATACTACTCTTTAGAATGGCAATTCCAATTTTAAATCATTTAATGATTACGGAAAAAAAAATTACAAACCACATGTCGTAATTGATATAAGAGAGAGTAGAGCAAAAGACGGCTGTCGATCGTCAAGAGCTTGTCACATATGCTACAATGTAGATATTTTACCAACATATCGTTAACAGGCACTGCAAAAAAATTAGTTGCACAAAATGTAATGTCGAAAAAAAGCCCTACACAATGTCACACACGAAAAAATGACACTGAAGCTTCTTCAGCGTAAGAAAGCGAGATCTCTTTTTTCTGATGTTGCAAGAGAAAACGGAAAAAAAGAGAAAAGGTCCAAGAAGAAGCTGCCCAATATGACTTGCTTTAGTTTGACGCTCGTATTGTAAGAATCGTTGTAATACCTGGCGTAGCCGTGGTCGTCACTCCAGGTGTGGCACCAACTCCAGGGGTAGTGGTGGTACCTGGTGTAGCCGTGGTCGTCACTCCAGGTGTGGCACCAACTCCAGGGGTAGTGGTGGTACCTGGTGTAGCCGTGGTCGTCACTCCAGGTGTGGCACCAACTCCAGGGGTAGTGGTGGTACCTGGTGTAGCCGTGGTCGTCACTCCAGGTGTGGCACCAACTCCAGGGGTAGTGGTGGTACCTGGTGTAGCCGTGGTCGTCACTCCAGGTGTGGCACCAACTCCAGGGGTAGTGGTGGTACCTGGTGTAGCCGTGGTCGTCACTCCAGGTGTGGCACCAACTCCAGGGGTAGTGGTGGTACCTGGTGTAGCCGTGGTCGTCACTCCAGGTGTGGCACCAACTCCAGGGGTAGTGGTGGTACCTGGTGTAGCCGTGGTCGTCACTCCAGGTGTGGCACCAACTCCAGGGGTAGTGGTGGTACCTGGTGTAGCCGTGGTCGTCACTCCAGGTGTGGCACCAACTCCAGGGGTAGTGGTGGTACCTGGTGTAGCCGTGGTCGTCACTCCAGGTGTGGCACCAACTCCAGGGGTAGTCGTTGTGCCTAGTGTGATCAGGAAGTGTGCATTGAAAAATCAGCCAGTCTGATCCACTGCCGTACATCTCAAGAACACGTTGAAACAAGAGCTTGCACTCGAGTGATATGATGAAACCTTCAAAATAATACATTCGCTTTCTGCCCTAAGCAAGTATTTTACATGACGGGACAATTCTTTCCTCAGAGTAGATATGATATTGCAAAGTCAACTGTGGTAATGGTCCGAAATATTTTGCACGTTTTATACTACTCTTTAGAATGGTAATTCCAATTTTAAATCATTTCATGATTGCGGAAAAAAAAATTAAAAACCACATGTCGTAATTGATATAAGAGAGAGTAGAGCAAAAGACGGCTGTCGATCGTCAAGAGCTTGTCACATATGCTACAATGTAGATATTTTACCAACATATCGTTAACAGGCACTGCAAAAAAATTAGTTGCACAAAATGTAATGTCGAAAAAAAGCCCTACACAATGTCACACACGAAAAAATGACACTGAAGCTTCTTCAGCGTAAGAAAGCGCGATCTCTTTTTTCTGATGTTGCAAGAGAAAACGGAAAAAAAGAGAAAAGGTCCAAGAAGAAGCTGTCCAATATGACTTGCTTTAGTTTGACGCTCGTATTGTAAGAATCGTTGTAATACCTGGCGTAGCCGTGGTCGTCACTCCAGGTGTGGCACCAACTCCAGGGGTAGTGGTGGTACCTGGTGTAGCCGTGGTCGTCACTCCAGGTGTGGCACCAACTCCAGGGGTAGTGGTGGTACCTGGTGTAGCCGTGGTCGTCACTCCAGGTGTGGCACCAACTCCAGGGGTAGTGGTGGTACCTGGTGTAGCCGTGGTCGTCACTCCAGGTGTGGCACCAACTCCAGGGGTAGTGGTGGTACCTGGTGTAGCCGTGGTCGTCACTCCAGGTGTGGCACCAACTCCAGGGGTAGTGGTGGTACCTGGTGTAGCCGTGGTCGTCACTCCAGGTGTGGCACCAACTCCAGGGGTAGTGGTGGTACCTGGTGTAGCCGTGGTCGTCACTCCAGGTGTGGCACCAACTCCAGGGGTAGTGGTGGTACCTGGTGTAGCCGTGGTCGTCACTCCAGGTGTGGCACCAACTCCAGGGGTAGTGGTGGTACCTGGTGTAGCCGTGGTCGTCACTCCAGGTGTGGCACCAACTCCAGGGGTAGTGGTGGTACCTGGTGTAGCCGTGGTCGTCACTCCAGGTGTGGCACCAACTCCAGGGGTAGTGGTGGTACCTGGTGTAGCCGTGGTCGTCACTCCAGGTGTGGCACCAACTCCAGGGGTAGTCGTTGTGCCTAGTGTGATCAGGAAGTGTGCATTGAAAAATCAGCCAGTCTGATCCATTGCCGTACATCTCAAGAACACGTTGAAACAAGAGCTTGCACTCGAGTGATATGATGAAACCTTCAAAATAATACATTCGCTTTCTGCCCTAAGCAAGTATTTTACATGACGGGACAATTCTTTCCTCAGAGTAGATATGATATTGCAAAGTCAACTGTGGTAATGGTCCGAAATATTTTGCACGTTTTATACTACTCTTTAGAATGGTAATTCCAATTTTAAATCATTTCATGATTGCGGAAAAAGAAATTACAAACCACATGTCGTAATTGATATAAGAGAGAGTAGAGCAAAAGACGGCTGTCGATCGTCAAGAGCTTGTCACATATGCTAAAATGTAGATATTTTACCAACATATCGTTAACAGGCACTGCAAAAAAATTAGTTGCACAAAATGTAATGTCGAAAAAAAGCCCTACACAATGTCACACACGAAAAAATGACACTGAAGCTTCTTCAGCGTAACAAAGCGCGATCTCTTTTTTCTGATGTTGCAAGAGAAAACGGAAAAAAAGAGAAAAGGTCCAAAAAGAAGCTGCCCAATATGACTTGATTTAGTTTGACGCTCGTATTGTAAGAATCGTTGTAATACCTGGCGTAGCCGTGGTCGTCACTCCAGGTGTGGCACCAACTCCAGGGGTAGTGGTGGTACCTGGCGTAGCCGTGGTCGTCACTCCAGGTGTGGCACCAACTCCAGGGGTAGTGGTGGTACCTGGTGTAGCCGTGGTCGTCACTCCAGGTGTGGCACCAACTCCAGGGGTAGTGGTGGTACCTGGTGTAGCCGTGGTCGTCACTCCAGGTGTGGCACCAACTCCAGGGGTAGTGGTGGTACCTGGTGTAGCCGTGGTCGTCACTCCAGGTGTGGCACCAACTCCAGGGGTAGTGGTGGTACCTGGTGTAGCCGTGGTCGTCACTCCAGGTGTGGCACCAACTCCAGGGGTAGTGGTGGTACCTGGTGTAGCCGTGGTCGTCACTCCAGGTGTGGCACCAACTCCAGGGGTAGTGGTGGTACCTGGTGTAGCCGTGGTCGTCACTCCAGGTGTGGCACCAACTCCAGGGGTAGTCGTTGTGCCTAGTGTGATCAGGAAGTGTGCATTGAAAAATCAGCCAGTCTGATCCATTGCCGTACATCTCAAGAACACGTTGAAACAAGAGCTTGCACTCGAGTGATATGATGAAACCTTCAAAATAATACATTCGCTTTCTGCCCTAAGCAAGTATTTTACATGACGGGACAATTCTTTCCTCAGAGTAGATATGATATTGCAAAGTCAACTGTGGTAATGGTCCGAAATATTTTGCACGTTTTATACTACTCTTTAGAATGGCAATTCCAATTTTAAATCATTTAATGATTGCGGAAAAAAAAATTACAAACCACATGTCGTAATTGATATAAGAGAGAGTAGAGCAAAATACGGCTGTCGATCGTCAAGAGCTTGTCACATATGCTACAATGTAGATATTTTACCAACATATCGTTAACAGGCACTGCAAAAAAATTAGTTGCACAAAATGTAATGTCGAAAAAAAGCCCTACACAATGTCACACACGAAAAAATGACACTGAAGCTTCTTCAGCGTAAGAAAGCGAGATCTCTTTTTTCTGATGTTGCAAGAGAAAACGGAAAAAAAGAGAAAAGGTCCAAGAAGAAGCTGCCCAATATGACTTGCTTTAGTTTGACGCTCGTATTGTAAGAATCGTTGTAATACCTGGCGTAGCCGTGGTCGTCACTCCAGGTGTGGCACCAACTCCAGGGGTAGTGGTGGTACCTGGTGTAGCCGTGGTCGTCACTCCAGGTGTGGCACCAACTCCAGGGGTAGTGGTGGTACCTGGTGTAGCCGTGGTCGTCACTCCAGGTGTGGCACCAACTCCAGGGGTAGTGGTGGTACCTGGTGTAGCCGTGGTCGTCACTCCAGGTGTGGCACCAACTCCAGGGGTAGTGGTGGTACCTGGTGTAGCCGTGGTCGTCACTCCAGGTGTGGCACCAACTCCAGGGGTAGTGGTGGTACCTGGTGTAGCCGTGGTCGTCACTCCAGGTGTGGCACCAACTCCAGGGGTAGTGGTGGTACCTGGTGTAGCCGTGGTCGTCACTCCAGGTGTGGCACCAACTCCAGGGGTAGTGGTGGTACCTGGTGTAGCCGTGGTCGTCACTCCAGGTGTGGCACCAACTCCAGGGGTAGTCGTTGTGCCTAGTGTGATCAGGAAGTGTGCATTGAAAAATCAGCCAGTCTGATCCATTGCCGTACATCTCAAGAACACGTTGAAACAAGAGCTTGCACTCGAGTGATATGATGAAACCTTCAAAATAATACATTCGCTTTCTGCCCTAAGCAAGTATTTTACATGACGGGACAATTCTTTCCTCAGAGTAGATATGATATTGCAAAGTCAACTGTGGTAATGGTCCGAAACATTTTGCACGTTTTATACTACTCTTTAGAATGGCAATTACAATTTTAAATCATTTAATGATTGCGGAAAAAAACTTACAAACCACATGTCGTAATTGATATAAGAGAGAGTAGAGCAAAAGACGGCTGTCGATCGTCAAGAGCTTGTCACATATGCTAAAATGTAGATATTTTACCAACATATCGTTAACAGGCACTGCAAAAAAATTAGTTGCACAAAATGTAACGTCGAAAAAAAGCCCTACACAATGTCACACACGAAAAAATGACACTGAAGCTTCTTCAGCGTAAGAAAGCGCGATCTCTTTTTTCTGATGTTGCAAGAGAAAACGGAAAAAAGAGAAAAGGTCCAAGAAGAAGCTGCCCAATATGACTTGCTTTAGTTTGACGCTCGTATTGTAAGAATCGTTGTAATACCTGGCGTAGCCGTGGTCGTCACTCCAGGTGTGGCACCAACTCCAGGGGTAGTGGTGGTACCTGGTGTAGCCGTGGTCGTCACTCCAGGTGTGGCACCAACTCCAGGGGTAGTGGTGGTACCTGGTGTAGCCGTGGTCGTCACTCCAGGTGTGGCACCAACTCCAGGGGTAGTGGTGGTACCTGGTGTAGCCGTGGTCGTCACTCCAGGTGTGGCACCAACTCCAGGGGTAGTGGTGGTACCTGGTGTAGCCGTGGTCGTCACTCCAGGTGTGGCACCAACTCCAGGGGTAGTGGTGGTACCTGGTGTAGCCGTGGTCGTCACTCCAGGTGTGGCACCAACTCCAGGGGTAGTGGTGGTACCTGGTGTAGCCGTGGTCGTCACTCCAGGTGTGGCACCAACTCCAGGGGTAGTGGTGGTACCTGGTGTAGCCGTGGTCGTCACTCCAGGTGTGGCACCAACTCCAGGGGTAGTCGTTGTGCCTAGTGTGATCAGGAAGTGTGCATTGAAAAATCAGCCAGTCTGATCCATTGCCGTACATCTCAAGAACACGTTGAAACAAGAGCTTGCACTCGAGTGATATGATGAAACCTTCAAAATAATACATTCGCTTTCTGCCCTAAGCAAGTATTTTACATGACGGGACAATTCTTTCCTCAGAGTAGATATGATATTGCAAAGTCAACTGTGGTAATGGTCCGAAATATTTTGCACGTTTTATACTACTCTTTAGAATGGTAATTCCAATTTTAAATCATTTCATGATTGCGGAAAAAGAAATTACAAACCACATGTCGTAATTGATATAAGAGAGAGTAGAGCAAAAGACGGCTGTCGATCGTCAAGAGCTTGTCACATATGCTAAAATGTAGATATTTTACCAACATATCGTTAACAGGCACTGCAAAAAAATTAGTTGCACAAAATGTAATGTCGAAAAAAAGCCCTACACAATGTCACACACGAAAAAATGACACTGAAGCTTCTTCAGCGTAACAAAGCGCGATCTCTTTTTTCTGATGTTGCAAGAGAAAACGGAAAAAAAGAGAAAAGGTCCAAAAAGAAGCTGCCCAATATGACTTGATTTAGTTTGACGCTCGTATTGTAAGAATCGTTGTAATACCTGGCGTAGCCGTGGTCGTCACTCCAGGTGTGGCACCAACTCCAGGGGTAGTGGTGGTACCTGGCGTAGCCGTGGTCGTCACTCCAGGTGTGGCACCAACTCCAGGGGTAGTGGTGGTACCTGGTGTAGCCGTGGTCGTCACTCCAGGTGTGGCACCAACTCCAGGGGTAGTGGTGGTACCTGGTGTAGCCGTGGTCGTCACTCCAGGTGTGGCACCAACTCCAGGGGTAGTGGTGGTACCTGGTGTAGCCGTGGTCGTCACTCCAGGTGTGGCACCAACTCCAGGGGTAGTGGTGGTACCTGGTGTAGCCGTGGTCGTCACTCCAGGTGTGGCACCAACTCCAGGGGTAGTGGTGGTACCTGGTGTAGCCGTGGTCGTCACTCCAGGTGTGGCACCAACTCCAGGGGTAGTGGTGGTACCTGGTGTAGCCGTGGTCGTCACTCCAGGTGTGGCACCAACTCCAGGGGTAGTCGTTGTGCCTAGTGTGATCAGGAAGTGTGCATTGAAAAATCAGCCAGTCTGATCCATTGCCGTACATCTCAAGAACACGTTGAAACAAGAGCTTGCACTCGAGTGATATGATGAAACCTTCAAAATAATACATTCGCTTTCTGCCCTAAGCAAGTATTTTACATGACGGGACAATTCTTTCCTCAGAGTAGATATGATATTGCAAAGTCAACTGTGGTAATGGTCCGAAATATTTTGCACGTTTTATACTACTCTTTAGAATGGCAATTCCAATTTTAAATCATTTAATGATTGCGGAAAAAAAAATTACAAACCACATGTCGTAATTGATATAAGAGAGAGTAGAGCAAAAGACGGCTGTCGATCGTCAAGAGCTTGTCACATATGCTACAATGTAGATATTTTACCAACATATCGTTAACAGGCACTGCAAAAAAATTAGTTGCACAAAATGTAATGTCGAAAAAAAGCCCTACACAATGTCACACACGAAAAAATGACACTGAAGCTTCTTCAGCGTAAGAAAGCGAGATCTCTTTTTTCTGATGTTGCAAGAGAAAACGGAAAAAAAGAGAAAAGGTCCAAGAAGAAGCTGCCCAATATGACTTGCTTTAGTTTGACGCTCGTATTGTAAGAATCGTTGTAATACCTGGCGTAGCCGTGGTCGTCACTCCAGGTGTGGCACCAACTCCAGGGGTAGTGGTGGTACCTGGTGTAGCCGTGGTCGTCACTCCAGGTGTGGCACCAACTCCAGGGGTAGTGGTGGTACCTGGTGTAGCCGTGGTCGTCACTCCAGGTGTGGCACCAACTCCAGGGGTAGTGGTGGTACCTGGTGTAGCCGTGGTCGTCACTCCAGGTGTGGCACCAACTCCAGGGGTAGTGGTGGTACCTGGTGTAGCCGTGGTCGTCACTCCAGGTGTGGCACCAACTCCAGGGGTAGTGGTGGTACCTGGTGTAGCCGTGGTCGTCACTCCAGGTGTGGCACCAACTCCAGGGGTAGTGGTGGTACCTGGTGTAGCCGTGGTCGTCACTCCAGGTGTGGCACCAACTCCAGGGGTAGTGGTGGTACCTGGTGTAGCCGTGGTCGTCACTCCAGGTGTGGCACCAACTCCAGGGGTAGTCGTTGTGCCTAGTGTGATCAGGAAGTGTGCATTGAAAAATCAGCCAGTCTGATCCATTGCCGTACATCTCAAGAACACGTTGAAACAAGAGCTTGCACTCGAGTGATATGATGAAACCTTCAAAATAATACATTCGCTTTCTGCCCTAAGCAAGTATTTTACATGACGGGACAATTCTTTCCTCAGAGTAGATATGATATTGCAAAGTCAACTGTGGTAATGGTCCGAAACATTTTGCACGTTTTATACTACTCTTTAGAATGGCAATTACAATTTTAAATCATTTAATGATTGCGGAAAAAAACTTACAAACCACATGTCGTAATTGATATAAGAGAGAGTAGAGCAAAAGACGGCTGTCGATCGTCAAGAGCTTGTCACATATGCTAAAATGTAGATATTTTACCAACATATCGTTAACAGGCACTGCAAAAAAATTAGTTGCACAAAATGTAACGTCGAAAAAAAGCCCTACACAATGTCACACACGAAAAAATGACACTGAAGCTTCTTCAGCGTAAGAAAGCGCGATCTCTTTTTTCTGATGTTGCAAGAGAAAACGGAAAAAAGAGAAAAGGTCCAAGAAGAAGCTGCCCAATATGACTTGCTTTAGTTTGACGCTCGTATTGTAAGAATCGTTGTAATACCTGGCGTAGCCGTGGTCGTCACTCCAGGTGTGGCACCAACTCCAGGGGTAGTGGTGGTACCTGGTGTAGCCGTGGTCGTCACTCCAGGTGTGGCACCAACTCCAGGGGTAGTGGTGGTACCTGGTGTAGCCGTGGTCGTCACTCCAGGTGTGGCACCAACTCCAGGGGTAGTGGTGGTACCTGGTGTAGCCGTGGTCGTCACTCCAGGTGTGGCACCAACTCCAGGGGTAGTGGTGGTACCTGGTGTAGCCGTGGTCGTCACTCCAGGTGTGGCACCAACTCCAGGGGTAGTGGTGGTACCTGGTGTAGCCGTGGTCGTCACTCCAGGTGTGGCACCAACTCCAGGGGTAGTGGTGGTACCTGGTGTAGCCGTGGTCGTCACTCCAGGTGTGGCACCAACTCCAGGGGTAGTGGTGGTACCTGGTGTAGCCGTGGTCGTCACTCCAGGTGTGGCACCAACTCCAGGGGTAGTGGTGGTACCTGGTGTAGCCGTGGTCGTCACTCCAGGTGTGGCACCAACTCCAGGGGTAGTCGTGGTGCCTAGTGTGATCAGGAAGTGTGCATTGAAAAATCAGCCAGTCTGATCCATTGCCGTACATCTCAAGAACACGTTGAAACAAGAGCTTGCACTCGAGTGATATGATGAAACCTTCAAAATAATACATTCGCTTTCTGCCCTAAGCAAGTATTTTACATGACGGGACAATTCTTTCCTCAGAGTAGATATGATATTGCAAAGTCAACTGTGGTAATGGTCCGAAATATTTTGCACGTTTTATACTACTCTTTAGAATGGTAATTCCAATTTTAAATCATTTCATGATTGCGGAAAAAAAAATTACAAACCACATGTCGTAATTGATATAAGAGAGAGTAGAGCAAAAGACGGCTGTCGATCGTCAAGAGCTTGTCACATATGCTAAAATGTAGATATTTAACCAACATATCGTTAACAGGCACTGCAAAAAAATTAGTTGCACAAAATGTAATGTCGAAAAAAAGCCCTACACAATGTCACACACGAAAAAATGACACTGAAGCTTCTTCAGCGTAACAAAGCGCGATCTCTTTTTTCTGATGTTGCAAGAGAAAACGGAAAAAAGAGAAAAGGTCCAAGAAGAAGCTGCCCAATATGACTTGCTTTAGTTTGACGCTCGTATTGTAAGAATCGTTGTAATACCTGGCGTAGCCGTGGTCGTCACTCCAGGTGTGGCACCAACTCCAGGGGTAGTGGTGGTACCTGGCGTAGCCGTGGTCGTCACTCCAGGTGTGGCACCAACTCCAGGGGTAGTGGTGGTACCTGGTGTAGCCGTGGTCGTCACTCCAGGTGTGGCACCAACTCCAGGGGTAGTGGTGGTACCTGGTGTAGCCGTGGTCGTCACTCCAGGTGTGGCACCAACTCCAGGGGTAGTGGTGGTACCTGGTGTAGCCGTGGTCGTCACTCCAGGTGTGGCACCAACTCCAGGGGTAGTGGTGGTACCTGGTGTAGCCGTGGTCGTCACTCCAGGTGTGGCACCAACTCCAGGGGTAGTGGTGGTACCTGGTGTAGCCGTGGTCGTCACTCCAGGTGTGGCACCAACTCCAGGGGTAGTGGTGGTACCTGGTGTAGCCGTGGTCGTCACTCCAGGTGTGGCACCAACTCCAGGGGTAGTCGCTGTGCCTAGTGTGATCAGGAAGTGTGCATTGAAAAATCAGCCAGTCTGATCCATTGCCGTACATCTCAAGAACACGTTGAAACAAGAGCTTGCACTCGAGTGATATGATGAAACCTTCAAAATAATACATTCGCTTTCTGCCCTAAGCAAGTATTTTACATGACGGGACAATTCTTTCCTCAGAGTAGATATGATATTGCAAAGTCAACTGTGGTAATGGTCCGAAACATTTTGCACGTTTTATACTACTCTTTAGAATGGCAATTACAATTTTAAATCATTTCATGATTGCGGAAAAAAACTTACAAACCACATGTCGTAATTGATATAAGAGAGAGTAGAGCAAAAGACGGCTGTCGATCGTCAAGAGCTTGTCACATATGCTAAAATGTAGATATTTTACCAACATATCGTTAACAGGCACTGCAAAAAAATTAGTTGCACAAAATGTAACGTCGAAAAAAAGCCCTACACAATGTCACACACGAAAAAATGACACTGAAGCTTCTTCAGCGTAAGAAAGCGCGATCTCTTTTTTCTGATGTTGCAAGAGAAAACGGAAAAAAAGAGAAAAGGTCCAAGAAGAAGCTGCCCAATATGACTTGCTTTAGTTTGACGCTCGTATTGTAAGAATCGTTGTAATACCTGGCGTAGCCGTGGTCGTCACTCCAGGTGTGGCACCAACTCCAGGGGTAGTGGTGGTACCTGGTGTAGCCGTGGTCGTCACTCCAGGTGTGGCACCAACTCCAGGGGTAGTGGTGGTACCTGGTGCAGCCGTGGTCGTCACTCCAGGTGTGGCACCAACTCCAGGGGTAGTGGTGGTACCTGGTGTAGCCGTGGTCGTCACTCCAGGTGTGGCACCAACTCCAGGGGTAGTGGTGGTACCTTGTGTAGCCGTGGTCGTCACTCCAGGTGTGGCACCAACTCCAGGGGTAGTGGTGGTACCTGGTGTAGCCGTGGTCGTCACTCCAGGTGTGGCACCAACTCCAGGGGTAGTCGTGGTACCTGGTGTAGCCGTGGTCGTCACTCCAGGTGTGGCACCAACTCCAGGGGTAGTGGTGGTACCTGGTGTAGCCGTGGTCGTCACTCCAGGTGTGGCACCAACTCCAGGGGTAGTGGTGGTACCTGGTGTAGCCGTGGTCGTCACTCCAGGTGTGGCACCAACTCCAGGGGTAGTCGTTGTGCCTAGTGTGATCAGGAAGTGTGCATTGAAAAATCAGCCAGTCTGATCCATTGCCGTACATCTCAAGAACACGTTGAAACAAGAGCTTGCACTCGAGTGATATGATGAAACCTTCAAAATAATACATTCGCTTTCTGCCCTAAGCAAGTATTTTACATGACGGGACAATTCTTTCCTCAGAGTAGATATGATATTGCAAAGTCAACTGTGGTAATGGTCCGAAATATTTTGCACGTTTTATACTACTCTTTAGAATGGTAATTCCAATTTTAAATCATTTCATGATTGCGGAAAAAAAAAATTAAAAACCACATGTCGTAATTGATATAAGAGAGAGTAGAGCAAAAGACGGCTGTCGATCGTCAAGAGCTTGTCACATATGCTAAAATGTAGATATTTTACCAACATATCGTTAACAGGCACTGCAAAAAAATTAGTTGCACAAAATGTAATGTCGAAAAAAAGCCCTACACAATGTCACACACGAAAAAATGACACTGAAGCTTCTTCAGCGTAACAAAGCGCGATCTCTTTTTTCTGATGTTGCAAGAGAAAACGGAAAAAAAGAGAAAAGGTCCAAGAAGAAGCTGCCCAATATGACTTGATTTAGTTTGACGCTCGTATTGTAAGAATCGTTGTAATACCTGGCGTAGCCGTGGTCGTCACTCCAGGTGTGGCACCAACTCCAGGGGTAGTGGTGGTACCTGGCGTAGCCGTGGTCGTCACTCCAGGTGTGGCACCAACTCCAGGGGTAGTGGTGGTACCTGGTGTAGCCGTGGTCGTCACTCCAGGTGTGGCACCAACTCCAGGGGTAGTGGTGGTACCTGGTGTAGCCGTGGTCGTCACTCCAGGTGTGGCACCAACTCCAGGGGTAGTGGTGGTACCTGGTGTAGCCGTGGTCGTCACTCCAGGTGTGGCACCAACTCCAGGGGTAGTGGTGGTACCTGGTGTAGCCGTGGTCGTCACTCCAGGTGTGGCACCAACTCCAGGGGTAGTGGTGGTACCTGGTGTAGCCGTGGTCGTCACTCCAGGTGTGGCACCAACTCCAGGGGTAGTGGTGGTACCTGGTGTAGCCGTGGTCGTCACTCCAGGTGTGGCACCAACTCCAGGGGTAGTCGTGGTACCTGGTGTAGCCGTGGTCGTCACTCCAGGTGTGGCACCAACTCCAGGGGTAGTGGTGGTACCTGGTGTAGCCGTGGTCGTCACTCCAGGTGTGGCACCAACTCCAGGGGTAGTGGTGGTACCTGGTGTAGCCGTGGTCGTCACTCCAGGTGTGGCACCAACTCCAGGGGTAGTGGTGGTACCTGGTGTAGCCGTGGTCGTCACTCCAGGTGTGGCACCAACTCCAGGGGTAGTTGTTGTGCCTAGTGTGATCAGGAAGTGTGCATTGAAAAATCAGCCAGTCTGATCCATTGCCGTACATCTCAAGAACACGTTGAAACAAGAGCTTGCACTCGAGTGATATGATGAAACCTTCAAAATAATACATTCGCTTTCTGCCCTAAGCAAGTATTTTACATGACGGGACAATTCTTTCCTCAGAGTAGATATGATATTGCAAAGTCAACTGTGGTAATGGTCCGAAATATTTTGCACGTTTTATACTACTCTTTAGAATGGTAATTCCAATTTTAAATCATTTCATGATTGCAGAAAAAAAACTTACAAACCACATGTTTTAATAGATATAAGAGAGAGTAGAGCAAAAGACGACTGTCGATCGTCAAGAGCTTGTCATATATGCCAAAATGTAGATATTTTACCAACATATCGTTAACAGGCACTGCAAAAAAATTAGTTGCACAAAATGTAACGTCGAAAAAAAGCACTACACAATGTCACACACGAAAAAATGACACTGAAGCTTCTTCAGCGTAAGAAAGCGGGATCTCTTTTTTCTGATGATGCAAGAGAAAACGGAAAAAAGAGAAAAGGTCCAAGAAGAAGCTGCCCAATATGACTTGCTTTAGTTTGACGCTCGTATTGTAAGAATCGTTGTAATACCTGGCGTAGCCGTGGTCGTCACTCCAGGTGTGGCACCAACTCCAGGGGTAGTGGTGGTACCTGGTGTAGCCGTGGTCGTCACTCCAGGTGTGGCACCAACTCCAGGGGTAGTGGTGGTACCTGGTGTAGCCGTGGTCGTCACTCCAGGTGTGGCACCAACTCCAGGGGTAGTGGTGGTACCTGGTGTAGCCGTGGTCGTCACTCCAGGTGTGGCACCAACTCCAGGGGTAGTGGTGGTACCTGGTGTAGCCGTGGTCGTCACTCCAGGTGTGGCACCAACTCCAGGGGTAGTGGTGGTACCTGGTGTAGCCGTGGTCGTCACTCCAGGTGTGGCACCAACTCCAGGGGTAGTGGTGGTACCTGGTGTAGCCGTGGTCGTCACTCCAGGTGTGGCACCAACTCCAGGGGTAGTCGTGGTACCTGGTGTAGCCGTGGTCGTCACTCCAGGTGTGGCACCAACTCCAGGGGTAGTGGTGGTACCTGGTGTAGCCGTGGTCGTCACTCCAGGTGTGGCACCAACTCCAGGGGTAGTGGTGGTACCTGGTGTAGCCGTGGTCGTCACTCCAGGTGTGGCACCAACTCCAGGGGTAGTCGTTGTGCCTAGTGTGATCAGGAAGTGTGCATTGAAAAATCAGCCAGTCTGATCCATTGCCGTACATCTCAAGAACACGTTGAAACAAGAGCTTGCACTCGAGTGATATGATGAAACCTTCAAAATAATACATTCGCTTTCTGCCCTAAGCAAGTATTTTACATGACGGGACAATTCTTTCCTCAGAGTAGATATGATATTGCAAAGTCAACTGTGGTAATGGTCCGAAATATTTTGCACGTTTTATACTACTCTTTAGAATGGTAATTCCAATTTTAAATCATTTCATGATTGCGGAAAAAAAAATTAAAAACCACATGTCGTAATTGATATAAGAGAGAGTAGAGCAAAAGACGGCTGTCGATCGTCAAGAGCTTGTCACATATGCTAAAATGTAGATATTTTACCAACATATCGTTAACAGGCACTGCAAAAAAATTAGTTGCACAAAATGTAATGTCGAAAAAAAGCCCTACACAATGTCACACACGAAAAAATGACACTGAAGCTTCTTCAGCGTAACAAAGCGCGATCTCTTTTTTCTGATGTTGCAAGAGAAAACGGAAAAAAAGAGAAAAGGTCCAAGAAGAAGCTGCCCAATATGACTTGATTTAGTTTGACGCTCGTATTGTAAGAATCGTTGTAATACCTGGCGTAGCCGTGGTCGTCACTCCAGGTGTGGCACCAACTCCAGGGGTAGTGGTGGTACCTGGCGTAGCCGTGGTCGTCACTCCAGGTGTGGCACCAACTCCAGGGGTAGTGGTGGTACCTGGTGTAGCCGTGGTCGTCACTCCAGGTGTGGCACCAACTCCAGGGGTAGTGGTGGTACCTGGTGTAGCCGTGGTCGTCACTCCAGGTGTGGCACCAACTCCAGGGGTAGTGGTGGTACCTGGTGTAGCCGTGGTCGTCACTCCAGGTGTGGCACCAACTCCAGGGGTAGTGGTGGTACCTGGTGTAGCCGTGGTCGTCACTCCAGGTGTGGCACCAACTCCAGGGGTAGTGGTGGTACCTGGTGTAGCCGTGGTCGTCACTCCAGGTGTGGCACCAACTCCAGGGGTAGTGGTGGTACCTGGTGTAGCCGTGGTCGTCACTCCAGGTGTGGCACCAACTCCAGGGGTAGTGGTGGTACCTGGTGTAGCCGTGGTCGTCACTCCAGGTGTGGCACCAACTCCAGGGGTAGTCGTTGTGCCTAGTGTGATCAGGAAGTGTGCATTGAAAAATCAGCCAGTCTGATCCATTGCCGTACATCTCAAGAACACGTTGAAACAAGAGCTTGCACTCGAGTGATATGATGAAACCTTCAAAATAATACATTCGCTTTCTGCCCTAAGCAAGTATTTTACATGACGGGACAATTCTTTCCTCAGAGTAGATATGATATTTCAAAGTCAACTGTGGTAATGGTCCGAAATATTTTGCACGTTTTATACTACTCTTTAGAATGGCAATTCCAATTTTAAATCATTTAATGATTGCGGAAAAAAAAATTACAAACCACATGTCGTAATTGATATAAGAGAGAGTAGAGCAAAAGACGGCTGTCGATCGTCAAGAGCTTGTCACATATGCTAAAATGTAGATATTTTACCAACATATCGTTAACAGGCACTGCAAAAAAATTAGTTGCACAAAATGTAATGTCGAAAAAAAGCCCTACACAATGTCACACACGAAAAAATGACACTGAAGCTTCTTCAGCGTAACAAAGCGCGATCTCTTTTTTCTGATGTTGCAAGAGAAAACGGAAAAAAGAGAAAAGGTCCAAGAAGAAGCTGCCCAATATGACTTGCTTTAGTTTGACGCTCGTATTGTAAGAATCGTTGTAATACCTGGCGTAGCCGTGGTCGTCACTCCAGGTGTGGCACCAACTCCAGGGGTAGTGGTGGTACCTGGTGTAGCCGTGGTCGTCACTCCAGGTGTGGCACCAACTCCAGGGGTAGTGGTGGTACCTGGTGTAGCCGTGGTCGTCACTCCAGGTGTGGCACCAACTCCAGGGGTAGTCGCTGTGCCTAGTGTGATCAGGAAGTGTGCATTGAAAAATCAGCCAGTCTGATCCATTGCCGTACATCTCAAGAACACGTTGAAACAAGAGCTTGCACTCGAGTGATATGATGAAACCTTCAAAATAATACATTCGCTTTCTGCCCTAAGCAAGTATTTTACATGACGGGACAATTCTTTCCTCAGAGTAGATATGATATTGCAAAGTCAACTGTGGTAATGGTCCGAAACATTTTGCACGTTTTATACTACTCTTTAGAATGGCAATTACAATTTTAAATCATTTCATGATTGCGGAAAAAAACTTACAAACCACATGTCGTAATTGATATAAGAGAGAGTAGAGCAAAAGACGGCTGTCGATCGTCAAGAGCTTGTCACATATGCTAAAATGTAGATATTTTACCAACATATCGTTAACAGGCACTGCAAAAAAATTAGTTGCACAAAATGTAACGTCGAAAAAAAGCCCTACACAATGTCACACACGAAAAAATGACACTGAAGCTTCTTCAGCGTAAGAAAGCGCGATCTCTTTTTTCTGATGTTGCAAGAGAAAACGGAAAAAAAGAGAAAAGGTCCAAGAAGAAGCTGCCCAATATGACTTGCTTTAGTTTGACGCTCGTATTGTAAGAATCGTTGTAATACCTGGCGTAGCCGTGGTCGTCACTCCAGGTGTGGCACCAACTCCAGGGGTAGTGGTGGTACCTGGTGTAGCCGTGGTCGTCACTCCAGGTGTGGCACCAACTCCAGGGGTAGTGGTGGTACCTGGTGCAGCCGTGGTCGTCACTCCAGGTGTGGCACCAACTCCAGGGGTAGTGGTGGTACCTGGTGTAGCCGTGGTCGTCACTCCAGGTGTGGCACCAACTCCAGGGGTAGTGGTGGTACCTTGTGTAGCCGTGGTCGTCACTCCAGGTGTGGCACCAACTCCAGGGGTAGTGGTGGTACCTGGTGTAGCCGTGGTCGTCACTCCAGGTGTGGCACCAACTCCAGGGGTAGTCGTGGTACCTGGTGTAGCCGTGGTCGTCACTCCAGGTGTGGCACCAACTCCAGGGGTAGTGGTGGTACCTGGTGTAGCCGTGGTCGTCACTCCAGGTGTGGCACCAACTCCAGGGGTAGTGGTGGTACCTGGTGTAGCCGTGGTCGTCACTCCAGGTGTGGCACCAACTCCAGGGGTAGTCGTTGTGCCTAGTGTGATCAGGAAGTGTGCATTGAAAAATCAGCCAGTCTGATCCATTGCCGTACATCTCAAGAACACGTTGAAACAAGAGCTTGCACTCGAGTGATATGATGAAACCTTCAAAATAATACATTCGCTTTCTGCCCTAAGCAAGTATTTTACATGACGGGACAATTCTTTCCTCAGAGTAGATATGATATTTCAAAGTCAACTGTGGTAATGGTCCGAAATATTTTGCACGTTTTATACTACTCTTTAGAATGGCAATTCCAATTTTAAATCATTTAATGATTGCGGAAAAAAAAATTACAAACCACATGTCGTAATTGATATAAGAGAGAGTAGAGCAAAAGACGGCTGTCGATCGTCAAGAGCTTGTCACATATGCTAAAATGTAGATATTTTACCAACATATCGTTAACAGGCACTGCAAAAAAATTAGTTGCACAAAATGTAATGTCGAAAAAAAGCCCTACACAATGTCACACACGAAAAAATGACACTGAAGCTTCTTCAGCGTAAGAAAGCGCGATCTCTTTTTTCTGATGTTGCAAGAGAAAACGGAAAAAAGAGAAAAGGTCCAAGAAGAAGCTGCCCAATATGACTTGCTTTAGTTTGACGCTCGTATTGTAAGAATCGTTGTAATACCTGGCGTAGCCGTGGTCGTCACTCCAGGTGTGGCACCAACTCCAGGGGTAGTGGTGGTACCTGGTGTAGCCGTGGTCGTCACTCCAGGTGTGGCACCAACTCCAGGGGTAGTGGTGGTACCTGGTGTAGCCGTGGTCGTCACTCCAGGTGTGGCACCAACTCCAGGGGTAGTGGTGGTACCTGGTGTAGCCGTGGTCGTCACTCCAGGTGTGGCACCAACTCCAGGGGTAGTGGTGGTACCTGGTGTAGCCGTGGTCGTCACTCCAGGTGTGGCACCAACTCCAGGGGTAGTGGTGGTACCTGGTGTAGCCGTGGTCGTCACTCCAGGTGTGGCACCAACTCCAGGGGTAGTGGTGGTACCTGGTGTAGCCGTGGTCGTCACTCCAGGTGTGGCACCAACTCCAGGGGTAGAGGTGGTACCTGGTGTAGCCGTGGTCGTCACTCCAGGTGTGGCACCAACTCCAGGGGTAGTGGTGGTACCTGGTGTAGCCGTGGTCGTCACTCCAGGTGTGGCACCAACTCCAGGGGTAGTGGTGGTACCTGGTGTAGCCGTGGTCGTCACTCCAGGTGTGGCACCAACTCCAGGGGTAGTCGTTGTGCCTAGTGTGATCAGGAAGTGTGCATTGAAAAATCAGCCAGTCTGATCCATTGCCGTACATCTCAAGAACACGTTGAAACAAGAGCTTGCACTCGAGTGATATGATGAAACCTTCAAAATAATACATTCGCTTTCTGCCCTAAGCAAGTATTTTACATGACGGGACAATTCTTTCCTCAGAGTAGATATGATATTGCAAAGTCAACTGTGGTAATGGTCCGAAATATTTTGCACGTTTTATACTACTCTTTAGAATGGTAATTCCAATTTTAAATCATTTCATGATTGCAGAAAAAAAACTTACAAACCACATGTTTTAATAGATATAAGAGAGAGTAGAGCAAAAGACGACTGTCGATCGTCAAGAGCTTGTCACATATGCCAAAATGTAGATATTTTACCAACATATCGTAAACAGGCACTGCAAAAAAATTAGTTGCACAAAATGTAACGTCGAAAAAAAGCCCTACACAATGTCACACACGAAAAAATTACACTGAAGCTTCTTCAGCGTAAGAAAGCGCGATCTCTTTTTTCTGATGTTGCAAGAGAAAACGGAAAAAAGAGAAAAGGTCCAAGAAGAAGCTGCCCAATATGACTTGCTTTAGTTTGACGCTCGTATTGTAAGAATCGTTGTAATACCTGGCGTAGCCGTGGTCGTCACTCCAGGTGTGGCACCAACTCCAGGGGTAGTGGTGGTACCTGGTGTAGCCGTGGTCGTCACTCCAGGTGTGGCACCAACTCCAGGGGTAGTGGTGGTACCTGGTGTAGCCGTGGTCGTCACTCCAGGTGTGGCACCAACTCCAGGGGTAGTGGTGGTACCTGGTGTAGCCGTGGTCGTCACTCCAGGTGTGGCACCAACTCCAGGGGTAGTCGTTGTGCCTAGTGTGATCAGGAAGTGTGCATTGAAAAATCAGCCAGTCTGATCCATTGCCGTACATCTCAAGAACACGTTGAAACAAGAGCTTGCACTCGAGTGATATGATGAAACCTTCAAAATAATACATTCGCTTTCTGCCCTAAGCAAGTATTTTACATGACGGGACAATTCTTTCCTCAGAGTAGATATGATATTGCAAAGTCAACTGTGGTAATGGTCCGAAATATTTTGCACGTTTTATACTACTCTTTAGAATGGTAATTCCAATTTTAAATCATTTCATGATTGCGGAAAAAGAAATTACAAACCACATGTCGTAATTGATATAAGAGAGAGTAGAGCAAAAGACGGCTGTCGATCGTCAAGAGCTTGTCACATATGCTAACATGTAGATATTTTACCAACATATCGTTAACAGGCACTGCAAAAAAATTAGTTGCACAAAATGTAATGTCGAAAAAAAGCCCTACACAATGTCACACACGAAAAAATGACACTGAAGCTTCTTCAGCGTAACAAAGCGCGATCTCTTTTTTCTGATGTTGCAAGAGAAAACGGAAAAAAAGAGAAAAGGTCCAAGAAGAAGCTGCCCAATATGACTTGCTTTAGTTTGACGCTCGTATTGTAAGAATCGTTGTAATACCTGGCGTAGCCGTGGTCGTCACTCCAGGTGTGGCACCAACTCCAGGGGTAGTGGTGGTACCTGGCGTAGCCGTGGTCGTCACTCCAGGTGTGGCACCAACTCCAGGGGTAGTGGTGGTACCTGGTGTAGCCGTGGTCGTCACTCCAGGTGTGGCACCAACTCCAGGGGTAGTGGTGGTACCTGGTGTAGCCGTGGTCGTCACTCCAGGTGTGGCACCAACTCCAGGGGTAGTGGTGGTACCTGGTGTAGCCGTGGTCGTCACTCCAGGTGTGGCACCAACTCCAGGGGTAGTGGTGGTACCTGGTGTAGCCGTGGTCGTCACTCCAGGTGTGGCACCAACTCCAGGGGTAGTGGTGGTACCTGGTGTAGCCGTGGTCGTCACTCCAGGTGTGGCACCAACTCCAGGGGTAGTGGTGGTACCTGGTGTAGCCGTGGTCGTCACTCCAGGTGTGGCACCAACTCCAGGGGTAGTGGTGGTACCTGGTGTAGCCGTGGTCGTCACTCCAGGTGTGGCACCAACTCCAGGGGTAGTGGTGGTACCTGGTGTAGCCGTGGTCGTCACTCCAGGTGTGGCACCAACTCCAGGGGTAGTGGTGGTACCTGGTGTAGCCGTGGTCGTCACTCCAGGTGTGGCACCACCTCCAGGGGTAGTGGTGGTACCTGGTGTAGCCGTGGTCGTCACTCCAGGTGTGGCACCAACTCCAGGGGTAGTGGTGGTACCTGGTGTAGCCGTGGTCGTCACTCCAGGTGTGGCACCAACTCCAGGGGTAGTCGTTGTGCCTAGTGTGATCAGGAAGTGTGCATTGAAAATCAGCCAGTCTGAACCATTGCCGTACATCTCAAGAACACGTTGAAACAAGAGCTTGCACTCGAGTGATATGATGAAACCTTCAAAATAATACATTCGCTTTCTGCCCTAAGCAAGTATTTTACATGACGGGACAATTCTTTCCTCAGAGTAGATATGATATTGCAAAGTCAACTGTGGTAATGGTCCGAAATATTTTGTACGTTTTATACTACTCTTTAGAATGGCAATTCCAATTTTAAATCACTTCATGATTGCGGAAAAAAAACCTTACAAAACACATGTCGTTATAGATATAAGAGAGAGTAGAGCAAAAGACGGCTGTCGATCGTCAAGAGCTTGTCACATATGCTAAAATGTAGATATTTTACCAACTAATCGTTAACAGGCACTGCAAAAAAATTAGTTGCACAAAATGTAACGTCGAAATAAAGCCCTACACAATGTCACACACGAAAAAATGACACTGAAGCTTCTTCAGCGTAAGAAAGCGCGATCTCTTTTTTTCTGATGTTGCAAGAGAAAACGGAAAAAAGAGAAAAGGTCCAAGAAGAAGCTGCCCAATATGACTTGCTTTAGTTTGGCGCTCGTTTTGTAAGAATCGTTGTAATACCTGGCGTAGCCGTGGTCGTCACTCCAGGTGTGGCACCAACTCCAGGGGTAGTGGTGGTACCTGGTGTAGCCGTGGTCGTCACTCCAGGTGTGGCACCAACTCCAGGGGTAGTGGTGGTACCTGGTGTAGCCGTGGTCGTCACTCCAGGTGTGGCACCAACTCCAGGGGTAGTGGTGGTACCTGGTGTAGCCGTGGTCGTCACTCCAGGTGTGGCACCAAATCCAGGGGTAGTGGTGGAACCTGGTGTAGCCGTGGTCGTCACTCCAGGTGTGGCACCAACTCCAGGGGTAGTCGTTGTGCCTAGTGTGATCAGGAAGTGTGGATTGAAAAATCAGCCAGTCTAAATCATTGCCGTACATCTCAAGAACACGTTGAAACAAGAGCTTGCACTCGAGTGATATGATGAAACCTTCAAAATAATACATTCGCTTTCTGCCCTAAGCAAGTATTTTACATGACGGGACAATTCTTTCCTCAGAGTAGATGTGATATTGCAAAGTCAACTGTGGTAATGGTCCGAAATATTTTGCACGTACTTTTTACTACTCTTTGGCAATTCCAATTTTAAATCACTTCATGATTGCGGAAAAAAAAAACTTACAAACCACATGTCGTAATAGATATAAGAGATATCGTAATAGATATAAGAGAGAGTAGAGCAAAAGACGACTGTCGATCGTCAGGAGCTTGTCACATATGCTAAAATGTAGATATGCTAAAATACTCCCTAGAAGAAGCTGCCCAATATGACTTGCTTTAGTTTGACGCTCGTATTGTAAGAATCGTTGTAATACCTGGCGTAGCCTGGGTCGTCACTCCAGGTGTGGCACCAACTCCAGGGGTAGTGGTGGTACCTGGTGTAGCCGTGGTCGTCACTCCAGGTGTGGCACCAACTCCAGGGGTAGTGGTGGTACCTGGTGTAGCCGTGGTCGTCACTCCAGGTGTGGCACCAACTCCAGGGGTAGTGGTGGTACCTGGTGTAGCCGTGGTCGTCACTCCAGGTGTGGCACCAACTCCAGGGGTAGTGGTGGTACCTGGTGTAGCCGTGGTCGTCACTCCAGGTGTGGCACCAACTCCAGGGGTAGTCGTGCTGCCTAGTGTGATCAGGAAGTGTGCATTGAAAAAAATCAGCCAGTCTGATTCATTGCCGTACATCTCAAGAACACGTTGAAACAAGAGCTTGCACTCGAGTGATATGATGAAACCTTCAAAATAATACATTCGCTTTCTGCCCTCAGCAAGTATTTTACATGACGGGACAATTCTTTCCTCAGAGTAGATATGATATTGCAAAGTCAACTGTGGTAAAGGTCCGAAATATTTTGCACGTTTTATACTACTCTTTAGAATGGCAATTCCAATTTTAAATCATTTCATGATTGCGGAAAAAAAAATTACAAACCACATGTCGTAATAGACATATCGTTAACAGGCACTGCAAAAAAATTAGTTGCACAAAATGTCATGTCGAAAAAAAAACCTACACAATGTCACACACGAAAAAATGACACTGAAGCTTCTTCAGCGTAAGAAAGCGCGATCTCTTTTTTCTGATGTTGCAAGAGAAAACGGAAAAAAGAGAAAAGGTCCAAGAAGAAGCTGCCCAATATGACTTGCTTTAGTTTAACGCTCGTATTGTAAGAATCGTTGTAATACCTGGCGTAGCCGTGGTCGTCACTCCAGGTGTGGCACCAACTCCAGGGGTAGTGGTGGTACCTGGTGTAGCCGTGGTCGTCACTCCAGGTGTGGCACCAACTCCAGGGGTAGTGGTGGTACCTGGTGTAGCCGTGGTCGTCACTCCAGGTGTGGCACCAACTCCAGGGGTAGTCGTGCTGCCTAGTGTGATCAGGAAGTGTGCATTGAAAAATCAGCCAGTCTGATTCATTGCCGTACATATCAAGAACACGTTGAAACAAGAGCTTGCACTCGAGTGATATGATGAAACCTTCAAAATAATACATTCGCTTTCTGCCCTAAGCAAGTATTTTACATGACGGGACAATTCTTTCCTCAGAGTAGATATGATATTGCAAAGTCAACTGTGGTAAAGGTCCGAAATATTTTGCACGTTTTATACTACTCTTTAGAATGGCAATTCCAATTTTAAATCACTTAATGATTGCGGGGAAAAAAATTACAAACCACATGTCGTAATTGATATAAGAGAGAGTAGAGCAAAAGACGGCTGTCGATCGTCAAGAGCTTGTCACATATGCTACAATGTAGATATTTTACCAACATATCGTTAACAGGCACTGCAAAAAAATTTGTTGCACAAAATGTTATGTCGAAAAAAAGCCCTACACAATGTCACACACGAAAAAATGACACTGAAGCTTCTTCGGCGTAAGAAAGCGCGATCTCTTTTTTCTGATGTTGCAAGAGAAAACGGAAAAAAGAGAAAAGGTCCAAGAAGAAGCTGCCCAATATGACTTGCTTTAGTTTGACGCTCGTATTGTAAGAATCGTTGTAATACCTGGCGTAGCCGTGGTCGTCACTCCAGGTGTGGCACCAACTCCAGGGGTAGTGGTGGTACCTGGTGTAGCCGTGGTCGTCACTCCAGGTGTGGCACCAACTCCAGGGGTAGTGGTGGTACCTGGTGTAGCCGTGGTCGTCACTCCAGGTGTGGCACCAACTCCAGGGGTAGTCGTGGTACCTGGTGTAGCCGTGGTCGTCACTCCAGGTGTGGCACCAACTCCAGGGGTAGTGGTGGTACCTGGTGTAGCCGTGGTCGTCACTCCAGGTGTGGCACCAACTCCAGGGGTAGTGGTGGTACCTGGTGTAGCCGTGGTCGTCACTCCAGGTGTGGCACCAACTCCAGGGGTAGTGGTGGTACCTGGTGTAGCCGTGGTCGTCACTCCAGGTGTGGCACCAACTCCAGGGGTAGTGGTGGTACCTGGTGTAGCCGTGGTCGTCACTCCAGGTGTGACACCAACTCCAGGGGTAGTCGTGGTGCCTAGTGTGATCAGGAAGTGTGCATTGAAAAATCAGCCAGTCTGATTCATTGCCGTACATATCAAGAACACGTTGAAACAAGAGCTTGCACTCGATTGATATGATGAAACCTTCAAAATAATACATTCGCTTTCTACCCTTAGCAAGTATTTTACATGACGGGACAATTCTTTCCTCATAGTAGATATGACATTGCAAAGTCAACTATGGTAAAGGTCTGAAATATTTTGCACGTTTTATACTACTCTTTAGAATGGCAATTCCAATTTTAAATCATTTCATGATTGCGGAAAAAAAATTACAAACCACATGTCGTAATAGATATAAGAGTGAGTAGAGCAAAAGACGGCTGTCGATCGTCAAGGGCTTGTCACATATGCTAAAATGTAGATATTTTACCAACATATCGTTAACAGGCACTGCAAAAAAATTAGTTGCACAAAATGTAACGTCGAAAAAAAGCCCTACACAATGTCACACACGAAAAAATGACACTGAAGCTTCTTCAGCGTAACAAAGCGCGATCTCTTTTTTCTGATGTTGCAAGAGAAAACGGAAAAAAGGGAAAAGGTCCAAGAAGAAGCTGCCCAATATGACTTGCTTTAGTTTGACGCTCGTATTGTAAGAATCGTTGTAATACCTGGCGTAGCCGTGGTCGTCACTCCAGGTGTGGCACCAACTCCAGGGGTAGTGGTGGTACCTGGTGTAGCCGTGGTCGTCACTCCAGGTGTGGCACCAACTCCAGGGGTAGTGGTGGTACCTGGTGTAGCCGTGGTCGTCACTCCAGGTGTGGCACCAACTCCAGGGGTAGTCCTGCTGCCTAGTGTGATCAGGAAGTGTGCATTGAAAAATCAGCCAGTCTGATTCATTGCCGTACATATCAAGAACACGTTGAAACAAGAGCTTGCACTCGAGTGATATGATGAAACCTTCAAAATAATACATTCGCTTTCTGCCCTAAGCAAGTATTTTACATGACGGGACAATTCTTTCCTCAGAGTAGATATGATATTGCAAAGTCAACTGTGGTAAAGGTCCGAAATATTTTGCACGTTTTATACTACTCTTTAGAATGGCAATTCCAATTTTAAATCACTTAATGATTGCGGGAAAAAAAATTACAAACCACATGTCGTAATTGATATAAGAGAGAGTAGAGCAAAAGACGGCTGTCGATCGTCAAGAGCTTGTCACATATGCTACAATGTAGATATTTTACCAACATATCGTTAACAGGCACTGCAAAAAAATTTGTTGCACAAAATGTTATGTCGAAAAAAAGCCCTACACAATGTCACACACGAAAAAATGACACTGAAGCTTCTTCGGCGTAAGAAAGCGCGATCTCTTTTTTCTGATGTTGCAAGAGAAAACGGAAAAAAGAGAAAAGGTCCAAGAAGAAGCTGCCCAATATGACTTGCTTTAGTTTGACGCTCGTATTGTAAGAATCGTTGTAATACCTGGCGTAGCCGTGGTCGTCACTCCAGGTGTGGCACCAACTCCAGGGGTAGTGGTGGTACCTGGTGTAGCCGTGGTCGTCACTCCAGGTGTGGCACCAACTCCAGGGGTAGTGGTGGTACCTGGTGTAGCCGTGGTCGTCACTCCAGGTGTGGCACCAACTCCAGGGGTAGTCGTGGTACCTGGTGTAGCCGTGGTCGTCACTCCAGGTGTGGCACCAACTCCAGGGGTAGTGGTGGTACCTGGTGTAGCCGTGGTCGTCACTCCAGGTGTGGCACCAACTCCAGGGGTAGTGGTGGTACCTGGTGTAGCCGTGGTCGTCACTCCAGGTGTGGCACCAACTCCAGGGGTAGTGGTGGTACCTGGTGTAGCCGTGGTCGTCACTCCAGGTGTGGCACCAACTCCAGGGGTAGTGGTGGTACCTGGTGTAGCCGTGGTCGTCACTCCAGGTGTGACACCAACTCCAGGGGTAGTCGTGGTGCCTAGTGTGATCAGGAAGTGTGCATTGAAAAATCAGCCAGTCTGATTCATTGCCGTACATATCAAGAACACGTTGAAACAAGAGCTTGCACTCGATTGATATGATGAAACCTTCAAAATAATACATTCGCTTTCTACCCTTAGCAAGTATTTTACATGACGGGACAATTCTTTCCTCATAGTAGATATGACATTGCAAAGTCAACTATGGTAAAGGTCTGAAATATTTTGCACGTTTTATACTACTCTTTAGAATGGCAATTCCAATTTTAAATCATTTCATGATTGCGGAAAAAAAATTACAAACCACATGTCGTAATAGATATAAGAGTGAGTAGAGCAAAAGACGGCTGTCGATCGTCAAGGGCTTGTCACATATGCTAAAATGTAGATATTTTACCAACATATCGTTAACAGGCACTGCAAAAAAATTAGTTGCACAAAATGTAACGTCGAAAAAAAGCCCTACACAATGTCACACACGAAAAAATGACACTGAAGCTTCTTCAGCGTAACAAAGCGCGATCTCTTTTTTCTGATGTTGCAAGAGAAAACGGAAAAAAGGGAAAAGGTCCAAGAAGAAGCTGCCCAATATGACTTGCTTTAGTTTGACGCTCGTATTGTAAGAATCGTTGTAATACCTGGCGTAGCCGTGGTCGTCACTCCAGGTGTGGCACCAACTCCAGGGGTAGTGGTGGTACCTGGTGTAGCCGTGGTCGTCACTCCAGGTGTGGCACCAACTCCAGGGGTAGTGGTGGTACCTGGTGTAGCCGTGGTCGTCACTCCAGGTGTGGCACCAACTCCAGGGGTAGTGGTGGTACCTGGTGTAGCCGTGGTCGTCACTCCAGGTGTGGCACCAACTCCAGGGGTAGTGGTGGTACCTGGTGTAGCCGTGGTCGTCACTCCAGGTGTGGCACCAACTCCAGGGGTAGTGGTGGTACCTGGTGTAGCCGTGGTCGTCACTCCAGGTGTGGCACCAACTCCAGGGGTAGTGGTGGTACCTGGTGTAGCCGTGGTCGTCACTCCAGGTGTGGCACCAACTCCAGGGGTAGTGGTGGTACCTGGTGTAGCCGTGGTCGTCACTCCAGGTGTGGCACCAAGTCCAGGGGTAGTGGTGGTCCCTTGTGTAGCCGTGGTCGTCACTCCAGGTGTGGCACCAACTCCAGGGGTAGTCGTGGTGCCTAGTGTGATCAGGAAGTGTGCATTGAAAAAAATCAGCCAGTCTGATTCATTGCCGTACATATCAAGAACACGTTGAAACAAGAGCTTGCACTCGAGTGATATGATGAAACCTTCAAAATAATACATTCGCTTTCTGCCCTTAGCAAGTATTTTACATGACGGGACAATTCTTTCCTCAGAGTACATATGATATTGCAAAGTCAACTGTGGTAAAGGTCCGAAATATTTTGCACGTTTTACACTACTCTTTAGAATGGCAATTCCAATTTTAAATCATTTCATGATTGCGGAAAAAAAATTACAAACCACATGTCGTAATAGATATAAGAGTGAGTTGAGCAAAAGACGGCTGTCGATCGTCAAGAACTTGTCACATATGCTAAAATGTAGATATTTTACCAACATATCGTTAACAGGCACTGCAAAAAAATTAGTTGCACAAAATGTTATGTCGAAAAAAAGCCCTACACAATGTCACACACGAAAAAATGACACTGAAGCTTCTTCAGCGTAAGAAAGCGCGATCTCTTTTTTCTGATGTTGCAAGAGAAAACGGAAAAAAGAGAAAAGGTCCAAGAAGAAGCTGCCCAATATGACTTGCTTTAGTTTGACGCTCGTATTGTAAGAATCGTTGAAATACCTGGCGTAGCCGTGGTCGTCACTCCAGGTGTGGCACCAACTCCAGGCGTAGTGGTGGTACCTGGTGTAGCCGTGGTCGTCACTCCAGGTGTGGCACCAACTCCAGGGGTAGAGGTGGTACCTGGTGTAGCCGTGGTCGTCACTCCAGGTGTGGCACCAACTCCAGGGGTAGTGGTGGTACCTGGTGTAGCCGTGGTCGTCACTCCAGGTGTGGCACCAACTCCAGGGGTAGTGGTGGTACCTGGTGTAGCCGTGGTCGTCACTCCAGGTGTGGCACCAACTCCAGGGGTAGTGGTGGTACCTGGTGTAGCCGTGGTCGTCACTCCAGGTGTGGCACCAACTCCAGGGGTAGTGGTGGTACCTGGTGTAGCCGTGGTCGTCACTCCAGGTGTGGCACCAACTCCAGGGGTAGTGGTGGTACCTGGTGTAGCCGTGGTCGTCACTCCAGGTGTGACACCAACTCCAGGGGTAGTCGTTGTGCCTAGTGTGATCAGGAAGTGTGCATTGAAAAATCAGCCAGTCTTATCCATTGCCGTACATCTCAAGAACACGTTGAAACAAGAGCTTGCACTCGAGTGATATGATGAAACCTTCAAAATAATACATTCGCTTTCTGCCCTAAGCAAGTATTTTACATGATGGGACAATTCTTTCCTCAGAGTAGATATGATATTGCAAAGTCAACTGTGGTAATGGTCCGAAATATTTTCCACGTTTTATACTACTCTTTAGAATGGCAATTCCAATTTTAAATCATTTCATGATTGCGGAAAAAAAAACTTACAAACCACATGTCGTAATTGATATAAGAGAGAGTAGAGCAAAAGACGGCTGTCGATCGTCAAGAGCTTGTCACATATGCTAAAATGTAGATATTTTACCAACATATCGTTAACAGGCACTGCAAAATAATTAGTTGCACAAAATGTTATGTCGAAAAAAAGCCCTACACAATGTCACACACGAAAAAATGACACTGAAGCTTCTTCAGCGTAAGAAAGCGCGATCTCTTTTTTCTGATGTTGCAAGAGAAAACGGAAAAAAGAGAAAAGGTCCAAGAAGAAGCTGCCCAATATGACTTGCTTTAGTTTGACGCTCGTATTGTAAGAATCGTTGTAATACCTGGCGTAGCCGTGGTCGTCACTCCAGGTGTGGCACCAACTCCAGGGGTAGTGGTGGTCCCTGGTGTAGCCGTGGTCGTCACTCCAGGTGTGGCACCAACTCCAGGGGTAGTGGTGGTACCTGGTGTAGCCGTGGTCGTCACTCCAGGTGTGGCACCAACTCCAGGGGTAGTGGTGGTACCTGGTGTAGCCGTGGTCGTCACTCCAGGTGTGGCACCAACTCCAGGGGTAGTGGTGGTACCTGGTGTAGCCGTGGTCGTCACTCCAGGTGTGGCACCAACTCCAGGGGTAGTGGTGGTACCTGGTGTAGCCGTGGTCGTCACTCCAGGTGTGGCACCAACTCCAGGGGTAGTGGTGGTACCTGGTGTAGCCGTGGTCGTCACTCCAGGTGTGGCACCAACTCCAGGGGTAGTGGTGGTACCTGGTGTAGCCGTGGTCGTCACTCCAGGTGTGGCACCAACTCCAGGGGTAGTTGTTGTGCCTAGTGTGATCAGGAAGTGTGCATTGAAAAATCAGCCAGTCTGATCCATTGCCGTACATCTCAAGAACACGTTGAAACAAGAGCTTGCACTCGAGTGATATGATGAAACCTTCAAAATAATACATTCGCTTTCTGCCCTAAGCAAGTATTTTACATGACGGGACAATTCTTTCCTCAGAGTAGATATGATATTGCAAAGTCAACTGTGGTAATGGTCCGAAATATTTTCCACGTTTTATACTACTCTTCGGAATGGCAATTCCAATTTTAAATCATTTCATGATTGCGGAAAAAAAACTTACAAACCACATGTCGTAATTGATATAAGAGAGAGTAGAGCAAAAGACGGCTGTCGATCGTCAAGAGCTTGTCACATATGCTAAAATGTAGATATTTTACCAACATATCGTTAACAGGCACTGCAAAATAATTAGTTGCACAAAATGTAACGTCGAAAAAAAGCCCTACACAATGTAACACACGAAAAAATGACACTGGAGCTTCTTCAGCGTAAGAAAGCGAGATCTCTTTTTTCTGATGTTGCAAGAGAAAACGGAAAAAAGAGAAAAGGTCCAAGAAGAAGCTGCCCAATATGACTTGCTTTAGTTTGACGCTCGTATTGTAAAAATCGTTGTAATACCTGGCGTAGCCGTGGTCGTCACTCCAGGTGTGGCACCAACTCCAGGGGTAGTGGTGGTACCTGGTGTAGCCGTGGTCGTCACTCCAGGTGTGGCACCAACTCCAGGGGTAGTGGTGGTACCTGGTGTAGCCGTGGTCGTCACTCCAGGTGTGGCACCAACTCCAGGGGTAGTGGTGGTACCTGGTGTAGCCGTGGTCGTCACTCCAGGTGTGGCACCAACTCCAGGGGTAGTGGTGGTACCTGGTGTAGCCGTGGTCGTCACTCCAGGTGTGGCACCAACTCCAGGGGTAGTCGTTGTGCCTAGTGTGATCAGGAAGTGTGCATTGAAAAATCAGCCAGTCTGATCCTTTGCCGTACATCTCAAGAACACGTTGAAACAAGAGCTTGCACTCGAGTGATATGATGAAACCTTCAAAATTATACATTCGCTTTCTGCCCTAAGCAAGTATTTTACATGACGGGACAATTCTTTCCTCAGAGTAGATATGATATTGCAAAGTCAACTGTGGTAATGGTCCGAAATATTTTGCACGTTTTATACTACTCTTTAGAATGGCAATTCCAATTTTGAATCATTTCATGATTGCGGAAAAAAAACTTACAAACCACATGTCGTAATTGATATAAGAGAGAGTAGAGCAAAAGACGGCTGTCGATCGTCAAGAGCTTGTCACATATGCTAAAATGTAGATATTTTACCAACATATCGTTAAAGGCACCAAGAGCATTTCATGAAGCTTGAAACTTGAATAAAAAAGCTGCAATTTCTAGTCATTCCTACACATAGTAAGTTTCAATAACACAATACCATTATATATGGACATTAAAGGAGCAAAGATACGATGTCGTTGTGTGGTGAGAACTGATAGAAAATCCAAGCCCTAATAGACTGATCCTGACTGTCCATCACAATTAGCGGTTCGACCAATGCGAGTGACTGCATGTCCGTCAAATATTTGCATTTTTTTTTTAATTTTGCATTTCTACGTTTTGACGGAGGTGGGCGGGGCTATGGTGTCGGTCTACTTACACTAGGCGCGTGAAACTAAAATATCACCATGTAGCTTAGTTTTGTGCCGATTTTGAGCACTTTTGATAAGAAATCCGCACGCAATTGTGGTAAACAGTGGCATTAAATGTCAATATCATAAAGATTACAGCAACTAGAATATATCCAGTTTTCAATCCTCATAAAATGCTCTGGGTGCCTTTAACAGGCACTGCAAAAAAATTAGATGCACAAAATGTAATGTCGAAAAAAAGCCCTACACAATGTCACACACGAAAAAATGACACTGAAGCTTCTTCAGCGTAAGAAAGCGCGATCTCTTTTTTCTGATGTTGCAAGAGAAAACGGAAAAAAGAGAAAAGGTCCAAGAAGAAGCTGTCCAATATGACTTGATTTAGTTTGACGCTCGTATTGTAAGAATCGTTGTAATACCTGGCGTAGCCGTGGTCGTCACTCCAGGTGTGGCACCAACTCCAGGGGTAGTGGTGGTACCTGGTGTAGCCGTGGTCGTCACTCCAGGTGTGGCACCAACTCCAGGGGTAGTGGTGGTACCTGGTGTAGCCGTGGTCGTCACTCCAGGTGTGGCACCAACTCCAGGGGTAGTGGTGGTACCTGGTGTAGCCGTGGTCGTCACTCCAGGTGTGGCACCAACTCCAGGGGTAGTGGTGGTACCTGGTGTAGCCGTGGTCGTCACTCCAGGTGTGGCACCAACTCCAGGGGTAGTCGTTGTGCCTAGTGTGATCAGGAAGTGTGCATTGAAAAATCAGCCAGTCTGATCCATTGCCGTACATCTCAAGAACACGTTGAAACAAGAGCTTGCACTCGAGTGATATGATGAAACCTTCAAAATAATACATTCGATTTCTGCCCTAAGCAAGTATTTTACATGACGGGACAATTCTTTCCTCAGAGTAGATATGATATTGCAAAGTCAACTGTGGTAATGGTCCGAAATATTTTCCACGTTTTATACTACTCTTTAGAATGGCAATTCCACTTTTAAACCATTTCATGATTGCGGAAAAAAAACTTACAAACCACATGTCGTAATTGATATAAGAGAGAGTAGAGCAAAAGACGGCTGTCGATCGTCAAGAGCTTGTCACATATGCTAAAATGTAGATATTTTACCAACATATCGTTAACAGGCACTGCAAAAAAATTAGTTGCACAAAATGTAATGTCGAAAAAAAGCCCTACACAATGTCACACACGAAAAAATGACACTGAAGCTTCTTCAGCGTTAGAAAGTGCGATCTCTTTTTTCTGATGTTGCAAGAGAAAACGGAAAAAAGAGAAAAGGTCCAAGAAGAAGCTGCCCAATATGACTTGCTTTAGTTTGACGCTCGTATTGTAAGAATCGTTGTAATACCTGGCGTAGCCGTGGTCGTCACTCCAGGTGTGGCACCAACTCCAGGGGTAGTGGTGGTACCTGGCGTAGCCGTGGTCGTCACTCCAGGTGTGGCACCAACTCCAGGGGTAGTGGTGGTACCTGGTGTAGCCGTGGTCGTCACTCCAGGTGTGGCACCAACTCCAGGGGTAGTGGTGGTACCTGGTGTAGCCGTGGTCGTCACTCCAGGTGTGGCACCAACTCCAGGGGTAGTGGTGGTACCTGGTGTAGCCGTGGTCGTCACTCCAGGTGTGGCACCAACTCCAGGGGTAGTGGTGGTACCTGGTGGAGCCGTGGTCGTCACTCCAGGTGTGGCACCAACTCCAGGGGTAGTGGTGGTACCTGGTGTAGCCGTGGTCGTCACTCCAGGTGTGGCACCAACTCCAGGGGTAGTGGTGGTACCTGGTGTAGCCGTGGTCGTCACTCCAGGTGTGGCACCAACTCCAGGGGTAGTGGTGGTACCTGGTGTAGCCGTGGTCGTCACTCCAGGTGTGGCACCAACTCCAGGGGTAGTGGTGGTACCTGGTGTAGCCGTGGTCGTCACTCCAGGTGTGGCACCAACTCCAGGGGTAGTGGTGGTACCTGGTGTAGCCGTGGTCGTCACTCCAGGTGTGGCACCAACTCCAGGGGTAGTGGTGGTACCTGGTGTAGCCGTGGTCGTCACTCCAGGTGTGGCACCAACTCCAGGGGTAGTGGTGGTACCTGGTGTAGCCGTGGTCGTCACTCCAGGTGTGGCACCAACTCCAGGGGTAGTGGTGGTACCTGGTGTAGCCGTGGTCATCACTCCAGGTGTGGCACCAACTCCAGGGGTAGTGGTGGTACCTGGTGTAGCCGTGGTCGTCACTCCAGGTGTGGCACCAACTCCAGGGGTAGTGGTGGTACCTGGTGTAGCCGTGGTCGTCACTCCAGGTGTGGCACCAACTCCAGGGGTAGTCGTTGTACCTAGTGTGATTAGGAAGTGTGCATTGAAAAATCAGCCAGTCTAAATCATTGCCGTACATCTCAAGAACACGTTGAAACAAGAGCTTGCACTCGAGTGATATGATGAAACCTTCAAAAAATACATTCGCTTTCTGCCCTAAGCAAGTATTTTACATGACGGGACAATTCTTTCCTCAGAGTAGATGTGATATTGCAAAGTCAACTGTGGTAATGGTCCGAAATATTTTGCACGTTTTTACTACTCTTTGGCAATTCTAATTTTAAATCACTTCATGATTGCGGAAAAAAACAACTTACAAACCACATGTCGTAATAGATATAAGAGATATCGTAATAGATATAAGAGAGAGTAGAGCAAAAGACGACTGTCGATCGTCAGGAGCTTGTCACATATGCTAAAATGTAGATATTTTACCAACATATCGTTAACAGGCACTGCAAAAAAATTAGTTGCACAAAATGTAACGTCGAAAAAAAGCCCTACACAATGTAGCACAAGAAAAAATGACACTGAAGCTTCTTCAGCGTAAGAAAGCGCAATCTCTTTTTTCTGATGTTGCAAGAGAAAACGGAAAAAAGAGAAAAGGTCCAAGAAGAAGCTGCCCAATATGACTTGCTTTAGTTTGACGCTCGTATTGTAAGAATCGTTGTAATACCTGGCGTAGCCGTGGTCGTCACTCCAGGTGTGGCACCAACTCCAGGGGTAGTGGTGGTACCTGGTGTAGCCGTGGTCGTCACTCCAGGTGTGGCACCAACTCCAGAGGTAGTGGTGGTACCTGGTGTAGCCGTGGTCGTCACTCCAGGTGTGGCACCAACTCCAGGGGTAGTGGTGGTACCTGGTGTAGCCGTGGTCGTCACTCCAGGTGTGGCACCAACTCCAGGGGTAGTGGTGGTACCTGGTGTAGCCGTGGTCGTCACTCCAGGTGTGGCACCAACTCCAGGGGTAGTGGTGGTACCTGGTGTAGCCGTGGTCGTCACTCCAGGTGTGGCACCAACTCCAGGGGTAGTGGTGGTACCTGGTGTAGCCGTGGTCGTCACTCCAGGTGTGGCACCAACTCCAGGGGTAGTGGTGGTACCTGGTGTAGCCGTGGTCGTCACTCCAGGTGTGGCACCAACTCCAGGGGTAGTGGTGGTACCTGGTGTAGCCGTGGTCGTCACTCCAGGTGTGGCACCAACTCCAGGGGTAGTGGTGGTACCTGGTGTAGCCGTGGTCGTCACTCCAGGTGTGGCACCAACTCCAGGGGTAGTGGTGGTACCTGGTGTAGCCGTGGTCGTCACTCCAGGTGTGGCACCAACTCCAGGGGTAGTGGTGGTACCTGGTGTAGCCGTGGTCGTCACTCCAGGTGTGGCACCAACTCCAGGGGTAGTCGTGGTACCTGGTGTAGCCGTGGTCGTCACTTCAGGTGTGGCACCAACTCCAGGGGTAGTGGTGGTACCTGGTGTAGCCGTGGTCGTCACTCCAGGTGTGGCACCAACTCCAGGGGTAGTGGTGGTACCTGGTGTAGCCGTGGTCGTCACTCCAGGTGTGGCACCAACTCCAGGGGTAGTCGTTGTGCCTAGTGTGATCAGGAAGTGTGCATTGAAAAATCAGCCAGTCTGATCCATTGACGTAAATCTCAAGAACACGTTGAAACAAGAGCTTGCACTCGAGTGATATGATGAAACCTTCAAAATAATACATTCGCTTTCTGCCCTAAGCAAGTATTTTACATGACGGGACAATTCTTTCCTCAGAGTAGATATGATATTGCAAAGTCAACTGTGGTAATGGTCCGAAATATTTTGCACGTTTTATACTACCATTTAGAATGGCAATTCCAATTTTAAATCATTTCATGATTGCGGAAAAAAAACTTACAAACCACATGTCGTAATTGATATAAGAGAGAGTAGAGCAAAAGACGGCTGTCGATCGTCAAGAGCTTGTCACATATGCTAAAATGCAGATATTTAACCAACATATCGTTAACAAGCACTGCAAAAAAATTAGTTGCACAAAATGAAACGTCGAAAAAAAGCCCTACAAAATGTCACACACGAAAAAATGACACTGAAGCTTCTTCAGCGTAAGAAAGCGCGATCTCTTTTTTCTGATGTTGCAAGAGAAAACGAAAAAAAGAGAAAAGGTCCAAGAAGAAGCTGCCCAAAATGACTTGCTTTAGTTTGACGTTCGTATTGTAAGAATCGTTGTAATACCTGGCGTAGCCGTGGTCGTCACTCCAGGTGTGGCACCAACTCCAGGGGTAGTGGTGGTACCTGGTGTAGCCGTGGTCGTCACTCCAGGTGTGGCACCAACTCCAGGGGTAGTGGTGGTACCTGGTGTAGCCGTGGTCGTCACTCCAGGTGTGGCACCAACTCCAGGGGTAGTGGTGGTGCCTGGTGTAGCCGTGGTCGTCACTCCAGGTGTGGCACCAACTCCAGGGGTAGTGGTGGTACCTGGTGTAGCCGTGGTCGTCACTCCAGGTGTGGCACCAACTCCAGGGGTAGTGGTGGTACCTGGTGTAGCCGTGGTCGTCACTCCAGGTGTGGCACCAACTCCAGGGGTAGTGGTGGTACCTGGTGTAGCCGTGGTCGTCACTCCAGGTGTGGCACCAACTCCAGGGGTAGTGGTGGTACCTGGTGTAGCCGTGGTCGTCACTCCAGGTGTGGCACCAACTCCAGGGGTAGTCGTTGTGCCTAGTGTGATCAGGAAGTGTGCATTGAAAAATCAGCCAGTCTGATCCATTGACGTAAATCTCAAGAACACGTTGAAACAAGAGCTTGCACTCGAGTGATATGATGAAACCTTCAAAATAATACATTCGCTTTCTGCCCTAAGCAAGTATTTTACATGACGGGACAATTCTTTCCTCAGAGTAGATATGATATTGCAAAGTCAACTGTGGTAATGGTCCGAAATATTTTGCACGTTTTATACTACTCTGTAGAATGGCAATTCCAATTTTAAATCATTTCATGATTGCGGAAAAAAAACTTACAAACCACATGTCGTAATTGATATAAGAGAGAGTAGAGCAAAAGACGGCTGTCGATCGTCAAGAGCTTGTCACATATGCTAAAATGCAGATATTTAACCAACATATCGTTAACAAGCACTGCAAAAAAATTAGTTGCACAAAATGAAACGTCGAAAAAAAGCCCTACAAAATGTCACACACGAAAAAATGACACTGAAGCTTCTTCAGCGTAAGAAAGCGCGATCTCTTTTTTCTGATGTTGCAAGAGAAAACGAAAAAAAAGAGAAAAGGTCCAAGAAGAAGCTGCCCAATATGACTTGATTTAGTTTGACGCTCGTATTGTAAGAATCGTTGTAATACCTGGCGTAGCCGTGGTCGTCACTCCAGGTGTGGCACCAACTCCAGGGGTAGTCGTGGTACCTGGTGTAGCCGTGGTCGTCACTCCAGGTGTGGCACCAACTCCAGGGGTAGTGGTGGTACCTGGTGTAGCCGTGGTCGTCACTCCAGGTGTGGCACCAACTCCAGGGGTAGTGGTGGTACCTGGTGTAGCCGTGGTCGTCACTCCAGGTGTGGCACCAACTCCAGGGGTAGTGGTGGTACCTGGTGTAGCCGTGGTCGTCACTCCAGGTGTGGCACCAACTCCAGGGGTAGTGGTGGTACCTGGTGTAGCCGTGGTCGTCACTCCAGGTGTGGCACCAACTCCAGGGGTAGTGGTGGTACCTGGTGTAGCCGTGGTCGTCACTCCAGGTGTGGCACCAACTCCAGGGGTAGTCGTGGTGCCTAGTGTGATCAGGAAGTGTGCATTGAAAAATCAGCCAGTCTGATTCATTGCCGTACATCTCAAGAACACGTTGAAACAAGAGCTTGCACTCGAATGATATGATGAAACCTTCAAAATAATACATTCGCTTTCTGCCCTAAGCAAGTATTTTACATGACGGGACAATTCTTTCCTCAGAGTAGATATGATATTGCAAAGTCAACTGTGGTAATGGTCCGAAATATTTTGCACGTTTTATACTACTCTTTAGAATGGCAATTCCACTTTTAAATCATTTCATGATTGCGGAAAAAAAACTTACAAACCACATGTCGTAATTGATATAAGAGAGAGTAGAGCAAAAGACGGCTGTCGATCGTCAAGAGCTTGTCACATATGTTAAAATGTAGATATTTTACCAACATATCGTTAACAGGCACTGCAAAAAAATTAGTTGCACAAAATGTAAGGTCGAAAAAAAGCTCTACACAATGTCACACACGAAAAAATGACACTGAAGCTTCTTCAGCGTAAGAAAGCGCGATCTCTATTTTCTGATGTTGCAAGAGAAAACGGAAAAAGAGAAAAGGTCCAAGAAGAAGCTGCTCAATATGACTTGCTTTAGTTTGACGCTCGTATTGTAAGAATCGTTGTAATACCTGGCGTAGCCGTGGTCGTCACTCCAGGTGTGGCACCAACTCCAGGGGTAGTGGTGGTACCTGGTGTAGCCGTGGTCGTCACTCCAGGTGTGGCACCAACTCCAGAGGTAGTGGTGGTACCTGGTGTAGCCGTGGTCGTCACTCCAGGTGTGGCACCAACTCCAGGGGTAGTGGTGGTACCTGGTGTAGCCGTGGTCGTCACTCCAGGTGTGGCACCAACTCCAGGGGTAGTGGTGGTACCTGGTGTAGCCGTGGTCGTCACTCCAGGTGTGGCACCAACTCCAGGGGTAGTGGTGGTACCTGGTGTAGCCGTGGTCGTCACTCCAGGTGTGGCACCAACTCCAGGGGTAGTGGTGGTACCTGGTGTAGCCGTGGTCGTCACTCCAGGTGTGGCACCAACTCCAGGGGTAGTGGTGGTACCTGGTGTAGCCGTGGTCGTCACTCCAGGTGTGGCACCAACTCCAGGGGTAGTGGTGGTACCTGGTGTAGCCGTGGTCGTCACTCCAGGTGTGGCACCAACTCCAGGGGTAGTCGTGGTACCTGGTGTAGCCGTGGTCGTCACTTCAGGTGTGGCACCAACTCCAGGGGTAGTGGTGGTACCTGGTGTAGCCGTGGTCGTCACTCCAGGTGTGGCACCAACTCCAGGGGTAGTGGTGGTACCTGGTGTAGCCGTGGTCGTCACTCCAGGTGTGGCACCAACTCCAGGGGTAGTCGTTGTGCCTAGTGTGATCAGGAAGTGTGCATTGAAAAATCAGCCAGTCTGATCCATTGCCGTACATCTCAAGAACAAGTTGAAACAAGAGCTTGCACTCGAGTGATATGATGAAACCTTCAAAATAATACATTCGCTTTCTGCCCTAAGCAAGTATTTTACATGACGGGACAATTCTTTCCTCAGAGTAGATATGATATTGCAAAGTCAACTGTGGTAATGGTCCGAAATATTTTCCACGTTTTATACTACTCTTTAGAATGGCAATTCCACTTTTAAATCATTTCATGATTGCGGAAAAAAAACTTACAAACCACATGTCGTAATTGATATAAGAGAGAGTAGAGCAAAAGACGGCTGTCGATCGTCAAGAGCTTGTAACATATGCTAAAATGTAGATATTTTACCAACATATCGTTAACAGGCACTGCAAAAAAATTAGTTGCACAAAATGTAATGTCGAAAAAAAGCCCTACACAATGTCACACACGAAAAAATGACACTGAAGCTTCTTCAGCGTAAGAAAGCGCGATCTCTTTTTTCTGATGTTGCAAGAGAAAACGGAAAAAAGAGAAAAGGTCCAAGAAGAAGCTGCCCAAAATGACTTGCTTTAGTTTGACGTTCGTATTGTTAGAATCGTTGTAATACCTGGCGTAGCCGTGGTCGTCACTCCAGGTGTGGCACCAACTCCAGGGGTAGTGGTGGTACCTGGTGTAGCCGTGGTCGTCACTCCAGGTGTGGCACCAACTCCAGGGGTAGTGGTGGTACCTGGTGTAGCCGTGGTCGTCACTCCAGGTGTGGCACCAACTCCAGGGGTAGTGGTGGTACCTGGTGTAGCCGTGGTCGTCATTTCAGGTGTGGCACCAACTCCAGGGGTAGTGGTGGTACCTGGTGTAGCCGTGGTCGTCACGCCAGGTGTGGCACCAACTCCAGGGGTAGTGGTGGTACCTGGTGTAGCCGTGGTCGTCACTCCAGGTGTGGCACCAACTCCAGGGGTAGTGGTGGTACCTGGTGTAGCCGTGGTCGTCACTCCAGGTGTGGCACCAACTCCAGGGGTAGTCGTGGTGCCTAGTGTGATCAGGAAGTGTGCATTGAAAAATCAGCCAGTCTGATTCATTGCCGTACATCTCAAGAACACGTTGAAACAAGAGCTTGCACTCGAGTGATATGATGAAACCTTCAAAATAATACATTCGCTTTCTGCCCTAAGCAAGTATTTTACATGACGGGACAATTCTTTCCTCAGAGTAGATATGATATTGCAAAGTCAACTGTGGTAATGGTCCGAAATATTTTCCACGTTTTATACTACTCTTTAGAATGGCAATACCAATTTTAAATCATTTCATGATTGCGGGAAAAAAAACTTACAAACCACATGTCGTAATTGATATAAGAGAGAGTAGAGCAAAAGACGACTGTCGATCGTCAAGAGCTTGTCACATATGCTAAAATGTAGATATTTTACCAACATATCGTTAACAGGCACTACAAAAAAATTAGTTGCACAAAATGTAACGTCGAAAAAAAGCCCTAAACAATGTCACACACGAAAGAATGACACTGAAGCTTCTTCAGCGAAAGAAAGCGCGATCTCTTTTTTCTGATGTTGCAAGAGAAAACTGAAAAAAGAGAAAAGGTCCAAGAAGAAGCTGCCAAATATGACTTGCTTTAGTTTGACGCTCGTATTGTAAGAATCGTTGTAATACCTGGCGTAGCCGTGGTCGTCACTCCAGGTGTGGCACCAACTCCAGGGGTAGTGGTGGTACCTGGTGTAGCCGTGGTCGTCACTCCAGGTGTGGCACCAACTCCAGGGGTAGTGGTGGTACCTGGTGTAGCCGTGGTCGTCACTCCGGGTGTGGCACCAACTCCAGGGGTAGTGGTGGTACCTGGTGTAGCCGTGGTCGTCACTCCAGGTGTTGCACCAACTCCAGGGGTAGTGGTGGTACCTGGTGTAGCCGTGGTCGTCACTCCAGGTGTGGCACCAACTCCAGGGGTAGTGGTGGTACCTGGTGTAGCCGTGGTCGTCACTCCAGGTGTGGCACCAACTCCAGGGGTAGTGGTGGTACCTGGTGTAGCCGTGGTCGTCACTCCAGGTGTGGCACCAACTCCAGGGGTAGTGGTGGTACCTGGTGTAGCCGTGGTCGTCACTCCAGGTGTGGCACCAACTCCAGGGGTAGTGGTGGTACCTGGTGTAGCCGTGGTCGTCACTCCAGGTGTGGCACCAACTCCAGGGGTAGTGGTGGTACCTGGTGTAGCCGTGGTCGTCACTCCAGGTGTGGCACCAACTCCAGGGGTAGTCGTGGTACCTGGTGTAGCCGTGGTCGTCACTCCAGGTGTGGCACCAACTCCAGGGGTAGTCGTGGTACCTGGTGTAGCCGTGGTCGTCACTCCAGGTGTGGCACCAACTCCAGGGGTAGTGGTGGTACCTGGTGTAGCCGTGGTCGTCACTCCAGGTGTGGCACCAACTCCAGGGGTAGTGGTGGTACCTGGTGTAGCCGTGGTCGTCACTCCAGGTGTGGCACCAACTCCAGGGGTAGTGGTGGTACCTGGTGTAGCCGTGGTCGTCACTCCAGGTGTGGCACCAACTCTAGGGGTAGTCGTGGTACCTGGTGTAGCCGTGGTCGTCACTCCAGGTGTGGCACCAACTCCAGGGGTAGTGGTGGTACCTGGTGTAGCCGTGGTCGTCACTCCAGGTGTGGCACCAACTCCAGGGGTAGTCGTGGTGCCTAGTGTGATCAGGAAGTGTGCATTGAAAAATCAGCCAGTCTGATTCATTGCCGTACATCTCAAGAACACGTTGAAACAAGAGCTTGCACTCGAGTGATATGATGAAACCTTCAAAATAATACATTCGCTTTCTGCCCTAAGCAAGTATTTTACATGACGGGACAATTCTTTCCTCAGAGTAGATATGATATTGCAAAGTCAACTGTGGTAATGGCCCGAAATATTTTGCACGTTTTATACTACTCTTTAGAAGGCAATTCCAATTTTAAATCACTTCATGATTGCGGAAAAAAAAAACTTACAAACCACATGTCGTAATAGATATAAGAGAGAGTAGAGCAAAGACGGCTGTCGATCGTCAAGAGCTTGTCACATATGCTAAAATGTAGATATTTTACCAACATATCGTTAACAAGCACTGCAAAAAAATTAGTTGCACAAAATGTAACGTCGAAAAAAAGCCCTACACAATGTCACACACGAAAAAATGACACTGAAGCTTCTTCAGCGTAAGAAAGCGCGATCTCTTTTTTCTGATGTTGCAAGAGAAAACGGAAAAAAAGAGAAAAGGTCCAAGAAGAAGCTGCCCAATATGACTTACTTTAGTTTGACGCTCGTATTGTAAGAATCGTTGTAATACCTGGCGTAGCCGTGGTCGTCACTCCAGGTGTGGCACCAACTCCAGGGGTAGTGGTGGTACCTGGTGTAGCCGTGGTCGTCACTCCAGGTGTGGCACCAACTCCAGGGGTAGTGGTGGTACCTGGTGTAGCCGTTGTCGTCACTCCAGGTGTGGCACCAACTCCACGGGTAGTGGTGGTACCTGGTGTAGCCGTGGTCGTCACTCCAGGTGTGGCACCAACTCCAGGGGTAGTGGTGGTACCTGGTGTAGCCGTGGTCGTCACTCCAGGTGTGGCACCAACTCCAGGGGTAGTGGTGGTACCTGGTGTAGCCGTGGTCGTCACTCCAGGTGTGGCACCAACTCCAGGGGTAGTGGTGGTACCTGGTGTAGCCGTGGTCGTCACTCCAGGTGTGGCACCAACTCCAGGGGTAGTGGTGGTACCTGGTGTAGCCGTGGTCGTCACTCCAGGTGTGGCACCAACTCCAGGGGTAGTCGTTGTGCCTAGTGTGATCAGGAAGTGTGCATTGAAAAATCAGCCAGTCTGATCCATTGCCGTACATCTCAAGAACACGTTGAAACAAGAGCTTGCACTCGAGTGATATGATGAAACCTTCAAAATAATACATTCGCTTTCTGCCCTAAGCAAGTATTTTACATGACGGGACAATTCTTTCCTCAGAGTAGATATGATATTGCAAAGTCAACTGTGGTAATGGTCCGAAATATTTTGCACGTTTTATACTACCATTTAGAATGGCAATTCCAATTTTAAATCATTTCATGATTGCGGAAAAAAAACTTACAAACCACATGTCGTAATTGATATAAGAGAGAGTAGAGCAAAAGACGGCTGTCGATCGTCAAGAGCTTGTCACATATGCTAAAATGTAGATGTTTTATCAATATCGTTAACAGGCACTGCAAAAAAATTAGTTGCACAAAATGTAACGTCGAAAAAAAGCCCTACACAATGTCACACACGAAAAAATGACACTGAAGCTTCTTCAGCGTAAGAAAACGCGATTTTCTTTTTCTGATGTTGCAAGAGAAAACGGAAAAAAGAGAAAAGGTCCAAGAAGAAGCTGCCCAATATGACTTGCTTTAGTTTGACGCTCGTATTGTAAGAATCGTTGTAATACCTGGCGTAGCCGTGGTCGTCGCTCCAGGTGTGGCACCAACTCCAGGGGTAGTGGTGGTACCTGGTGTAGCCGTGGTCGTCACTCCAGGTGTGGCACCAACTCCAGGGGTAGTGGTGGTACCTGGTGTAGCCGTGGTCGTCACTCCAGGTGTGGCACCAACTCCAGGGGTAGTGGTGGTACCTGGTGTAGCCGTGGTCGTCACTCCAGGTGTGGCACCAACTCCAGGGGTAGTCGTGGTGCCTGGTGTAGCCGTGGTAGTCACTCCGGGGGTGGCACCAACTCCAGGGGTAGTGGTGGTACCTGGTGTAGCCGTGGTCGTCACTCCAGGTGTGGCACCAACTCCAGGGGTAGTGGTGGTACCTGGTGTAGCCGTGGTCGTCACTCCAGGTGTGGCACCAACTCCAGGGGTAGTGGTGGTACCTGGTGTAGCCGTTGTCGTCACTCCAGGTGTGGCACCAACCCCAGGGGTAGTGGTGGTACCTGGTGTAGCCGTGGTCGTCACTCCAGGTGTGGCACCAACTCCAGGGGTAGTGGTGGTACCTGGTGTAGCAGTGGTCGTTACTCCAGGTGTGGCACCAACTCCAGGGGTAGTGGTGGTACCTGGTGTAGCCGTGGTCGTCACTCCAGGTGTGGCACCAACTCCAGGGGTAGTCGTGGTACCTGGTGTAGCCGTGGTCGTCACTCCAGGTGTGGCACCAACTCCAGGGGTAGTGGTGGTACCTGGTGTAGCCGTGGTCGTCACTCCAGGTGTGGCACCAACTCCAGGGGTAGTCGTTGTGCCTAGTGTGATCAGGAAGTGTGCATTGAAAAATCAGCCAGTCTGATTCATTGCCGTACATCTCAAGAACACGTTGAAACAAGAGCTTGCACTCGAGTGATATGATGAAACCTTCAAAATAATACATTCGCTTTCTGCCCTAAGCAAGCATTTTACAGGACGGGACAATTCTTTCCTAAGAGTAGATATGATATTGCAAAGTCAACTGTGGTAATGGTCCGAAATATTTTCCACGTTTTATACTACTCTTTAGAAGGCAATTCCAATTTTAAATCATTTCATGATTGCGGAAAAAAAACTTACAAACCACATGTCGTAATTGATATAAGAGAGAGTAGAGCAAAAGACGGCTGTCGATCGTCAAGAGCTTATCACATATGCTAAAATGTAGATATTTTACCAACATATCGTTAACAGGCACTGAAAAAAAATTAGTTGCACAAAATGTAACGTCGATAAAAAGCCCTACACAATGTCACACACGAAAAAATGACACTGAAGCTTCTTCAGCGTAAGAAAGCGCGATCTCTTTTTTCTGATGTTGCAAGAGAAAACGGAAAAAAGAGAAAAGGTCCAAGAAGAAGCTGCCCAATATGACTTGCTTTAGTTTGACGCTCGTATTGTTCAAGAATCGTTGTAATACCTGGCGTAGCCGTGGTCGTCACTCCAGGTGTGGCACCAACTCCAGGGGTAGTGGTGGTACCTGGTGTAGCCGTGGTCGTCACTCCAGGTGTGGCACCAACTCCAGGGGTAGTGGTGGTACCTGGTGTAGCCGTGGTCGTCACTCCTGGTGTGGCACCAACTCCAGGGGTAGTGGTGGTACCTGGTGTAGCCGTGGTCGTCACTCCAGGTGTGGCACCAACTCCAGGGGTAGTGGTGGTACCTGTTGTAGCCGTGGTCGTCACTCCAGGTGTGGCACCAACTCCAGGGGTAGTGGTGGTACCTGGTGTAGCCGTGGTCGTCAATCCAGGTGTGGCACCAACTCCAGGGGTAGTGGTGGTACCTGGTGTAGCCGTGGTCGTCACTCCAGGTGTGGCACCAACTCCAGGGGTCGTGGTGGTACCTGGTGTAGCCGTGGTCGTCACTCCAGGTGTGGCACCAACTCCAGGGGTAGTGGTGGTACCTGGTATAGCCGTGGTCGTCACTCTAGGTGTGGTACCAACTCCAGGGGTAGTGGTGGTACCTGGTGTAGCTGTGGTTGTAACACCTGCAACAGGAGACTATATGTTTGGCTTGATATGTTAGTTTTAATAGCTATGAATAGATCTTAAGTATATAGATTACATGTAAATAAATAAAACACTATGTGAAATATTTGGCATACCTTGTTGCAAAATCATGTTTGACATTATGGTTATATTTATTTTTTGTAGCTTTATCATTATCTTTCATTGTCAAAAAGTTGATACTTTATTTGAAGCTCGTGCAATGGTCACATAATTTTAAACAAAGAAAACTGCAGTTACCCATTTTACATCCTGTTAATTCAGCTCGGAGAATCAGCCCCTTGTGGTATTTTGCCACATTGATTCGGATATGCTGCACAATCAGGACCTCTGGCAGTTGAATGGTCACAGTAGAGGAGTCATCGGTGTTGGCATCAAATACCTGTTGAAGGCCATGAAAGTTGTTTATTCATTTTGTTCAGATAAACAGATTTTCAATTGTCTGTCTGAAGAAACCGTGTGTGTGACTTTACCCTTCGACTTCATTTTCATATTGATTTTCCAGTTTGTTTGTTTTTCAAATTCAAGAACAAATGAAATCGATGTGGCCTGATGGGTGGTTAAAAGAGTCCTTAACTCCAGAATGGGGTGTTATTTTTCAATAAATGATAATTTCAGGAAGTAAATGAAACATACTAGTTCACACTTTACGATAAAGTACCCACTATCGTAGTCCACATCAAAAAGCATGTAATGTTCTACTTAACTCTCCAAGTACTAATTAAATTAAGTGATCTCAGCCTATGCCTACAAACAATGTGTCTGACAAGGCCTGAAAAAATGTCAACTTACAAACTTTGATTTCAGGGGCGATAAGAAAAACTTGACTTGTATTATGCTCCATGATATCTTATTAACAATTGACCATCTTGTTGTGCTTATTGCCGAAAATATGTCGAAGATAATCGTGCTGAAGGAAGTGTCTATACGTATAGGAAATACATGTGTAGGGCCTGCACAGGGTTATTGGGTATCATATTGTTTTACACAACACACGTCGCCTAATTCACCAGAAACGGGATTCAGTAAAAAGTCGGCTGATTACGTATTTATTGATACATAATTCATCGGAAAATAATGAATGAAGACCTTTATTGCACATTTCTGCCACACTTGGCTAAGTATAGGTCACAACAAAACAAAATAACAAGTACAGTTAACGGATACAAAAGAATATGACTATCATTATAATAATACCCCATCCTTGAGTTTAGGATTCCTTTAAACTGGCTAAAAATACAGAACGATACAGAAGCTGGTGACTGTGTTAATTCCCAAACGTTAATTATAATATCAGATAAGCAATAAATACAGAATACAGAATCAGGTGTGTTATGCTAAGGGTGATTATACTTGCTGCATAATAAAGATACAGAACCTGATGTGTTATGCGAAAGGGTGATTGTGTTGGCTATGCAATACCGACACATAAGCTGGTGTGTTATGCCGAAGGGTGATCGTATTGGTTATATGATACAGATACTGAGATACATAATTTGATGTACCTTTGCTGATGTGCCATCTGCTGCCAGAACGTCCGACCAAGCGGTCCCATCGTTGCTGTAGGAGATGGTAATTTTGGTGACGTACATGTTGCCGCCGCCGCCTCCCTGCGTAATGACCCCCGTCAGCTCCTGCAAACTGCCGAAGTCGGTTTCTAAGTATGGCGGTTCCTCGCCGTCGATGAGCTCAAAGATGTCTGCCTCAGCCGTTGAGTCAAATTTCAGCCATTCGTCTGAGTCGGGGATCCAGCCGGTGGTTCCTCCAGTGGTGAAGTTAACTCTGCAAAATGGTGTTTAAAGACACTCATTAGGCCACACCAATTCAATTTGTTGGTTGTCAAGTATAAGAAAAAATGCTGCTTAGTTGGATGAACAATATGGATACATGCGGAGTCTGAGCGACACAATTATTACATCCGTGTACCTGCAGTTTCAGGGAGTGAATACACTCAGATTCAACTTTTCCTCCCATGTATCTGAATTCTTCTCGACCTCTTGCTTTAATTTAACCTTTAAATGCCTGTTAAACATGGATAGATTTGTGCAGAATTGGCAACAGTGTGTTTGCAGTCACAAGACCCTTACATGACTTAAAGTGACGTATTGTAGAATTTGATGGGCAAAAACTACAAATATTCAGAATTTGAAAAACCTACATTCAGATTCACATTAATTGTAACTTATTTGTAACTTATTTCCAACATATTCCCGTTATTTTGTCACATTGCCGTCATTATTACACGACGAAAACTCAAAACGCTCAAAATCTGGCTTATTTGCATTTTATTTCTTGGCCTGCAATGAAATGCAAATAAGCCAGTCGTAGAACGCTAAGAGTTACCCGAATCGATCGTTGCGGTCGGAGATCGAGCGTCACAGGAAAACCACCACAAGTAAACCAACTTCAGAACTTCGCACATTCGATCACATGTTCGGTGATCTGTCGGAATGTTGGACAAAATGGCGGACAAGTCAAGCGGCGGTGGGAATTGCGTATATATATTTTTTTCAAGACGTTTACACGACACTACAAAGTTGCATTCATACGTGATGAATAAAACGTTTTATTGCAAGTTCATGCCTGTGGGCTAATTGCAAATACATGGTTGAAACATAGGGAAAAACATACATGTGTCAGTGAACTGTGACTGACTTTGTTGTAACAATAGGCTACTAATACTAAATACGACTGTTGACTATATCTAAACAAGCTGGGTTTGACAACTTTTTTTCGAGGCATTGGAAGACGAAAAGTCCCACTTTTTCTAGAATTTGAGGGTTCTATGATTTCAAGAGAAAAGTAGCTTTTTGTTCATCCGTGAATGTGTTAAAGTAGGGGCATTTCGTGGTAACTTGTTTAAACAATTCGGTTCTTTCGTCATGGTTAACTGGACAATTGGAAATAAAATTTGTTTCGTCTTCCACTGCTTTGGACGTACAGTATTTATAAATTCTTTGGCACACTGGTAATCTCTTATATCGTCCTCTCCCTACTTCTAGCAGGTGAGCACTAATTCTTAATTTGCTGATGGCCAAGCACAACTCGAAATCAGCAAGTTCTAGGTACCTCTCTTTAGTGTATACAGTTTTACAAGTTGTATGCGTAAAAGAGCTATGCTGTAGTAGGAGTGCGTCTATCTGTAATGGGTGCGTAGTGATATCCAAATGCGTCAAGCGTAACCTGTACTTTATGAGACGGACAGAAACGTCAATGTCAAGAGGGAGTCTGCCTAATTCAGATCTACATGCCATATTACTACTGTTCCTGGGGACACCAAGAATGTTTTTGCAAAGGCGGTTATGTGTAATTTCAATCGGTGAAGTGTCGTTCAGTTTCTCGGTACCCCAAATTTCGCATCCATATAATAGAATTGGTTTGACTCAGGAGTCAAATATCCTCAGTAAGCTATTGGGCGAAACTGATGAGCGAGTTAGACATTTGAAGCTGTATATTGCTTTACGGGCTTTGTTTGGCAGTTGTTGTTTTTTTGCTAAAGAGAAGCTGCCTGAAGATGTTGCGGTAATGCCTAAGTAGCAGTATGAGGATACAATGTCTATTTGGTCCTGTCGGTACAGGACAGTTTATTTCGGAAAGAATCGTCCGGACTTGTTGAAGATGATTAGGCTGCACCAAGTAATTTTTATGGATGACGTCCGCGCGCGCATTGATTTTGGTCTGTTCCCAGAAAAACAAGAGCTTTTAAAAAAAGCTGGCGTTTCGGCTACGTTTATGAGTGTGAATTGTCTTTTCCCTTTACTTGAAGTAAAATCTGCCAGAGGAAGTCACTCAAGGGCTGTTCAGTCTATAAGAAAAATTGTCATTTTGGGAAATGAGTACTGTTTTAATAGAGAAAGGCAGATTGGGGAAAGCAATTTTGAAGTTACGTCACTTAACTTAAGTGCTTTTGAAAAAGCTGGTCTTGGCCTACAACTTGTACTTATTTGTAAAATGTATAATAGGCTCATTATAAAAGCTATCAATGTAATTATGTACATGGCACGCAATAAAACATAAAATTTGAAAAAGCACCATTGAATCATCAGCACTATGGTAATTAAGTGAAATAGAAGTTCATAACAGCTAAGGTTCTATCTAAAATGACTACCAAATGTCAAACAAATCAACAGCTACCTCATCCGTATTATTCTGGTTTCCGCATTTACAACATTTCTTCCTTATTTTCCTGGGTAATTTTGCTAAAATTCATGAAAATTCCCATAGTTTTGTGCCGAGCGGCGCCACTTTCCACGTCCGTGTTGTCTGAATGAAGTCGATACTGAACAATGGAGCATTTGCTACTGTAACAAAGAATCGCTGTTTTGCAAACAACATCAAGAGCCTCTGTTTACATCGGGGATAGAAGTTTAGTGGCGAGTGTTTTGCAAGAATCATCTTACCGCGCATAGGAGCCGCTGCACGGTATTTTCCATTACAATGAACAGAAAAATTCGAATGCCGGGTTTGGAATCTATGAAGTCCTGTTCATAAGACAAAGGCCTTGTATATATTAAATGAATATTTAAAAATAACAAATATAAAATATTTCTTTATTTATTAATGAAAAAAATGATATTCATAAATATGATATTGATAGATTAATATAATATCAATATATATTTTTGATATTCAATATCTAAAAAGAAAAAAAAAATCCATGCACGGACACGAACCCGGATCTTCTAGGTCCGAAGTGCTTCGCGTTGCCAGATCGGCCAAGCTGCGGTACGTAATCCGTCACTCTGTACGTAATGCTATAACCTCACTATATGGTATCATTTATGCCGATTTTTGGTCGTTTTCTTGACGAAATCATTTTTTTCTTCTGCAATCTTGTGGAATAGATGTAATATGGTCATTTTTCAGGATATCAAAGTCCGAAACCACAATGCAATGATATTTCCGAACAGTTGTAGCAGTTACATGCGGTCGCCCTCCTGTGTGTCATGCAAATGTAGCCTGCCTGCCTTTTCGTGTTCTCTTGCCATATAAGGCAACGGCTATACAAGGATTTGGGAACGTATTGCCATATAAGGTCTTATTGTGTGCGACACAGTGTTGAACCAAGCTTCCCTGGTTCCTGCCTGCAAGGTAAAAGCCAGGACATTGCGTTCCGGCGCGAAGGCGCCGAAACGCAAAAAACAAGAAATTCCGCTTCCTGTAACTATGAACAAAGAGTTACGACAGTGCCGAAAATCGTAAAATTAACGTTAAACTCGTCACGCGAAATGCATAAATAAGGAAGTGGCTACTGACAGGATGATCCTGTCAGCAGTAGAAAAAATTGAAAATATCTGCACTACTGACAAGATTATCTTGTCAGCAGTGCATTTTTTTCTACTGCTGACAGGATCGTCCTGTCAGTTGTGCTATTTTTTTCTACTGCTGACAGGATCATCCTGTCAGCAGTGCAGATTTTTCCTGTCAGCAGCGGAAATTTTTCTAAATTTGTGAGCACAAAAGTGAAAAAGGGCGGCAACGTTGTTGTTGATATCGATTGGTACGCTCTCGATGTCGGTCAGGGAGAGCTGACGTTCGCGCAACTGTACGAGAGACTTGTAGTGGCGAGTCAGTGAGTTTCGGCCGTACAATTTTAAGCAAGTCTTGTCAATATCAGCTACAGTGCATTTCTTCTGCAATGACGAGAAGATCGGGAGAGGCTTTGAAGTTTACTGCGGCCTGCAGGTGGGGCAGGCAACCAAGCAGTTCGGGTGTTTCATCCGCATGGAGGTCGACAAGACAGCTGCCACAACTGATACTCCTAGGCCCAAGTCTGTTTTTGAGGTATGAAAAGTTCCGTTCTTTAGTCTGTTTTGGATCAAGTACCATGTACGAGAAAATTATAATCTGGGAAGGGGGAGTGTAAGATGAATGAATGTGTTCATGTATTCTGCATGGATAATAATCATTTATTCGTTTCTGGTTATTTATACTTGTTGGGGAAATATGTGCTTTTTTTAAATTTCTATCATTTTTGGTCCATATTTGGCTCTTGAATAATTGCTATTATTCATTAGGATTTCTAAAGCATAGGTAGAAATGTAGTAATGCATGCGAAGGTTATTCAACAACTAATTTTGCCTTTTTAATATACTATGCTTCTGCAGGCCTGCAAATCAATGGGATATGGAAAGAAACAGACAGGACAACAACCGCTGTTCAACTTCAACTGATTTTTTTCAAATTATTGTTGTTTTCATGATGAATAAAAGAATTGTTAGTTGTTACACTGTGTTCTCTCATTCAATTTGTGTCCTAACATGTGTCGTCGACTATCATATTGATATTTCAAATCTAGGGATCTTGTTTTTTTCGACCCTTCTTGTTTTTTTTTCGCGCTCTCGCATTAGATTTAGGGTCTCCAAAGGATGTCATCCATAAAAATTACTTGGTGCAGCCTTACTTTAGTTTTCTTTAGGTTAACTTGCAGCTTCCATTTAGAAAAAATGCGTTTAGTCTATCTAGGGCACACTGTATTCCCTTTTCGGATTCAGAAAATAAAACAACATCATCAGCATATAACAAACATGATACCAATAGATTATGTAGAGTGGGTCTGGTGAACATTCTATATGGTCTAACTCCTGCACTAAATCGTTGATGAATAAGTTAAAAAGTGTAGGGCTTAAATTACAACCTTGTCTATCACCCTTATTGGTGACAAAAGGTGGTGTTAGGCCGGATAACGTTTTGACGCAAGTGTTGGGTTTTTCGTACATACATTTGATTACGTTGTAAAAGCTCCCCCCTATTCACGAGTTAAGTAGTTTGAATCGAAGCTCCCTTACGCCAAACGGAGTCACACGCCTTTCTAGAATCTTTGAAACAGGCGTACAGTTGTTTGTTACCGGATATATATTTACTAATCAAGGAGTCCAATAGGTTGTCGTTTGTACCTAAAAGTTTTTCCTAAAACCTGCCTGGTTGGGATAGATTAGTTTATGTTCATCTAAATATGTTGTAAGTCGTGTATTTATAACAGAGGTTAATAGCTTGGCTAGGAAGCTTGTCACAAAAATTCCCCTGTAGTTATTTGCGTCATCTTTTGCACCACCTTTGTGTAATGCAACGATGTGGCTCTTGCACCATTCCTGGGGAAAGTACCCTGCAGATAGGAATAGATTAAAAAGTTTGACTGATTGTTCTAAAATGATGTGTGCTGAGCATTTGAGCATCTCATTGCGAATGAGATCACTACCCAAGGCTTGGAGTTTGTTTGATTTCATTTTCACTAATCGGGGTGTCCAAAGATTCTTCTCTAGCTTCAATAGCTCTTTCTCTTTATATATTTCAAAACTGCTATGTGGTTAAAGTGGTCTAGAAGAAGAAGAAGAATGAATGAATGAATGAATGGAATGAATGGATGGATGAATGAATGAATGAATGAATGAAGACCTTTATTGCACACACATACCTACTGGGTTCAGTACAGGTCACAACAGAAAACATCCAAGTTTGCAAATACATATATTATATATATACAATAATAAGGTAGCATTAGTCTAATGATTTATTTACGTTAATTTGGCCTCTTCTCCCTTCTTAGTAATAGTGTAGATATAAGTACAGGAATGGTGTGTTTAATAATCAAGGGTTTATCTAAAGCCATTAGAAATATGAATTTTTCCACGTTGCCAAGATGTATGAAATGGGGAAACCTACATTGTATTAGTTTATAAAGGGCAACTCTCTCTTCATTTTATAAACTACATTCTACTAAAAAGTGTTGCTCATCCTCTATCCTATTTAGATTACAATGTCTACATATTCGTTGTTCCAGGGGAGTGCGGTCATGACGTCCGGTTTCAATGTGAAGTTTGTGACAGCTGATCCGGAGTTTTGTGACAGCGGTCCTATGCCGTATGTTTTCGAGACTTAGATACTTTTCTTCATTATACGTGGACTTGAACAATCTGTAGGATCTCAGTTTCTAGCGGATCCGCCTTTGTTATTATTGTGTATTTCTTTTAGGAAAGTTTGAAAGTGAATGTCTTTCAAGCGTTGATTGATGGAGTTTTAAATGATTTGGGACGTGTCTGTGTTTTGTGATAAAGAACAATGCCAGATATAGCCAAAACCGCACTCCTCTAAGGACTTCCAAACTCCTGACGCCCAACATTTGGCTCCAGTTTTGTCTATTTCTATCTGACAAGCGAGAGCATCTAACTGAAAACTGTCGGCAGGCACTTTCAGGCGAAGTCTTAAAAGGTGTTTGATGGCGTTTAAGGAGGCCTCCACTTGAATGGGAAACCTCCCTAGTTCCGCCCTGCAGCGAGGCCGCACACATTATTCTTGTACATGAAAGAAAACTCGTTCGGTAGATGGCCCCCCTTAGAGAAAACAATAATTTTTGTTTTCTTAAGGTTCATATTGAGTTTCCAGGTATGACAATAACTTTCTAGTCTATCTAAGGAAGACTGTAGTACTTGCCTGGACTAAAAATTACTAAGTCGTCTAAATATAGTAGACAAGGAACTCGCTTACTGTACATAGAAGGGGGATTACAGGCATTTATGTCAAATACTGAGGTAATATCACTTAAAAATAAGTTAAACAAGGTAGGACATAAATTACAGCCCTGTCGAACACCATGATTTGTAACAAATGGCTCTGTTAGTGTTAGACCTTGACTGTATTTGACGCGATTAGTAGTTTTTGAATACATATCATTGATTGTTTGTAGGAAATTGCCCCCTATACCTAACTTGTTTAATTTGAAAAGGAGACCGTTTCTCCAGACCGAGTCGAAAGCTTTACTGAAATCTACAAAACATACGAAAAGCCTAGAGTTTTTACTAACATACTTGCTGACTAAGGTACTTAATACGAAGAGGTTATCTGCTGTTCCAAAGTTTTTCCTAAACCCTGCTTGGTGAGGTTTGAAAAGACTATTGATTTCTGCAAAATTAACTAAGCGAGTGAGGGTCACGAGGATTTTTTCATAGTAACTTAACCAGGTTTTGCAGTACACACGTCTGGTTAAACCATTTTTTCTTATTTAATTGATTCGGACGACATTGCCTTCGTGTTTTTGTGCAAGGCAGGATCAGTGACTTTCGTCCGGCTTCTTGTAGTGGGGAAACAAAGTCTTGCAATGCAAGCTCTAATGATACTGGTTTTAGTTCGTAGTTTTTACGAATAAATGTACTAATGCTAGAGGAAAAGGGTGCTGAGTTGATTATACCTTAAGTTTGAACTTTTCGCTAGTCGGCAATTTGTTTTCCTTTTGATGAAAAGGTCCTGAGTTACCTTCTAACAGTAGAGTAAGTTTGCAATGATCGGAGAATGGCGATGATGCCTCAATGTGGAAAAATATTGTTTTGCGTAAAACTACTTCCTCGCTTGTTAGTACATAATCTACCACACTACATCCTTTAGGTTGGTAGCATGTTGGTTTACCAAGGAGGTCTCCGGGAGTTCGTCCGTTTAGTATTCTAACTTTACTATTGATGCAAATATGAATTAGATTTTTTCCAAAAACTGTTGGCTGTGCTTCATCCATATTGGATCTAGGAAGAGGGTGGTCGAAATTAAAGTCATTTGGAAGGATTTGTTTATCTATAATTGGAAAGTCATCAGTGATATGATCCGGCAGGGTACCTACTCGTGCATTAAAGTCACCCCCCCACCAGTAATTCCCCGAGGTTACTGTAAAGTGAGATTTCTTCTTCAAGTACCTCAAAAATGTCATACGCTCTGTTTGTATGAACTGTTGACCTCTGGGGCTGATGTATACAGACGCTATATATATGTCTCTGTCATAGTTAAATAACAATTATATCTATTCTAATCCAGAGAATGTCCTCTCTTTTACTTTCCAATTTAGTAACTAGATTTTTGTATTGTTTTTGTGAATAGGAACAGAATACCACCTGAGTTTCGTTTGGCTCTCTTGGATTTAGTTCTACAACTACTAAAATAAAGATAATTAGGGAAGGATAACTCACCAGTGTGTCAGGTCTCCATCAGGGGAAAGAAGTCAAACCCAGTAAACTGACTAATAAATTCACTATCCTCTAACTTTTTACCCAGTCCATGAATGTTCCAGAAGCCCATGGAAATACCAAAGCTTGAGTTTTTACAAGTAGAGTTCGATGTTGCCTTTCTCATCGGCTTTGAACGCCGTTGAGATATGCACATAACCTTCAGTACAAATTCGCGAGGTCAAACACTGAGTATGAAAGATGAGCCGGGACGTCATCATAGGTCGTGCATCTCTGTGCACTGTAACTTAGGTAGAGTCAACTTATGGTGTAGAAAATGTTTTTTTTCAAACAGTGATTTTCTTTTATGTTGCATATTTGTGTTGCTCAACAGGACCTAAATCGAAACTTGCCTTTAATAAATGTATTTCTGCCTAACAGCAAAGTTAAAGATATCAAAAGCCACATCAATTTACCTCCCGAGCTCTCAAACATCTGAACGTAAAACAATCAATGAAGAGCACAAGATGAAATAAGAGAACTTGGAGGAAAGGTCAAATCAGACTACTTATATATTAACTCAACACGAGGCGCAATAAGGTACAGATTTTCCCTATAATGCATCAAGGATCAGCCTTTCCCTTATAGACTGTTTTCATGTTGAACCTCCAATTTAGCATTAGGCCATGTTGATTTGATATTATGGATGGCATCCGCACGCGCATCAATTTTCGTTTGTTTCCAAAAGAAATAAAGTTTTCAGCCATACTGTAAATCGTCAAAAGCAGCTACAAAATGAGAAAATACATGCTGTATATTGCAAAAACATTTCAGAAAACAGATACCAATGTCGTAGAATTCCAAAGTCAAAGAACATGTTTTGAAAGAACAAAAATGAAGTACCTATATTTCGATTTTATGATACCACATACTAGTCTAATCCATTCTGACCACGTACATTTCATAATCAACCTTTTTTTTTGCCAAACTTTTTTTATTCGCACGCTCGCACTAGTTTTGTGGTCCACAGAGGATGTCATCCATGTAATCAAATCAGCATGGCCTCACATTTCAACCAAGTGCAGAGTGTGACTTACCTGCCATTTCCTGGTGGGAAGAGGTCGATGGAGGACGATGCTGACAGCTGGCTATCAGGAATAGATCCATCACTCAAGCCCATCAGATCCACACAGAACTCTAAAAACAACATGGCATTCAGTGATGGGACAGAAGCACAGCAGGTCAATGGTTTGACACATGACTCGTGACACGGTCCTTCCCGAAGAACTGACAACTATACATTTTAAAGGGCAATATGATAACTGAATTTCAATTCCTTCCAGTAAAAGCAGGAGATTTGAACAGTAAAATTTATGATAATTAACAGCTGTTTTGGCAAATACTATGATTATAGAGAAAGCAGCTGAAAAGATTTAGGCTTCTGAAAATACCAAAGAAAGAGGCAATATTCAATTATACATTCTTTGACATGATTCAATGTAATGTTACCATTCATCTTTCGTTCCCCTTGCTCAAGAACAAAGGAAATAAGACATGCAGGCCTAACTGTGCAAGGTACATAAACCCTCTCCTCCTTCTGCTATGGGCCTGTCTTTTTAAACAAATTTCAACATGTTCTCAAACCATGCCAACTAACCAACATACGTCTATATGGAGTCCCTCTCTATCAAATAGAGCTGATAATTTATTCCTCTTTCTGTCAAAATTCATCCATGCCAGATAAGTACCGGGGAGCCTTGACAAACAACTCATTTAGATTATGGCAAATAAAACAGCTGGCCTACCTGACAACGTAGTTGTAGCTTGTGCAGTTGTTATTGCCACTGTTGTCAAAGGAGGTGGTGGTGGAGGTGGCGGTGCAGCAGTGGTAAAAGACGGAGGTGGAGGCGGAGGTGGTGCTGAACGTGTGGTGGTAGAGCCTGGTTGGGTAGCAGTCGTCACTCCTGGGGTAACAGGGAAACTGGTGGTACCGATTTCAGGGGTCGTGGTGGTACCTGGTGTAGCCGTGGTCGTCACTCCAGGTGTGGCACCAACTCCAGGGGTAGCGGTGGTACCTGGTGTAGCCGTGGTCGTCACTCCAGGTGTGGCACCAACTCCAGGGGTAGTGGTGGTACCTGGTGTAGCCGTGGTCGTCACTCCAGGTGTGGCACCAACTCCAGGGGTAGTGGTGGTACCTGGTGTAGCCGTGGTCGTCACTCCAGGTGTGGCACCAACTCCAGGGGTAGTGGTGGTACCTGGTGTAGCCGTGGTCGTCACTCCTGGTGTGGCACCAACTCCAGGGGTAGTGGTGGTACCTGGTGTAGCCGTGGTCGTCACTCCAGGGGTGGCACCAACTCCAGGGGTAGTGGTGGTACCTTGTGTAGCCGTGGTCGTCACTCCAGGTGTGGCACCAACTCCAGGGGTAGTGGTGGTACCTGGTGTAGCCGTGGTCGTCACTCCTGGTGTGGCACCAACTCCAGGGGTAGTGGTGGTACCTGGTGTAGCCGTGGTCGTCACTCCAGGTGTGGCACCAACTCCAGGGGTAGTGGTGGTACCTGGTGTAGCCGTGGTCGTCACTCCAGGTGTGGCACCAACTCCAGGGGTAGTGGTGGTACCTGGTGTAGCCGTGGTCGTCACTCCAGGTGTGGCACCAACTCCAGGGGTAGTGGTGGTACCTGGTGTAGCCGTGGTCGTCACTCCAGGTGTGGCACCAACTCCAGGGGTAGTGGTGGTACCTGGTGTAGCCGTGGTCGTCACTCCTGGTGTGGCACCAACTCCAGGGGTAGTGGTGGTACCTGGTGTAGCCGTGGTCGTCACTCCAGGGGTGGCACCAACTCCAGGGGTAGTGGTGGTACCTTGTGTAGCCGTGGTCGTCACTCCAGGTGTGGCACCAACTCCAGGGGTAGTGGTGGTACCTGGTGTAGCCGTGGTCGTCACTCCTGGTGTGGCACCAACTCCAGGGGTAGTGGTGGTACCTGGTGTAGCCGTGGTCGTCACTCCAGGTGTGGCACCAACTCCAGGGGTAGTGGTGGTACCTGGTGTAGCCGTGGTCGTCACTCCAGGGGTGGCACCAACTCCAGGGGTAGTGGTGGTACCTTGTGTAGCCGTGGTCGTCACTCCAGGTGTGACACCAACTCCAGGGGTAGTGGTGGTACCTGGTGTAGCCGTGGTGGTCTCTCCTGGTGTGGCACCAACTCCAGGGGTAGTGGTGGTACCTGGTGTAACCGTGGTCGTCACTCCAGGTGTGGCACCAACTCCAGGGGTCGTGGTGGTACCTGGTGTAGCCGTGGTCGTCACTCCAGGTGTGGCACCAACTTCAGGGGTAGTGGTGGTACCTGGTGTAGCCGTGGTCGTCACTCCAGGTGTGGCACCAACTCTAGGGGTAGTGGTGGTACCTGGTGTAGCCGTGGTCGTCACTCCAGGTGTGGCACCAACTCCAGGGGTAGTGGTGGTACCTGGTGTAGCCGTGGTCGTCACTCCAGGTGTGGCACCAACTCCAGGGGTAGTGGTGGTACCTGGTGTAGCCGTGGTCGTCACTCCTGGTGTGGCACCAACTCCAGGGGTAGTGGTAGTACCTGGTCTAGCCGTGGTCGTCACTCCAGGTGTGGCACCAACTCCAGGGGTAGTGGTGGTACCTGGTGTAGCAGTGGTCGTCACTCCAGGTGTGGCACCAACTCCAGGGGTAGTGGTGGTACCTGGTGTAGCCGTGGTCGTCACTCCAGGTGTGGCACCAACTCCAGGGGTAGTGGTGGTACCTGGTGTAGCCGTGGTCGTCACTCCAGGTGTGGCACCAACTCCAGGGGTAGTGGTGGTACCTGGTGTAGCCGTGGTCGTCACTCCAGGTGTGGCACCAACTCCAGGGGTAGTGGTGGTGCCTGGTGCAGATGTGGTTGTCACACCAGGTGTAGTTGTGGTACCTGGTGCTGCAGTAGTTGTCACCCCATGGGCGGTTGTGGTGCCTGGTGCAGTTGTGGTTGTGACACCTGGAGTAGTTGTTGTACCAGGGGTAGTTGTTGTTGTTGGGCGAGGTGTTGTAGTTAGGCGTGTTGTCGTAGGAACTGTGGTAGTTGGACCTGTAGAAGGGCGATCGAATTGAATTAAGTCAAGCTACAGATAGTAATGATAACTTAAGGGACACAGCAGCTCTGAATGTAAATGTTGGTCCAGCATTCTTTTTTTTAAGACGGTTGAAACTAAATTTTGCGTCATATCTATTCTATCTTTTTTAGTTAAAATTAGATTAAATCATCATATTTGCAGTCAGATTTCAACAGGAGGCGAAGATGAAAACAGAGGGCTGGTAGGACACCTTGAACAGGTCTGATTCACCACCTGAAACTGTGCTGTAAGGGCTGGTAGGACACCTTGAACAGGTCTGATTCACCACCTGAAACTGTGCTGTAAGGGCTGGTAGGACACCTTGAACAGGTCTGATTCACCACCTGAAACTGTGCTGTAAGGGCTGGTAGGACACCTTGAACAGGTCTGATTCACCGCCTGAAACTGTGCTGTGTGTATAAAGAGAATTTGAGTTTCTATGTTGATGTGTTCATGACTGTTTCAGTGTAGAATGATTTTGTTGTTTAAATTGGAGTGGCCTTATTTCATATCTATTTATTGATTCCGAAACTTTGAAGTTGAGTTGTAATAATCATTGTTCTACTTACCTCTACAGCCAAGCAGTTCTACCCTGAGAACAATGGCCTGGTTGTATTCCTTCACGTTGATGCGGAAATACTTTGCTGTCACGACACGACCAAGCACGTTTGTCACCATAGACGAATCATCGGTGTTTGCATCAAACACCTGCAAAAAACATGGTGTTGTTTACTGTGCTGATGTGTTCTTCACATAAAACAATGCTAAACTTTCCATTTGTTACTCAGTGGAGTTTGCGGGACTGGGCTTCCCAGGTATGGGGCCTGCAAACTGTCACTGCACATGACAGACGTCAAATCAGTAAGCACAATGGACTAGGTCCCCTTAAAACACTGACAGGAAACTGAATGCAAAATACACGTCATCAGGTAGGTACATGAGTGAATAACAAGGTTCTTTATTCACAATCACATATCTAACAAGAGCTGATGTTTCAATGACTGGGGCAGGGCCAAGGTGATAGACCAAGAGGACAACAGATATATTTGTTGGATTAAGGAGTCTGTATGGATCAGAAAATCCTTTGGTCTCAGTCATGAACTGTGATAAGAGGGGGATACAGACTCAGTTACGTTTGGGACTGCATTTTTGATAAAATGGAGTAAATTGAACTAACAGGTTTGTTGCTTAACAATACTTGACGTTTGGGACTTCTTTACCGGTAGCTCTGTGCTGTTGCTTAACAGTATGCATATATGTACAAAACAATTATGTAACATTTGGAACTGCATTACCTCATCATTGTTGTTTAACAATATCATGTATGTGACAATACTTTACGTTTGGGACCGCATTGTTAGCAGTAACACCTAGCTTCAGTGCACAGTGAACCAATCAGAATTGCCCTGATAAAGATGACAGATGGTCAATGGAACGTCATCTCTATTTAAATATTTGGTTGCAAATACAGAACTTTCAAATTGCTATTCAGTCATTCAACAGCCTGATGAATCTATTTACAACTGAAAGGAAATGTTAAGAGCTAAGGCAGCTTACAAGATGCAAGGCACAGTAGAACAAATTGAAGAGGGACTGATTGCAACTGCAGATTGTTTCCATGGCTGCAAAGATGTAGAACCAGAAGACGATGATGATGTAGCAGAAAAGGCTTTAATCCAGTACCTTAGTGGGTGCAGAAACATCCTCCGACGTTTTGGAGTCGAGCCAGACTGCGCCATCGTTGCTGTAAGACAGGGTAAACTTGGTGACGAACATGTCGAAGCTTCCCGCGCCCTGCGTGACTACCCCGGTGAGCTCCTGAGGCTGATCAAACTCGACCTGCAGATAGGGCGGGCTGTTGGCCAGGTCCAGGTAGTCAGATATCTCAGGGCTCCAGCCCTGCATACCTGGGCTTCCATCTGTGGTGTTCAACCTGCAGGAAACATACAACACCAAAAACCGTGTCTGTAAATATTTTCATAAGGTTGGTTAAGTCTGCATAATAAAAATCTTTGTACCCGACCAAGCGATTTATGTACAGCAACATTTCAGTGACCATCTGTCATCTTCCTCAGGGCAAGTCCGACTGGTTCACACCACATCAACTATCCATGTATATAATATGACCTATTGTATTACTGAATACTGTACTTTACAATATTAATGATTGGGACCGCAACACCTCTAGCTGCAGTGCAAAGTAAACCAGTCAGACTTGCCCTGAGGAAGGTGACGGACAGTAAGAAGACAGAGAGACCCCTGCCTAAAGTTTGCCCATTCCCTAGTTGAGTCTACAGCACTCAATTGGCTATCACGCTTGGCTATCACTCAATTGGCTATTGGTACCCTATGCAGTGGCAAGTCACATGACAGGATTAGCTTAGAAACTTGCACAGCCTACGTCAGTTTAAATGTTGAACTTCCCATTTTATGAACACCATGTTACCATATTTACTACATTCTTGAACACATTGTGAACAACGAATCCTGTGTGTGATTGTCTCTTCAATGACTTGTAAATATTATGGAGCCGGAAAGTGTTTTATCAATCAAACAAAAAACAGGTCATCTTCTGTTTCTTTTTTTACAATGGGTGTTAATGTTCAACTACCATGCTCTTTTATGAATTTAAATGCTGATTGCTAAGCAATTAGATAGCATTATGTGCCATTTTTCAAGTCTTTTGTATGACTACTCCTGCAACTTTCCAGATGTAAACAGAATTATCTATTGCTACACACTAGGCTATTGCACCTGTAGAAAGACAAGAGGAGGCTGAAAAGGACACTTGCCTGCCGTTGTACGCAGGGTTGGTTGTAAGGAAGGAGGAAGCTGTGATGCTGCCGTCTGGGATCCCCCCGCTCTGCATGCCCAGCTCATCTGTACAGTACTCTGGAACATAATATTATTCTTTTGGTTAGGAAAAATGCATGTTAATCCTATTACAGATTTACCATTAAAATGGTCTTATCCTTTGGATTGCATTCAGATGTGTTACATGTAATTCAATCCTTACCTTGAAGACAAGTGCCGCAGGTTGATAGCAGTTTTGAAATGAGCTTGCAACACCAACCAAAGAATGACATACTAGCATCATTTTTCAGCCTTAGAAAAAGATTCTGATATCAAATAGCTGTTACAGTAACAATACAAAAAGCGATACAATGTTGAATCTCCTAAATTTGCTAATATAGGAAATACTTACCCATACAGTAACAGCACTCATCATAAGGCTCAGGTACAACTAGAATGGAACCCTGGAAGAAAGGAAGAATAATCATTAGTAATTCAACTTGTATTACTAGACCTTTGAAGCATTTTCAAATACATGTACACATTGTCATGTATTTGAAAATATTTCAAAGGTCTAGTTTATAACCAGGTGCAAATTATTGTGTGAATCACCATGCATTTAATTTTAGTATCATCTAGACTTTGACTTTACACCTCAAGCTTGAATGATTGACTGTATAGCATATGGGATCTCTGGGTTTACTGAGAGGTAAACATTTTGTTTCTTAGTTACGTGGATTTGAAAGAGTAAGCCCACAGCACATGTAATGGGTGAAGAAAGAAATGAAGGTAGTCAATAAACAATGGTGATTAGAGGGTACCTCAGGACAGCCTGTGTTGTGGATGGTGCAGTACTTCCAGCAGTAAACACTCCCATCCTCCGTGCATTCACACACATGGCACGGGCCGTCGCTCCATTGTTCACCAACCTGCACAGCGTACAAACACCAGCATTCACATCATAATATCTAAACTCTAAGGCAGTCGAGTGTTATTGCCAGCACATCTGAGCATGGAGCCATTTTCATGCTGTCACCGGTAAAGATGACACTATATTTCAAAACTTGGCCTTGTTTCACAAAAGTTGTCCCTCAAATGCAGAAATCCGTGTCTAAGTGGGTTCTACAGTATTCCACCCCTACCCTCAATGAGCTCGTTCCTTTGGCTCTCTCCATATGGCTCCAAAGTGCTGAAAGTTCCGAGTTTAGCTTGACACACCAACACCACGCACATTGTTTCCTTTTCAACGACATGTTTGATATTAAAAAAAGACAAACAGAACTAGAAGAAGAGAGGGTCCAGCCTGTACATGAAAATACATGTTTGCCTTATGTATTCAGTGTCATGTCAGCAGGGAACAGCACATTCAAGATACATTGTATTCGTACAGGACTGGTGTTACAACTCTCAGACTGTTGGCTTTATTTTACATTTGAACAAAATTGCATCATTACAAATGTGTATACATGTACAGTAGCTGTACAAAGTTTTCCCTACCTCTTTCTCCTCTCCATTAATAATGCAGGCTTCAATGTAAAACATCAAATTAAAGACACATTCAATAGAAACAAAACATATTGTTATCTGGTATCAAAATTTTTTGATGCATGGGGTCTCCATGGACAAAATGGACAACACTTGAAAGTGAAATCTTTATACATGTAACGTTATCTATTGAATCTAAACAGTTTCATCAAATTATGAAAACAAAAGGTTCAAATTGACATTGCTATATAATAAAGAATGGATAGAAAGAAAGATTCCTTGAATTTCTTTTGGAATCGGTCCATAGTGTATTTGAGGTTAATGTTGACTTACACTGTAATTTACTTTTTTTTTTAAACCCTACTTTTCAGTCTCCTGCACATTCACAGAAACAGACTTTTAGCCAATAGAGAGTTGAAATGAAGTATGCAAATTATGTAACTACATTAGGTTTCAAGAACCCTGGAACAGACAAAAATCTCATCCAGTCCATCAAAATATCTGACCTTCATGGCATCATGCATGAACTTATTTTTACAAGCTTAAAGCTACAGATTTAAGTCAAACAACAAAAATTAATAACATTGGCTTCCAAATTTCATTATTATATTGACTCAAATTTTGCCTATTCATTTGGAAAAGATTGAAGGAAGACTGAATGCGGCTGCAGGATGTTTCTACTACTGCAGCAGCAGAACACAGTGGACTACTACTACCCTTCCCGACTAAGTCATGTGATTAATACCCCCATCCAATGGGTGGGACGGACATTAAAGCAGGAGACTGCCCTGGTATATAAAGCTACATGATAATAACACCAGATCCTTACGTATACAATCCTCAGTCATGGTGAGCCTCATCCTTCTGTCCGACCCTGTACAGTTGGCACCTGCCCCCTGAGCAGGGGGGAAACCTGGAGTTCTGGGGAACAACACATTTACAGAGTGAATAAACAACAGTTACAGATATAACACATGTAGGATTAAGGCAAGTTGGTTTTCTGGCATTTCACAGTAGAAATCTGGCAAGACATCAAAATGAAAACAGAGGGCTGTTAGTTAAACTTGTCAGGATTTCTCTAACTGTTTTAACTCCATAAACCTGCATACCAAGGAACAGACTTTCCCTTCAGAATCTGTATTCAATAAATTTTGACTTAAACTTTCCAGTTCAGGTTTATTGCTCTACAAACAGACAAGTGAAATTGGTGTGAACTAAAATCTGATTTCAGTTCAGTTCATCCTCTGTCAGGTGACACAAAAATCTGATAATCATACAAATGTGCAAGTTAGAGAGAACACTTTTTTTAAAGGTTCATAGTAAGATCCACAAGCTCTAAAAGAGGCCACATAAATCTAATCTGCTGGTTCTTGAATTTAAGAGAAAGAATGTTGAACTCCAAATGAACAGGAAAACAGACCTAGAGTCTGAATATTAAAACTGCCTCTTCACCATGTATACGCACAGTTACAGAGAGTGACAAAATAGACTCATTGACATGTTGTTTTCCATTTAACCCTTTATCTTCATCTTGTCTTCTCGCTAAATGTTCATTTCTAAAAGGTCTGAGAAACAACTTGGAGGAAACAAATTGGTGTGCCTTACTATACATGATGCATTTTTCTATAAACAAATTAAACAGAGATATATTACTAAGAAAGTAAAAGACACAAAACCCTACATCCACATTGAGGGTACCTGTATGAGTACTGCTGTACTTCTGTACCGCACGGTCCGACCACTGGTCCCCATGACGACCACTCCGACCATTCACAGTCCACTGCAAACAGTATCAAGTTTAATGTTCTTGTTCCAGCAGTCGCTAGCTTTTTATGCCTTTTTTTGCAAGACACAGTCATGTGACAAGAAAACATTGGTTTCGCTGAAGAAAACCAACATAATCAATTTCATGTCTTATGTCAAAATTTTCAGTTTCATTGTAGGAAAATATATCTCAGGTCTACACTGTGACATGGATAAGATAACAACATAATAAAGCAAGATAATAAACAAACATGTATAATAGTTATAACTATAGAAATATAACCAAAATAAGTCATATAACTTTGACAACTCATTGCTATCATTACAGTCCGTTCTTGAAAGCCGCTGTTTTCGTAAACTATATTTCTTCCAAGAAGTGATAACTTTTCTCTATCTGTGGTCCATAACATTGAAGACTGCCATCTAATGACTTCACGCTTGACTGTGGAAATTGTTTGATCAACTGGTGAGGATCTAGAGATTAAGAGTAATGGTTTAAGATTCAAAATCAAATAAACCCACCATCACATGGGTAGGTGTCCACGCAGCCGCCAATTGTCCCATTGAGGCAGTAGCTGGAGAATGTAGCAGAAAAATAAACATGCCTAAGATATACATTCATGCCCTGCATGTTGGCACCTTTGTAGCCAGGTAAAAGTGAGCCTTATACAATGTATTGTATCAAACAAAATACATGTGATCATTATCTATCTTAATAGGGTCTGTGATTCTACGAGTTTGCAATCGCTATAATGTCAACTGTCAATTCTGCCAGGTAACCAATAAGACTGCCACATTTTTAAACGGTGTTATTGAGGCCTTCTCAAGAATGTCTTGAACACTTGGCTTTCTGAGTTGTGCAGACTTCTGGGATTACTGATGCTGCATTATTAGACCTCTTAACAAATTCACCAGAAGGCTTTTCAGAGTTGAAGTTACAAGGATGTGATAAATACACAAGGACTTGGTGTACCAGGTTTCACATGGTCCTACTGATATGGGATCACCATTCTGGTAGGCAACCCCGTTGATGAAACATGGACATTTCTGCTGTCGTATACAGGTCCCATTGAACTCCACAAAACCCTCTATACAATAGCAACCTGGATGGATAGATAACATTCATGTACATGTAGGCATATGATTTCATAATTATGGTGTGTACAGTTGTGTAATACTATATACTGGACTATGTAAACATTCAGTCTCATCCTAAGCAAAGGCCTTTCAATCATTATGCATGAGGAAAGAGATGGGAACAGACAGGAACAGATTTATAGTCTGTGCCAGGCCGTATTTTGATATTGTTGTGTTCAGTGTGTTGATAGACTTTGGGGGGGTTCACGCTTGTGTCCTGTGTGTACATCTGTATCAAGTCTGTATGAGTTCCATTTCGAATTTTGTCAATACCCATCTGCACACTCAACATTTAAACAAATATGTCAGAGGCACCTTGTCACTTGTCCCACCAGATCAGACACAATAGACAAACGCACGCACGCACACACACACACACACACACACACACACACACACACACACACACACACACAAACTAACTAACTAAGTAACTAACTAACCTAGGCTGGTTCGCTCTGACACCTGTTCCACCATGCTGGATACCTCCTGGCCCCACCAATTTGGACACAAACAAAAAACAAACAAACAAACAAACAAACAAACAAACCTGGTTCGCAGGGCTGTGGGAGACACTCTGCCACCTGTCCCACCATGCCAGACACCTCCTGGCCCCACTGGTTCAGACAGGTGCCAGGACAGGATTTGCACTCGTCTGCTTCAAGCCACTCCGAGTTCTCAACACACTCAGGTTCTATGGCAAGGATATTCAGCAAGAATGAGCTGTCTTTTCAACAAATCCACAAAATTTGTGTCTATTGTCTGTTTTTTAACGCATTGAGATTTCATGTGTTTTTATGAAAAAAATACAGATATCAGTGAAAAGTTTAATCAAGTTGGTACATGTACAAAGGTAAATGAAGAACATAGAATGTTACAGTTTTTGTACACACAACATATGTATGCAAACATGGCCATGAATGAGTTCGAAATCCTGTGAGTCAAATTGAACAACAACAAATAGCTGACCTTGACAATCCGACCTGTTACACATCATATACTCCAGAGTGGTCATGGTGGCGTTCAGGACATTGATACACTGTGGCATCCCATCCCCAACCCTGCAAGGTGAGATAACAGTTTAGATTATCACTTTTTTGTTTTGTTTTTAAATCAATTAACGAACAAATTGATGTGGCCTAACAGTGCATGACAAAACAGTGTGTGGGAGTGGTGTATGTCCTTAAGCAGACGATTCATACATCATGATATGTACGTGTACAAAGAAACAAAGACCTGACCTGTTGCGGCACATGCGCACGCGATACGTCATGTCTCCTAGGCAACCATTGGTGCACTCTGACCAGCGCGACCAGGGGCCCCATGTCTCCGCTGTGGACACAATCATAATCATAGGTTATCCAAAACACACTGCTACACACTGCGCACGACTGCATTTTCACCATTCTTCAATGAAGTCCATATTTGTATGGAAATAAATCATCACATCATCCTAAGACCAACACAAACTAACAAAAAAAATTCAGAAGCTAAGACCATGATAATTAATAGAATTTGTGAAAGTTATTCTAGCTATTGACAAACGAACACTTGAACAAACTAAAATATCACAATTTTCGGAGTAAAGGTACTAAGGGTAGAAAAACTAACGGCACGGTTCGACAAAGCACTCCTGTTGTTCCTCTGCGTTGCCATGGCAATACTTGAGTGGGTCGTCGATTGGTGGTGGTGGGTCTGTGCAGAGGCGGGTTCGTGTCTGGATGCCGCTATCACATGTCTCACTGCAGTCTCCCCACGGACCCCACGACGTCCAACCACCTTTCATGAGAAAACAATTGTTACAAAAAATTTTCCTCCTGAATGGTCAATGTTTTATGCCAAGCTCAGCCCAATATAAAAACTTTCATTCGGCCATGAATGAGAAGTGGTGAAGCTGTAGCACAACGGTTAGAGCATTGGGCTAGAACCAATAGATTCCGGTTCAATACCTGCCATGTCACGATGTTGTACCCTTGGGAAAGACACTTTACACAATATATCTAGCATAACTGTGGAGTGTCGCCAATTAAATCAATTGTCTAATCTGCCAAAAGTGTACTAAAACACACACACATATTTGGTGTGCCAACATCTGCACATTTGTCACCAAGAGCTCATTTGTATTGAGAAGCATGTACACGTGTACAATAAATCATAAAAAATCTACCTCTTGAGTTACAACAGCTTCAAACAAGTCTCTATAATGTGTTTTCTTAGGGACAGAAACAATGCAACCTTGATATGAACATGTCTGCAGGCTCGGCTTAAAGGCATCCAGAGCATTTTATGAGGCTTGAAACTTGGATTAAAAAACTCAACTTTCTAGTCATTCCTAAAGATAGTAAGTTTCAATAGCACTATACCATTACATATTGAAGTAAAATTAGCAAAGAGACGATGTCGTTGTGTGGTGAGACCTGATAGAAAATCCAAACCCGAATAGACTAATCCTGACTGTCCATCACAATTAGCGGTTCGACCAATGAGAGAGTGACTGGATGTCCGTGAAATATTTGCATTTTATCTTTTTAATTTGCATTTCTAAGTTTTGACGGAGGTGGGCGGGGCTATGTTATCTACACTATTCACAGTAGGCGCGTGAAACAAAACGATTAACATGTAGATTATTTAGTGCCGTTTTGCACACTTTTGAAGAAGAAATCCGAACGCAAATGTGGTAAACAGTGGCATTAATTTTCAATTTATAAAGAATACACCATCTAGAATATTTCCAATCTCCAAGTCTTATAAAATGCTCTGGGTGCCTTTAACAAACTCAATATCAAGCAGTGAGACCGTATACGTAGGGGCAGTGGGCTGTTATACACTGTAGGGCACGGTATTGGTAGACAGAACCAAACCCTCTCCTTTTGCCGCCTTTAACATGTACAAAATGTACCACCCTAGCCGAAGTCAGTGGATGGAGTGAGGAAAGTCATGTAACATGCCTTTCCTATGTTAGGGCACATTTAGGACCTCCCGGTTCAGGGCCAAACACCGTAACTGCGATGCCAACATGACACCATAAAGCGATGACGAAAGGACACTCTAACGTACCACAGTCATCCTCGTCCTCCCCTCCTGGACACTGGTTCGTCCCATCACACACCTCCTCAAAATTGGCACAGCTGCCATCAGGACAGACATACTCAGTACAGGGGCCTGGGAAAGGTAACAGATATACATTGTACATGTTAGTTCATGGGACATGACTTTTAATGCTTTAGCTGAAATGCAACTTATATTGACATCATCATCATATGGGGGGGCTTGCCCGGGCTAAGGCTGCTCTCTCCCTCCAGGCGTCACGGTCCGCCACTAGTTCTTCAGACCTCACCCCTACATCCCCAGCAAGTTGGTCTATATAGTTGGTGTTTGTATATTGACAAAAGAGGCAAAGATTCTGATGAAGACTTTTGAATAAAAGGTTGAAACCGGTAAATCGTTGTGTCTCAGCCGCCATCCTTCTGACGCCCAATCGACTGTGACAAACGAGCCAAAGGTGACTGTTACAGACTAACTACAACCACAATGTGCTTGCTTTTGTGTTATGACCTGATATGGAACTTTCCATTCATCTAGTATTGTACTATGATATTGCAGTTTATATGATATATAAAATTTTATAGCTCAGTGAACTAATTCAAAATCAAATCTAACTCTTACAATCTATAATTCTGCTAGGCACCCCGAGACCATCACATTACAAAAAAAAAGATGTTTCCGAAGCCCCATGAAGAACACCTGGATATCTGACATGTGCCTGCCTAAGGGTTTACTAAAAGCAGCATTCTTTAATTTCAACGTTTTCTTTCTTTTAAGTACCCAGTGGAATTACTGTAAATGCATTTAAGTTTGCAATGATTTAATTTTACGATAGGGACAAAATGGAGTGTGGCTGTTAGTTTGCGGTCCATGGTAGGCGGACAGAGGAATAAACATTTTTGCAGTATCTTTAATTTCATGGTCAAGAGGTTATTCCCAAACTGTGAACACCGCAAACTTAAACATGTTTAGAGTAAGCAGTGACACTGCTTGATGTGTAATGGAATGAAAGTTAAGCATCAATCATCATCAGCTGTGAATATTGACTGAAACATGTACCAGTTGTGGTGAACATTGTTGTAGTGGGAGCTTGTGTTGTTGTTGCTGCCGTGGTTGTTGTTGTTGTTGTTGTCACCTGTGTGCCAGCTGTTGTTGTGACAGCTGTGGTTGTCGTGGGCCTCGTGGTGCTTACTGTGACATGGGAGGGAAACAAGACGTGGAATTGAGAAACTACATGTAGTTTAAACACTCAATATCTTCAGAATGATATAGACCCCGTTCATACTAAATCGCGCAAATCGCAAATTGCCGAAATCGCCCTGAGTCGCATTCCCGTCACACCAGGGGTCGAATGAGCGCGAGTTGTAAAATAATGCGGCATTACTTCCATGTTTTCGCGTAATTGGCCAACTCAGGCAGTCGCCACTTCAGCGTACATGCTCTGGTTTCGGGGGGATCCCTTGAGTTTCTTCTCAATCCCCACATCCCCGGAGATGGCCATCAGTACATGCGTTTTCGTCATTCCATACGCCAAAATCGCCGCCCGATTCTGCCATATTTCCGCCGCATTCGGCGTAATATTCCAACAAGCTAGGAGGTAGACAAACATCGTATAATGAGCGGAAAGACTGAATTTGCAGATGAACCCTTGACCCATGACCGGGTCAATATGCACAGTAAAGCGCCCAATGCGCATTAAGGCGATTTAGAGCGTTCATACTAGTCGGAATGCAGGCAAATCGCGAGTAAACCACCTCCGGAGCTGGTTTTGCGGCAATGCGATACGGGCGATTTCAAATGCGCTTCGAAAAAGACAAAAAGAAAGAAAAACGAACATATTAAACAGCTTTATGTTAGTAATCTGTTTTCAACATCTCCTCCAACTCACCACACATGGTCTCGTCCTCTCCATCTGCACAGTCGTTCTTCCCATCACACAGCTTGGTGAAGTTGATGCACTTTCCGGTGTTACAGCGGAACTGAGTACAGGTCTCATCTGGAAAGGGCAGTCACAAACAAAAAGTTTCATTCTGTTTTAAACCTTCAAAAGTTCACAAAACTTGGTGAGGTTAATGCACTTACTCGATTGCATGGGAACTGGATACAGATCTCATCTGCAAACGTTTAGTCACAAATAAGAAAGGAAATTTAGGAGAAACCAAATCAGTTGGTTACTAGTACATGTAGATTAAATTGAAGACAATGTTTAATTGGAAGATCTGCATTAGTCTGAAGGTACACACAGCTCCATTTTTTTTTGTTAATGATTTCTCTTCCTAAACCTTCATTTCAAAATTTGTGAGAACCAATTTGAAAGTATCAACTTAGCATAGCTTCATCGTGATAGAGCTTTAGCACACTGAACTGCTTCCCTCCCACTCAGATCATGTCATCAAAACTGACATCATGAATTCTTTCTTATTTGTCTCTTGTAAATCAAAGATGCATACATCCTGGATGGTATGTACAGGTTCAACATACAAGAACTGACTACGCTCTTTCTACAAGCTCAATAGCAATAGGCTGCAGTTAGCAAAGTTGAAATATCAGACAGAAAGACTAAGACAGGTCCTTACTGCAAATTTCGTTGAACTCGTCGGACCCATCCAGACAGTTGGGCAGGCCGTCGCAGACATAGGTCAGGTTCAGACATCTCAGGCCGTCGTAGCAGGGGAACTCCAGATAAGTACAGGTGACCTGGCCTGGAGGGGAAGGAACATCCTGGTCAGTCGCAGCTCTAAAGATCCTTAGCCTCCTTCACAGACTTCTAGGGGTGCCGCCATTTATTGGGGGGGGGTGGGTGCTGATTTGTGATTTTCAACATGGGCCAAGGTTTTCTATGCTGTATAGGAGATAGTTTCCACGTCTCCCCAGAATTTAGAGAATCTGGCCTATACTAAAAATTGTCCATCAGCGGCTCCCAAAAAATAAATGCCAGCAGTCCTACATGTAGAAGTCTTTAGCAGAGGCTACAAGAGCCTATACTTTATGGTAAAGCTGAGGGCAAGATTTGTTTTGAATTCTTTTTACTTTTCAATTGCATCAGACTTCAGGTTTCCAAAGAATGTCATTCATTTAATTGATTTCATGAGGCCTTCCACAAACAAAAAGACATAGAAATCCATGACACTTTTTTCAGCTAATCTTAACAAAGCGTAATTAACAGATAACCTCCTTGACAAGGGAAGACATGCTACTTTAAGTTGATCTTACAGTTTTCTTCATCTGAGCCGTCAGCACAGTCGTCCTCCCCGTCACAGGTGTAGTTGGGATTGATGCAGCCTGGCACAGTCACACATGGGAACCCAGTACACACTGCAAAATATACAGTTCAAGACTGTACAAAGGACGGTCCAGCATTTCTACAATATCGTCATTATCCTTGATGCATGACAGTGCTTAGCACTGAGGCGGGCTTATTTACTTTATCTCACTAGATAATGTGAGCTCATCCGCGAAGTCTAGGTCTTCCATGGCCAACTGACCATATCTTGTCCATGGTATGCCCCACTGCTTGCCCTTGGGCACAGTTTTCATCAGCCAATCAAAGAAGTTGTGACAAGACACACCCTTGCCTCACCCCGTGACAACACAGTGCCAATTACGTGGTATGCATAGCAATGTACAGTAGTTAAGAACAGTCTGATGTAAAGCAACTACCTGTGCAATACACAAAAATGCAGCCGATAATGCTTTGCTATGGGTACAACAAATTAAACTGTCACAAACTAAAGATGTAACTTAATAAGTGGACCTACCCGGGGTCGTGGTGAGCAGTGGAGTTGTTGTTGGAGGTTGTGTCGTCATCACTGTGAAGATAACACAGCTATTGTCAACTTCATCAGCATGTGTCTGATTCTTGCTTTAAGGATAATGAAAGAAGTGAGCTATCTCAAGAAGCCAGAAAAATACTGAATTTTTCCATGTTTACAGACAAAAAGACAATTACACGCCTCCTAAGATCACAGAACCCACAGTTGGGTCCTCTGCCTTCCATTGTTTGCCTACCCTAACCCCTGTCCTTGGTGCTAAATGACACAGCCTTTCTTAGTGCACTGTGACAAAATAAGTTTATTTCTACATTTTGTTAGTGGTCATATTATTATCTTTCCAAGCAAACTTTAAATTTGCCCTGTCCCTGGTGCTGGACAACACATGCCATGCCAATAATGCCAAACTAGCATACACAACCAATGAATTAGAGATTTTCAACTGAGAGGGTATCATACATCAGTTCACCGTTCCATCGTTGTAGTCGCCTACCTTAATTGTGGAGGTCATGCAGTGTACTGTATTAAATATATTGTGTTTCCATTACATTCTATGGAACATTTTACCACTCGTCAAATTACAATAAAATATGATTGGTATCATACAACAGATCTGCTCATTTAAGGCTGTGATTAGAATATGACTGGTATCATACGGCAGTTCTGCTCATCGGTTCCATTGTCGCAGTCATTGACCCCGTCACACAGCTTGTGGGGGTCGATGCAGGTTCCGTTGGGGCACAGGAACTGGTCTTGGTAGCAAACCTCCTGGCCTGCAACGTACACATGATAGAGGAAGTAAAATATACGCCTGAAAAGGTCCTCTTTCTCTAACACTGCTCCTGATATGACAAACAATGTGCGTCGTGACATCAACTCTTGTAATGCTGACTGGTACCCCAAAACTTCCACATTTAAAATAAACAGTGAATCTTAAGTGATCTTCTACATATGCCAATATCAGTAACCCCCAACATGCACACATCAGATATTAAAGAATGTTCAAGACAGTCTCCATTTTTACTGTGGAGGTCTTACTTCATCAGGTGAAAGTTATGAGGGTTGATGTTACATGCAGCAAGGACTTTATATTTCCTATATACATACATGTACAGGGACATCATCAATTTAGTCTTTTACTGGGACAAATAAAGTGAAATTAAAACCTTTAGTTATTGCTACTTTTAGCTTACTGAAAAGCTACAACTTCATTACTGGTCTTGACAATTAAGATTGTTGTCATAAATTACAAAAATGCAACTGCCAATGTTGTCATTCTCAATTTAAAAAAAAAAACAAATAGATAAATGAAGTCGAGCTGAATATTACATATTTCATCCAGTTCGTCGCTGCCATCTGGACAGTCTGAGATGTCGTCACACAGGAGGTCCCCGCAGATCTCTGTCCCGTCATCGCACACGAAGAACTCCAGACAGGGAGGGGCTGGAGAGGAGACAGAACACATTCAACTTTATATTCTTTATCTAAAAATAAAAACTATGTGAATATCTTATTCAGCGTTTTAAATCTTTTTATTCTTCATCTCGCAAGTAAAAAATACACTCTCATTTATTAAAAGCAAAATACATTTTGGAAGATGTAGACCAGTATGCTCTATAAACCATGAAGGCATTCCCCATGACATTTTTCTTAGCAGTACAAAAGATTAATGATAATAACTAAAGGTCATTAAAAACAATAATCATAGCAACTAGATGATAACAAATGGATAAATGATAACAATAATAAGTAGAATGATAAAAGTAATGAGTATAAATCAGTATCACTGAATACATGTATCAACTGAGCAAATGATCAGAAAGAAATTTTAAAAAAGAAAACAACAGCAGAGAAATGCTAAAAGTAAGAACCAAGAGTCAACAAGTGGATGAATAACTGATGAATAGAAGACTAAATGAACGTCTACCTGCTTGTTTTATAGATAATATCTAAGTATGCTCTTAAAGTTAGTAGGTACCAAAGCATGGTCATTTCAAGAGTATGGAGACCATGCACAACATACATTTGTACATCCATCAACTGTGCAAGGACATGAAGGATGCATACTGTTGTAGCCAGAACAAGTCATTATTCAGAACATGCTCAAAGTCATATCCTGTATCCAAAACAAGTCTCGGGCAAAACTACCCGATCTGGATATCATGGACATTGAGCAATAATATCATTATCATAAGGGTATTTATCTAAAATTATACACGTACTTGGGGGAAGAGCTTCGTATTTAGGAGGCGGAAACCATCTTGCATGTCAAAAGGCGCCATACTGAATATTGTCATTTTCCCGCACGGTGGCTTGTGTAAAATACATGTTCTACAAGTGTTTGTTCTATCATATACAGGTCACTGGAAAAACTAGGCACAGGCTAGTTGGGCAGCCCTGGCTAAACAGACAAATCAATCAATAAATAATTTAATATTTTAAAAGATACAGGAAAAACTACCAGTTCTGGACTATCCAACATGGTATTCTGATCATTATGATATAATGATATTCTGAAGATCGCATTAACAGTTTGCACAGACTAAACTATTTCTAGGGAGTCCATGGGTCAGTCTAACTCCAACATTATGGACAGAATTTTAGGTTCAACAGTTGCGAGAATATCAGTAGATATCATCAGCTAATTAACGGAACCGAGCGGAGGACTGCATATCAAATTTCTGTCTCATGCACAACATATTCTGGATAATGACCAGTTCTAGATACAACACATGCTGCACTTTTGAAGACCTACCTAGAAACCCGGAGAATAGGGAGAAGTTGAAGAACGGTGTTTCGGTGACATTGAGATGAGATGTGTTGGTTAGTTGGATAGTGATTTGCAGATCTGTAAGGTCTGATTTCAACCATGCCAGAATAAGCTGCCTATGATTATGATTATGAAGCTCATCAAAGATCGTGATAAGGCCATGTTGATTTGATTATGGATGACATCCTCTGGTAACCCAGTTAAACGGTCTCTTAAACGGATGCGAGCATGAAAAAAAACATTAAAAAAAAAGTTCCTTAAGTATGTGGTCAGGAACAAATGACTAAACAAACAGAATATGGTATCCCAAACAATTATAGATTCTTGATTTTTGTTCTTTCTTATCTTGTTCTTTGACTTTAGAGTTGATACATTTCCCAATATTTTTTTGCAATTTATGGTAAATATTAATGCTAATTTTGCAGCTACTTTGTACAATTTACAGTTTGGTTACATTCTTTTTTCTAAACAGATAAAATGGATGCATGAGCAGATGTCATCCATAATAATCGAATCAACATGGCCTAACATACAACAAGCAAGGTCACTTATGATCTGGAATCAACGCTACATTTGGGTATTATTAGCTTTATGATTGAAGAATGTTCCCACAGTTATCTCTTGCAACATCGAATGAAAAAGAACTGAAATGGAAAAGGACACACATGAGTACACATTCTCAATACCTTCCTGACAATGTGATGGTCTAAGAAGCAAACACCTTGATGATATTGCTGTGTTTGAAATCACAGACCCTCAGAACCCTTTCATCAGTGACAGTCACTGGACTTGTCTTGGCTTTGTCTTACTTTTGTTTTCTTATTGGACTATCTAAAATTTGTCATCACTTTATCTGCATATCAATCCGTAGTTTTATAATGCTAAAACCTAGTGAACCACAAGTCTCACCAGAAAAGTCAATGACAAAAGATAGTGGATGCCACCTGGAACATCTGACTATTTCTAAAATCTATCCAGTTTCTTGAGTAAATGTTACCTCGTGTATCTTATTACCTGGATGCCTAACCTTGACCAACATTGCAACTTACTAGTGGGAATGGGAGTTGTTGTTGTTGTTGGCGCAGTCGTTGCTGTCGTTGGCGGGGCCGTTGTTGTTGGAGCCGTTGTCGTCGTAACGAACGTTGTCGGCGGCACTGTGGTGGTCTCACAGTTGACTTCATCCTCCCCACGAGTACAGTCTTCCGTTCCGTCACACAGCTGGAAAACAAAGAATCAGCTTGAAGACACACGAGGCAAGGTAGCCAACTCTCTACATCTTACTTCAACATCTTCTTATGCCAAAAATGTTGACAAACTTAAAGAAAACAAAATTGTAAAACAGAATGATGACAAACAGGTTAACTCTGAGATAAATCAATCCAATTTCTGTACACATTGTACATGCTTTTGTTTTCAGTCTTGCCTGAATCAAAAGTAGTTCTGGGCTGGAATAGCTGAACTTCAGAAAAAGGACCAGAGTCCTGACTTACCAGGGTGGCATTGATGCACTCATTGTTCAAACACTGGAAGTCTCCAGGTGGGCAAACTAGGATGGGAAAATACACACTCGTCAGTCAAATGCCTGTCAAAGCAACCAACTTGGTAGATAGAGGCTACAAATGCATACAAAATGACCGACCGCCTTCTAATCATGTTCCTTAGAACTGGATCTACTGAGTCAAACAAAATCATAAAATGAAATGATACTTGTTGATCATCCTTTAAAATAACCAGGCAACCAGCAGTGACAATATTTTATCTACTAATTTATTGAAATGTTACATGCAGTACTTCTTCCTGCCTGTAGAACTTAAACAACTAACCGACAAACAAACAACGAATCAACAGACAAACAAACAAACACTTACTGCAGCCGACCTCATCAGACATGTCACCGCAGTCGTCGTGCCCATCACAGCGGTGGGTGAGTGGGAGGCACTCCCCATCCTGACAGTAGAACTCAAACGGTGTGGCGCATGTGTTCTCTGGGATAACAGACGGGGATCTTTAATCGAGGCACAAATTGCAAAGCGTGCTTGAATTATTCTATGGATACTGTGAAATACAACCTGGTCTGAAATGTCAATATCGAATGTTATCACAGCCCAGGTGTGACATATAATTATAGATAATACAACACGGTGGTATTCCGTATCACCCGAATCCAACGTGTGGGAGTATTGGGAACGTAGGTGATGCAGGATCCACTGTGTGGTATTCTATTCATATCATGCCCATCCAAGAAAACACTCATTTTTGAGCAAAATTTGCCCAACGTTGAGAAATTTTTATGTCTTACAAAAAAACACAGTTCTTACTGTATCATAATTGATATTTGAAATACAGAATATCTGAGTTAGAGTTGCCATAATAATATCATCCTTCTTTTGTCATATTTTCTAGATTTGGGATTAGGGATATTTAGTTTATTGATTAATATGTGTTGCCTTGATCCTTGAAGAGTGACCATTACAGAGCTTAATGCCCTAAAGGCCTGAAATAATGGAGTAATTCCAAAATCTGACACCACTTACCACATCCAGTTTCATCCGAGTGATCGTCGAAACCACAGTCGTAGTCTCCATCACACAGGAACGGCACGGGGATGCAGCGGCCGTCAGCACAGGTGAACTCATTATCCTCGCACACAGGGGGAGCTGGGGGTACATACACAAGCAGCAACATCTCTGTTACTAGTGTCATCAGGTATACTAGGTTGTCAGATAGGGCCCAGTCCTATACGTTGTATGGTCGTTGTTTGCATTATTGAAATGATGGTGCATGTATCGTACAAAATTCAGTCTTGTTACATGTACAAACAAAGTTGTCTTAGCTCCTTGTCGCCGGTTTGTTCTGTCACAGCATGTTGAACCTCACACATCAAAATCCTACGACCCACGACAAATGTGACCACCCCGTAACACGCCCGACTACTACTAGCATGTAGGTGGTTTTATCGGCTGGCATTTCAGTAACCTTTTGGCTACGTTCCTTAGAGCTTAGTGAGCCCTACTAAACTCTTTGCCACATTGGGACCGCATCAATGCCACAGACTATAACAAAATGCGCCCTGAGGAAGGTAGAAATGTTTCCAACATTCAGCAGATAATAAATCACTTTTGTTATAGCTACATGTAAGAATCCAGTAGAATCTGTTCCAAAATCTACTTTCAATCAATCTGTATAAGCAATAAGCTGTTGGTTGCATGAAGCAACTTTGAAGAAAAAAAGAGCAAAAAGCAAACAAAACAAATCTAGCTGTTGAGCAAACAAAAGCAAAGGACTTTGTCTGCAAATGAGCAAGTTTTGATTACGGCTTTCAATTACTAGAAAATAAAGGTTATGTTTTCAGGCATTTGATGTGAGGGTGAAAGTCCGTGAAGCCAACATCCTACTGATGGACTAGTCCTTACCACAGTCCTTCTCATCAGAGGAGTCTCCACAGTCTAAGATGCCGTCACAATGGTACTGGATGGCGATGCACTGTCCGCTGTCGCACTGGTAATCATCCGGGCCACAAGTTCGCACTACAGACAGGCGTGGGAAGTTTATGTGTTAAGGATACAACACACAATTGGCGCAACTAGACTGAGACTTTCTACTGTAACAGTAACTGCGGATGGTTTCCTGGGTGTGGGGGAAGGTGATGTGAGGGAAGGGGGATGTGAGGGAAGGGGGCATGAGGGAAGGGGGCATAAGGGAAGGGGGCATGAGGGAAGGGGATATGAGGAAGGAGGATATGAGGGAATGGGGTGTGGGGGAGGGAGGGTGTGGGGGAAGGTGATGTGAGGGAAGGTGATGTGAGGGAAGGTGATGTGAGGGAAGGGGGATGTGAGGGAAGGGGGATGTGAGGGAAGGGGCATGAGGGAAGGGGGTAAGAGGAAGGAGGATATGAGGGAATGGGGTGTGGGGGAGGGGGGTGTGGGGGAAGGTGATGTGAGGGAAGGGGGATGTGAGGGAAGGGGGATGTGAGGGAAGGGGCATGAGGGAAGGGGGTATGAGGAAGGAGGATATGAGGGAATGGGGTGTGGGGGAGGGAGGGTGTGGGGGAAGGTGATGTGAGGGAAGAGGGATGTGAGTGAAGGGGATGTGAGGGAAGGTGGATGTGAGGGTGGCGCTGTGTGAGGGAGAGAGGGGTGGGGAAAGGAGGATGTGACGAAAGGGGAATGTTTAGGATCCCAGGAATACATCTATACCATTAAAATCATGAAACCATTAAAATCTAAAGAACTCAGACACAACTTTCATTCCTGACAGAATGCTGCTTTGCACATTAAGGACTTATCTACTGTAACAATGACACCAACTAAATTAAGTAATTTGGACCATTCTTGTGTTTGGAAAAGCTTCATTGACCCTTCCCTTGGGAGGATGAGAAAACGACAGAAAGACGTACCACAATCCTTCTCATCACTGTCATCTCCACAGTCGTTCTCGTTGTCACAGACCCAGCCAACGGGGATGCAGCGCCCGTTCTCACACTCGTACTGGTTCTCAGCACACGTCACCTCTGCACAGGGGAAAACACAAGATAGTCTGAAAACACATGGAGTCTTTTAGAATATGATACAGTTTTTCCTAACTACTGTCTGAAGCCCTGCATTTTCAATTGTTAACATACAAATCCATTGAGTAATATAGTGTTGCCATCAAGTACAGACGCATGATTGTGTAGATCTAAACAATGCTTGCAGCTAGAAGTACAAACTTTAAGGTTAGATGTGAAGGTTGTTCAGTCTGTATTTTTGTAAATAAATATAAACAGTTACTGCTACAGTACATGTGAGTACTGATGGGCAGTTATATGTAATACAAATACAGACAGGCATCTATACCTGGACAGGCCTCTCCCCAGCATTCAAACCGTGCATCAACACAAGTGCTGCAAGACAGTGTGGTGTTAGTAGAACAAAAGCACACTGTATTAGTATGTATCATCATCATCATCAATCTATATAAATCATACTGGAGTAGAAAATAGGAATTCTTAGCCATAAGCTTTGAGCTCTCACATGTAAAGTCTACATTCTAATTTTTTTGCCAAACATTCAAAATGACTCCAGAGACATTTTGAGTTGATTTTATAATTAGCGGTTACATCGTTTTGATTTTTGAATATCATCTTCTATATCTCAAGGTGTTGGTGTTGGGTTTAGAGTTTTGGGTAGAATTACCAGTTGAGACAGTCATGTTGTATGACAGTGTTTGCTGGGTAAGGCACGCCGTTCAGGTAACATGGGCACCCCACGGCCTCAATACAGTACTCGCCTGGAACAGACAACATATATTTAACTTAAATTGGAGAAAACTAACAACATAAAAAAATCAAAAAGACATCTTTTGCAGACCTCCTTGGTGTCTGATAATGATACGTCAAAAACAGACTGCATGGCATCCGTGAATAGTTTCCTCAGGTTGGTAAGTCACTGAATAAAAAGACTCTTTTTACACAACCAAGAGATTTATTCAACCGACGTTTCGGTGACCATCTGTTACCTTCTTCAAGGCAATTCTGACTGGTTCACATAGCAATGCAGCACAGATGTTGCTGCTTATACATATTAATGAGATGCAACCGCAAAATAGACTCAGTCATGTTTGGGACCGCATCCTTAAGAAATAGAGGATAATCGTTGCATTGTTTTTTGATCGATATATATAGTTGTGTATGTGTTACACTAAGTCTTCTGTACGTTTGGGACCGCATAGTGATGTCATCCCCTGTTCTTGTACATATGTAAATATTTTGCGGTTGCATCTCATTAATATGTATAAGCAGCAACACCTGCGCTGCATTGCTATGTGAACCAGTCAGAATTGCCTTGAGGAAGGTGACAGATGGTCAGCGAAACGTCGGTTGAATAAATCTCTTAGTTGTGTAAAAAGAGTCTTTCTATTCAGACTGCATGGCAATCTCATTCAATGTACTATGTTTTGTACAGCTCTCATGTACAATGTAGTAACTCATCATTTGGGTAAACGACTTCTGAAATTGTTTCCTTGTAATCAATTATCAGATAAAAGAAAAATCATGTTAGATTAAAAGAAAAAAAAGATGAAAACTATTATGCATAAAATCAGAAAAGAATCATAACTCTTCATAATTATATAATGTAATTGAAAAAACTTTAAGGTAAACATGGTACTGAAATTCAAAAGTTCTGACCGTTTGCGAGATATCCCTCTGGACAGAAGCATCCCTCGGAGCACTCTCCCTCCACACAGTACCAGTCAGGCTCGTCCCCGATGTTCTGGCAGTCGTCCTGGCAGATCGCGCCGCACGCCTCGTAGATGTACCCGTTATCACACTGCATGGCTGGAAGAGTCGGGAAATGTCTGACACTCTTAATTCACTAATAGCTTACAAATAGTAGTTGTATATAAAATATATCCCAGATGGATAGATACTATTGTAATTATAGAACTTTTGCTAGAGGAAGATGAAAAATATATCTCTATCCATTGTAAAGAATACAAAAACTTGTTCCTCAGTATGTACAGATCATAAAAAGCACATTAAGATCTCATAGTATACTAGTACCTGAGTGAAATATCAGTGAATTCTTTAATGCCATAACCCCATAATGTACTGTGACATTTTATGCTCAATACACAAATACCTACTAGTAGCCTACCGGGTGTCCCAAATTGAGGTCATTCATCTAGCGAGGCAGAGCAGCTGTCTATGGACTGTACCACACTACTTTCAGGCTTGTAATGCTGCAGCAGCTTGGATTGAAAACCCTTGACATCCTGGCCAGAAACAGTTTCATTACACAATAAAGCATGCAGCTGAGCAGACTGGCATCACAGAACATGACACTGTACTTACGGCAGAGTTCCTGGGACCTCCAGCGGATGTAGATGCCGACTTCATTGCAAGCTTCAGCGTAGGTAGCGATGGCAGTACACAAACACTCGCAGTCCCCACCTGAGTCGCATCTATACAGGAACAACATGATATTATCAGCTACATAATGCAGGGCTCGAAATACTGGGTGCATGTGCACCTGTGTGAACCCAAAATTGGAGGTGTGCACCTAATTCTTGACTGTGGGTGCACCAGTGCACCTAGATTATTTTTTGTATGCTATAGGGTAAAGGTACTATTGTGCACTTGTATACAGAATATTCTTGATATGTAAGTATCAGAAAAACCACAATAACCTTTTGTTGTACTTAAGTTGATGTACTACTTGTTTGAAATCAGCTTTAGAATTACAGATTGAAGTTCTCAAGAGCGTTAAACTTAAATATGTTTTGCTGACATTCAACTTTATCTTATGTGGTGCACTCAAAATTCTTTCTGTGCACCTAATTCTTTTAGTTGGGTGCACCAGTGCACCTTTTTCCAAAAAACGCATTTCGAGCCCTGTAATGTCATGTACACTTTGGTCGAATCACCAACTCCGATCATCCCTCCAAACAATAAAGTCACTCCTTTTGACAGATATGACTGGTGAAGAGACCAGCAAAATCTAAACCTTGTTAATAAGCCATAAGGTGAAACAAATCCAAAGTTCTCTGTCAGCTCTTTACAAATTTGTCACTGCAAAACAAGATAATATGTCACAAACTTTTCAAAAATCAACAGAAGTTTTTTCTTCTTTTTAGGCAAAAGCAAGTTTTAGGCAAAAAAATTTGTTCTGTGCAAATATTTTCACATCTGATACAGACCTGTAGGGGATGGAAACCGTAAGATGAAGTTCAAACAGCTATGATACAACACATGGTTGATTATTCTTACCCGCAGGCATCGAAGATGCACCACTCCAAATACTGCTCGTAGGCCACGACATTGTGACAGGCTGAGAACATGTCACCAGCAATGACAGCGCACCGCTTCCTGGCCCATGTCTCTCTGTTCTCATTGGCCTGGCAACAAACAACAAAAAAACAGTGAAGTCTGACATTCTGCTTTCTTGAAAGACACATTCAAGTTCTGTCTTTTCTACTTCATCAAAATGTCAACAATATCTAACATTCTGTTTTTCTACCCTCTTTTCCTGGTACTGTGGAAAAACTAAAAGTTGCAGTCCTTATATAATATATATATAATATTGTGCAATCAATACGGCAGGGGGCTAGTCCACTGGTGTTCAACGGCTATTTTGTTTCCCAAATGCTTTCATAGAAATTTTGTACCATTTCTAAAGTATCTGATCTAAATAGATCAGAGATCGAAGAACCTACCAAGTGAAAAACTGAAAAGGATCTTCTAAGTTGGGGTGCCATCAGGGGAGCTTTAGGGTAGTGCAAAAGTTTGTTCTTAAGAGTTAAATTGTACCTGACAAGGGTGGATGATGTCATCGTGGTCAATCGTGGCACAGGATTCGTCAATACGCCAACTGTTGCCGAACAGGTCGGACCGTGTTTCGGTGTTACCCTGACGCGTGATGAAGTCGTTCTCAACGTCTCCGTCAAAGTTTCCGCACAGACCGACAACGTTCTGCTCGTGCTGAGGGTCCAGGTTGATGTAGACTCTTGTTGCTGAAAACAAGAATGCACAGAATTCACATTTTACTGTTTCTCTCTTCCTGTCATTTTTACTTTGGGCCACAAACTAAAGTTTGACATTAGGGATATCCAATTGTTCAAGTTCAAGCCCTAAATGGACATCCCTCAAGCCCAGACATGCAATGTAACTGACAGTGTGTGGGTGTAGTCATCACTTCCTGTTTGTCTTCCACATTGGAGCGGAGTAAAAAAGACATCCAATTATCCAAGTATCCCAGTACACCATTTCTGTTTTACATCATGGCAGGCTGCCCAACTGCCGCGACACACAACAGGATAATAAAAAACGCCAACTGATTACAATACCTCTGTTTTCAGGGACGTACCATTTCCAATTGCTACTATTGCTACTGTTGCCATGACTACTCACCTCCATCCCACTTAACCTGCAGGCCGATCTGTGCGCTGACGATGATGAAGAGGCCCGCCTGGTGGATGACGATGCCCTCCGCTTCGAAGTTGGCGGGGATCGCCACGGGCTGATCGTTCACGGTCACGTCCTTCCCTCTCAGGAGGTGGATCACGATCCCACCGATGTTGATCGTCACGGACTTGGTGCAGGTCACTCCACTAGGGGTGGGGGGGTTTTGGTTAATGGCTTCTTTCAAAAACAAGAAATTGAAGATGCCATACCCCTGTGAAACACTTAGAGTTTTTGTACATTCTTAATGCCATTATAGCCCTAGCCATCACAGGTGATCCTCCCTGTCCATCTTCCCTTAATCAATCTCAGCAATCTCCCTCCCATGATGGAATACATCACACTACTTTCAGGAAGGTCGGTCTGTAACACTGCACTAATTGAAAAAAACGACTCGGGGACCAAAAATTTTCTTGATTTCTCAGGACCTCATTATCGTAAACCACATACCAAAATCCATACAAATCCATCAAAAGAATCTTGAATCAAGAAAGTCATAGACGCGAGCACACACACACACGCAACCTAGAACAGTACTCCGACAGAGGTGAACCTCCATCCCGGAGTTAAAAAGTCATCATTCTCACACCACTACATGTCCTTGAATCCAATTACTTACAGGTTTACTCTCCTATAGTCATCATAAGAATGAGAGATGTACAACAGGTCACTCGAATCGAGGGTTAGCAGTAGCTCCTTAAAATGTTTTTAAAAAGGTCATACTGTTGGTGGTCTCGCACTTACCGTTAACCTACCAGTATGTTACGCATGCAGGAAAGCCATGAATCTATCAAACCTCTGATGAAAGTTGCTGAGCATGTTTGTAAGATTACCTGGTGCCACAAGCGACGTTCTCAGATGTGATAGTGAAGAGGTTGTCGTTGTGCTTGGAGAGGATGTAGTTACACTGGCCCATGAAGGAGAAGAACTTCCCGTCGAAGGTGATGTAATGAGGGTCGCCCGAGGCGAGACAAGTTCCGTCACACTTCTCACGAGTACAGTCCCAGTGTTTACCCTTACAGACGCTGCAGAAAGGAACACAAGATATCTGTAAATATGTATCTTATTTTTTCACGTGCAAAGAAAGAACGTGATCTCAAACCAGTTAAACTCACTATAGAGCTAATTTCTGTCACGACCAGCTGTCTAACTGGTCGTGACAGAAAAGACAAATGTTTTCTACAGTATTTCTACACTGTACCAGAGAAATTCCCCTCTTTTGCACATGTACTAGTACAATGAACAGTGGACTGTGGTTTAATGTTAGGACTGCAACCCTCTCCAGTAATGTGCATGTCAGGTGAGCGACACAGACGGAATTCAAACTCCCAAACTCCTTGGTCCAGAGGCAGGGTTGCTGAACTACGCAAGTTATGTGTAATGCTACAAAAAATAGCAGTCCAGTGCTTAACTTAAAAGATCATAAGATAGATAGATCACATCAACAAACACTATACAGCACATCTGTACATCTGCACACACAACAGCATACTTCACACTACGTCTGTACATTTGCAAACACTGTATGACATTGTGTAACATAACAACAAAGCTTTCATGACACGAGTAGACAGCAAAAAATAGCAGGAAAACTGACCAAGTGTTACAGTCGCGTCTGATCTCCTCTCCACGCTGGTACTTCTGGCCTCCGTGAGAGCAGGGGCAGTTTTCTGGAGTAACACACTGGTCACCCTGGCAACAAACAAACAAACAAACATTACCCTGGCAACAGCGCAAACAAATAAATGTTACAGATTCTGAACTGGTGCTTCTTACAGGACTAGTTGCCAAAAAAAGATTACACTGGTTGCCTACCAACACAAAGTTACATGTCTGGTAAGTCTGCTCTCCTTGGTAGATGACAAGATGGTCTAGGTTGTCACAGGTTGCAGGCACTGAGACATACATGTCTACTGTCTGTACACAACAAACAAACAAACAAACAAACAAACGTACCTCCATGACCATGCCAGTGTCACAGCCACACCCCGGGTACTGCTGCACCTCATGGCAGATGACCGGGTGGTCCAGGTTGTCACATGTCAGCGGACACTGGGACACGAACTGTTTGTACACCATGTTTCCTGGACACACGGTCAGATCCGCGCAGTCTGTGGTGGTGCAGTTCCACACGGCGCTCTCACAAACACTGCACGATACACAAACAGCATTGTGGAAAAAGATTCAAATGAACTTTACAAGACCTCTGATCTTTTTCAGGCTAACTGATAGCTATTTAACAGCTGACATGACAGAGGAATTGTCATGCTACACAGTAATTTAATTTCCCAATAAGGAGTAAATGGAGTGTTCACAGTGATTGCAGTAGCCCTATAGTCACATACTGTACAGTATTGTGAAAACAAAAATTTTCTTATTGGCTTTAAGTTTGCAACCATATTTCAAGAATTACTGTTTACAGTAATAGTATTCTAGCAAGAAAAATCCCCCACAAACTACAAGAAGCCATTAGCTGTATTCAATCCTGGAGAAGTGATTGTACCAGGTGTTGCAGCCCTGCTTGAGGGTCGCCCCTGGTTCGTAGAACAAGTCTCCATTCATACACTTGCACATGTCGGGCTGGACACATGTACCTGCGTCATCCAACACCAAACCTGCAAGATAGACAAACAAATAAACGACCAGGGCTCTGTTCATCACAAGCATATAGCCAGCTTAACTAAACACTTGAAGAAAACAAATTAAAAAAATTACCTCCAAGTAGATCATAACTTTTAATTTGTTCTTATCAAATATGGTTAAAGAAGACACCACACCAATCTACTTCCTTTGTTTGCAGAATTTGTAAAATGAAAATTCATCAAGGAGGAACTGGGAGGAACCCTTGAATCTGGATATATTCACTGACCCTGAAACTGTGCACTAAGATACAGATTTCCCTCATTCTCTGTTTTCATGTTGATATTCTAGTTCAAAATTACTGTTTTTTTCAATTCCAAAAGCAAACCAATTGAATTGGTGTGGTGTGGCTGAAGAAAATAATATCAGAAAACAAAGAAAATACATCTAGAAGTTCCAAGTTTGAGAAGAGCCACACTTTGAGCACGTCAAAGATCCCACCACACTTATCGCAAAGAGTAGGCCTGGGGTTTACTGTTTACTGGTTATGCAAAACAAATAGACAAATAAACAGTGTTTTTCCAGTCTGTTTACCTGTAGGGCAGTTACAGCCTGCGATACAGGGGATCTCGATGCCCATGGTGTTGCAGTCGTCAGCGTAGCGCAGGTCGCTGCAGGTGCTCCCACAGGGGCTCATACACTCACTGTACACCTGGCCACCGGAACAGGACGGGGCTGGAGACAAATAAACAAACAAATAAACAACAGGACGCTACAAGAGTTACCGCTTTACACTCACTGTACACCTGGCCACCGAGAACAGGACGGGGCTGGAGACAAATAAACAAACAAATAAACAACAGGACGCTACAAGAGTTACCGCTTTTCACTCACTGTACACCTGGCCACCAGAACAGGAGGGGGAGGTAAAAAAATCAGGACCTGGTAATAAACAGGGGCTAAAGGTCTGAAATAGATTTGAAAACACTCATTGATACCAGGGAATTTCCCACAGTTTACTATTACATTTTTTTCATTATTCAACAGTGATAACGGGAGTCGCCCAAACATAGGACGTTTTTTTACGCGCTCAAACTCACGGCGCTCCATTGCTGGTTGCCAGAGAATGGTCATGTTTTAATAAATGAATTTTGAACACATTCATCTAAAGAACATACATGGACAAGAAATGTATTCATAATGTTCATGGGCCCTTCACGCTCCGAGTTACAAGCGGCAAACGCTGTGAGACGTTTTCACGAATGTACCTTCTGATTTAGTGCTACGCCAGATAGTGTGCCTAACTTAGTACGCTTTGGTAATTTTGCTCTCTTCGGAAGTTGGTGATGAAGTTAGGGAAATGTAAATAAGGCTTGAAGTCTGCTATATTCTAGCTTTCTTTTGACCGGAAAATTTTGACTGTGTGCACTTCTAACGTCATGTGAGAAGGGCTATATCTAGCGCATCCCAGCTCATGTTTTGGCGGGAAATAGGCTACTACGCACTTTGCGCGCGGCCCGGCGTACGTCTTGCATGCGACCCGACTTACAAAATCATTACGAAAAAACGACACCGCTTACATCAACAATACTCCGTCCACTTATTGGGAAATATCTTCGCCATATCTGTATTCAGTTTCCTTTTCATAGACGGTACCAATCACATGTTAGAGCGTTACAAAGCTGTGCGTTGAATCGCCGTCCGGCACCATCGCGGCCCCCAAAAATGGCGGGAAAACAACGTTGCCAGACGGCAGCGATGTTTACGTTGTTTTCTTTGGTCGGTTTTCTTCTCAAGAAACACTTAAAGACCCAATATTTTTGTGTTTTATGAAGTTATATTTCTTATGTGTATGATAGTTGTATATCTGCTTGGCACAGGTCGTATATTTAGGTGTCGGGCCGTCTAGCTACGCAGTGACCCTCTACTCAGCGTTGCCATCATTATTGTCAAAATACTATTCTCGACAAAACAAGAAATGAATATGTACACATATGTTTTGAATGCAAATAAAAATTATGTGCATGGACTTGGTTTATTTATCTTCCTTATGAGCATAGTCAGTGGACACAAACACGGCGTACTTATGCATAACAAGATCACTAAAAAGTCCGTCCTAAGTTAGGGCGCGTCCTAGGTTTGGGCAACCCCCGTTATAATAAAGTCACAAATCAGTCACAAAACTTTAAATGTCGTTTTCCATCTCCAAAGTCTGTCATCAATAAATACACAATACATGTATATCATAACCGTCAGCAGATTTTTCTTTAAGACCTTACAACAAGGCAATGTCATAAACAATCTAAATCTAACAATTATATGTACAGTAGAAGCCACTTAATTGCACCTCGGATAAACGCACCTTCCGTTTAATTGCACCAAATCCCAAAATCCCAAACCGGTTCCCATTCACTGCATTGTTAGTGACTCCGCATAACTGCACCGGGCATTGTCACCAATTTCGGATAACTGCACCAATTTTTTTCAAAAATCCTCAAAAAGTTAACTAAAAAGGTGCGCTAAAAATTGGCAAACGTGGTACAAATGAGCCGATACCTGCCGGTGTAAAGGCGCAATACCGCCAATATGTTTAAAACTGTTTTTGAGTAACAAAAGAAGGCGGTCTCCATTGACAGTCACGTTGATAGGAATCGTATGGGAGGTCCCGGGCAGGTCCAGGGCGTGTCGGCACCATCAAGAGACGCACGCCTACCAAAGGCGGCATTGCGCTTTGGCAGACAGCATGCTGCACTCAATAAAGATTGGTCTCTACCTGTACTACTATCTTATTACTGTGAATGCATTCAAGTTCGCGTGGATTTGATTTCGCGTTAAGGATGGCATGGGGTGTTGTCGGTGGTTTGAGGTTTGCGGCAGCGCTACATACTGCTGCCGATAATAAAAGACCGGCGTCTTAACGTACATCTAGTCGGAAACAATAGAGGCTCGGCAAGGGCTACAGACGTGTAGGCGGACATAACAGTCGCTTTTGGCGGTGCGGTGCTAACGTGATCATCTGGCTGAATCCGCGTCCTAGAAACTTCCTGCATTCACCGGAACAAGGTATACGCGGGTTAGGCTCTGATACTGTATAAGGAGAATGATCTGTCCTTGATCTGAGTCATCTAACCATATCTGCCCACTAGATACACTGACTTTTGTTCCTTATTTGGAATTTTGACGATGGAGTTTTTCAGTGTAATTCCTGGACACAAGTTGTAATTAAGAAGGTAATCTCTGCCAAACATACCGCTATCTTAACTTAGAATTGTCAGACCTATGTCACCAAAGTCATCATTTTTAGAAATACAGTACAGGCGGAGTTGTGTTTGTTAGATTAGATCGTCCTTGTGCTTTTACGCTATCGGCGCATTTTTATCCTTTGTTTGTGCATTCACCAACACAAGTGTGAAACTTTCGATGTAATTTGTTGACTCAAGTTGTAGATACGGTGTCAAGTTTGTCTTAGTCATACCTACCGCCATTTAAACTAACAAATTGTGAGACCAAAGTCATTATTCTAGACATAACGTTACAGTCGGAGTTGTTTTCTTTGCTGTGCGAATCAAGCATATTTTCTCTTTCTACACGTGTACAGTACCTAGCTACTGATTTAAACATCAGTGAGGAAGCAAAAGAAATGTTAAGTTTAATCTGTACAGTATCATGGTAAACTTTACAAGATTTTTGTACAGTACATGTCCTTGAATACGTAAATAAAGTTAATAACTGCATAATTTCGTCCATTTTCTTTGTGCTAGTGTTTCTGACTAACAATACACCGCCCCGCCCATGGTGGTACGGTCCAGCTGGACATTTCGCATAATTGCACCAGCCGGATAATTGCACCAAAAACGCTGGCAAATGCATGGTGCAGTTAAGCGGAGTCTACTGTATGAGTATATGATTATTCTTATGACTGTGTAGAGAATTCTAACGTTGAACTCACCACAAATGTCGGAGATATCTTCGTGCTCTCTCCAGTTGATGAACAGGTCTGTTCCAAATGACTTGGCACACTCTGCGGCGTACGCTGCGATGGCGGAACACAGACACTTGTTGGGGTCCTCACAGCCACAGACGTCGTATTCACACATCTTGTAGTAAATATCCACATTAACCTGGAAATACATACATGGATGTCAAATTGAGAATACAGTATAACCGCAAATGTGACTTGTCAGAATGTCACATATCTACAGGTTACAATCCTATAGTCTGAGATAACTGGAATGTGACTGTCACAGTATCTTTCTTTGTTAAAATTTATTCAGATAATGTAACAACGAACAAATTAAGAAATTCAGTGGAGTTGAATTTCCGAGTATAGCTACGGTGAGCAAATACAAGATTGAGAGGTCACGGGTTCGATTCGTAGCATTCCTGGCTTAAGACATTGTGTCCTTGTCCCTTTCTCCGTCCACTCCAGATGTACAATGGGTTTGTGATTTCTGTTAGAAGGTAAGAGGTGGTGGAAGGAGAAGGATGGGATCAGCCCCCAATGCTATGCCCTATTAACAACCCACTACCACCCACGGCCTAAAATGCTATCATATAATAATGGGACCTTTAACTTTAGAATAATACAATTGAGCCACTGTTAGCAGAATGATAATGTTGTCTCTTTCATGATGAAACCCAGAGATCACACTAACCTACCTGACAGACAGTGTATGTATGACAAACTAAAGACGATGGTGCAATGTACAAAATGTAGCCCCCGTCACAAATAAGAAATTTAGCTCGGCCGACGTGTTGGCGAGCTTCAAATGTGCATTTTCGGCTGAAGTACGGCCGACGTCCTGTCGATTACGAGGGCTTCGGGCGATTTTTAGAAATAAAAGCTGATCCAAATATTGTCCTTTTATCGGGTTAGTCGATACTGACTTCGTCCATGTCCAAGACATGGTACCATCTCATGGGGGATTTTTAATTTTTTAGTGTTCGGGCGATTTTGAAATTTGGCGAGCTTCGGGCGATCTACAAAGTCGGCCGACGCTCACATGAATTGTGACGCCAGCTTAAGACTCTATCATGCACCACACCCAAAAACAATCTTGAATCATTTTATCCATTTGCTGGTACAGTCAAACCTGTATTAGCGGTCACCTTTGCATAGCGGCCACCTGCCCATAGTGGTCACTTTTTGTCGGTCCCTTGGATTTTTCCCATTGACATAAGCATTAAGAATTAGGCTATAGCGGTCACCTGTCCAACGCGGTCGCGGCCACTCGATTTTCGGTCCTGCGGGTCTGGAAACACTGCCGATAACGGTCACGGCGCATGGTCGCCGCAAGATTCGGGAGCCTTCTTTCAAATCCCCGCGGAAAAAAATGTCATTATTGCTGCAGTGTTACCCATGAAAATGTTGTACATGGTTTTATTTTGCTCCTGGTGTTGGTTTTGACTTTCCAAAACCGCTAAGACGCCAGAATATGACAGACAAAGAGAGCCTCTTGGTGCGCGGTCCTAGCGGGACGCTTTGCTTACATGGGTTACTTCACTAGTAGTACCATGGGGGAGCAGTTTGTTAAAAAAAAAGACATACGCCTTTTATCCTCTAAAAAAAGGTTATAAAGCCATTAATTCTTAGCATACTCTGTTCTCTTTATTCAAAGAACTTCTTTGACGAAATAAGTTTACATTTTCTACTATCTGATGTAGAGTAAAATCATAACTCACAAATGCAGCTGCACCCACATTACAGTAGACTATCTCATGACCCTATGACCTCAAGCGCCATCTTGCAGCTGTTGTTTTTCCTCACGGCAAGGAATCCGACCCAAACAGGCTGATTTTACCGTGAAATTCCGCAATTATTTGCTGATAAATGATGTCGCCCCGCAATTGAAAATGACACGGTTGTCTTTGGCAACATTTTGGTCGCATGTGCTGCGGATTGGGGGCGGATCAATGGATCGACTTGGACTTAAATTTGCTTGTGGAAAAGTCCGGACCTACCGAAAGCAGTCATCTTGAGCCGATCGGGTCGTCTTGTGGAAGTGGTCGGTAGACCAAGTTTGACTGTACATGTATGTGAATAAATGTTTCCCAGTGGGTACAGAAAACATGTGCCACTTATTGCTCGTGGTAAATCAACCGTTTCTATAGAGCGGCCACCTGTCCATAGCGGTCGATTTTGGCCAGTCCCTTGAGTGACCGTTATAGGCAGGTTTGACTGTACATGCCTGTTTTTCTTCACACTGTACAAATTCAGTAGAGAATAATCCTTACCTCAGCGTGACAGCTGCTGAAGATCTCGTTGTTGAGGAAGCTGCACTTTTCCGAGGCGTACATGAAGTTTTGTGAGTAGGTCACGCAGGGGTTAAAGTTCTCTTGCGACTGGTCTACATCTGTACACTCAAACCTCATCTGTAGGGAAAGATATTTAGTTACATTTTGCAGCAGATTGTTGCATTAGATCAGAGAGTTACTGGTTCAAATTATGCTTCCTATATTTCATTAAAGGAAAGAAATCTCCTTCTATTTTAACATCTGAATGACCAAACATAGGTACATTTTAAGCCACAGAAGAACGCATCTGAATATTTAGATTTTCTCGGTCATGAGGCAACTTTATAACAGTTACTGTTGTTGGTTCAAAACCCACTGTTAACAGAACTTGCAATTCTCTATTCAACAAACGTTTGTCAAAAAGGCTTACACCAATCTTACACCCTCATTTTGCGTGTGCTACCTTAAACTTGTTGGCGAATGCAGTCAGAGATGTTTCGATGTCCCCTTCTCGTGTGGAATACTCGTCCTCTTGGTTCCAGTTAAATGTGCCGCACAGTCCACGAACCTGGATGGAAAATGGGGCCAAACACGTTTATAACATTTCATTTATCTTACTTCATGTAACTTTCATTTCATTGCATTGTTCTTTGATTGCTCAACTATATAAAGGAAGCTCTCTAAGCCTGAGGCTCAAGGGGGACAGGATAAGTCCAGCGACAATCAAAAACATATCAAACAATCTACACTAATATCACAATGATAGCATCTAAATGCTAACACATTTTCTAGTATATACATACATGTACATGTAGAGGCAGATAGCTGATTGTACAGGATGAGACAGAGTTTCTAAGGCCAGATAAAATATAGTGCCGTGTATGTATGTATGTACAGGTATAAACTAATTTGTACAGTGTAAGACAGAGTTGCAATCTGGTTACCTTGTTGGAGTATACAGGATCTAGAGTGATGTATGCACGCAGGGCATTATCCCACAAGATGGTGACACCGAACCCCTGCACCATGGTGAACATGGAGGACGCACGCTTCACGTACAGGTCCTGACTCCTGCAGGGGACACAACAGCACAGTGTTACATCTAATACATTAGAACCAGAAACATCGAAGGCCGTGCAGGTCTTGGTACCCCCACACTGTGTTGACGTGTAATGTAATAAATATTTTGGTTTACGTTTAAATGCTTATAAACCAATCCTGCCATGTTTTGTTGAGTGCAGAAAACATTGGATTTAATGAAAAAAGAAAAAGACAGATATATGGAAATAGGTTATGTCCCCCAGCAGTAGGGACAGCTGGCATCGTGCAGCGACACATGGTGACATGCACATGACAGTTGTAGACAGTCTAATCCTTTTTCAACCTTGCCGACTTGTGGCTCAATATCGATATCCTAGCAAAAATGAACTGACCCCCCACTTATCTGGACTCCGCCCCAAATGTGCATATGTAATGAAAATTAACATGTATGGACTTGTAGACAGCATGCATTTCTTGGACTATCATTATTGTAAATGAGTAAATTACACGGTGCTGGTACTGTGAACAACATCAAGCAACAAGACTAGCGCAAGACCGTCTTCTTCACCTCCCCCGCGACGCCCCTGATGGTAGAAGCGACCGGATAAAGTAACGTAAAGTAAGATTCTGTGAAACAATCTGCTCCCCCTTCTGTTCAGCTTTATTGTTCATTTTCATGTTTCGCCATACCTAGTATGGCTCAACATATTGTTTTTACTCAGGTTTCTTCTCCTCCTCCTGTCAAATCTTCAAATCGATTCATCTCTGTCATTTTTATACCAAATGACCTGAAATTTGGTACAAAGGTAATGTAGGCAAAAACCAATGTGCTTTTTTCTCCTTTTTTTGATATTGACCTTGAAAGTGATTTTATTGAGGTTTTTATGACCTATGATGTATATCTTGCCTCCTGTGCCCTGGTATTTCAACCGAATGACCTGAAATTTGCTGTATATGTGCCTTAAACAAATATTTAAAGGACTACATTCCCATTTTTGGCATACATATCTTCAAAACGATTTATTTTGGGCTTTCTTGACAATATTTGCCACTTCTGTCACTTTCAATACTACATATGACCTAAAGGTCATTGATCCCAAGTGCCTTGCACCTGGCCTTGCATGCCTGTGAGCCTTGCGACCACCTGATTGGTCAATTGAGTTAATCTAATTATCTTGCATTCCTGGCGCAGGTGTGCTAGTATTCGTGCCAAATATGGTATGGGAATTCCTAGGACATGTGATTACATGGCTTTGTTCACTCTTTTTTTAACAAAGATACACATCTCCAGTTCCTATGTATTAAACCAAAATAATGTGAAATTTGGCATGTGTCTGCCTTGGTCATGTACACAGGCCCTCATTCAAATGTTTGGCATACAGCCTTTCAAAACGATTTTTTAAACAAAGAATTTTTTCGTTTCGTTATTTTCAACCCAAAGTGCATTCAAACAAAGGGGTGTCACATTTTTATATTTCACCCATACTATTGCTGAAATATGTTGTTTTTGGTCATTTCCTTCTTCTCCTGTCAAATCTTCATATATATCATTATGTATACTATGGAAAACTTCATTCTTCCCTGGGGTTGATCTTTTTTAATTCAATTTTGAACTGGGTTGATTATGCGCAAGAGTGTAATTTTCAGCGGATATTTTTCGACTGGTCTAGTTACATGGAGGCCAAAGTTCACCATTCCAGTCATGCGCAGAGGGTCCATTTTAATGCCAGACAGAAACCGCATGTACATGCTATTTAAAAGTAGCTGCAGGAGGCCTCTTTGTTGGAAATGTTGGTGTTTTTGAGCTGGAGTTGACAGGTAAGGGTTGTGGCTATTTCATTTAGTTAGAACAACAGGGTTTTAGCTGTGTTTGAAGTGTCCGGTACACTTTGAAATAGGTGTAGTTTGGGTGTGATCAGGTCTTCTGAAGGGGGGTCAAAGGTCATGTCCTGATGTTTTGATAGAATTTCACCACTTTGCGCCGGTGGAAAATCGGCGAAACTCAGTAGATTGACACTTTAGAGGTCAGACTACGCTGCCAATGTGAGTTTTCCATGACCTAAACTTCAGGTAGGTGACTTTTGACAGCCCTTTCCTTATATGTCTACCATTGAAAGTATAGGGGCTAGCAATTGGTAGTCTTTACCCTGGAGATGGCACGGAATATCCCATTCTTGCAAGGGGAGGATTCTTTAATTATTTCTTTCAATTTTGAGCTGGAATGATTATGAAAAAGTTAGCAGAAGTGTATTTGTTAATCAATAAGTGGATATGGTTGTGGACTGGTCCATATTGTGTTGAGGTGCTACTGGAAGACTCCATTCCTATATGGAGAGACTGGTAATTGTTTTTAAACTGAATTTTGGACTGGGGTGATCCATTTTTTTAGTGGAAGTAAATCAGAATGGTCCATTGTTATTTTGGGAGAGTCCATTTTTTGCATGGCGAGGAGTATGGCTAAACATGCTGTATTTGCTCGCAAATGTTGCCTTTCTAGTTATTTTTGTTTCAGGAAGTTGAAGAGGGAAGGCTGAGATCTGTAACTTCACCTGTACGGCAGCGTGGTGTCAATGCCATTGACTGTGACCTCCTGGTTCCTCTTGAGTTTGACCGTGGACAGGTACATGGTGATGGTGATGGACTTCGCACATGTGACCGCGCCCCCGCTGCCGCACACCTCCGTCTCCACGGAGATCGACAGCTTGTTGTCGATATAATCCTGCAGGAAAACGGTATTTTCATTAGTAAAAAGGGGAAAATTTGTATCTTGATTTATGTAAGATCTATTTTAGAAAATTTGACAAAACAGACTTTTGGTTCAACAGTACAGTACTAAACTAAGTGCATGATTGCACAGGTTCCGAATCCCCAGTGTTCTTTTTAAAAATACTCTGAAAGGGGAGAAAAGCAAGACAATACTTGTTTTCATCAATTAGAAACCAAACATGTTTGTATTCTTGGGCTTTACATATTCTACATAACTCAAAATAAGGCATGCATGGAGACTGAAGAGATACAGACAATATCCCCATCTAGTTCTGGCTTTCTTTTTGTTTGTCGAATGACCATGTCTCTTGCTTACTTAAACTAAAATCCTTAGACTCATTGTAACTATACAGGAATATATGCTGCAAAAGTTTGTACAGGTTAAATGTACATTTGAGGGAAAATCCCTATTCTTTTCAATTAACAAGTACAATTACTTGGAGACTAGGACAAAATCACTAGATTTAAACTTCCTAGCCCGAAGGCAGGAACCAATTTAGTTTAACATACAATGAAGAAGTTCATCAAATAAAAGAAAATCACCTCAACCAGCGTATATTCACACACGCCCTGGAAGGTGAAGTGCTTGTTGTCGAAGGTGATGAAGTGAGGATCGCCCAGGATGTGGCAGGTGGACGCACACCTGTCCTCTGTACACGTCCACAGGCCCATGTTACACACACTGGAGGGGAGGTGGAAATATGTTATATGTGAGGATCCCCTATGCAGGTATTGCAGGTGGATGCACACCTGTCCATGTGTGGCTGGAAGATGCACACCGGTCCATGTGTGGCAGGTAGACGCACACCTGTCCAGGTGTGGCAGGTGGACACACACCTGTCCAGGTCTGGCAGGTGGAAGCACACATGTCCAGATGTAGCAGGTGGAGATGCACCTGTCCAGGTGTGACAGGTGGAGAAGCACCTACCAGATGTGGCAAGTGTACACCCACCTGTCCTCTGTACAGGTCCACAGGCCCATGTTATACACACTGGAGGGAAGGTTTGAATACAACTTAAGTTACTTGAGGATCCCCAGTAGTGGCAGGTGGATGCACACCTGTCCAGGTGTCATAGGTGGATGCACACCTGTCCAGGTGTGGCCGGTGGATTCACACCTGTCCAGGTATGGAAGGTGCTCGAACACCTGTTCTCTGCACAGGTTCAGAGTTACAATCAGTAAGGGAGGGAGGTAACATATCTTTTTCTGATGCAGGTACATAATTGAAAATACAACTAACTTGCACAAGTGCAGGTATGCAAAATAGTATTTCGAACCCTGCAATGTAACATTGATCCTGTATACTGTTATACCTACCAGGTGTTGCATCTTTGCTTGATCGTCTCGCCAGATTCGTAGCGTGTCCTGCGATGGTAGCAGGGGCACGCCTCCGCCTGTACGCACTCGCCATCATCAAGGTACGTCCCCTGAAAAGCAAAGTCAATAAAGTTAGTAGCCTTATCTTTCTTTTATCATTTATGTGTCATGTAGTTTTGTCCAGCTATCTTTCTTTTTTTCATTTATGTGTCATGTAGTTTTGTCCAGTTATCTTTCTATTATCATTTATGTGTGTCATGTAGTTTTGTCCAGTTATCATTCTTTTATCATTTATGTGTCATGTAGTTTTGTCCAGTTATCTTTCTTTTATCATTTATGTGTCATGTAGTTTTGTCCAGTCATGTTTGTTGACAAGGACCACAGGAAGAGTAGCTGCAATGTACAAAAAACATTGTTGAACTAATTGTGGATCTAAATAAACTCAAAAAGTTGGACAAATTCATTCCTTTGAACTGCCCAAAAAAAACAGTTTAACATACAAAAATCATGTACCTTGCCTTCTTAACATTTATCTACAGAAGATCGGGAAGGAAGCACTGCATCTACATATTATATGTGGACACACACCACAATCACAAATGAAAAAACATATGCCGACGGACTACAAAAAACTTCGTTTTCATGGAGGCAATAAGGTAAGGAATTGAAGGTAGATAAAAACTAGACAAAGCCTGTCAGTGTGCACATCTTGTCCTCATTTTTAGGACATTATTTTTCTACAGTGCTGGGAAGGCAAAATAATTACAAAACTTAAAGAAATTTGAGAGAAGTTTGTACCGTCGGACATTCACATCCGGGGATGCAGTCCCCCGAGCAGTACGGCTCCTGCTGGAAATTCAGGGTCGCACAGGTGGAAGGGCACAACGAGCCACACTCCACGTAAACCTTTCCATTTGGACATTCCTTCTCTAAAAGTAGAAAAAAATTGTCAGCATTAGAAAGTGGATATTTCAAAGTCGAAGAGAACAAAAAAAGATACAATACTGGGCTTTTGCACTTTATGATCTTGTTGTGATTTTTAGAGAGTGATTTGATAGACAGACAATAAACCAGATAGTGTGAGTGAGTGAGTGAGTGAGTGAGTGAGTGAGTGAGTGAGTGAGTGAGTGAGTGAGTGAGTGAGTGAGTGAGTGAGTGGGTGGGTGAGTGAGTGAGTGAGTGGAGTGAGTGGAGTGAGTGAGTGAATGAGTGAGTGACTGGGTGAGTGGGTGAGTGATTGAGTGAGTGAGTGAGTGGGTGAGTGAGTGAGTGAGTGAGTGGAGTGAGTGAGTGAGTGAGTGAGTGAGTGAGTGAGTGAGTGAGTGAGTGAGTGAGTGAGTGAGTGAGTGAGTGAGTGAGTGAGTGAGTGAGTGAGCGAGCAAGCGAGAGAGTGAGTGAGTTCCACAAAACAGTTCATTAACTTATGTGAGCTCTTATGTAACTTATATGAGTTCACTCCATACAGTCATACAGAGGCCCAGTTGATCGCTTGTCGATTGTTTAGATTTGAGTCCCATCTTTGGTGCCTTCTTTAACATTTTACAGTCCATTGCCTGAAAAGAAGCCTGTACCTTCCTATATCAGGAAGGTACTCTCCAGGGAGTGAAATAAGAACAAACAAACCGCAAAGTCCTGGTCCTCTCCAGTTGAAGACGATTCCTTGCTGTGCACACTGGCGTGAGTAGGTGGTCAGGGCGGAGCACAGAGCCACCTCACGGTCCTCCTCGCTCTCCCACGTACAGTACGAGTACATACAGTCCTCGTAAAACTGCTGGGGGTCCAGCTGAGGGGTACAAACAATCAAGCTATCAATCAATTAATCTTTGTCAATATCTATCAATCCTAAGTACATACAGTCCTCTTAAAACTGCTGGGATCCTTACTGAACCGGCATAAACACAAGAAACCAGCAATCTATTAAATCAATCCATCAATGGACTATGCTATTTCAGGACAGGTACATTGAGAGAAAGCACATGTAGATATTAAGCAATATGCCATTAGTACCTACGGAAATGCTCATAGCCTAGTAACAAGTTGGAACAAATGAAAACATTGCCAAAAATCATTGCAAAATTAGGCAAAATGTTGTAATTGTCACAAAACTATTAATATGAAAGTGGGTTACACCCCTATGATGCCACTATGTTCAGACACCCCAATGCTTCGGCAACCCTATGTTCCGACATTCCATAACCCTAAACCCTAACATAGGGGTTTTGGAACATACATGTAGGGGTGTCAGAATATAGGACTGTCCCAATCAATGTGTTCTTTTTTGCACTCTTCAGGTTCAGATTTGATGTCTGAAGAAGATATCATTTCTAACAGTGGATTGTTGTGACTCTGCATGCTATCAGTACTTGGTGTTCCCTCACCACACCATTGCAGCTGTCAAAGGGCTGCTGCATGAGCTTCCCGCAGGCGTCCTGCGCAGCCTGCTCCCGGTCACTGTGCTGCACACACGTGTGGGGGAGGGCCGCGCTGTCTGGGCAGTGCTGTGACACAACAACAAACAAATAGATAAACAAATAATTAGATTAATGTACCCTGCCACTGTACTGAAGAACATACACATGGAGGGGGCAGCTGCACTGTCAAACTGACAATCAAAGAAATAAACAACAACATATAACTAATAAATAAATAGCGGATTCCAGTTACTGCATGGAATGCAGATTCTATGAGGCGGAATGTAGCATGACTTGTGATTAAACACACAGATAGAAATTATTGTTGTTTATTGCTTAATGACTTGCAGTGCAGATATAATTTCTGATGTCTGTAACCTGTACCCAACCTGAACTAGTTGAATCATAATAAAACAAACCTGCTCAAAAAGTCAATTTTTGTTGGAAAAGACCCAAAATGGAATCATCATCAGAGAACACTTTCAGAACAATTGTTGTTTGAATATGAAATAAAAAGGAAAGAAAATATGCGGTGCAGGAGATGATCTGTTTGGAGCAGCTGGTAATTTTCAATGTTACCTGCACCAGCACAGGTACAGGTATAGGTATAATAGGTATAGGTACAGGTATAGGTACAGGTACAAGTATAGGTACAGGTATAGGTATAATAGGTATAGGTATAGGTACAGGTATAGGTACAGGTACAACTACAGGTATAGGTATAGGTACAGGTACAGACCTTCTCTACGGAGAACTGATCTCAGGAAAGAGACGTACCGGGAGGCCACAGCTGCATTTCAAAGATGTCTGCAAGAGGGACTTGAAGGCTCTAGATATTGATACGGAGCACTGGGAGGATCTTGCAAGTGACCGCTCCAGGTGGAGATGGACACTGTCCAGGCAGCTCAAATCAGGAGAAGCCAGACTGATGCACAGCGCAGAAGAAAAGCGGATCCACAGAAAAGGGCTTTGCAACAGAACTGAGTCAGTTTACAGATGTGATTTTTGTGGCAGAGACTGCCATTCTCATATAGGGCTGTTTAGCCATAGTCGATGTTGTAGGGCTGTTGTAAATTAGGATTTTACCATGGTCAATACTGACCGACGGAGGCCATATATATACAGGTACAGGCACAGGTATAGGTATAGTTACAGGTACAGGTATAGGTACAGGTACAGGCACAGGCACAGGTATATGTACAGGTATAGGTACAGCTACAGGTATAGGTACAGATATAGGTACAGGTACAGGCACAGGCACATGCACAGCTACAGGTACAGGTATAGGTATAGGTACAGGTACAGAGAATGTTAAGCCTTCGTCTCTCCAAGGCAACAGCCCACAAATCAGTTCTCTTCCCTACCTCTCCGATCTCTGGTATCTTCCAGCTGTTCCCAAAGATGGCAGGATACACGGCGATCTCATTGTTGATCATTTTGAAGTCATCTGCAAGAGAATGATATTATTAAATTCTGCATTCTTGACTACAAGTGCCAGATATAGATATCTATAGATATAGAGATTGATATGCAAAAGTTTAACAGTGACAAGCCTTTTGATGTACATGTACTAACTAGTTGCATGCCTGCGAAGTTAGTGTACAATGGCAAAAGGGTGGTTATACTGGCTATATGATACAGAAAACTACCTGGATAATTAATTGATTAATTAGTTCTAAAAGGGGTAAAGTTAACCATACAACTCACCATCAGGGTTGTAGTTGTAAACCCCACACAGACCCCTGGTCTTGCCCATGTACTCAGACATGACCGTCATGTACACAGTTGACTCTGTGTCCCACTTCACACGGACGCCAAGACTGGCTTCCAAGAACACATAGTCTCCCAGCACCTTCATACTTACACCTTGGGAAACATGCACATGTCAGTAAAAAAAAAAGTTAGAGGTAAAGGTAGTCCCCTTGTCTTTTCAATACCAGTGAGTCGTTATAATCCACTGTGTCTTAGACTAGGTCACAGTATTGGAAAGTGCAGTCCATCCCTCTCCTTCCACCGACTTTTACTTCCCCAACCAAAGTCAGGTACCCATTATTAAACCTTGGTAGAGTGAGGGGAGTCGTGTTGAGTGCCTTTCCCAAGGACACAACGTCAAGCCCAAAGCACTAGGAATAAAAAAAAGACTGTATTTCGATCCAATCTCAAGTAACTAAAATCTATTCTACATTTGGTTGTAACAAGAGACAAAATTCCATGTAACAAAGAAATATTGTGTCTCAGACGTTCAAGTCTTGAAATTATAATTTTACCAAGATGACTTTTAAATGCAAAACGTAATACCTTCATTGTTGATCTCTGGTTAACATAATATTTAAAAACAGCAACAAAGATTATGGTTATATTGACTAATTCCTACATACAAATAGATGAACAGACAGAGGTTGATGGAAAGAGCGATCCAGTCCAGATGGTGGAAAAATCAGTCCAGTCTTGTTAGGGGTGGAAAAGGCGGTCCGACCGTATCTATGCATGGTACGCGCCCCCAGGCAGAACCGCTCTTTCCAGCAACCAGGGCAGATAGATTTCTTAGATTACATAATAAAGCACAAAAAAACATTGACACAGCTACCAACCGTTTCTGGAGAAGGGTTCGACCAGGTTGATCTGTTCCCCGTTAAACACGATGCTGTGTCCGGCCGCGTGGACCGTGGTGGAGCCCAGCTTCATCTCTATTACCTGACAACGTAAGAAACATCTCTCATGAGTAATGTTACATTGTAGGAACCTGACAGTTCATCTATGTTGGTTTGCTAGAAGTCAAAATAAGGATTAATTTTATCTGTGGTCTCCAAAACATAAAGAAATTGGTACTAAGAAGCAGTGGGTTGATTCAGTCCTTGCCGAATACCGGTGCTGAACAATATAAATTTTGTTAATATATACATCAAATTTCGACATCCACACAGGCAGACAAGCCAAAAGTAATACTCGTCAGGGGTGAACTTATTATAATATCTTCTTGGGAGAGAAGGAAACTGAGAGTACCTTGTGGCAGCTGGCTGCTGAGTCACAGTCCACGTCCCGTACAGTTACAGAGAACGTATTGTCGACATCCATCGCCAGCATGTACGCACAATCACCCGTGAAGCTGGGATCAGAACAGCAAGAAAACAAATGCTAAACTTGCCAAAGGCTTTTTACTGGTGCTGCAGTAAAAGTTGTGGAGTCTGTGGGTTGTGAATAGGATGAACCTGGTTAACCTGCAAATGACTACATCCGATCAAATACTAGAAGTAACATTCAAATAGAGCAATGTGTGGCATAATGGGTAATAAGGGCATTATTTTCATCCAGGTCCTAGGTTCTAGCCCTTGACAGGCCCCATTGTTGAACCCTTGGGAAATGCACTTAACATGAATTTCCTACTTCAAAAATGAGGAAGGTTGTTCCCGAGCAGTCCACTCTCAGTCAGCTGGACTCAATCAAGATGTTTCTAACTTTTGAGGAACTTACCTAGTCAAATACCTTTTTGAAGTGACTTTTGGGACAACTAATCAGGAGAAATAAAACAGCGGGATAAATAAAGTAGACGAAGGTGCGTTTCTCAGTTTTACCTGAAGTGCCGCCCATCAAAGGTGCGGAAATGGAAGCGTCCCCAAGTAAGGCAGGTGGCGTAGCTGTGTACGGAGTGGGCGTCTGCTGCTGCAAATCCCGTGGACAGGGCGTTGTTGATGTCATCTGAGGGTGTTAGCAAAGGTGTCAGCATCAAAGTTCATCTGTGCCAGTAGCTGATGTTGAAAGTTGTCTTGACCAGTTTTATCTAGCCCCTGACACTTCTGTGACATATCTACATGTATACTGCCAGTACTGGCACGAAAATATCTTGCATTCATCATCCTTCAATACAGCATATAATAGTATATGGTACTAAAATTACATGTACAAGAAGTTTTTTCAAAATGTTTATTTTTGCCAAAATTGAATCGAATGAGCTGTACATATAATACTTCTCTGTTGCAGGTAATTTTGAATGGTACAAGCACATGTTTGCAGGTAATCATCATAGTAGAACCCTTATTGGTCATTTCAAGCTGATGAAAATAAATTGTCATCAATTTCATGTCAAAAAAATGAAGTTCAGAGTTTTGTCCGCCCCAACAAGCAAAGCAAGGGACGTATTCTGAAGACACACATTTAAAAACAACAGGTGGTGGTGCCTGATTTTCTAAGAATCTTTACAGCAAGACACAATGAATCATTGACTTCATTCGGAACTGCATGTGCTAAACAAAGGCCAAACTTAAGGCAGCTGTTAGTGTGATCAATACGATCAATGTGATGGTTTTGTCTGATCCAACAGCTGGGTTCTCTCACTCCCTGCTTATCAATAATCTCTTTGTGGTTTTTCTTCCTGTCTTTTGATAATCTCATTGTTCAAACTATCAGAAAGGGAGAATGAAAAATTGATTAATCCCGGAAGTACACTTGTCAAGCAACTGGTGGTATGGCTGGAAAGCCTGCTGGATCATACAACTTTGCGTTTTTTATCTCAGGCTCAAAAGATAAGACCATGTTAAAACCAATATTCTGCTGCAGTACCATAGATAGCTGCTAGGAGGCCCAAATTAAAATTAAACTTGTCTTTTGCTTTGCCAGCACCTACCGACTAAATTATGATAATGTACTAAATGTATTCATGATAATGATAATGTACTCGATGAGAACTGATGTTACAGTTTCATTGTGAATATAGTCAGGTTCAATAACTTATGAGGCTGTAGATGGATCTTTATGAAAATATCAACCTTACTCTCATAATTCAACTGGTTTCCCTAAGACCATTTTGCCATATTATAAGTACTGTTTTATTAAGGCCTTCTCGAGAATGTCTTGAACACCCGGATATCTGAAGTGTGTAGACCTTAAGGATTACTGATGCTGAAATTAAGTGATCTCTTTAAATCTATTTCCTTTTAATAGGTTGGAACTTTTAAGTTATCTGGCAGAATTATAAGAGTTATGTTATAAATCTGGTCTTCAGGCTCTGATTTCATGTTGATGTTCCAGTTTTGCACCATTTTTCTTGAAATCTGAGAACCAACAATATTTGCTGTGACCTTACCGATGTTGCTGATAGCCTGCGGACACAGCGAACAGCGGTTGTCGTCTCCCCACGACATGGCGTCGGCCTGCGTACAGCACACCTCGTAGGACGTGGAGTAGCCCGAGAACGCTGCATTGTTGCAGTAGACATCGGAGTAACAGGTGCCGATGCCACTGGTGTCACCTGGGGAGGAAAGTGATGTTATCGAATCTTCAACTCTCTTATCATCTATCCCTTAGTCTACTTGACCACTGGGGCACCACAGAAGATCTGACAACCATTTTTCTTTAAATTAGTGTAATGCCAGTCTATTCTCTGACATTATCCTCCCATCTTTTCTGTTGCCATCTTTCTTCCTCCCGGGTCCCTTGCATGATAGTTTTGGCTAGTCCAGATGATCGTGACGTGTGACCTAACCACTTCAGTTTATTTTCTGAGGAAGAACTAATTATTTGGAATTCTTTTTGAAAAAATACTTTATGTGTGAAACTGTTTTCATTCCGATAATTTTACGTATTCTAAGACCTAGTGAATTTCATCATTGTGGTAATGTAGTTTTTACCTCCTTCCTGCTGCCTAACTCTGTGCCAAACGGCTACTTCAATGTGCCAAAAGTTAATGGACATCTTTAGCAGACATAAGTCAATACAATTCAGCATTGTATACGTACATGACTGCAATGATGTTAATTTTAATAAAGATTGTGAAATTTGAATGATACTTTGAATAGGGAGAATGCCATGTGTCTGTGAAACGAGAGTGGAAACGATTTCTATAATCTCTGTGAAAAGGAAGAGAACAGGACTCACCTCCCCACTCGCACTTGAGTCCATAGTACCCAGGTGGGCAGGTGCAGGTGTCCGGGCCGCTGCACACGCCGCCGTGCTGACAGGTGTAGGTACAGATGGCTGGGGATGAGAAATTTTTGTTTGTTTATGTGTTCGTTTTGTCAGAAAATAATATTTTTCAAAGATATGGGTGATATCAAATGTTCGTTTGTAAGGCCAGAATTATCAATTTACTCCCTTGGTACAGACTAATGTAATAATACAGTTCACTGGTCAAAAGCTCGTTGGTAAGAGCTTTAGGTATGTTCTCAAGTTGACTTGACCCGAAGCCTACATCATTTGACCTGAGCGGAAGTGTGACGGGTCAAAGGTGACCAGTAAAGGACCAGGGGACTGGCCGATAGCTTGTTGGTAAGCGCTTTACTTTGTGTACAGAAATAGCATGTAAATCTATCAATATGTAGTAACTCCACAGATGAACCTTCATACGAATGTAAGAGTAAATCTGTTTACTAACGCTGATCACAGGCCAGGCCCTCCCAACCGTCGCAGCAGCCCTGCTGGGTCTCCTCCACCATGATGGTCTGGGTAACCGCAGGTCTGGAGCAGCAACAAAACTTTACTAACCTCACCACTAATCCATCACTAGAAACGCACATTGACTCATTTTACTCTTTAACACATATCCCATCTATTCATTTACACCTGACCCATTAACTCATAAGCACATAACTCTTTAACTCATTTATGCTAACCCATTAAATCATCGGACAACGGGCCTTATTCATAATCTAGATCTTTCAATGTCAACTACTAGTAGATAAAATTAAAATTCGATACCCTGAAATCAATTGCCTTTGTACTTACTAGTAATTATTGGAGAGACTGGGTTTGTGACATTATGGGGGGAGGGGATTCTGATATTATGACATTACAGGGTTGTGACATGATGGGGAGGGGGTTTTGATATTTCTGGGGAGGGGGTTGTGACATTACGGGGAGGGGGTTCTGAGATTACAGGGGTGTGACATTTCGAGGGAGGGGGCTTTGATATTTCTAGGGAGGGGGTTGTGATATTATCAAAGGGGAGATTTTTTTAGATTATGTGGGAAGGGGCTTTGATATTTCGGGGAGGGGTTGTAACTGGATCTATATTGTACATAGCCTCTACCACTGGCTCCAGAGGCAGCTGGAAAGAGTAGAAATTGACCAAATATATAACATGCCAGAGGAGTAAGCCCGCTATAGGAGTCTGCGGACAACTGTACTCCTATGGCGGACTAACTCCTCTGGCATGTTATCTGTCTATTTGGCTAATTTCTACTCCTTAAGCCTCTGGAGCTTGGTAACGTTGTATAACTACAGCCCAATTCCGCCAGGAGGCGCAACGAAACTACAAAAATTCGTCACTGTTTACTCACTTGAAGTAGACGCAGGTTGAGGAGCCTGGGTCGGACGCTCCGGGGTCCAGCTGCCATCCCTGTTGGCGGTGAAACAATACACAGCAGTCAGGGGAAAGTCCGGCAGACGACACGAGCAGACGACATTCTCAACACATGACTTTTGTGAGTTAGGGCGGGTCAGTCCATTCCGTGGAGGGGGCGAAGTGCCCGGGTGATGCCCCCCGGATTGGATGGTTCCGCTTGGATTGCGGACTGACCAGTAGATGAGAGTCTGGGGTGGGATTAGGAAGTGACCAAAAGGCCACGCTTGGAAAGTGGATGAGAATCGGGATGCAGAGGGGAAAATGGACCCAACTTGTATTGAATTAAAGAACAACATTTACGACTGAATATTGTTTGGCAAGTTAGAGAAAGGCGAAGAGGGCGAAGATGTGGTCCATACAAGTTTCATAACTTGAGTATTTTCTTGTATAGTATAGACGTTTGATGAAATGAATACAAAGTCAAATTCAGTGACGTCAGTACGTCAATACGTCACCTCCAGCATGAGCGTGACGACGTCGCTGCAGGGGGCGGTGGTGTTGACCCGCGGGGAGATCTCCTCCTCCTGAGGCACCGTCACTGTCATGTCACAGAAATGGGGTCTACGGGACAGACAAGACATTCAAACATCCGGACAATATATGTCTCAAACAGCATAGAACATTCGTCTCAAACATCAGAAAACAACATTTGAAACATCAGAAAACATACGTCGCAAACATCATCAAACATACGTTTACACATTATAAAACTTACGTTTCAAACATCAGAAAACTTACATTTTACACATCGGAAAGCATAAGTTTTAGACATCATAAAACATACGTTTCAAACATCATAAAATATATGTTCCAAGACATCATCAAATGTACGTTCCTAAACATCATAGAATATAACGTTGGTTAACATAAATTCGCGGGGTATTTAAATTCGCCATTTTTAGAAACGGTATATTTTAGGGATATGTGCTAGATGCAAAATCAGCTATAACGCCAGCAATGCCAACCGGATAGACTAAAGTATTCAGAACATGGCTGAAAAGCTTCGATAACCATGTATTAGAAGTTGGTGACGTCAAAAATTCTCCGTCCCTTATTGACAGAGTCTGGGGGATTCGTGGGAGAATCACACTACACGGTTGTTCGCGGGTTTATAAGACAAATGTCACATCCGCTTCCTGCTAAACACAATCATTTACAAGACAACTTATTACAATCTCTTTTGCTAACCTGCAGCTGGATTCTAAGTGTGATCAATCATCAAAACTTCTCTTTGTTGCTACAACCTACGGCACGTGTATTTTCCCGCCGCCATATCATTATCCAGAATCCTGTTGTCAAGCAGACGACAAAGGTTTGTGAGGAACACTTTTTTGTCTAAATGTTGCGTGTGATAGTGGACTGAGGACGATATTTTCCTCAAAGTTTGCCCCTAACACAAAAAGGAACAAATGGGCATAGTAGTGTTACCATTGCTACGGCATCCAGCTAACTTTCCATGAATAATGTACACGTTGCCATGACGGTGGATGTCGACTTTGAGTGACGTTCTACCGACTCAACAAACGGGATGTTACCTAAGGCCTGATGTGTGTGGTACGACCGTTTTGTCGTGTATTAATTTTTCTTTGGTCATGTTTATATGACCTTGGCACTCTCTTTAAGTCAAGATGGGCACAACAGCTGCTGTATAAAAGCTAATTAGCGGCATATATTAATGACGAATCTTCTCTCCCGGAATAATGTTCGCACCTGTCCAAGAGCACTGTCATTCTGAGTGCGGCGGACGGTAGTTTCAAATTGAAATATTATGGTGTCAGCACGACTAGAGAGAAAATCTAACATATATAGCATTAGTGCAAAGGTACTACACGATACTGACAGAATAAGAGAAAAAAGGATGGTTTATTGTTCTGCCAGATTGATTTCAATCATCCATTATCGGAAAAATGGCGATTTTATGTTAACCAACGTTACATTCCAAACATCATAAAACATACGTTTCAAACATCATGAAAATGTTCATTCTGATTACGTGGCAGCGGTAGAGACTGTGAGATTGCTTTATTGTACGTAACGTTATATGGAAACAAACTATCAACGTTTCTATTTACCAGTGACATAAAAAAGAATGTTGGTACTTACTCGGCGTTTGCATCGTGGGTCAGCAGGGTCTGTCCTAAAGCAACGGCCACCAGAAATGCCGCTGCAGTCGGGATGGATGGCGCCTTCATGGCCCAACCTGAAGCACAATCACACAAGGAGGATGGAGTGAGAATCGCACCGTAAAAAAAGGGTAAAGCGGGCGCTACCTCAGACTACGGAGGACGAAGCATGGCGCTTTTTCTTTAAGCGGTTGTCTCACTGAAGCTGCGGCATATTGGCGACCTCGCTGTGGCCGAGCGACTTGACAGAGCGCTCTACGAATTTCATCTTTAAAACGATTTGTTTTTATTTTGTTGTCTTTTTAGTCATGATTAGACGTTTTTCGCGATATTCTCATTATAAAGTCATGGGCAACACAAAATCCAATCTTGGTCGCAGCGAGGCCGCGAACTTGCCGCAGTCCAGTGAGATACATGCATATACTATTAAACGCTTTAGCTAGCCAAGCACACCGGGTCGCCCATACTCTTCTCGATAAGCGTGCTGGGTTCTTTTACGGGCATGCCAAATGCTCCCTCATACAATGGACCGCTGGCTTTACGTCCCCATCCGAAAGGACGATGTGACTCTTTTGCAATTGCCCAATCCCGGGCCGCTGGCTCCCACGGAATTTAAACCAGCATAGTGCGCAGACTACTACACCACACAGATTTGCACCCGGTCTGAGCCGGCGTGGTTGCCGTCGTTGTACGATTTTAATTTTTTTGATTGTAAAGGACCATACAGGGTTTGCAGCTAAGACAGGTGCGACCGTCAACAAGGATACACTAGAACATTCCGTCTCAAGACAGATTTTAAGTCTGTGCGACGAATCTACGAATCAATTTGCTTTAGAGCGAACTATTTCTGCCCCAGCAAGGAAAAGATGAAGCGGCGACTGAGCACCTTCACTATTATAGATGATAAAGAGTAAGGGAAACCCTTCAACACACCGTCCTAATGCATGTACGAACATAGCTGTTGCTTTTCCTGCGGGGAAAAAACGCATTTCACAGTAGCCTCCGTTGCAGTCCTTCCCACAGCGATTTTTTTTTCAATTTTTTTTTTGGGGGGGGGGGCGCCGCGTATCTGATTGGGATCCCGTATCCGCCGTGTCCCTGTGTCCGCCGTGCCGCTGTGTCCGCCGTGCCCCTGTATCCGCCGTGCCCCTGTGTCCGCCGTGCCCCTGTGTCCGCCGTGCCCCTGTATCCGCCGTGCCCCTGTGTCCGCCGTGCCCCTGTGTCCGCCGCTCCCCTGTGTCCGCCGCTCCCCTGTGTCCGCTGTTGGGGACACAGGGGCACGGCGGACACAGGGGCACGGCGGATACGGGATCCCAAGCAGATGGTTAGGGCCCCCCCAAAAAAAAATTGAAAAAAAATCGCTGTGGGAAGGACTGCAACGGAGGCTAATTTCACAGTACATTGTCTATCGCCCATTGCTGCTTTTAATTGATAGTTTCCACCCGCCAACATTTGGAGATTATAAAGATAAGTTTCCCCTGCTAAACCCGGCGTCAGAACGTACAATTATAGCACTGATCTATCGCTGATAAACTAGATTATGGCCCTATGTATGTATCTACATCCATCGACACGAGGAATCGGAGTCTTGAATACAACATTAATCCTTGGCACGAAGCGAAGATATTCAAATGCTTTACCGCTTAACGGATAACAATAGCATTATCCGATCCGTTAAATCTTTAGGCTTATCGCAGTCTATTCACAGACATCAACAATCTCAATGATCGATTAGCTGAACGGTTACAGCTGTTAGATACTCGACAGTGGTGGTAGAGGGTTATTGAACTCTAACGTGTCAATGGAGGATCTAAAGGGATCAGATGGATTACATCATTATCTAGGCGTTGATCCACTTGTCTTGTTTGTCCGGAAGCAACCGAACGATTTGACAGAGCGTTCAACGAATTTTATCGATACAAAACACGCTGTGTAAGAAAGAACTGTAAGGTCTGATCCACACACAACGGGAATGACCCCTACTCTTTTCGATAAGTTTGGTGGGTTCTTTGACCTCACGGGACCTCCGGCATTACGTCCTATCCGAGAGAACGTCCTTAATTCAAGCTAGGTACTCAATTTCACTTGAGTTGAGTGAGGGAATAGCTTTCAGGTGCCAATCACAAGGGTCTCATCGTCGGGACCTTCAAGGGATTCGAACCGAGAGCCCTAACCATAAGACCGCCTTGCCCTTGGTGGGGAACCTACCTCCGACACGAGTGTGACTGAGGCCAGAAGAAGGTTTTCGTTATGAAATCTACATAGGTGGTGACTTTTGTATTTCTAGCCGGGCAGGAATTAACGGCACGTCACTCCTTCAGCCGTTACCAGATAGGCGTGGTTTGCCACTGCCCAAAATGCGACGATTGTATAACAAATCCGTTAAATGTGCTTGCCCCACCTCACTATTCAAATGTTCGCATTTGGTGCACGCAAACAGCTTTTTTTCATGTGTCATGTACTTCGGGGCACTTTCGATTCAGAGGTGAGTATCAAAGACCGCAGAAAATTTTAAGACGACTTTTCTGTCAAGGAATCAGAGAAACTGGAGGCAACTCCTGATCCGTAAACTGTGAAACTAGTCACATGTTTTTTTTAGAACAGGTTTTCTAAACCGCCTATAGGTACAAGTCAAGTTGTGCGCAAAAGTGTACAGTTGTATGGCTGGGCTCTCCAATACTGGCACGAATCAGGCATCGGGAACGTGAAACTGAAGTTGTCTAGAATGCTAGGAAAATAGAATTTCACCATCCTTACCTTGTCTTTTGGTAAACGTTCTCACTACACTCGAGTTCACACAGTTGATCTCAAGCGTTTTGTGAAAACTCGTTGAAGGTAGTAACTATTCGCTCTTGTAGTCTAATCTCGAAGGGCTTGGTTCGTCTTCAAGTCTCCTTGAAGGGTGGTGCCCCTCTTCAACCGTCCCTGTCTCGTGGGTCTTTTTATACTGCTCCTCCCAAGATGACGTCCGGCTCTTTTGTTCCCGAAGTTGTTGACGAGACGGGAACTTTTGTTCGCCGCGCCAGTTGTGCCAGGAGTGAGAGAAAGACGAACATTTGACGCTTCACTGATTCGACGATGATTTCTAAAGCCCGGTAACACATGGCGACACTGAAAGGAACATCCTATCGATGTTTTCCCTTCATTTTGCTGATTTTCTGTTATTCATACTTTGTGTAAGATTGATTTCTTTTTAAGTAAAGGTCTTTGGCGACATCCTGCCTCTTTATGTGCGTGCAATGCCAATAACATGATCCGACAGTTATCTAATGTTTGCTGACGTAATGTTTCCAAGAAGTTTCAAAGATTTTCTGCAAGAGTTGGTCTCTTTTAAGGTGCCATAAGGCCCCCTCTCATTGGGCTGCGGTACTGTGGCGGTAACGTGCGGTAGCTTGGAAATGGCTACCGCCGCAGTGCCGTGCACAGACCTCGGCGTACCGTCCTAGTGACGTCCCAGTGCCGTACAAGTGCCGGTCCACACCGCCGGTGTGCCGGTTGAAATGGCTTTTTTTTCAAATTTTGAAAAAAAACGCAAGTGGCAAAGTGCCGCGCGCTCGCCGGGAGCTTGCCGGGAGCTCACCGCGCGCGCTATTGTATAAAAAGTGATATGTCAGTTTCAAGGTTATACGTATATTCTATAACATGTTACCTTTCTTGCACCAAGTGTCATAAGTGAAAATCCTTTTATCATTTGAAATCAGTTTTTGATGCATTTTTTTTTCGATTTTGCATTGTATTTTGATCCATTAACAGCTAGCACTGCGATTTCTGATTAATTGAAATCACTACCATCAAAATACAATCGGCCCATTTCCCTAGCTATTGATCTGTTTAAACCTAGTTTGGTTAAACCTATTTTACTACATTGTAGTGAGGTTGATGATTATAGCTGTAGAACTTCTGATATTTTCATTGGGATATTGCTTTATCCCACTTAAAATTAGATCATTGTACATTTATTCCAGTACGGAAGTTGGTAGACTAGTCGCTCAGGGAAGGAATCAGACCACTCGTCTACATGCACTCGCCCCGCTCTTGTGCCATTCAAGAAAAACAGTACAGTGATAAACTGAACTTGATATACCAGTCAGGCACTGTATCGCAAATTCTACTCAATGTTTCGCCGTAAGGGGTGAATTGGAGGAATACCTATTGATCGTTGATGGTCAAACACAGTTGATTACATACTCTCGCCAAGATTAAATAATTTACCTACTAACAGGATTATTTTAGAAAACATACGACACTTCATCATTCGAAGAAGAAAATGACTGTCAATACCAACCGTTTTGGATATACATTTAAAAAAAGTGTGAAACTCACGTTTCTCCCTGGCTGGAGGGAACCACTTAGAAATATCAGTAAACTCCACACATTTTATGAAATCAAAAATCACTTTAGCAGGGAAGACTTTATCACATTAATTCATAATAAACCGTTTCTAAGAAGTAACTACACTGAGAATCAGCGCACGTTGTCTAGAAGTTGAAAAGGATCGACACCACAACACACCAGGCACTCACAGATTGTGTCCCACATGTAACGAAAATATTGAAGATAAATTGCAATTTGTGATGGCCATGGCCTGTCCCACTTATGGCAAAGAGAGAGATGCGCTGCAAAGTATTACTACTAAATACAAAATACAAAAATACTAAGACTAACTTCACCTATCTGGTACACAGAACGATGTATTGTTGTCATCTCCAAGTCCTATACCACCTACATACGTCAATTTCATTATACTTCATCCTAAAAGCGAGGGAAAAAATTATCCATGCATGGCTTTATTGTAATTCATTCACTGTTATCGATAATGTTTTACACTTATAATTGTAGGATAGGTTAGCCTTGCAGTATTGTTGATTTAGTGCCATATATTGTACCATATACGATTGTCGAACAATAAAGTTCATTCAATAACTTGCTCATCTGGGCTTCAAACGCAAATGCGCCGCACGTCAGTGAGAGTGCAAATGAAAATTGGTGAAGGCAACGCGACGGTGCCGTAAAAATCTGCCGTGGCAGTGCCGCCGCAGTGCCGTAGCCCAGTGAGAGGGGGCCTATACAAAAGGCCCCCTCTCACTGGGCTCCGGCGGCACTGCCGCGGCAGCTCATGACGGCACCGTCGCGAAGTTTTCCCAGATGAGCAAGTTATTGAATTAACTCCATTGTTCGACAATCGTATATGGTACAATATATGGCACTAAATCAACAATCCTGCAAGGCTACAATTATAAGTACAAAACATTATCGATAACAGTGTATGAATTACAATGAAGCCATGTATGGATTGTTTTTTCCCTCGCTTTTAGGATGAAGTATAATGAAATTGACCTATGTAGGTGGTAACTTTGTTATAGGAGTTGGACATGACGACAAAATATACATGGAACATATCGTTCTGTGTACCAGATAGGTGAAGTTTGTCTTAGTGAGTAATACTTTGTAACAGCGCATCTGTCTCTTTGCCATAAGTGGGACAGGCCATGGCCATTACAAATTGAAATTTATCTTCAATATTTTCATTACATGTGGGACACAATCTGTAAGTGCTTGGTGTGTTGTGGTGTCGATCCTATTCAACTTCTAGACAACGTGCGCTGATTCTCAGTGTAGTTATGCTTATTGGTTTATTATGATTTGATGTGATATAGTCTTCCCTACCAAAGTGATTTTTGAGTTTATAATATGTGTGGAGTTTACTAATATTTCTAAGTGATTCCCTCCAGCCAGGGAGAAACGTGAGTTTCACACTTTCTTTAAATGTATATCCAAAACGGTTGGTATTAACTGCGGGGCTAAGCCAAACATGTCTACATAGTATGTCCTGAACGTGAGTAGCCCAGTCATTTTCTTCTTCGAATGATGAAGTGTCGTATGTTTTTTTTAATAATCCTGTTAGTAGGTAAATTATTTAATCTTAGCGAGAGTATCTAATCAACTATGTTTGACTATCAACGATCAATAGGAATTCTTCTAATTCACCCCTTACGGCGAAATATTGAGTAAAATTTGCGATACAATGCCTACTGGTATATCAAGTTCAGTTTAACACTGTATTTCTTGAATGACACAAGAGCAGGGCGAGTGCATGTAGACGAGTGGTCTGATTCCTTTCCTGAGCGACTAGTCTATCAACTTCCGTACTGGAATTAGTGTACAATGCAGAGATTTAATTTTCAGAGGGATTAAGCAATATCCCATTGAAAATATCAGAAGATCTACAGCTACAATCCTCAACCTCACTACAATGCAGTGAATTAGGTTTAACCAAACTCTTAAACAGCTCAATAACTAGGGAAATGGGCCGATTGCAGTTTGATGGTAGTGATTTCAATTAATCAGAAATCGCAGTGCTGGCAATGGATCAAAATACAATGCAAAATTATAAAAAATGCATCAAAAATTGATTTCAAGTGATAAAAGGATTTTCACTTATGACACTTGGTGCAACAAAGGTAACATGTTATAGAATATACGTATAACCTTGAAACTGACATATCACTTTTACACAATAGCGCGCGCGGTGAGCTTCCGGTAATCTCCCGGCGAGCGCGCGGCACTTTGTCACTTGCGCTTTTTTTTCCAAAGTTTTAAAAAAATCGCCATTTCGACCGGCACGCCGGCGGTGTGGACCGACACTGGAACGGCACTGGGACGTCACTAGGACGGTACGCCGAGGTCTGTGCACGGCACTGCGACGGTAGCCATTTCCGCGCTACCGCACGCTACCGCCGCAGCTCAATGAGAGGGGGCCTAAAGCATCATGAAAGACCCTAAGAAACCATATCAAACAAATATCGATGTAAAGTGCTGTTTTTTTGCCAGTGATTAAAGTTCCTTCTTGTTTGATCAAGGACTCGGTTTGATGAACAGGGTGTGAAATGGAAGTTGCAAATCATTCTCCACTGCTCTACGGAGCTGCTAGCCTAGAAAAAACTTGAACAGCCGTGAACGCTGCACCCTCTCCGTTCTACCTCCGTCCTGATGCAGACTACGCGTCACATGTTCCATCAGTACACGGTGTGTAACGTTAACATCCGGGCAAAATAGAAAGTACATTTTCCTATTTTCCTACCATTTCTTACATAGTATATCAAGCTGGTATAGAATCTGTGATCTCTCCAAACCAACAGAGGGCCAAAATGTTACATAATGGACCTTAAGAAGAGTGAGTGAGTGAGTGAGTGAGTGAGTGAGTGAGTGAGTGAGTGAGTGAGTGAGTGAGTGAGGAGATCAGGGGATCATGTCTGTGCCAGGTTCTTATGGCTGGGAGATCTCCCCGGTATATTATACACCTAGCCCACATGTTGGAAATCACGAATTGCAGTAAAATCGTTAAAATGAAATATGCTATGGTCAATCCAAGCTCAGTGGAAGGCGATTTAAATTGCCAGGTTACTTTTTTAAAGAGTTTAAAACTTTTGTTTCTCACGTCACGTGATCTGTATTTATTTGCAAATCTTAGACTTATTTTGTAACATGTCATACCTCTCTAACCATATAAACCCCACTCCAAACCCCACAACAAATCACACTCCAGACCGTACATGTGGATCTGCATCTAAGCCGTTATGCAAAACTAACCTGCAATTTATTTTACCTCCGTGAGCAAGGGTATTGTTCTGTATGCTTTTTTTTGTGTCTATGTGTTTGTTGTTTGTTTCGTTGGTGAATATTAGTCATCCAGGTCAGAAATGGAGGAATTGAATTAAATCTTTACAACTGGATAAAATACATATGAAAACTAGAGTTCCACGACCTCATATCTTCGCCGAACAATATCAAAATTACCGACTGATGCAAGTATCATATTTCCGCCATTTACCAATATGGCTTTATAGCATTTTCTCATCAATCATTCAAATTAGGTCATCTCAGGAACAAGGTTAACAGAGAGGTAAAGAAAGCCAAGAGTGTTTACTACTTTGAGCGTGTGAGGAAACTGAAAACAGAGAATCCTGCTGCTTGGTACAGAGAACTGAGAACTATGCTAAACATGCAACGCAAGGACGTCCAGGTCAGCATTCCGGGCAATGAGACCGCAGACTCTTTGTTCATTGCAAATCACAAAAACGTAAAAACGATCTACGACATGGAAAATTATCTGTATCATAATGCCTTTGACCAACGTGCGGTAATATGTAAGATAAGAATTAGCGTGCACCCATTAGAAATAGAGAAAGGGAGATACAAAAAGCTACCGGTCCAGGACAGAACATGTAAACAGTGTGCAACGAAAGCAGTGGAAAATGAAATACATTTTATATGCGAATGTCCCGAATTTGAAACCGAAAGAAACAGATTATTCACGAAAGTATCCGAAATCTCCAAAAACTTTTCTAAATTAAGAAATACACAGAAACTCATATTCCTTTTAAAATCTTCCAACCCACTCGTCATTAAAAGGGATTTTTATTTTCCACTGCTTTCAGAGAAGAAATCAAACCCCGCATTAGTACCGTAGATATAGAAACTTACCGTAGAATAGCAATATAGAATGATTTTGTATTCATGTATACCTTTGTTTTACCTTACATTTGTATTTCGACATTGTTGTCAACATGCAATTAGCCTACGGGCATGAATTTGCAATAAACTATTAACCAGCAGTTTGCCGGAGTAGCACAAAGTCGCCCTGGTCTCGACACGACACAGCTCCCAGCATACATGCCTTTCAAAGCCCAGCCGCCAGAGGTCTACCCCTGGGACACTCTGCGTAGACTGAAAGTGGGGAAGGCCCCCGGCCCTGACCAATTGAGTTCCAGAGTGTTGAAGGAGTTCGCTTATGAGTTCAGCCAACCTCTAGCAGATATTCTTAACACATCATTGAAGGAAGGGTGTGTGCCACAACAGTGGAAGGACGCTATAGTAGTTCCACTGCCTAAGTCGCAACCACCTTCAATTAGTAAGCTGCGTCCGGTGTCCCTGACATCACAGCTAGCCAAAGTGGCCGAGACTTTCATAACCAAATGGCTACTACGTGACATTATGCCGTCGCTCGACCCTCAGCAATACGGTAGTTTGAAGGGGAGGTCAACCGCCCAGTACCTTGTCAGTCTGATTGACTACCTGAGTAAGGAATCGGACAAACTTGGAAACATTACAACCATGGTCATGACAGATTTTCTCTAAAGCGTTCGATAGAATCGACCACACTGTAGCAATACATAAGTTGTTAAAACTCGGAGCCTCACCTTGGCTGATACCATGGATCAGTGACTTTCTCACCAACCGGCGACAGAGAGTGCGGTATGATAGTGTGCTCTCGGACTGGGAAACGCTGTCATGTTCTGTACCTCAAGGAACACTCCTTGGCCCGATTGTTTTCCTTGCCGTGTTCGACGACGCACTGAGAGAAACACTGTTACAAGAGTGGAAATACGTCGATGACCTCTCTATGGCAGAATCACGTCACCACAATGAACCTTCCGTAATGCAGAGTGAGCTTGACACATTTAGCGAATGGTCCAATGTAAACCACATGCTCCTCAATGCGGAAAAGTGTAAAGTCATGGTCTTTTGTTGGATGAAAATGCCCCCCGTCCCACCCGTCCTCACAATTGATGGTACACAACTTGAGATAGTCCCTGTTGCTTGTTTACTCGGGGTGTGGCTACAGGCGAACTTGAAATGGGCAGTGCAAGTGGGGAAAATGGTATCAAAAGCAAATGGCAGACTGTTCATGGTAAGAAAAGTGAAACGTTTTACTCTTACAACCGAAGATCTTATCAAAGTCTACACATCCTACGTACGCCCGGTAGTGGAGTACTGTGCATCTGTGTGGCACTCGGGGCTGACAGTGGAACAGACTGTACGTATGGAGAGAATCCAGAAAAGAGCGCTACGCACAATTCTCGGGGACCGTTTCATTGACTATGAGACTGCACTTCGGATATAACATAAAAAGTACTTCGTAATAAATAGTACTTGTGTACTAGAAGTGCTTAAGGTGACTTAGAAATAGAAAGGCAACATTTGAGACATCAAGTGGAAAAGTACCCATGCAAAAGTATAGATTTCCTCATTGCTATGCATGTTAGGACCCTATTTATTAATTTATCATCAAATAGTGCAGAATATTACACTGACTCTCAAGGCAGCATTGCTGATGTTAGAGAGTCAACGAATTATGGCTGAAAAGTTACACAGATAATTTCCATGAGGAGCTACAAAATGAGCTAGAAGTTGTATCTTGAATCTTTTTTTTTTAAGATCATAGACGTCTACTTCAAATTGATTGAGGATAGGGGAAAGAGTCAGGTGAGTATTCAACCCTTTTTATTGATTAGGCCAAAATCAGGGAGGTTTTCCCCTTTTTAATTGCTTTGAGACATACAAGGATGGTCTTCAGTTTCAGGGCCAGCCTGTATAGTAAAGGCTGGCTACACCCGAATAGCAGACACCCAGCCAAACGAACCTCCAAAGGAAAAAGCCACGTTAACCGCGTGGAAAAGCGGTCAGGAGGTCATGCTGGGGTGCGTACGGTACGCAGAAGCCAACAAGAGAATTATAGATACGTAATTTCTTTGTGTTAAACGAAATAGTAGGAATCTTATACAGCTTCAAGCCCATGGTTGGTAATAGGTTCTGAGTATTTCCCCTTAATGCTATTCCATGTTGTGCCGGCAAAGAACTGATTCTGCTTTAGTTGACGGATAAGTAAGTTGAGAAAGGGTATTTGAATCGGTTAGAAAGTGCCGTCTTTGATGGATACTTGTTGCGGATGAGGAAAGGGCGTACTCAGTTCTGCTTCCCCTTTAAAACGACTGCAAAACTGCCCATATTCATATCCATCCGCCACCGGACTTGGCCAGCTGTATTCCAAAGAATAAGTTAGAGAAAACAGACTTTGTTCGGATACGTACTGGGCAAACTATTGTCACAATCGGCAAATGATGGCAATACTTTCAAAGTAAACACTTAGTGAGCGGATGCTTCATCTTTGTCTCGTACTACTTTCTGGCGGCACTTGTGTACATCCTGTCTGCGGAAGATATTCGGTGGCGTAGCCCTGCGAGGCTCACTTAGGGTTTGTGGGAATATTGTTTATCAGATTCGGGTGACTATTTTGCTGTTGCTGCTATTCGCGTTAAGCCATCTGACAGACTTCTCATTTGCATTGGATTGTGTCTGGATTGAAAGAAAATTCCCAAGAGTTTGGGAGGGTGTTTATACACTGTCAAGATTTTGACATGCGTGGTGTTGTATGGTGCCATCGTAAGGCAGCACTAGGTGACAGGCTTATATTAGTAAGATTTCATATAACTGTCGTGTAGCAATGTTTCGTGTCCGAACACCGCCGCAATTGAAGGAACACATCCTGGATTCTTTCAGGGCAAAATTTTGATTCGCAATCCGTCGTAGTTGCTACCACGGGGCTTAACTTGGAAATAAACATTCCAAATGTACGATACGTAGTTAACTATGGTCCACCAGTAGACACGGATGAGATGTTGAAACAGATTGGCGGGGCTGGGTGGGACGGGATACCCTCCAATGCTATCATATATAGCTATGCACAACATAAATGTAATCAGGATGTTAGGGGGTCTGTGTAAGGATTGGAATGTCATAAACTCAACTGTATAATAAGTTTGAATTTGTCTTGACCACAAATTCAAATTCCGCTTGTGGTTTTTGTCCGGGATACTATGTCTTGTACTGAAATTAATAAGCACCTATGCGTTTGAACTTCCAAAGCCCAACGTTGACAACTCAGGATCATCCGTACAGGGAAGTGTAAACGGCTGGAGTTGTTGAGGGAGGTGCTCTACACCATTGCAAACATCGATTTGTTAAGAACATAAGAAGACATCTGTTGTCAGCAGCACATACTGGATTGAGTACAGACCTTATCAATACTGTAGTAGATGATTGTAACTACATCTCTATAGACTACATTTCAGACAACGCCAATGTGTTGTCAGCAAAAAAATACCGTAGGAATCTTGCAAATTGTAAATAAGGTGTTCCAGAATAATTAAGACTTAAACGAATTGACGCCAACAGTGAGTTGAATAATGACAATGAACAGTTCGATGACATAGGCATAGCTGACTGAGTTTGGAGCCACCCCCTGAAGATGACACAACGTTTCTGTATGACGATGACAACAATGACATCCGTACGGTACCACTGGGATCCTCTTGAACATGGAGCACTGCAATTTTGGTTGTTCAGTTGAAGAGTAGATTCATATTCATCCTAATCAAATACCAAAATAAGAATGCTTGCTTGTTTTGATTGAAAGCTCTATTCATTTTCATGCAGGAAATAAGCAGTTAAATTTGAATGGCCTGAACATAACATAACATATGCAATAATCCTTTGTTTGTGACAATACTTTTCTTCATGTTTTACCTAAGAAATTACCTAGGAGAAACGTTTGGGAGGGCCGGGCGAAACGAAGACCAGGCTAGCGCAACCAGCGTTCTATTGAAGACTTCCAACAAGCCGACCAAGAGGTGATTGCTTTTGTGCAGTCAAAGGGGTGTCTGCGAGAAGAATTGCTGACACATTTGAGCCAGGAGTATCAACTTTGCATGGAGAAGTTCAACCATTTCTGGGCAGTACCACAACTTGTAAAGTAGTTGATAAGCAGACCATTAGTAAGAAGTTAATCTTAGAAGAGACAGTAGATGATGTCCTTGACAAATTGATGGTGGGGGGGAATGGACCGGGCAATTCCCGCAGTTGTATTAGTGTCCACTGCAAGGACCCCACCTATGATTGTGCGGAGGCTGTGGCCACCCATGTGGACAGCCTCCAGAGATTCGTGAAGAACAAGGGCATCTCATCAAATGTGAGAGTTGAGTTGAGGCGATATGCGTATTTCACCAGCTCCAAAACAATCTTTGCCGACCGAGGGCAAGAACATCCACCCTCCAACAGGGTGATCTCTGAGCACTCAAAACAAAAGTGGGCGCCACACATCGTCCATGGAAAGATTGACGGGGATATTCTTCAGACATTTCTGAGTTGTAAGTACTTAACATTTCTCATTTGAATATTGGTTATTCAGTAATCCTTGGCAGTTTCTAATTGCAGTTGGTCATGGGAAATGCTGGTAACTCTGTGATGTACGAATTGTAACATATTGGAGTTGGTGCCACACCTGGAGTGACGACCACGGCTACACCAGGTACCACCACTACCCCTGGAGTTGGTGCCACACCTAGTCTCCAAGCAGACCTACGGGTTGGCAAAGACCGTATCCAACAGGCAGAAGGAGTTTTCATAGCCAACCCAAGTAGATTGCACTATAAGCTCCTTCTTCCAGTTGGATACGGTCTTTGCAATCTATTGGGTCTGGTTGGCACTATAAGCTCCTTCTTCCAGTTGGATACGGTCTTTGCAATCTATTGGGTCTGGTTGGAGACTAGCCACACCTGAAGCCAAGGAGAGGAGTCTGTCATAATTATATGTATATTTGTGTGTTTTATGCAGGTATTTGTTCCTGGCCTTCACATAAGTTTGGGACTCTTCCACAAGTTCTTTAAAATGTTGGGGACAGAGCTTCGGGACCTTGACAACATTCAGGCTTTTCACCTTACAACGCACATTCTTTCGAATAAAGAAGTCGATGCTGTTCAAGTTATGATTGACCCCACCCAGCATGGACTAACAAGGATGTGGAGGCTGTAGATCAGGCGAGGATCCACGAAGCAGAGGCAGCCGACGTTTTTTGTTGTTTTTTTTTTGTACCACAGGAAACGTCATGATAGGGCTGGGATAACACCTAAAGTGTTATTGAAAGGGTTGCAGTCACCAACATGATGGTAGCAGAGATCGAAGACTACTGAGTAAAGAATGACAAGGACGTGGAGGAGGCTAAAGAATGGCTCCAAAGATTGATCGGTCCAGACAAACATTTTATTACATGGCAGACATTTGAGGATCTCAACTTGACCATCAACACTTATTCAAGTTTGATTTCGTATATTTCTTCTCCTCAGTTCCAGTCTATTTATCCTGATGTTTATGTTGTACCTAAGAGGTTGAATCAAGATTGTGTTGAAAATGTATTTTCCTTAGAGAGGGCTGCAGGAGAGGGAAATACAAATATGACTGGTTTATGTTTGGTCACAATGTTCAAAGTATTGCTTCAACAAGTACTTGCAAGGCAGACCTGAAGTCTAGTACGTCAGGTCCAGTCAATTTGGAGGAAATGGCATGTTCTGTTTTACCTAAGCGTAGAAAGATTGACAATAACAGATATGCTGTCGTATGGCCAGTAATATTGTAGAAGATACCCCTTGTGTTGTTATTTGATGATATCATTTACTACTACATGTATTCTGAAAGTTATTCAGCTCTCCATCTACTTGCTGAAAAGAATTTGATACATATGAATTTCATATCATTCTATAAATAAAAATGTATACCGTGTCCGAGTCTTTGATGCAAATCTCTTGAAGCACACGATCAAGTAATTTATTTTCTAAAAATATTGTATGGGTTGTCAACTTGGCATGAATATTTCTTTATGGTGATGCACATGACAAATTGGTTATCGTGAAAAGGGAGGTCATGCCAGATTACGTGACCAACCTCGTAAGGGATTGTTACCCGAATCCGTCCAACATGCCATATCTCGGGCATCGTTGGGACTAGATGCGATAGTCAGAAACAGGTTGATAATCGCAGTGATGAATCGGACTGGGACAATGACTTTTGTGAATTTGGACAGACATATTGATGACCGCGCGAACTGGACCTATGACTAGTTGTAGAAATTATATAGATATAACGCCGATTTGTGTTTGAACTCTGAAATGTGGGGTGGACTTCTGTTTATCAAGACGGCATGGAACAACCTGCTTAAGAACAAGCACTTACAGGTATGTCCCTTTCTTCATACGCTGGTGACGACTTGATACTAGTACCATGAATGTTTTAAAATATTTTATAACAATTGTATGCTTCCTCAATGACGTTCAAAAGCAGAAAAGCGTAATTGAAGTTCCCTAATATCGATCACGCTCATGATCGTAACTACACCATTACCAAGTTTATCCGTGAGCGACCCCCATACGAAGATGGGTCTAGGACCAATAACTCAAACGACACCTGGCACTTACAAGGTAAATACGGAACATGGCATGTTCCTAGGGCTGTTTGGACACGAGCGTCATCACATGTTGATTTACCTGCTTACGGCCCTCGAGATCATTGAACACCCCGGCTTCTACAGTCAGTGTCTGGAAGGGAAGCACGTTGGTACGACAGAGAAAATGAAGTCGTGATGACTTGGACTGCCATCTCGACTCGTGACTGGAAGGTCTCGACATAAGCAAGCAAGACAGAGAATCCTGAGCTTTTGAAACGAGTCCTGACACGTACGGGATGGCTGTATTGTAGCACATGTATGCAGTCTGCACTGTACCGGACATTTGCATTGAATCTTTCTGGCTAACCAGTGGGCTCCCAATAGAAAGATCTGTACCACTGTCAAAATTAAACATTCCTTTTTTTTAAATTGTATGCGTTTTTATGTTTTCCTCAGCACACTGGGACTCATCGTAAACATCCTTACCAACCCGACCAACAGCGCAGAGGGCAGTTGAGCCGCCGAACTCCCCTCCTGCCAACGCCGCAGTTTGACGCTTACATAGCTAGAGGGACGACTCCAGCCGCCAGAGGGACGCCTCCAGTAGCCAGAGGGACACCTCCAGCAGTCCACGAGACGCATCCAGTAGCCAGAGGGACGACTCCAGTAGCCAGAGAGACGCCTCCAGTAGCCAGAGGGATGCCCAACATGACCATGAGAAGGTGCGGGGATGCAGAAGGAGTTGCCTGAGCGTCCGCGGCCCAAGCTGCCCAAGGTCGACGTTGACCGGCTCTGCTACTACTGCTATCTAGCTACGACGACTAAAGGGACATATGTATCGATCTAAAATGTTTTGGCAATCGATAGGTATAAATAGAAATACAGATACAAGTACGTCCTTGGTTGGCCTGGCTTGTGTTGGCCTTTCCCCGCCAGTGTATAGCACATACAATAATCCACTCACGTGTATGAGTAGGCATCAAGCACTTCTTTTGTGTCATAATCATGGGTCTTTTGACATTATGTAAACTGTGTCGTCATGTACTAATTATCTCTTTTGTTCTGTAATCACACGTGTAATATGTTTATCTAATCAAGACTAATGATGAATCCCTTAAACATTTAAGGCATTCCCCACTACCCCCAGACCCCGAAGAACACCACCCAAAAATGGAAAGACCAGATTGTGACGGGTTAAACCTTTGGGGAGCAGAGGCTAGGGACAATATTTCTTGTAGAATTCACCTGAAAAGCAATAGGTCAATTTCTGGCCTGTGGTGTAGGCAGTAGGCAGGCAAACAAGATACTTAAAGGTAGATATCACGCACATCACCCCATCGTATGACCTCCGTTAGTGGTAGAGGTTTTAAGGTTACCCCTTCTCAAAAGATCATGCGAGGGACGTACTCAAGATGACGGGAGGGACCTGGGCGCGGGAAGTCGTCCTGACGGTGAATGCATTAGAATAAGTCATTTTACCAAATGTCAGGAAGGCTAAAAGCAATGGGTATGCGGTATTTTCTTTGCAAAAATAAAAAAATATAGTTTATGTTAAGAATATCAATAATTTGTCCCAGCCTACATTTACCACTGATCTCAGTGCTCTGTTCAAGATGAAATCCAATCACATAGTAAATTACATTGTAGATGACATGGGTGCTTAGATTAAATAGTTATTAAAAGGCGGACACAGTTCCTTATACAGTCATTTTATATTCTTGCAGCTCTGCGCGCCAGAAATATTACAAACACATCAAGAAGGCAAAGCAGTGCCCAGACAACTATCTCAGCCTCATTATCGACAGTATGGACCAAAACAAGACAGCATTACCCCACTTTCATACACCAACCAAGGTAATTTTAACTTGCTGATGTAGATCTTAAGAGATTATGCATTGTGTAGGGATGTGTAATACTCAGGTTAAGATGAACATTTCTGGCTTAAGATTATGTTACATAGGTCCCACCTTGAATGATTGACAAGGGACAAGTCTGATTTGTAGAATTGGCCAGGTGCCCCTACTTAGGCATGTCTAATATACTCAACCTACTAGTAGTCAAAAATAGTTTAATTTATAGATATGCTAAAACGCTTTTTTGTTTCTAACAACAAAAATGTGATATAATTCTATAGACACGACAAAGATGTATGTTAGACAAACCAAATGGTGTGTTAAGGCACGATGTTACCTCTATTATACATAAGTACGAACAGGACCCAGCACATTTTAGTGCTTTGAAATTGAATACATCATTCTTCTCGCAGTTGGAGGTAGCAGGGTCTTTGCAACCCACAGACATCAATTTCATGTTACAGTCTGAAGTGTAATAGTTAATTACCATACATTAAATAAGAAGAAACCCCACCAAATGACCAGTTGTCAGCAATGGATCAAAGGATACCAGGTTTTGATGTTGATCATGTTAGAGAACGAACCAAACCGAGCTAGAGAGCTGATAGGATATATGTGTATTATGATGGATGCCGCAGGTAAATTCCCGGTACAGCTGTGGTTAAAATACAATGCTATTCTGCATCATGCAAGGAGGAAGTCTGCTGACATAGGTGTGTGAATATTGTAAGTTTATATGGTAGAAAAAGTTTCAACCAGATGTATTTAAAAAAAAAAAGCGCTTTGATAATGCCATATTTTAGATATCAAAGAATAAAATGTTTGGAGTAAACAGTGGGAAAGCCTATGGAACATGGGCACATTAATTCTGTTTTCCTCTCATTTAAAATGCAGTCTTTACAATATAAATAGGGATATTGAATGGAGAATTGTATCTCGCAATATCCGTATCATGCTCGTAGATGAAGCCTACAGGCTGGCTCAAACCAACTCGTCCCACAAAGACGTTGGGATGGAAGGCCTTGGGGGGTTAATGAATGTTATGGAAGATGGTGGTCCCTTCATATTTGCAATATATTTTCTCGCCCACAACGCATACGAACTACGACGTGGGCCAGAAGGTCGCCATAAGGGAAAGCAAATGTTACCGATCCTGTTCCCCGGTTTGGAAGTGTTGTCACCACCAAACCTCTGAAGGTGAGGTGATGTGTTATCAACAACAACAACGACAACAACGCGTACCAGGTAGAGACGAGCGGTGACCAAGAGAATTCATTTTGTCTGCAAATCGAATGTTTAGTCGAGTGGCTGATAAACTGCGCCACCAGGAGGTCCACATCCATGAACAACTGATAAACATGACGCCAGAGTGCAACAGGCTTAGCCGTTTTTACAACATACGGGACCGGCTCAAGCCGTCGGTATCGAACATAAAGGGACAATCCCAGCCAGGTCAACTCTGATTTCGTTTAATGTTGCAAAGCGGCCATCTCATCTTTATAACATCACAAAATTGACTGGTGAGGCCTAAATGGTCGCTTTGTATTGATGACAAGACAGTTTATCAAACAGCTGGGGAGCCGTTAACTATTCAAGGATAAAATCAAATATAATATAAGCGAGAACCTGACTTTGGGTTATATATTTGGCATCATAGCATAACTTTCGAATTGTACCTCTTACTTTTCTTTTTATTGTGACATAAAAATATTAATATATAAAGTTCAAAAATGGTTCTCCTGGCATTTTCCGTCGGTACTGCAGCGGGCTTTGTTTCGATGTGTATTTCTTGTGGACAAGATAACTCGAAAAGCTGTCGATGGTTCTGCATGATATTTAGTGGATGGGTAGGGTTTACAAAAAGGAAGGTCAAGTTCGATAATGGGCATTCTAGCGGGTACCTAAGGTACTGCAGCCGAGCTTCAAAATTTGAGGGCATGTTTTCTACAAGTGCTATGGTCATGATTTTTGTGTGGTAGATAGTCCATGTTATAGGAAGTAAGTTGTACAAGTTTGGGCCCCCTAGTGTCTTGTTTGGAACTGCAGTGGGTGTTTTTGTTTTGACCTTCGGACAGGAATAACTTGAGAAGGGGTCGACAGATCGTCGTGACGTTTGGCATTCAGATAGCTCAGATGGTGCTTTACATAATAAATGACGAATTATGCGAATCAGGATATAATTGGCATAATTAGTAAGGAAAATTTGATGCATTTCATATTGGGACTCTTAAACATGTGACGGTTTCCCCGAAAACAGGTCTTACAAACAGATGGCCTGGGAAAGTAGGTCAAATAAACAAATAGAGCACAGCACTGCTCTCCAAGCAGAGGTGTGGGTCCGGCTGTTTTTTCACATGTTTAGTTTAGGTATGTTTGTCCAAAGCACGTTGGCGACATAACGAAAAGGGGACGAAATAGAAAGCCCGACAAAACACCTAAAAACACGTCAAAAACACGGCTCTGCTTGGAAAGTACATTGCTCCAAAACTGCACCACTGCTAGGTACGGTAAAGTCACATTTACTATGTCTTTCAAAATGTGTATGACATGGAATAAAGATTTATTCTATTCTTATTCATATATATTGACTGCACCATTTCATCGTCACATTCAACTTACGACACTGCAATTTCAAACCTTTGAGGGCCCATAATTTCAACATACTGTACTCATTTTTTTTTCATGACCAGTTTTAACATATATCAGCAGACAAGACACTTACATTGTACACTAGTCCTGTACCAGCAAATGATTCTTAACCCTATCTCCCCCCCCCCTCAAAACTTACAAACAGCACATGGTGTATGATCGAATTTTCAGGGGGTGATATCAAAGCATGTAAATATGAATTACTATCCATAATAAGCCTTGATTATTTGGCGAAGATAATGTGTTCGAGGAACTCTAGTTATATTTGTTCTTGTAGGTCTTTGCCTTCAACAGCTCAGACGATCGGTTACAAAATATGGCCATGGCCGACTTCCTCATCACCCTGCTTTCCCTGAAAGGAGAAGTTCAGACTGTCGCTACAACACTTGAGGAAATACTAAACCAGCTGGAGCTGACGGGGGTAACGATAAATTTTAGTTTTTATCATAGAATTACTGATATTTATAGATCGTGACTGGTAATAAAGATTGACTACTGCTCCCTCTTATGAAACAGAAAATTAGAGTCTGGGTTTGTGTAATAGATTGAACACGATGTAAGCCATGTTGTTCTTTTCAGGATTGCCGGCTACCACATCACATTTTCCTAGGCAAGCCATTGCGACGTGAAGAGGCTGATGATATCCTTTGATAACTTTTTTCCGGTTTCATGTGATGTTCCCAAATTTCTTAAAATCGAAGATTATTCCTGGGTTGTGTCCGGAAAATGATCACCCATCCTATATAAGTTTGGGAAATGATTTTTAAAAATGGTGACGTAAAAAACGTCTTTGTTAAAAACATTGATGACTGTTTTATTTTCTATGTATCCTTGTGATCGAATAACGAGTTTTTTTAAAGTTATTACTTAGTACATAATCATCAAGTATGTGTGTTAGTATTGATGAGTCACATTATCTATTTCTACAACACTTCACCAGGTATACATGGCTTCTGTTGTGGATTCATGGTGTCTGAGATAACCAGAAATTTTCAGGCAAACACTCTGAAAAACTGTGAGTAAAGTAGAACTTTAAAATGATTTCATTTATCAAATGCCGGTGTTACCTACTACTTTACAAGATAAATCGTTTGATGATTTCTGTTATATGGCACTGCTAACCTTCCCGATGGTTCCACCATCACTTTATCCCCAAGAAAAAGAGTCAAAACCTAGGCTGACAGAGGCTGCCCTGTTGGGGTTGCGGAAACAGTCTGTGACCAGATACTGTCGTCATGTCAGACGAAGACGAAAAGCTAGACAACGTGTTGCAAGAAATGGCTCGACTGGAGCAAGAACGTTATGGCGATGATGAGGAAACAGGACACAGAAGAACGCAACCAAAGGCAACCAAAGGAACGAAAGCCACGATGGAAGCGGGTTGACGGTGTTCGTGTGCCACCAGCGACAGATGACGTCAACACAGGTCGTGGTGGGGTTTGTGTTGGGGTGAGCGTGCCTGTTTGGACCCCACCACTGACAGATGACAACACACTGGCGGGAGGTCACCGTGGGCGCGGTCGTGGTGGTGTCGGTCGCCGTGGGCGTTGGCGTGGTGGTTGGCGTAGGCGCGGTGGTCGGCGTGGGCGTGGTGGTTTGTGCGGGCGTTGGCGTGGCCGTCGAGACACGACCATTGTTCATTATCATATCAGCAACGTTGAAAATTTGAGTGTGAATTATTGAATTTATTCTATATGAACCTTTCTCTTTCAAATGATGTATCATTTGTCTTCTTTAAAAATCTGTTTTATATTCAACTTGGTTTCTACAGATGTCGTTTAATTTTTTCTGATTGATACTGATTTCATTTAGGCCACATGAATTGAATTTTATGGATGACATTAGCGCTCATTAATTTTCGCCTGATGAATAAAAAATAATTGCCCTCCGATGATATGTCTGACAAAGGCTGTCTGTGTTGTGTAATTCTTTGATATGATTCGGCAAACGTGTTTCATTGCATATGAATATCCATTGTAGTTCCTGCCCATGATGGTCTAACAAGCTGTTTTCTGCATTTATTCTCGCAATTAGATAATGTCATTGGTTCTAGTTAATTCAGCTGTATACACAAGGTGTTTCATCGCGCATGAATACCCAATGCTCTTTTCTGCATTTGTTTTAGTTAGTCTATTGCGATGTATACATACACATCTACAAGGACATGTTTACTGTTCAAGGTGTTATATCATATATGAAATATATTGGTTCAGTACAGGAATAAACGACCTGTTTATCGTCAGATCATATTTTGTCGCCTCAATTGTTGATTAACAAGATGTATGGTCGACAAAGTCGAAAATATAGACATTTGTTCTCCCACCTTTATCTTTTTCGCCCTATGTCATTACTTTTGTAGTCTGCGGAGGTCGCATCTTAAGAACTCTATACATATTCATGTATCTAACATACGCTAGTAAAAAAATAAGTAAATAAAAAACAGTCTGTGACCGATGCAAAGATATTGCTGCCATACAACATGGCTGGGTTTCTCCAGCACAGAGGACATCTCAGGGAAGCGGGCTCAGTGAAGTTGTTGCTGGTTGGCATGAAGCAGCCGATTATGGACATGATCCTAGATGAACTAATGCCATATCACAATTCTACATGTATAATTTTGTGACAATTGTTTTCTATCTTTCCTAAACATAATGATCCACGGGACAATGTATCATTTACAGTCATATACACGGGTTAACAGGCATAACTCCTACACTGTGTTGTTTGGTGGAGACAGGCATGTTGCTGAAATTCTCTGCTTTGTTCAACATGCCTCTACATCCTGCGCATATGTTGACCCAACTCAGTGCAAACTAAAGGCCAACCAAGCAAAAATCACAATAAAACATTAACCCAGCGTGGAACGGATATTTCGCTGAAGGGTGCAAGAATGATATTGTGGGAATCTTTGATTATTCGCTAACACTTTAAAATGGGGATGTCGGTGAAGTGCGTTCAGTTCGCAGCATGGCTGCATGGAGCCGGGGTGGACAAGAGCACAGTGGAAGATTGGAAGAAGAAAAATCCCTGACGTCACGGCCGGGTATACGTATGCACCTCAGAACATCCTCAACATGTACGAGTTCGGGCTTTTCTATCGAACGACCACTAAAAGGACACTATCTGTACAGGGAGAACAGTGCGCCGGAGGGAAGCAGGCAAAAGATAGAGTCACAATCATGCTCTGTGCTAGCATGACTGGCGAAGAGCTAAAACCCCTCATCATCGGGAAGTCTTAGCATGTAAACGTGAGGAGTCTGCCGGTGACGTACAGGAACAACAAGACGGCGTGGATGTCGTCTGACATGTTCCTCGAGTGGCTACAAACACTGGACAGAAAGATGCACCAACAATATCGAAAGATCCTCCTGTTTGCAGACAACGCGCCTAGCCACCCGGACATCGACTTGGAGAACGGTGAGCTCAAGTTCTTAATTATGGTACAACAGTACACAATTTATGTCTGTGTAACAATTATTCATCGTGTGATACATGGACCGCCGTCTTGGAATGTTGTTGTATTTCAAGTGTCCGACGTACCTGCTCTAAAATCTACTATAACCCCACCCCCCACCCCCATGACATTCCCTGGTATAGGGTGCAGGGAAGAGTTGAGGTCTTTGTAGCTTGCTTTTTCTCACATCTTAACATTCCAACTGCATCTCATAATAAATATTTATGCTTGTTGGCTATTTTTGCTGAAGAAAATTTTACTGTGTGACTAGTGCCTTCCTATTATGGTTATCTTTAAACAGATGTCCCTGAATAATGAGGACCAAACTCGTGGTGAATGCACAAAGTGTGACTGTGAGACATTCTTGCTGACAAGGAGCAGCCACCAGTATTCCAACTGTCAACACTTGATAGATTTCATGTGAGTACTATGTATTTCATTGACACATTAAAAGTCTAAAATACTGGGTCTTTACGACATTGATTAAAAAGATTATCGTAAGCGCTGAGAAAAGAACCTTGGCTACAGGTTACAAGAGCCGTGGCTTCTCTTCTTTGGCAACGTTAACATTCTAAAGAGAATAGGCCATGTCAGAATGGGTAGGTTGTCTATTTTGTAAACAATAACTTTCACAAAAGAAAGTAAATGGTCATCAAATTGTGACAAATTCAGCTTTCTTAAGGAATTGTTCTTTCATTAGTATGGACATAGAGACAACATTGACAAGTCCCAATGACCTCGCAGCATGTTCTCAGAAATATGAAGTGATAGAGAACAATATATCCATGGTTTAGGTAGCACGACCAGCGCTGGCTTTACAACTGCTTTGTCCTTCCTGTTCCTGTCAATAAGAGGCACAGTAGCATCTCACTGTGCGCAGGACTGAGAGAGACTGGTCCGTCTGTGTGTGTCGTGCCGGGGTGCTCGTTTCAAGGAAGGGGCAACGATGCTAAAGACCACCACATTCAGAACGTGAGGCAGCATGCGCCTGGTTTCTTGTCGACAGACATGGAGGTGATGGGCTTACGCTACAAAGGTGCTGATGATAATCACCTGTATGTGAAGTTGCCAAGTAGTGCTGCATACTACCCGAGCATAGCAGATGTCGTGAAGTTTTTGCAGGTGGATACAAAGGTCCAGATTAGTATGGATGAAGTTGATTTTGATGCAACATGTGTAAGGGTGCGCTGTAGTGTAAGGGATCCCTGGTGTTTGAGCTTTCCTCTTTGTGCACATTACATGTACAAGGGCGATGTTGGGAGAATGTCAGAGGTGTTGGAAGTATGGACAGGCTGTGCAGAGCTTAGCTGGCTTCCAGCCATTCACATCGTTCGAGGGACTTTGTCTCTGGAGTAGGATGATGAGTGAAATGATGTTAACAAGGCTTTGCTCCCTCCGTTGATGTGTATGTGTGGACTGTTTGAGCTGGGTCACATGCCTGAAGATCTTAAGCTGCGGGATGCATGAACGATAATGGGCATTGCAGGAAGGTGAGTGCAGACTTGGTGTAGGTGTGCTTTAGTTCATTGTGTAAGGATGCCCACAAGAAACATTAAACATTCATCTTCCAACACCCGGGGCTCTTTGTTTTTCCTTGTCATGGAGGACTGAAATAGACAATTATGTCATTTTTTGCATAGTTTGGAGTGTCGGGTACAACAATTTGCAGAGTGTTTGTGCAGGTCAGCCAGCTGATATGCGGAGTTTGAAACCTGGTGGGTAGAGGTGACGGGGTTCAGGAAGGGTGGAGGTTTCCTCTTCAAACCCATTCAGGGAGGACCAGGGGAAGTTGGCATGAAGGGTAAACATTCCTATTCGAGGATTACCTCCTTTTTGAGATAGCAACATTGCGTTGCAAGGTCCTTTGAAGCACAGTAAAATGGTTGGGGATGGGGCATGTTTTACCGTTGTATAGTTATCTGATCAGTGGTGTGCGCTGGCTCATTCAGATGTACGTAGGATTGTAACTGGACATATGCGAGCAGTTGATGCTGAGGTGTATGAAATGTGGTTGCCTAATGTGTCGATGGTGCAGTACTTTTACGAAAGAGATCCGGAGCATCTACAGACATGGGCAACGGATGTAGAGACTTTTGCAACTTCGCATCGTTTGGGTTTACCAATTTTTGTATACAGCAAGTGGGGAGATAGGGGGGATGGAAGTGGCAAAAGTACTTTGATGATAGAGGTGCTGCCTTAGGTAGTGAGCAAGCCCTGTATACTGATAATGTAAGCGAGGTTCACTATGATGAAGTGACAGCTGTGAAAGCCTCTGAAGTAGATAAGAGGAAGATGTCTATGTTGCAAGAAAGCGGAAGAAGGTGAAACGATATCGAGAAAGGGAACGTTACTGGTTGGACAAGAACTTTGCTGAATGTAAGAAAGCACAACAAAAGACGCGCTATTAGGATGACCCAGGACATGCCCAGGCAAAGAAAGACCAACAGAAGGCACGCTACCAGGAGGAGCCAGAACATGCCCAGGTCAAGAGAGATAATGTGAGAACTCACATGAGGACACGCTACCAGGATAAGGTACTTATTCTCGACCTTGAGAGAATGAAAGAAAAAAAAAGTATTTTGCAATTTCAGGTGGATGAGCAGTCAAGGGCTTTAGCCAAGTTAGAATGTAGCAAGTCCAAATCAAAGGACCAAGTTCAAAAGGCAGTTGTGAAGGCGGAAGATGCAGAATTTGACAATGACATTTGTTTAATCAGATTGTGGCACTGAATGAAGAGAAGTACGAGCTTTATGCTGCATTGGCCAAACATACTAGTAAGACATTCCTGACCAGGCCTGGAGACTTTCCGATCAATCATATACATGATAGAGCTTTCTTGGTTGAGGTCATGAAGACAGCAGAGTCTGTTGGATCTGGTTCATATGGAAAGGTCTGTAAAGTTTGTGTCCCTCTTATTGGGGACGTTGCAGCAAAATATTTCCAGAATAACGGAATATTTAATAAGAAGAAGTCCATGAAACATTTGTTAAGAGAATTCAACATGTTGAGAGCACTTCAGGGTACAAAAGGTGTACAGAAGCTAGTCGGTTATGTGGTTGAAGTCCCACCATATAATCTGTAAACAGTATTCGAGGGTGAAGAAGGGATAGTACTTGATCTATGCTGTGTGTTGTCTGAAGTCCACATGCGTGACATTGTACATTGTGATTTAAAACCAAATAACATCATTGTTCTGTCTGGTGAGAATGTGAGAATTATAGACTTTGGACAGGCCTGTCTTGTCAGATGTAAGAAAGATGTAATAAAGATGTCAGAACCATTGTCAGAGTCCAAATTCCCATGGATCGCTCCAAAAGTATGCAGTATAGAGCAGGCACCCAGCATTGCAAGCGATATTTTCCCACTGGCTATGTGATAAAGAAGATTCTGTCAAAGTGTAAAGAAAATGCAAAATGTGAAACACTGATGGAGACTTCAGAAGAGGAAAGAACAGAGGGAAAGGCCCTGTTTAACAATCCTGACAAAAACTTGCAGCATGCTATAGAAACAGTACAGTAATTTACATTAGTTAGGCCAAGGAGGTTTCATCCTTAGGCCATGTTGATTTAATCATATGGATGACTTCCATGTGTTTGCGTGCATCATTTTTTTTCGTTTCCCCCCAAAGAAGGTTTTGACCAGTGAAATATATTGTTAGGTATACTATTCTTTTGTGTTTAGTCATCTGTTTAACCTTCCTGACCACTTAGATGTCATAATGAATGCAATTTTGTTGGCAAACATCTTTTTTTTAAATTTGGGGCTTGCTCGCATCAGTTTTGGGGTCTAAGAGGATGTCATCTAAAGGTACAAGTCACCAAAGTTTATTTTTTAATTTGCAAGCATCTGCATGTGGTATTTGTTGTAAGTTGTACAAGTATCTTCATATCTCAGAATGGCTTAAAAATTATTTCAGATTGTTTTCCAGCCACAACCTATTGCTCTTGAGATTGGCCATACTAAAACCATGATGGTCCAAATTCATATTTGATTTGATATCTATGTCATTTAGAAGACTCGGGCTGTGTAAGTGTATGTTGTTTGTGTTCATATAGTACATCAATACCGAATGGGACCAAACATAAATCTTGGTTCTGCCCTTTTGAGACTAAATTCAAACTGACGAGCATGAGCTTGAGAGAGCCACTGGTTCACGATTTCCCCCTTTTAAACCTTCCTTACTCTTACTTTGACATTTGTCGCATTGGCGAGGTGATGGAGATCGCTGACGACAGCCTTAAAATTAACTTTAAGGTGGGAAGCCCCCACAGCGGGGACTCGTCGCGTCCGTGGTCCATAGGTAAAATATTTCTTGCATATGTCGATGTATACGTAGTGCCAACATCCGGTAGTAGATTATACAAGCTACATAACTATGATAACATTTGTATAATGTTCTGTGACCTCCATAACAAATATTTTGCATAGGGGCGGTGCAAACATCAGAACCGAAGACATAAACATCCCAGCAGCGAGCAGAACACATTTGCATAGTTTGAGAATAACGCATTCCTCGAAATTAGTACCATGTTTTAAGTAGTAATATTACCAGTTAAAGAAAGCTTTGTTCATTCAGGTTATAGAAACATTTAAGTAAACAACTTATTCCTACCCTCAGGCATATTCAGGAAATAAAGGTTCATGAAATCCAAACCCAGCGAGACGCTCATGTGACTCAGGCTTACTTTAATCTGACTTTGGGCCCGCTTCAATCGCCATTTGATGTTCACTCCCTGGGTACTGTCAGTGATCGCCTCCGTAATTTTGCTCATGTACCAATAAGCTCTTGCCTTATATATACGTGGTAGTTCTTCGTGCAATAACTATTTAATAATGGAGAAACACACTTAGTTTGACATATCATGTACCTGTTAATAATGTCGGCATGTATTGTTTTATTTACCTTAGTAGTAAAACGTTTCTTTCTTTTATGATAAGGAAAGGAGTTGATAGATTTCGACATCAATATGACCATGACCTCTCAACTCATGACTATGGGATCTGCAGCCTGTAATTGTCCGTAATAGTTGCAGGTTTGGGAGACACGAGTGTGAATGTCACCAGCACAGAAGATGGTTTGTGTTCATTTTCCCCAAACATGTCTTCTTGAAGCATGAATAAACCTATGGTAAATGTATCAAAGGATATCTTTGTAAAAGGACATGTATAATGTCCTGCACTGCCAGGAGATGTTTCTTTTCCTTCAGATAAACTTGTCAGTGAAGCTTGCAATGGTTTCTGTGGATGGCTATACCTGCGCCGTGGAGTCACGATGGCTATACCTGCGCCGTGGGAGTCATAGCCATCCTACCCGAACTGTTCTGGGACTTGAGCTGAGAGCACATGGAGGACAACAACATTGGGAAAGGTCAAATGGTGCAGGTGTGTCATCAGAAGGCAGTAGACAAGCGCCAACTATGCTTTCTCCATACAGACAGCGATGTGGATGAACATCACAAGAAACATGGCAAGGATGAAATAGGGCGTTCCAAACAGACATCGGCCCTCTTGATTCTAGCGATGGATGAGCTAATCCTAGAGAAAGCCACAATTTCACTGTGAATATTGTTATCTGTAATCCAAACTTTATTTTTGTTTTAATGTTGTTGTTTTTCTTTCTTTAGATGGCAGAGGGATGTCACACTGGGAATGGTAAAAACCAATGTGACAACGGTGAAGTCGACACTGAAAGAGCTGAGCTAAGATAGATCAAAATGGGATAGCAATATACTACACATCTGTATCCCAACGCTGAAGCCTGTACAGGTTTTAGTGCAGAGTTGACCGTTGACAATTATACACATATCTTTGAACTTACACATGACGGACACCTGTGTAGCAGCATCCGTAGCCATTCGTGGCAAGGAACAAACGGATATCTGCTGTGTCCTACATCTTAGATGTCATGTTACAGTTTGGTGGGGCAAAGACGTCTGCCATGGAAATGCTGACGCCGATGGGAATTTCCACAAACCGTAACAACGACGTACACAAACAACACCAAATGTGCCTGAGATAGGATGAACAAGTAATTGAATGGAAAAAAGCCATGGAAGCATACATTAACAACCTTTCAACAAGCCACAACGACGTGCTGGGCGTGCGAGGCGAACAAGAACCAGGGGCGGACCACAGGGAATTCCGACATGCAGCATACAGACACCTTGTGCTGTGGCAGTATGGCCGACTGGGTTAGGGGAACAGGGTAGTGATACCTAGTTCGTGTGGTAAATAAAGGACACTTTCCCTGATACACGGGCATTAAACGAGGTTCAAATCGAGCCTACAAATCACACATCAACAGTGGAATTAGGACAAAAACTTGTTTTAATACAGCTCTTTTTTCAAGAAGAACAACACAAAATGTGGTGTCCCGTAAGAAGGGTGGATGCAGGGGACTGACAAAGCAATTTCTTTGCTTTTTTAGAAGATCGAAGACAGGGGTTTGTTTGAGACCCCGAGCGACAATCCTAGCTTTTTGTTACCTGTAGCAACTGGCAATACAGTAAGGGGGGTTCAAACTTATACCATGAACACATATCTATTTATAGTTTTTTTTTTTCTTTATTCTTTGTTATTACTGAACTAGCCACTTAGCAACCATTCTTTGTTCTTATTTCTTTGTTCTATGTTCAAACTTATACTATAAACACATTTCTATTTATAGTTTTATGTCTTTATTCTACGTTATCATTTGTTGTTCAATTTTTAGACTAATTCCATAAGCAAATCTATATATAATCTATATTTAGTTTTATTTATTTGTTCTATGTTATTACTTATTAGTTCCTAATGTTCTACCTTTTGCCATGGAAGATAAGACTGTAACGGGTATCCTGCCGAGACAAAGCTACCTTCCTACGTTCCAAACTCATGTGTCAGAGAGGTAGTTGACGAGGTGAGGCTTTCTCCTGTTTAAAGAATCAATGATGCTGTCCAGCTATGATTGCCTGGTTGAGATAGATAGTTTTACATAGGTGATATTGTTACATGTCCGGCACTGGCGAGACAGGGTTGGTGAAGGTCGGTCCGAAGGTTCCGGTGCTGCAGTAGTTGAACCACCAAAACTTCTGTATGTGGACAGGGACTGTTGGTCTACACAGACCACTGCTGTTCCATGGATGGGATGACCTGGTCGTAAGGCTCGACGCGTGGTATTTCATGCGTAGGATTGCCAGCACCTGCACTACTGAAAGTCATCTGTTGTGCGCAAGCTTTAAGGTCGGCCTGTCTCACTGCATCTTGCCACTTTTTGTTTTTTTTTAGCTTTCTTTGCTACACTTTTAAAAAATCCAACACATTCATATATTACCTAAAACCATGTAACTATTTTGTATAAGGTGGCTGAAACAGTATGGCGTCAAAATGGAAAGTGAGCACATATCCAGGAAGGTTGCAGCAGAGATGCTCTCTGGCTTCAAAGTAGAGGCAGAAAACCTACCGTTTTCTGTAAAGGGAGACGAAGCATCCACAGTGAAGCTCACTGCATCTTGCCACTTCCAGGAATACCTACAGGAAGACTTGGTTCGGTGGACCATGGAAAGACCTTTTCATTTCATAAGGATCATTTGTTTTATGTTTGTAGATCATTGGACATGGCACCGTGTTGATTAAATATAAGGGCACTGCTCAGGGTTGATTGAATACAAGGGCACCGCTCGAGGTAGAGGATTTGCCCAGAGGGATGAAGGAGACCTGTCTCACCCCGATGTACCAGACGGCCTAGAGGAGACCGTGACTCAGATATATAAGTAATTGTAATGATGATTATATAAACATGGTATTCTTCTCTTGGTTTCATACAGCTGATGCATTTGTGGTAAATGCTAAGGTGACCGCATGAACAGACTGTAGAAGCGGATGGCGATAATGGGACTCCGTCAGGACCCCCCGAACTATTCACCTCCTCTGCAGCAAATGCGAGTTATTGATTTATACGTGAGAAATCTAAGTTCGTCTTAATTTCTAACAGGCAGACATATGGAGGAGACCTGCCTCGATTCCGCTGTACCAGACGGCCTGGAGGAGATCGAGGTGGATCCCGACGAGGGTTCGAGGACCTGGATGTCGGTGAGGAGGTCGCTGGCGGGTATTTGGAGAAATGGCTCAAGTTCCTCATCCTCCCGCATGTGAGAGCCTGTGTGGCTGATAACCTATGTAGTGTAAGCCGGTGGGTTGAGAGTTTCTGGACAGAGTTGTATCTGACATCCACGACCACAGTAGCGGGTCATCTCGCACTGAGCACACACCTTCAGGAAGCTCTTTCCATGAGAAACATCGATTTTCTCCTTGAAGGATAATCGTGACCAGTGTAGAACTGGTCCCCAATAAATCAAAGAATATTGTTGCTAAGCAGGGCCAATGTCACTACTACTGATAGCAAATTTGTCTGAATGAAGAGCACTTGCAAATAGTGGTGGACTACATGATATTTGCTCGCAATAAGCGGATGTCGGTGAGGAGGATCCCACCATCTGTACCATCGGTATGTACGATTGTCTTTGTGATAACTCAGACACAGAAATGAGTATAACGAAATAAGTATAACGATGGTTGTACAATCCTATGCTGCCATTATCTATAACCTTTCACTCTCATCTTTCTTTGTACATGTATTATACAACTGATGCATCTGTGGCTACCAAAGAGTCCGACCCTGTTTTGATTGCTGACGTACCCAGCCCACAAGGTGAACAGACTGGAAGCGAATGGCGATGATGGGACTAAGGGATCCTGGCCAACGCCCTGATAATCTTACCTCCCCTGGCCTACATGCCTGATGATAAGGTACAGGAACTAGTCTGGCTGTGGGAGCGCCTTCCCGATTTGGACAAAAAGAAATTGGAAGAAGCTCGTCAGAAAGATGATCAAAGTCTCCAAGACTTCCTCCATCGCTAGTGTGGCAAGTGTTAAGTGGTGAGCAGGCCTTATTATCAAGTTATTATACGGTCCAACATATATTTTGGGTAAATGCTTAGATTTGGAAGCAGGTGCAGTATGGGGTGAATGCTGGCCCCGCCCACTGGCAAGACGCCAGCAGGCTAGTCGAGGCCATCTTTATCCGGCTATGTGCAGACCACACCTGAGCCACTAAGACAACTGGTGGGGTGACGACGTAGCGTTGGTCTGTGATCATGAAGGAATACTAACACATCCGGCAGTTGGTTAAATCCATTGACCCCCTGATGTCGCACACCACACTTAAGCTATTTGACAACGACCGGACACCACCGTGGTGAGTTGGCTCATGATTCCCTTAAAACATAGTATGTATCATATATATGAATCCTTTAATGTGCCACTTAAGTTAAAGCAAAGTAAGAGTGGATGATATACTCCAGACAGGTTATTTAAGTGAATATTCGTCCCTTGTGTTTCATGTACGACAAGCGGTAAAAGACGCAGGATTTACCGGACAAGTGAGTTAGCCAACCCAGTGCCAGTGCTGTGTCTGCTGTGCCACACGTTCGCCAGATCCTTGACATTGACTCCTACTACGTGTATCATCTTGCGACAGAATATCTATAGTGTAAGAACTGTAAGCGAAAACTGATCAGTTGGAGTTAACCTATTCTGCAGCAGCTAGATGCGGGACACCGTCAGCAGTTTCCTGTTGTGTTGACCAACCACCGTGCTTGCCATATTCGAGTAATCCGGCTGCTTCGCCATAGAGGCCTTAGCTACAGCTCCACACTATTCCGAAAGAAGTTGATGGAGCAGCACACTGAGTTGTGTATGTCCAAGACCATGGGGTACCTGACCGACTGTGAATCATTCAAGAATGCCACACCAAACGGATAAGTCTCACCTCCAAAGTTTGCTGATTTACCCTCATTTGTCCCTATCCCACAATTCAGATGGCTGCTGAATGTTTATGTACGGAACATCAAGGAACGACTGGAGGGGGCCAAAGCGTTGATAACATCCACATTTGGGTCTGTCTTGAAGATGGATTCAACCAAGAAGATGGTGCGAAATACTACATACAGAATGAATGCAGTGCAAGAAGTGTAAATGATGGTGATAAGTTGTGGTGAGCCTACTCTTCAGCAGCTGTCCCTATCACACAATTCTGCAGATGGATGCTGTGTATGTAAGGGATATTAAGGACCGACTGAAGCATCCATAACATCTACCTTTTTATCTATCTTGAAGATCGACTCACCAAATAGATAGTGTACAAGCTTGCTGGTCACAGTGCAGGTTTTCAGACGTTCCCGGGGCTCAACATCCCTGGGGACATTTCACCAGCAACAGAACATATGTTTTCGAGTTACGTCCAGCCCTCCCCAAGTATTCATTTACCTGTAACGTGAGTAAAATTCTTGGTCTCCAGCTAAGACTTTGTCCTTAAGACTTTCGACTTTGAAACTTACAATGTTAGTAGCATTGGTTTCGGCAGGGAGAGAACAAACTATTTCGTTGCTAGATGTCAAGACAAAGAAGAAGATTGCAGGAGGAGTGTGTTTCGTCATTAACAGATTTCCATAGTCCTCTCGTCCAAGCAGGGTCACATATGAGGTCGTCTTGCCAAGTTTTTCACAGGACAAGACGTTATGCCCTGTTTGTTACCTAGGAGAGTACCTGAGATGATAAACATAAATAATCTACAAAGGAACTGTGTTACAACTGCGGGAGAGAAGGACGAAACCGGAAGGACACTTTGATCGAGACTGGAAAGCTTGGGGTAGGGGGTAGGGGGTAGAGTGTTACAACTGAAGGCAGCAGTTACACAAAGCCCGTGGGTGCATGTCAAAGCCCATGGGCAACGGCAACGGCCGCAGATTGGCTGGAACGAATTGCCAGGATTGCTTTTAGTGTGGTTAAACAGGCCACATTACCAGGGCCTGTAGGGTAGAGCAGTCCGCAAACCCCCATCCTAACTTGCGTAACTCCAGCATTCCCTCAAACTAGAGCGATCCGCCTCCGACAGAGGCCCGGAGTTCACCTTCTACCGGTACCAAACGTGCAGCGTTTAAGACTGAGCAAAACCCAGCAGCAGCAGCCGTCAAAACGGAAGGCCGCGGGGCTGAAGTCCACGGGGAAAAAGTGTAGTTCTTAAGTGCATCGCAAGCTTGTGTTGGAGGACCAGCAACAGCCCTACCTCGGAGAGCCACAACAGCAGCTGCAGCACACGCAAGATATGCATGATACGACGTTGGACATCAACTACCTATGACCTCTCGGTCCTGTGTGTACTGTAAATGCATAAATGTTCGCAGTGGTTTTCTGTTAACTGTTTTCGCGGTGAACTTTCAGCGTCAGGCCAAAAGACAGTCCATAAAGAGGATACCTGGCCCTCCTTCCACTTCCAAGTCTCAAAAGCCCATTTTGTCAGAGAAGGATGCATGGGTTGCTAAATAAAGATCCACTAACAAGAGAGTTATTTTTCTATACTTAGTATGCATTTTCAGTACATAAATAAACTAATATTGCTGGGAAAAAGCACAATTTGCAAATTTAAGTATGGAACAAATCGAACGGACATAATTACAATATTTAAATCCGAATGTTCTTTAAGAAAAATATGACTGTATGTATTGTTGACAGTTACTGCTATTACCATGTATTTTTGTATAGAATGACAATAAAGTTTTATTTAAAAAAAAAAAGAAAAAAAAAAAAGTGCCCACGAACTAGGGGAGGAAAGGATAGAGATTAAGCTGTTGGTGAATACTGTACCGAACACACATGTATCCGATATCCAATGTTGTTCCAAAGATCACCAGTCGGTGAATAGTTTTAGACCTTATACTAATGTTAAATAGTAGTACAGGAAGTCATCCGTTGGTGAATACTGTACCGAAAACACATGTATCCGATATCCAATGTTGTTCCAAAGATCACCCGTCGGTGAATAGTTTTAGACCTTATACTAATGTTAAATAGTAGTACAGGAAGTCATCCGTTGGTGAATACTGTACCGAAAACACATGTATCCGATATCCAATGTTGTTCCAAAGATCACCCGTCGGCGAATAGTTTTAGACCTTATACCAATGTTATATAGTAGTACAGGAAGTCATGCATTGGTGAATACTGTACCGAACACACATGTATCCGATATCGAATGTTGTTCCAAAGATCACCCGTTGGTGAATAGTTTTAGACCTTATTCCACTGTTATACAGTTGTACAAGAACTTGAAGAAGTCACCCGTTGCTGAATACGGTACAGAACCCGTATCAGTCCCTGGTACCCGATGTTGTTACCCAAGGATATTCAATTTTTCAGCCATTGTTGATTAGTACGTGCGAGATGTTCACCCGTTGGTGATTGATAGCTTTATTCTTCCTTTTGGGTAGGTTACGTCAACAATGTATCTCCTACTTGTACGCTGCTACAATACCATACGGCCTAGACTACCCTTTGGGCCGGGATCTGGGCATAAGACATTTGTCAATATATTCCAGACATCTCGGTCCTACCCCATGCGTCGGACGTTACACTGTACCAGTGTTTGTGTGAAACAGAATACAAGGTTGCACATACCGCCAAAAAATGTCTTTTACACGTTGCCTGTCTGCTGGACCCACTAGGAGTCCAGCTATACATGCAGACTGGGTCTTTATTGAATGGGGAGTGACACTGCCGGTCTTCCGATGTTCCCGGGGCTCACCAGCCCTTGAGTCATTCCACCTACACCAGAACGGATTCATTGCAGGTGGATATTTCTTGTGTTTTTTGTGGGGGGGGGGGGGTTCTTGCGTTTCAGAGTGGTTATTTCATTTTTTTTTTAACTTGTGGCATATGTACCGACCGATGTGTCAAATATCCTTTAGTTGACATAGCGGATTCATGTTTTCAAACTGTTACAGGTACCAGGGCAAGTGACTTACATTTCAAGCTTATCTGCTTGAAGGCCTGAATCGCTGGAAGATACTAGTAGAGCAGCAGCAGCTGTATGTGATGGGGGTGGAACACCATGTCTACAACAGGGGGATGTCAGAAGCTTTGAACCGGCTCAGCTCAAGTGTTCTCGGCAAACAACAACTACATCCATTGCGACCGAAGGGAAATACACATATATTGCTGTTATATAGGTTTAGCTCTTCTTTATGAGCTCTTCCTTTGCTGTCATCACAGGCACAGCGTCCTAGTAAGCCACGTTGCCATGGAATGCACTGGACATGGGGACTGTCTGTTTTACGCGGTCAGCATGCTACTGACAGGAAGTGAAGACCAAGTGGACCACCTCATCGAACAGGTAAATCTTAAGTCGGATCATTGTAAAGAAAAATGAAACATTCCAGCCAGTGACGCCCCGCATCATGTGTGAATGGTTGGTTAAAAGTGTAAACAGGCCCTTTAAAATGGCCCTTATTAAATGAGAATCTAAACCAGCCGCTCCCGTGGCTAGGTAATTAGTTAGGTAATTAGTGACACGCCAGTCCACAGCGACATCACTCTGCCAGCTGGTGAAACTCGAACCGCTCTGCCTCCGTCTCCACGAAGCTAACCCCGCAGCCACCTATGTTGACTTCGTGGCAAAGGTCAAGTTCCGCTGTTGTTTAAAGCCCCGTTAGTGGATAGGCTAGACCTGTAAACAAGTCACCGCACATGGAAACTTGTTGCTAAATGTATAGTTATCTAAGTTAGACTATTGCTTCTGTATTATGTTATCGTGACTTTGTACGTCGTCTTCGTCGTCGTAGAATATTGTATATAATCGTGGTAACTTGACAAGAGTCCTAACCGACAATTCCTACTTGATTGACAAGTACCGCTGTTACCCACGTCTGATATCTCGGTCACCGCAGATGATTGTTGTTGGACGCTATCGATGCCAAGGAGGCGTATTTGACATGCTGCTAATGACCACGATCAGTACCTGAATCGAAGACAGCAATTTTAACTGCTAGAAAACCCCATTGTTATCCGGATTACGGGACGCTTCTCGTTTCTCATGTAACAAGAATTACTGTACGAAGTGTATGTGGTTGTTAAGTCACCCACAGTGGTCAAATAGACGTGTGGTGATCATTTTCTTGTGGTGCACAATGTAATACACTTGTGGGGGGGGGGGGCACCCCAGAACAGGCGCATTTGATTTGGACAAATCTGGAGGGAGACGCTTAACAGGAAGTGAAGGTACTAGACGCCCGAGCCAGGGGGGCCGCAGGTGATTTTGGACACCCTGAAGAGGGCCTTCCGGGACGGCAAATATTATCACGGGAAGGTTACATAGTGAGAGGCAAGGGCCGGAAGGAAATGTACACACTTACGTAATTACCCTACATAAGCTAATGGGGCGTGCGGCCCGTGCCCACCGGCAGGACCCAGATATCTGCGCTAACCCAGATAAGACGCTTAGGGTTCAAGTTCATCAAGAACGGTAACCTTACAAAAGAAACTGGACATTTCAAGCCCAGATAAGACGCTTAGGGTTCAAGTTCAAAAAGAACGGTAACCTAACAAAAGAAACAGGACATTTCAAGTACATATTATACTCCAATTAGAATAGAAGTTGACACGTATTACAATGTCCATTTCAGTGCAGTGTGATTATTGAGTTGGACACAATAACTACGGGGACAAAAGCAACATAAGAAATTATTTTTGGCTTTGGCATCCAGCAAACCCATCTAACTAAGCTGAACAAGCCCCCACTGTACCAAAGGCACAGTCCCCGAAGTCTGGGTTTCCAAGAGGCTTGACAGCTGTACTAGTAATAGACCTGACTAACGCACCCTGAGTAAGCTGGATGTTCTGCTATTGCCAATAGGTTTATACTGTGTTATGAGTATATTCGTTGGAGCAGCCACTGTCTGTTGTTCACGGAACTGGTCATGTTGAATTTCGCTGTAGATATTGACGAGGTTTGCAACACTTGCAGGCGGGCCACCAGACCCATGCTGAACAACGTCATTATCCGGGTTGACCTGTGTGTGAAAGAAATACACATTTTAGTTTCAGTGCAACTCGTTGCACAACATTCGAAAATCTTACTGTGTAACGAACGAATGTGCTGGTTACATCTATGTAGCAGACAAGGTATTTGAGAAAGAGCACATGTGCGCATGCAACTAGGTATTTAGTCTACAGGGGTATGCCGGCACCGGCGACAATGTCGCTCAAAAACATTCCTCCCGGCACTTTTACCGCCAGATAAATTATTTTCCCCTCAAACAGCCGCCATGACCCTCACGAAAAATACGATAAACAACGTCGGAATTATTGGTTTTACCTCACCGACAACAACTCGGAACTCAAGTGTACTAACTCATCACCGAGGCAACAACAGCACAGGATACGTGTAAACGTTTTAGAGGCAAAAAGAAGACAAAATACTCGACCCTAACAAACACCCACCTTCCCCTAACAATGGCCGCCCTGTACTGGTCACAGCTCCGCACAGGACGGAAGGCAAGCACTTCTCTTATATCAATGCGCTTTTACGTCTGGAATGCCGCATTACTCCAAAAGAACGACAAAAGTGTAACTTTCTCCGCCAAAAAATGAAAACATTGAAACAAATTAGTTTAAACTTGCAAATTTTGTTCTTGGTTTTTCAAATGGTTGTGGTGAATATTGGATCAAACGTCCCCTGTTTGGTCGCACTATTTTATAGCGCGCATGTGTATGTTCTGTCTGGGAGGCTATTCGGTGGCTGGTGCGCGGATGATGACGTAAGAAGCGTTCGCGACTTACTAGGGGTTTTTCGAAATACCTTTCTTTAAAAAACATGAACAAAGGATAAACCAAATACTCAGCTTCCTGATAACAAGGAAGGTTTATATAAAGCCTCCTTGCTGATGATAAGATCAAGGTACAACAAGCGGCATCAGTTCTTTTCTTTTTCCTACAAAATATTTGCTATGACATAAGCGTAGATACGGCACTGACCTGTTGAAATTGTGGAGATCTAATGTTTTGTCAAATCAAGGAGGTTTAATCTTGATTAAATACGTGGTCAAATACGTGACACCGTATCCGATTATTCACATCTATCTATTCGCATCATCAATGCACCATCAATAAACGTGGACTTTTAAAACAACATCACGGTATCTACAACATCGAAAGCAAAGCAGAGGAATGAGAGCCGGGGAAGGCGGCGCCATTTGCTGTTTAAGTATAACAAAGCGAAACATCACATAACAATTAGACCATGTGGTAAGCCTTGGGTAACCCCTTGAAAACATACTTTAAACCATTTCCCCCTTTTTCTCGCCTTGGATACGCCACAAAAACTTAAAACGACCTGAGATTTAGCATACCCTACTTTATACATCATGAATGTGAACTCTTGAAAAGACTTGAAATTTAGTACACCCTACCTCCTTTGTATGCCATCGATATATTGTGAATGTGAAGGCTTACTATCAATAATAATATAATAAATAGTGCCTCAATTTTCAAAGGACAAGTCCATCTGTTCCCTTCGTCTCACGAAACACGCTGCATCATGACCAATTCGGCAATACGATTTCCCCAGCTTAAGTCTCCGATAAGTTGAAAATCGCGAATCAGCGCGCTCCCCAAAAAGTAAAAACGCCGACGCGGCCAAGAAAGCCTGCAAGGGAGGCTAAACAGGTGAACCGTCATTGTCCTTTCAGAAATGTCGTCTTTCATAAAGCGAGACCGAGAGTTTGCCTACGTTGCCGCCGGTTGTTTTGTTTTAATTTGCCGTTTTCTTACTTCCTTTTTTTTTATTGCTCGCCGGGAATTCGAAGGAGTCTGTGTTCCCTTGGCTTTTCAATCCCTTTGACGCCATTTAATGGGAAAGATATTCATTTTCAGACCTTCCTATCCGAAATCCATAACGATGATAAAGGAAGGTGCACATGCAAAAAAATAAACTACGAACATACAGATTATCAAAACATTCCTATTTCGAAGAAGAATATCTAAAGATTGCAAATGTACGTCACACATCAACCGTTACAGAACTAAGAACAAGTTGCCACAAATTGCGAATCGAATCAGGAAGATATAACCGCACTCCTCTAGAGCAAAGAATTTTGTAGTATAGGCTAAGTAGTGTAGGTAAAGTAGAAGACGAAGTACATTTTATTGTAGACTGTCCTTTGTATAGTAGCGATAGAATTATTCTTTTCAGTCCCTACTTCAGATACCTTGAATAGTAAAGAGAAATTCATATTTCTTACAACCTTCGATAAACCAACTCTAACAAGGCCTGCAGCCTCCTACACTACCAAGAAACGAGAGGGAGTCGAAAGCACTAAAGTATGCTAGATGTTTATATACTCATGAATACGTATATAGTTGTTAACATGTGACCTGTGCTTAGCCCAGTGGGGCAAACATGTACAATAAAGGTCTTCATTCATTAAGAAAGGTTTTCAGAGACGACTTTTTCGCGCAAGGGTAATTCACGTACGCAAGGAACAAGTTACTGAATAGACCCCGACACCTGGTTTGTTCCGGGAGTTAGGCTATGTTGATTTGATTATATGGATGACATACTCTGGAAACTGATACGAGCGTTAGATTTTTCAAAAAACGGCAGTTTATTATGAACTCTACGTGGCCAGGAAGGTTGAACAAATGACTTATCACGCAGGGTATGCCAAATAATAGATTCATTTTTGTTCTTTCATATCTTCTTTGACTCTGGAATTAACGTTGTTATTCAACGACATTAGTATCTATTCTCCCAAATATTTTTTTTTCAATTTGCGGCATATATTTGCTCATTTTGCATATGATTTACGTGGCTACGTCGTGAGATCGTACGGGCAGCGGTGCGTGCACTCTCCGCCGGAGCGCCGACTTCACACGCACGTGCATTCTTAAGCCCCTGTCACACTTGTGTGTATAAGTCATTCCGTGTGAGTTCCGTGTTGAATTTTGACAATACGCAGTTGTACGCTCAAAATATCTGTTTTTTTAGTTATGCGCGGCGCACATATGGCGTGTTGATAACGAATTCAACGTATCCCATGCGTTTGAGAAACGTGTAATTTGCATATGAAGTGCGCAATACTTTAACCCTTGCAGCGAATAGCTGCGCATCAGGTGCGTGTGCTGAGCGCATTCCAAATGCCCACAACGTCTGCCGACCGCATGCCTGACGCACTTCCGACAACTGGTAATCGAATTACGAGCGTGCCCCATGCCAGGTGTGAGGTGTGTTGAAACGGCAGCTGCTGCCTGCTTTTTCTTTCATTACAAGTTCAGACTCGACTGAGAGAACAACATGGGGCGCCGGCCGAAACGTGGCTCTTCCATCCGCGCTAGCCGTGGCCGTGGCTCGTCTAATTCTGGACCACCCGTTGAGGCGTGTAACACCCCTGCTGCTGTAGGTGACCGTGATGGTTGTGGTGACCATGGTGCTGAAGACAGTCTCCCCGCCCCATCAGGCGAAGCTGTCCAGTCTCACGCCCCTGGTCACGAACCTGCAAACGAGTGTGGTGAGGAGGGAGGGGGGTAGGTGTGGGGGGCGACGTTTAGAGTAAACGGAGGGGGGGGGTCACCTCAGGCGTCGTCTGTTGTCCTAAGACCAAAGAAGACCAGCTACTCCCTAGATGCTGAGCTAGAAAAGGCTTTGGTGGAATGGATCAAGGAGAACGATATCCTCTGGAACAGTAAGCTGATCCGCTACAAACGTACAGATTTAAAAGAAGCTCTTTGGAACGAAAAGGCGAGAGAGCTGGAGAAGACAGCCGCCCAATTGAGAGGCTGATGGAGATCCATTAAGGACATATTCACAAGAATACACAAGAGGAAGAGCGGAGATGGGCCCAAGGACCTCACATAGAGGGAATAATGGATTTTTGCAAGTTGTGCCTTCTTGTGGCCACTGGTTCGACACGTGTCACAGCCAATGAGAAGTGTAAGTATGGATATCATTGCCAATTTCTTACCAGACATTCATCACATTCATGTGTAATTTTCCATTTCATGTTCTTTTCTTGTTGGTAATATACATTGCTATTATTGCAGGTCATGGTAGACTTCGATGGGCAGGGGAATGACACCTTGGCGCAGGCGGAAGCAGCGGCTGCTCTAGCTGGCCGTGAAGACATGGAGGAGGAATGGTCTCTTTCCACCATCACCACCACCACCAAAAATAAAAAGAATCGCAAGCAGGATGATGATCCCACCCTGAAAACCCTCCAAGAGAATTTGCTTCAGTCTGGTCAACTTCTGAAGCACTTGGCTGAACCTGCCTCCCTAAGCAGGAGAGCTTAACTTTGCCAACTTTGTGAGGGGTTCGTTACTTTCCATGTCCGCGGACAAGTACAAGGTGGCCAAGGCTGCAATTTGGAACATTCTTGGCAAAATAGATGACGACTCCGATGACGGCGCGCCTACTGTACATGTCAGCAGCCCTGTCAGGTCAAGCTCTGCACCCCCGGTAGTGGGCCCCGCCCTTACACCTTCAGAGCAGTGCCAGCCGCCTCCACACACATGGAGGGGCCAGGCACCATCCAGCTCTGTGTGGGGGGTCTGCAACCCGCAAGAGTACGTGAATCAGTGCCGCCAGGCTCCTCTGCAGCCCCAGTATCAGCAGCAACAGCCACAACAGTACCTGGAGCCACGGCATTATCCACAGCAGCCGCATCTATATTATAAACAGCAGGCACAACCTTACCAACCACACCCGCCGCAGTACCAACAGCAGCAGTACCAGTATCAGTACCAGCTACCTGAGCGTAGCCCCAGCAGTCAGTCTACCATTTCCATTCCCTTGACATTTACTTTAAGTATTAGAGACGATGCCCCCACAACTGCAGGACCCGGTGTATTTGGTTACCTTGGCATTTACCTGAACTATTTTGACAGTTGTGTGGCTATTTCAATTTTAATTTTCATTAAAAGCTAAGTGCCCTATCAAGGCTGTGTTTGTTTTCTCTTTGCCATGAACTAAAGCAGACACCCGAAATGCTTTGTATCACTTACACGAACAAAAAAAGGATCTATTAAGCTGTACCCTCCCTTCATTATGTACATAATGAAAACAACCAACACTTAAAATGAAAACATGCACAACTAGAAAGGCCGTCATTTGCCCCTGAGCAAATACAGCATGTTTCGCCCATACTCCTCCTCATGCAAGAAGTGGGCTGTCCCAAAATGACCCCTGGGCAAATCGAAATATTAACTGCATTTAGGAAGGCAACATTTGCGAGAGCATCATACTTTGCCAATCTCCCTCACGTTGCAAAATCACCCGTGCAAAAAAAAAAATTCCCTCTACAGTAGAAGACACTTAATTGTACCTCGGATAAACGCACATTCCATTTAATTGCACCGAATCCCAAAATCCCAAACCGGTTCCCATTCACTGCATTGTTAGTGACTCCGCATATCTGCACGGCGCATTGTCACCAATGCCGGATAACTGCACCAACTTTTTCAAAAATCCTTGACAAGTTGACTAAAAAGTTGCGCTAAAAATCCGGCAAACACGGTAGAAATGAGTTCCTATGTAGAGGCACAATATCGTCAATATGTCTGAAATTGTTTTGACTAACAAAAGAAGATGGTCTCCCTTGACAGTCACATTGATAGCGATCGTATGGGAAGTCCCGGCAGGTCACGGGCGGGGCGTGTCGTCAGCCTAAAGAGACGCACGCCTGCCAAAGACAGCATTGCGCTTTGGCAGACAGCATGCTGTACACAACAAGAATTGGTCTCTAACTGTACACTGTCTTGTTACTGTGAATGCATTTAAGTTCGCAGGGATTTGATTTCGCGTTAAGGATGACATGGGGTGTTGTCGGCGGTTTTAGGTTCGCGGCAGCGCTTTATCTTTATATACTGCTGCAATAATAAAATACCGGCGTCTTTACATACATCTAGTCGCAGTTCCTAGATCTAGTCGGAAACCGCACAGCGACTCGGCAAGGGCTACAGACGCGTGGACGGACATAGCAGTGAGTAGCTTTTGACGGTGCGGTGCTGACGTTATCATCTGTCACATTCTTTCATGGCAGAGCTGAATACGCGTCCTATAAACTTCCTACATCCACGCGAAGGATGTAACTTTATACGCGGGTTCGGCTCTGCTACAAGGAGATACGTATACGTAGTACAGTACATTGTACAGTAATTCACTACCATCGTACTAAAAGTACTTCGACTTTTAATTACTCAAAAACAAAAGTTTTAATTACTTTAATTACTTTTGTTAGTATTTTTTTCGACTAAAAGTACTTCGTTAACGACGTAGAACGGCCTAATAAGCTGTTCTAAGTCATTTGCAAACGATTCCGAGCGGTTTGGCGAGAAAAAAAGCCAAGATGAAATTTTACCCGCAAAGGCCGTATTAGGCTTCAAAACGTCGAAATAGGCCTTAAAACAGAGCTTTGGAGCGAAATTATCACTTTGAAAGTTTTTGTTGCCGAAAAGTCGGATTTGCATTGGAAACGACGTAGAACGGCCTAATAAGCTGTTCTAAGTCATTTGCAAACGATTCCGAGCGGTTTGGCGAGAAAAAAAGCCAAGATGAAATTTAACCCGCAAAGGCCGTATTAGGCTTCAAAACGTCGAAATAGGCCTTAAAACAGAGCTTTGGAGCGAAATTATCACTTTGAAATTTTTTGTCGCCGAAAAGTCGGATTTGCATTGGAAACGACGTAGAACGGCCTAATAAGCTGTTCTAAGTCATTTGCAAACGATTCCGAGCGGTTTGGCGAGAAAAAAGGCCAAGATGAAATTTTACCCGCAAAGGCCGTATTAGGCTTCAAAACGTCGAAATAGGCCTTAAAACAGAGCTTTGGAGCGAAATTATCACTTTGAAAGTTTTTGTCGCCGAAAAGTCGGATTTGCATTGGAAACGACGTAGAACGGCCTAATAAGCTGTTCTAAGTCATTTGCAAACGATTCCGAGCGGTTTGGCGAGAAAAAAAGCCGAGATGAAATTTTACCCGCAAAGGCCGTATTAGGCTTCAAAACGTCGAAATAGGCCTTAAAACAGAGCTTTGGAGCGAAATTATCACTTTGAAATTTTTTGTCGCCGAAAAGTCGGATTTGCATTGGAAACGACGTAGAACGGCCTAATAAGCTGTTCTAAGTCATTTGCAAACGATTCCGAGCGGTTTGGCGAGAAAAAAAGCCAAGATGAAATTTTACCCGCAAAGGCCGTATTAGGCTTCAAAACGTCGAAATAGGCCTTAAAACAGAGCTTTGAAATTTTTTGTCGCCGAAAAGTCGGATTTGCATTGGAAACGACGTAGAACGGCCTAATAAGCTGTTCTAAGTCATTTGCAAACGATTCCGAGCGGTTTGGCGAGAAAAAAAGCCAAGATGAAATTTTACCCGCAAAGGCCGTATTAGGCTTCAAAACGTCGAAATAGGCCTTAAAACAGAGCTTTGGAGCGAAATTATCACGTTGAAATTTTTTGTCGCCGAAAAGTCGGATTTGCATTGGAAACGACGTAGAACGGCCTAATAAGCTGTTCTAAGTCATTTGCAAACGATTCCGAGCGGTTTGGCGAGAAAAAAAGCCGAGATGAAATTTTACCCGCAAAGGCCGTATTAGGCTTCAAAACGTCGAAATAGGCCTTAAAACAGAGCTTTGGAGCGAAATTATCACTTTGAAATTTTTTGTCGCCGAAAAGTCGGATTTGCATTGGAAACGACGTAGAACGGCCTAATAAGCTGTTCTAAGTCATTTGCAAACGATTCCGAGCGGTTTGGCGAGAAAAAAAGCCAAGATGAAATTTTACCCGCAAAGGCCGTATTAGGCTTCAAAACGTCGAAATAGGCCTTAAAACAGAGCTTTGGAGCGAAATTATCACTTTGAAAGTTTTTGTCGCCGAAAAGTCGGATTTGCATTGGAAACGACGTAGAACGGCCTAATAAGCTGTTCTAAGTCATTTGCAAACGATTCCGAGCGGTTTGGCGAGTAAAAAAGCCAAGATGTAATTTTACCCGCAAAGGCCGTATTAGGCTTCAAAACGTCGAAATAGGCCTTAAAACAGAGCTTTGGAGCGAAATTATCACTTTGAAATTTTTTGTCGCCGAAAAGTCGGATTTGCATTGGAAACGACGTAGAACGGCCTAATAAGCTGTTCTAAGTCATTTGCAAACGATTCCGAGCGGTTTGGCGAGTAAAAAAGCCAAGATGAAATTTTACCCGCAAAGGCCGTATTAGGCTTCAAAACGTCGAAATAGGCCTTAAAACAGAGCTTTGGAGCGAAGTTATCACTTTGAAATTTTTTGTCGCCGAAAAGTCGGATTTGCATTGGAAACGACGTAGAACGGCCTAATAAGCTGTTCTAAGTCATTTGCAAACGATTCCGAGCGGTTTGGCGAGTAAAAAAGCCAAGATGAAATTTTACCCGCAAAGGCCGTATTAGGCTTCAAAACGTCGAAATAGGCCTTAAAACAGAGCTTTGGAGCGAAGTTATCACTTTGAAATTTTTTGTCGCCGAAAAGTCGGATTTGCATTGGAAACGACGTAGAACGGCCTAATAAGCTGTTCTAAGTCATTTGCAAACGATTCCGAGCGGTTTGGCGAGAAAAAAAGCCAAGATGAAATTTTACCCGCAAAGGCCGTATTAGGCTTCAAAACGTCGAAATAGGCCTTAAAACAGAGCTTTGGAGCGAAATTATCACTTTGAAATTTTTTGTCGCCGAAAAGTCGGATTTGCATTGGAAACGACGTAGAACGGCCTAATAAGCTGTTCTAGGTCATTTGCAAACGATTCCGAGCGGTTTGGCGAGAAAAAAAGCCAAGATGAAATTTTACCCGCAAAGGCCGTATTAGGCTTCAAAACGTCGAAATAGGCCATAAAACAGAGCTTTGGAGCGAAATTATCACTGAAATTTTTTGTCGCCGAAAAGTCGGATTTGCATTGGAAACGACGTAGAACGGCCTAATAAGCTGTTCTAAGTCATTTGCAAACGATTCCGAGCGGTTTGGCGAGAAAAAAAGCCAAGATGAAATTTTACCCGCAAAGGCCGTATTAGGCTTCAAAACGTCGAAATAGGCCTTAAAACAGAGCTTTGGAGCGAAATTATCACTTTGAAAGTTTTTGTCGCCGAAAAGTCGGATTTGCATTGGAAACGACGTAGAACGGCCTAATAAGCTGTTCTAAGTCATTTGCAAACGATTCCGAGCGGTTTGGCGAGAAAAAAAGCCAAGATGAAATTTTACCCGCAAAGGCCGTATTAGGCTTCAAAACGTCGAAATAGGCCTTAAAACAGAGCTTTGGAGCGAAATTATCACTTTGAAAGTTTTTGTCGCCGAAAAGTCGGATTTGCATTGGAAACGACGTAGAACGGCCTAATAAGCTGTTCTAAGTCATTTGCAAACGATTCCGAGCGGTTTGGCGAGTAAAAAAGCCAAGATAAAATTTTACCCGCAAAGGCCGTATTAGGCTTCAAAACGTCGAAATAGGCCTTAAAACAGAGCTTTGGAGCGAAATTATCACTTTGAAATTTTTTGTCGCCGAAAAGTCGGATTTGCATTGGAAACGACGTAGAACGGCCTAATAAGCTGTTCTAAGTCATTTGCAAACGATTCCGAGCGGTTTGGCGAGTAAAAAAGCCAAGATGAAATTTTACCCGCAAAGGCCGTATTAGGCTTCAAAACGTCGAAATAGGCCTTAAAACAGAGCTTTGGAGCGAAGTTATCACTTTGAAATTTTTTGTCGCCGAAAAGTCGGATTTGCATTGGAAACGACGTAGAACGGCCTAATAAGCTGTTCTAAGTCATTTGCAAACGATTCCGAGCGGTTTGGCGAGAAAAAAAGCCAAGATGAAATTTTACCCGCAAAGGCCGTATTAGGCTTCAAAACGTCGAAATAGGCCTTAAAACAGAGCTTTGAAATTTTTTGTCGCCGAAAAGTCGGATTTGCATTGGAAACGACGTAGAACGGCCTAATAAGCTGTTCTAAGTCATTTGCAAACGATTCCGAGCGGTTTGGCGAGAAAAAAAGCCGAGATGAAATTTTACCCGCAAAGGCCGTATTAGGCTTCAAAACGTCGAAATAGGCCTTAAAACAGAGCTTTGGAGCGAAATTATCACTTTGAAATTTTTTGTCGCCGAAAAGTCGGATTTGCATTGGAAACGACGTAGAACGGCCTAATAAGCTGTTCTAAGTCATTTGCAAACGATTCCGAGCGGTTTGGCGAGAAAAAAAGCCAAGATGAAATTTTACCCGCAAAGGCCGTATTAGGCTTCAAAACGTCGAAATAGGCCTTAAAACAGAGCTTTGAAATTTTTTGTCGCCGAAAAGTCGGATTTGCATTGGAAACGACGTAGAACGGCCTAATAAGCTGTTCTAAGTCATTTGCAAACGATTCCGAGCGGTTTGGCGAGAAAAAAAGCCAAGATGAAATTTTACCCGCAAAGGCCGTATTAGGCTTCAAAACGTCGAAATAGGCCTTAAAACAGAGCTTTGGAGCGAAATTATCACTTTGAAATTTTTTGTCGCCGAAAAGTCGGATTTGCATTGGAAACGACGTAGAACGGCCTAATAAGCTGTTCTAAGTCATTTGCAAACGATTCCGAGCGGTTTGGCGAGAAAAAAAGCCGAGATGAAATTTTACCCGCAAAGGCCGTATTAGGCTTCAAAACGTCGAAATAGGCCTTAAAACAGAGCTTTGGAGCGAAATTATCACTTTGAAATTTTTTGTCGCCGAAAAGTCGGATTTGCATTGGAAACGACGTAGAACGGCCTAATAAGCTGTTCTAAGTCATTTGCAAACGATTCCGAGCGGTTTGGCGAGAAAAAAAGCCAAGATGAAATTTTACCCGCAAAGGCCGTATTAGGCTTCAAAACGTCGAAATAGGCCTTAAAACAGAGCTTTGGAGCGAAATTATCACTTTGAAAGTTTTTGTCGCCGAAAAGTCGGATTTGCATTGGAAACGACGTAGAACGGCCTAATAAGCTGTTCTAAGTCATTTGCAAACGATTCCGAGCGGTTTGGCGAGTAAAAAAGCCAAGATAAAATTTTACCCGCAAAGGCCGTATTAGGCTTCAAAACGTCGAAATAGGCCTTAAAACAGAGCTTTGGAGCGAAATTATCACTTTGAAATTTTTTGTCGCCGAAAAGTCGGATTTGCATTGGAAACGACGTAGAACGGCCTAATAAGCTGTTCTAAGTCATTTGCAAACGATTCCGAGCGGTTTGGCGAGTAAAAAAGCCAAGATGAAATTTTACCCGCAAAGGCCGTATTAGGCTTCAAAACGTCGAAATAGGCCTTAAAACAGAGCTTTGGAGCGAAGTTATCACTTTGAAATTTTTTGTCGCCGAAAAGTCGGATTTGCATTGGAAACGACGTAGAACGGCCTAATAAGCTGTTCTAAGTCATTTGCAAACGATTCCGAGCGTTTGGCGAGTAAAAAGCCAAGATGAAATTTTACCCGCAAAGGCGTATTAGGCTTCAAAACGTCGAAATAGGCCTTAAAACAGAGCTTTGGAGCGAAGTTATCACTTTGAAATTTTTTGTCGCCGAAAAGTCGATTTGCATTGGAAACGACGTAGAACGGCCTAATAAGCTGTTCTAAGTCATTTGCAAACGATTCCGAGCGGTTTGGCGAGAAAAAAAAGCCAAGATGAAATTTTACCCGCAAAGGCCGTATTAGGCTTCAAAACGTCGAAATAGGCCTTAAAACAGAGCTTTGGAGCGAAATTATCACTTTGAAATTTTTTGTCGCCGAAAAGTCGGATTTGCATTGGAAACGACGTAGAACGGCCTAATAAGCTGTTCTAGGTCATTTGCAAACGATTCCGAGCGGTTTGGCGAGAAAAAAAGCCAAGATGAAATTTTACCCGCAAAGGCCGTATTAGGCTTCAAAACGTCGAAATAGGCCATAAAACAGAGCTTTGGAGCGAAATTATCACTGAAATTTTTTGTCGCCGAAAAGTCGGATTTGCATTGGAAACGACGTAGAACGGCCTAATAAGCTGTTCTAAGTCATTTGCAAACGATTCCGAGCGGTTTGGCGAGAAAAAAAGCCAAGATGAAATTTTACCCGCAAAGGCCGTATTAGGCTTCAAAACGTCGAAATAGGCCTTAAAACAGAGCTTTGGAGCGAAATTATCACTTGAAAGTTTTTGTCGCCGAAAAGTCGGATTTGCATTGGAAACGACGTAGAACGGCTGTTCAAGTCATTTGCAAACGATTCGAGCGGTTTGGCGAGAAAAAAAGCCAAGATGAAATTTTACCCGCAAAGGCCGTATTAGGCTTCAAAACGTCGAAATAGGCCTTAAAACAGAGCTTTGGAGCGAAGTTATCACTTTGAAATTTTTTGTCGCCGAAAAGTCGGATTTGCATTGGAAACGACGTAGAACGCCTAATAAGCTGTTCTAAGTCATTTGCAAACGATTCCGAGCGGTTTGGCGAGAAAAAAAGCCAAGATGAAATTTTACCCGCAAAGGCCGTATTAGGCTTCAAAACGTCGAAATAGGCCTTAAAACAGAGCTTTGGAGCGAAATTATCACTTTGAAATTTTTTGTCGCCGAAAAGTCGGATTTGCATTGGAAACGACGTAGAACGGCCTAATAAGCTGTTCTAAGTCATTTGCAAACGATTCCGAGCGTTTGGCGAGAAAAAAAGCCAAGATGAAATTTTACCCGCAAAGGCCGTATTAGGCTTCAAAACGTCGAAATAGGCCTTAAAACAGAGCTTTGGAGCGAAATTATCACTTTGAAAGTTTTTGTCGCCGAAAAGTCGGATTTGCATTGGAAACGACGTAGAACGGCCTAATAAGCTGTTCTAAGTCATTTGCAAACGATTCCGAGCGGTTTGGCGAGTAAAAAAGCCAAGATGAAATTTTACCCGCAAAGGCCGTATTAGGCTTCAAAACGTCGAAATAGGCCTTAAAACAGAGCTTTGGAGCGAAATTATCACTTTGAAATTTTTTGTCGCCGAAAAGTCGGATTTGCATTGGAAACGACGTAGAACGGCCTAATAAGCTGTTCTAAGTCATTTGCAAACGATTCGAGCGGTTTGGCGAGTAAAAAAGCCAAGATGAAATTTTACCCGCAAAGGCCGTATTAGGCTTCAAAACGTCGAAATAGGCCTTAAAACAGAGCTTTGGAGCGAAGTTATCACTTTGAAATTTTTTGTCGCCGAAAAGTCGGATTTGCATTGGAAACGACGTAGAACGGCCTAATAAGCTGTTCTAAGTCATTTGCAAACGATTCCGAGCGGTTTGGCGAGAAAAAAAAGCCAAGATGAAATTTTACCCGCAAAGGCCGTATTAGGCTTCAAAACGTCGAAATAGGCCTTAAAACAGAGCTTTGAAATTTTTTGTCGCCGAAAAGTCGGATTTGCATTGGAAACGACGTAGAACGGCCTAATAAGCTGTTCTAAGTCATTTGCAAAACGATTCCGAGCGGTTTGGCGAGAAAAAAAGCCAAGATGAAATTTGACCCGCAAAGGCCGACTTAGGCTTCAAAACGTCGAAATAGGCCTTAAAACAGAGCTTTTGGAGCGAAATTATCACTTTGAAATTTTTTGTCGCCGAAAAGTCGGATTTGCATTGGAAACGACGTAGAACGGCCTAATAAGCTGTTCTAAGATATTTGCAAACGATTCCGAGCGGTTTGGCGAGAAAAAAAGCCAAGATGAAATTTTACCCGCAAAGGCCGTATTAGGCTTCAAAACGTCGAAATAGGCCTTAAACAGAGCTTTGGAGCGAAATTATCACTTTGAAATTTTTTGTCGCCGAAAAGTCGGATTTGCATTGGAAACGACGTAGAACGGCCTAATAAGCTGTTCTAAGTCATTTGCAAAACGATTCCGAGCGGTTTGGCGAGAAAAAAAAGCCAAGATGAAATTTTACCCGCAAAGGCCGTATTAGGCTTCAAAACGTCGAAATAGGCCTTAAAACAGAGCTTTGGAGCGAAATTATCACTTTGAAAGTTTTTGTCGCCGAAAAGTCGGATTTGCATTGGAAACGACGTAGAACGGCCTAATAAGCTGTTCTAAGTCATTTGCAAACGATTCCGAGCGGTTTGGCGAGTAAAACAGCCAAGATGAAATTTTACCCGCAAAGGCCGTATTAGGCTTCAAAACGTCGAAATAGGCCTTAAAACAGAGCTTTGGAGCGAAATTATCACTTTGAAATTTTTTGTCGCCGAAAAGTCGGATTTGCATTGGAAACGACGTAGAACGGCCTAATAAGCTGTTCTAAGTCATTTGCAAACGATTCCGAGCGGTTTGGCGAGTAAAAAAGCCAAGATGAAATTTTACCCGCAAAGGCCGTATTAGGCTTCAAAACGTCGAAATAGGCCTTAAAACAGAGCTTTGGAGCGAAGTTATCACTTTGAAATTTTTGTCGCCGAAAAGTCGGATTTGCATTGGAAACGACGTAGAACGGCCTAATAAGCTGTTCTAAGTCATTTGCAAACGATTCCGAGCGGTTTGGCGAGAAAAAAAGCCAAGATGAAATTTTACCCGCAAAGGCCGTATTAGGCTTCAAAACGTCGAAATAGGCCTTAAAACAGAGCTTTGGAGCGAAATTATCACTTTGAAATTTTTGTCGCCGAAAAGTCGGATTTGCATTGGAAACGACGTAGAACGGCCTAATAAGCTGTTCTAGGTCATTTGCAAACGATTCCGAGCGGTTTGGCGAGAAAAAAAGCCAAGATGAAATTTTACCCGCAAAGGCCGTATTAGGCTTCAAAACGTCGAAATAGGCCATAAAACAGAGCTTTGGAGCGAAATTATCACTTTGAAAGTTTTTGTCGCCGAAAAGTCGGATTTGCATTGGAAACGACGTAGAACGGCCTAATAAGCTGTTCTAGGTCATTTGCAAACGATTCCGAGCGGTTTGGCGAGAAAAAAGCCAAGATGAAATTTTACCCGCAAAGGCCGTATTAGGCTTCAAAACGTCGAAATAGGCCTTAAAACAGAGCTTTGGAGCGAAATTATCACTTTGAAATTTTTTGTCGCCGAAAAGTCGGATTTGCATTGGAAACGACGTAGAACGGCCTAATAAGCTGTTCTAAGTCATTTGCAAACGATTCCGAGCGGTTTGGCGAGTAAAAAGCCAAGATGAAATTTTACCCGCAAAGGCCGTATTAGGCTTCAAAACGTCGAAATAGGCCTTAAAACAGAGCTTTGGAGCGAAATTATCACTTTGAAATTTTTTGTCGCCGAAAAGTCGGATTTGCATTGGAAACGACGTAGAACGGCCTAATAAGCTGTTCTAAGTCATTTGCAAACGATTCCGAGCGGTTTGGCGAGAAAAAAAGCCAAGATGAAATTTTACCCGCAAAGCCGTATTAGGCTTCAAAACGTCGAAATAGGCCTTAAAACAGAGCTTTGGAGCGAAATTATCACTTTGAAATTTTTTTGTCGCCGAAAAGTCGGATTTGCATTGGAAACGACGTAGAACGGCTGTTCCAAGTCATTTGCAAACGATTCCGAGCGGTTTGGCGAGAAAAAAAGCCAAGATGAAATTTTACCCGCAAAGGCCGTATTAGGCTTCAAAACGTCGAAATAGGCCTTAAAACAGAGCTTTGGAGCGAAGTTATCACTTTGAAATTTTTTGTCGCCGAAAAGTCGGATTTGCATTGGAAACGACGTAGAACGGCCTAATAAGCTGTTCTAAGTCATTTGCAAACGATTCCGAGCGGTTTGGCGAGAAAAAAAAGCCAAGATGAAATTTTACCCGCAAAGGCCGTATTAGGCTTCAAAACGTCGAAATAGGCCTTAAAACAGAGCTTTGGAGCGAAATTATCACTTTGAAATTTTTTGTCGCCGAAAAGTCGGATTTGCATTGGAAACGACGTAGAACGGCCTAATAAGCTGTTCTAAGTCATTTGCAAACGATTCCGAGCGGTTTGGCGAGAAAAAAAGCCAAGATGAAATTTTACCCGCAAAGGCCGTATTAGGCTTCAAAACGTCGAAAATAGGCCTTAAAACAGAGCTTTGGAGCGAAATTATCACTTTGAAAGTTTTTGTCGCCGAAAAGTCGGATTTGCATTGGAAACGACGTAGAACGGCCTAATAAGCTGTTCTAAGTCATTTGCAAACGATTCCGAGCGGTTTGGCGAGTAAAAAAGCCAGATGAAATTTTACCCGCAAAGGCCGTATTAGGCTTCAAAACGTCGAAATAGGCCTTAAAACAGAGCTTTGGAGCGAAGTTATCACTTTGAAATTTTTTGTCGCCGAAAAGTCGGATTTGCATTGGAAACGACGTAGAACGGCCTAATAAGCTGTTCTAAGTCATTTGCAAACGATTCCGAGCGGTTTGGCGAGTAAAAAAGCCAAGATGAAATTTTACCCGCAAAGGCCGTATTAGGCTTCAAAACGTCGAAATAGGCCTTAAAACAGAGCTTTGAAGCGAAGTTATCACTTTGAAATTTTTTGTCGCCGAAAAGTCGGATTTGCATTGGAAACGACGTAGAACGGCCTAATAAGCTGTTCTAAGTCATTTGCAAACGATTCCGAGCGGTTTGGCGAGAAAAAAAAGCCAAGATGAAATTTTACCCGCAAAGGCCGTATTAGGCTTCAAAACGTCGAAATAGGCCTTAAAACAGAGCTTTGGAGCGAAATTATCACTTGAAATTTTTTGTCGCCGAAAAGTCGGATTTGCATTGGAAACGACGTAGAACGGCCCTAATAAGCTGTTCTAGGTCATTTGCAAACGATTCCGAGCGGTTTGGCGAGAAAAAAAGCCAAGATGAAATTTTACCCGCAAAGGCCGTATTAGGCTTCAAAACGTCGAAATAGGCCATAAAACAGAGGTTTGGAGCGAAATTATCACTTTGAAATTTTTTGTCGCCGAAAAGTCGGATTTGCATTGGAAACGACGTAGAACGGCCTAATTAAGCTGTTCTAGGTCATTTGCAAACGATTCCGAGCGGTTTGGCGAGAAAAACAGCCAAGATGAAATTTTACCCGCAAAGGCCGTATTAGGCTTCAAAACGTCGAAATAGGCCTTAAAACAGAGCTTTGAAGCGAAATTATCACTTTGAAATTTTTTGTCGCCGAAAAGTCGGATTTGCATTGGAAACGACGTAGAACGGCCTAATAAGCTGTTCTAAGTCATTTGCAAACGATCCGAGCGGTTTGGCGAGTAAAAAAGCCAAGATGAAATTTTACCCGCAAAGGCCGTATTAGGCTTCAAAACGTCGAAATAGGCCTTAAAACAGAGCTTGGAGCGAAATTATCACTTTGAAATTTTTTGTCGCCGAAAAGTCGGATTTGCATTGGAAACGACGTAGAACGCCTAATAAGCTGTTCTAAGTCATTTGCAAACGATTCCGAGCGGTTTGGCGAGAAAAAAAGCCAAGATGAAATTTTACCCGCAAAGGCCGTATTAGGCTTCAAAACGTCGAAATAGGCCTTAAAACAGAGCTTTGGAGCGAAATTATCACTTTGAAATTTTTTGTCGCCGAAAAGTCGGATTTGCATTGGAAACGACGTAGAACGGCTGTTCCAAGTCATTTGCAAACGATTCCGAGCGGTTTGGCGAGAAAAAAAGCCAAGATGAAATTTTACCCGCAAAGGCCGTATTAGGCTTCAAAACGTCGAAATAGGCCTTAAAACAGAGCTTTGGAGCGAAGTTATCACTTTGAAATTTTTTGTCGCCGAAAAGTCGGATTTGCATTGGAAACGACGTAGAACGGCCTAATAAGCTGTTCTAAGTCATTTGCAAACGATTCCGAGCGGTTTGGCGAGAAAAAAAGCCAAGATGAAATTTTACCCGCAAAGGCCGTATTAGGCTTCAAAACGTCGAAATAGGCCTTAAAACAGAGCTTTGGAGCGAAATTATCACTTTGAAATTTTTTGTCGCCGAAAAGTCGGATTTGCATTGGAAACGACGTAGAACGGCTAATAAGCTGTTCTAAGTCATTTGCAAACGATTCCGAGCGGTTTGGCGAGAAAAAAAGCCAAGATGAAATTTTACCCGCAAAGGCCGTATTAGGCTTCAAAACGTCGAAATAGGCCTTAAAACAGAGCTTTGGAGCGAAATTATCACTTTGAAAGTTTTTGTCGCCGAAAAGTCGGATTTGCATTGGAAACGACGTAGAACGGCCTAATAAGCTGTTCTAAGTCATTTGCAAACGATTCCGAGCGGTTTGGCGAGTAAAAAAGCCAAGATGAAATTTTACCCGCAAAGGCCGTATTAGGCTTCAAAACGTCGAAATAGGCCTTAAAACAGAGCTTTGGAGCGAAATGATCACTTTGAAATTTTTTGTCGCCGAAAAGTCGGATTTGCATTGGAAACGACGTAGAACGGCCTAATAAGCTGTTCTAAGTCATTTGCAAACGATTCCGAGCGGTTTGGCGAGTAAAAAAGCCAAGATGAAATTTTACCCGCAAAGGCCGTATTAGGCTTCAAAACGTCGAAATAGGCCTTAAAACAGAGCTTTGGAGCGAAGTTATCACTTTGAAATTTTTGTCGCCGAAAAGTCGGATTGCATTGGAAACGACGTAGAACGGCCTAATAAGCTGTTCTAAGTCATTTGCAAACGATTCCGAGCGGTTTGGCGAGAAAAAAAAGCCAAGATGAAATTTTACCCGCAAAGGCCGTATTAGGCTTCAAAACGTCGAAATAGGCCTTAAAACAGAGCTTTGAAATTTTTTGTCGCCGAAAAGTCGGATTTGCATTGGAAACGACGTAGAACGGCCTAATAAGCTGTTCTAAGTCATTTGCAAACGATTCCGAGCGGTTTGGCGAGAAAAAAAGCAAGATGAAATTTTACCCGCAAAGGCCGACTTAGGCTTCAAAACGTCGAAATAGGCCTTAAAACAGAGCTTTGGAGCGAAATTATCACTTTGAAATTTTTTGTCGCGAAAAGTCGGATTTGCATTGGAAACGACGTAGAACGGCCTAATAAGCTGTTCTAAGATATTTGCAAACGATTCCGAGCGGTTTGGCGAGAAAAAAGCAAGATGAAATTTTACCCGCAAAGGCCGTATTAGGCTTCAAAACGTCGAAATAGGCCTTAAAACAGAGCTTTGGAGCGAAATTATCACTTTGAAATTTTTTGTCGCCGAAAAGTCGGATTTGCATTGGAAACGACGTAGAACGGCCTAATAAGCTGTTCTAAGTCATTTGCAAACGATTCCGAGCGGTTTGGCGAGAAAAAAAGCCAAGATGAAATTCTACCCGCAAAGGCCGTATTAGGCTTCAAAACGTCGAAATAGGCCTTAAAACAGAGCTTTGAGCGAAATTATCACTTTGAAATTTTTTGTCGCCGAAAAGTCGGATTTGCATTGGAAACGACGTAGAACGGCCTAATAAGCTGTTCTAAGTCATTTGCAAACGATTCGAGCGGTTTGGCGAGAAAAAAAGCCAAGATGAAATTTTACCCGCAAAGGCCGTATTAGGCTTCAAAACGTCGAAATAGGCCTTAAACAGAGCTTTGGAGCGAAATTATCACTTTGAAATTTTTTGTCGCCGAAAAGTCGGATTTGCATTGGAAACGACGTAGAACGGCCTAATAAGCTGTCTAAGTCATTTGCAAACGATTCCGAGCGGTTTGGCGAGAAAAAAAGCCAAGATGAAATTTTACCCGCAAAGGCCGTATTAGGCTTCAAAACGTCGAAATAGGCCTTAAAACAGAGCTTTGGAGCGAAATTATCACTTTGAAAGTTTTTGTCGCCGAAAAGTCGGATTTGCATTGGAAACGACGTAGAACGGCCTAATAAGCTGTTCTAAGTCATTTGCAAACGATTCCGAGCGGTTTGGCGAGTAAAAAAGCCAAGATGAAATTTTACCCGCAAAGGCCGTATTAGGCTTCAAAACGTCGAAATAGGCCTTAAAACAGAGCTTTGGAGCGAAATTATCACTTTGAAATTTTTTGTCGCCGAAAAGTCGGATTTGCATTGGAAACGACGTAGAACGGCCTAATAAGCTGTTCTAAGTCATTTGCAAACGATTCCGAGCGGTTTGGCGAGTAAAAAAGCCAAGATGAAATTTTACCCGCAAAGGCCGTATTAGGCTTCAAAACGTCGAAATAGGCCTTAAAACAGAGCTTTGGAGCGAAGTTATCACTTTGAAATTTTTTGTCGCCGAAAAGTCGGATTTGCATTGGAAACGACGTAGAACGGCTAATAAGCTGTTCTAAGTCATTTGCAAACGATTCCGAGCGGTTTGGCGAGTAAAAAAGCCAAGATGAAATTTTACCCGCAAAGGCCGTATTAGGCTTCAAAACGTCGAAATAGGCCTTAAAACAGAGCTTTGGAGCGAAGTTATCACTTTGAAATTTTTTGTCGCCGAAAAGTCGGATTTGCATTGGAAACGACGTAGAACGGCCTAATAAGCTGTTCTAAGTCATTTGCAAACGATTCCGAGCGGTTTGGCGAGAAAAAAAGCCAAGATGAAATTTTACCGCAAGGCCGTATTAGGCTTCAAAACGTCGAAATAGGCCTTAAAACAGAGCTTTGGAGCGAAATTATCACTTTGAAATTTTTTTGTCGCCGAAAAGTCGGATTTGCATTGGAAACGGACGTAGAACGGCCTAATAAGCTGTTCTAGGTCATTTGCAAACGATAACATCACTATGTATAG